>NC_079337.1:12673856-13330523 GCF_029582105.1 Oenanthe melanoleuca
TTTACAGAATGTACATATGGAATTATTTTTCAAATATTGTTCTGTTGTTCATTAAAACATTGCAAACCTTAGTGGGAGGCAGGGAGAGTATTATTAGTACTGCAGTAATAGCTCATTCTTCAGAGATCAGGTTTCACTTGCTCAGTGCCAGCAAAGGAAATTGTAGTGTTTTAGTGGAAAGAAAAGGGATGGGTGATAAAATCATTTGCAAGAATTCACATCTGAACTTCGAGGCAGCATAACAGACCCCTGCATTTATGGAGTTTTCTAATCCTCTTCAGGACAGGCAGTGTCTGTGATTTGCTGCTGAAATGGGAGTGTTTGTGTGGTTAAGGTGACTGGATGACAGGCTTATGCTTACTGAGTGCGCTCCCATGTCCTACAGACATTTTCCAAAACACAGCATTAACCATTGGGAGCTGAACTAACCAAAGGAAGCAGGCTGCTCTTGCATTTTATTTAATTTTTAATTAAGCTATTTTTGCATTACTTTTGTTTTAATAGAGCACTTTCTTTCAAAGGAGTTTTTAAAGAAAGTCCCATTGTCAGCAATCTCTGCTAGAAAGGCCGGTTGTCTCCACAACAGTGCTTCCTTTCAGAGATGATACTGGAGGCTGGTTCAACAAGGGCACTTGTTTATTTTTTCTCTTTAAAATTGTCTCTATTTTGCATTTTGGTTTTTGAAATCCATCAGAATAAATTTAGACTGGTGATAATATTAATGAGAAGTGAGAATTAATATTCTCTCCCACTGCCTTTTAGTGCAGAATCTCTCTGTTCAGTCAACGTGAATGCAAATTTTTTGCTCAGTTCCTTAGTCTAGGAGGAATGCTTCTTCAGCTGTCACCTATGTATTTTTAACTTACTCCATTTTAATTTTAGAGGATCAGAATATGTTTGGTGCTGGGCAGTCCAGCTGGACTGAGGCCCCATGTTTACATGCTGCTGTCGTCTCGGCATTGGCATTTTTAGTGCAAGCCTGAAGGGGCTGGTGCACAATTTGTGCTTGTTCAGCCCTCCTGCTGTGTCCAGCTTGTCCATCTGAGCAGAGCAGTATCTCACCACTCGTGGAATTCACTTTACCTGAGTGTAGGGGCAAGCAATAAAAAGCCCTGCTCCTTTGCACCTCCAGACTTGCTTTAATCAACCTTATTTTGAAGACATCTGTCTGAGGAATATATGAAATACAGCACGTGGAAATATCAAATTACAGTATGCTTGGCTTATATAGTATGAGGAGGAAAAAGAAAACACAAACAAGATGGTTTTACATTGCTCAGTATGCTAAATCATTCATCCACACAGTGAACATATGTGCAGGTAGAAAAGTGCCGAGCTGAGGAAATAGAGAAATTTTCAAGAAGGCCAGGCAGGCACTTAAGTATTTGAAAACATCAGCAACTTTATTAAATGATCCATAAAGCCTCAAAGCACCTGAAAAGTAAGAGATGGAAACCCAAGCTGGGCAGACAAGATGAACAGGGGTTTGTGAAGGTGCCCACCTGTGCTGAGCCTTAGGAGCCTGCCTGCAGCCTGCCCTGTCACTCTCTGTTTGCATGGTGCCGTGGGGAAACCGTGGGTGCTGGACATGGCAGTGCTGGGATAACAGCTGGACTCGGGGATCTCAGAGGTCTTTTCCAGCCTTTATGACTCTATGATCCCATTTCCTTCTTGTAGGAATTGTACTTCTTTATTTTGGGTGGCTCATGTGCACCATTTTCTGAAGAACCACAGTGTAGCAAGGACAGCCCCCCTCTCTACCTAGACTTCAAGGGTTTTGGTCTTGTGCCTGTGAATGGCCGTGGGCATTTCGGGGAGAGATGCACATGCAGCACTTGGATGGAGGTGAAGAGCCTGACAAACACCCTCAGGAACATTAGAAACAGATGTCCTGCACATGGTATCAAAAACTTCATTTGGATCCTCCTCAGCATCTCCTGTTGGCTTTGGCAGGAAGGGCTGTATCTTGCATGGCAGGTCTCGTTTCATATAGAGACTGTGTAGTGTATGTGTTAGGCAGTTTGCAGAACAAAAGCTGAATTTGGTTTCAATCTGGCTGACACTGAACAGGCTTTGAGTGAAGAGGGCTTTTGTTTCAATGCCATGACATTAAACCCTAATGTGAACCTTCCCCTTGTCTTGGCAAGGCAGCACCCTGCGCTGTCATTTGCTTGTTGACATTTTCTGCCAAACAAAAATAAATTCTTTAAGGCTCATGCTGCTGAATAATTAATTTTTTATGGTTCCTGAAGGGAATACTTTATAGCTGAGGTGGATCTTTCCATAGGCTGAGAGCGCCAGGATTTCACTCGCTGAAAAAGCTGACAGTGGGAATAAGGGCACAGATCCTCCGGGGGCAGGGTTGCAAGGGATGCTGTGCTGGATGCAAATGTGCCTCTGCAGGTTCCTAATCCTGCAGATAGAAAGCTGCAGATGAGCCCCTCAGCTGTCACCAACACCTTTGGGTACACTTACTTCTGCTGCTGATCTGCCCAAGCTGTGTGCCACAGATGATGAGCAGTTTGGAGCCTTGTTTCAGTCCCAGGGTGAGCATTTTCTGTTTATTGAGAGGATAGATCCAGCCTCTACTTCCCAGAGCAGCAGCGATGTGGGAGTGTGCTAGGTGTGTGTTGCAGCAGCTAATATGCATCTGTCAAGTGAGAAATTGATTCCCAGCTCCCTAATGTAGACACAAGCTACTCTGAGAGTCATCTTGCTCAGTCTGTGATGGTTGGATCTCTCTTCCTTCACGTTAATTGGTGTTTGTTGGGGAAGGGCAGAACCCTGCTGCTGTTGGAAGAAGAGCAAAGGAGACTTGGCTCAAAATTGGGCTGGCCAAGGGATGAGGATGTTTCATTGGTGTGTGAAGCTGTGGGTGCATCCTCCAGGCTCAGAGCATGGGTCAAACTCGGGCTCTTCCATGGCATGTGCAGGTGTCAGGTGCTGTGGTTGGGTGTGCACATGGTTATGAAGGAAACCTGAAGAAATGAGTGCAGTTCCTCAGTCAGATAAATGCACCTGTCCATGTTTGCTCTGCCAGATACTGTTAGTGCCTAACCCATAGGTGTCTTATCCACCTTTTACTCCTTGCTAGCATGAGGCAAATACTCTGCATGGGTATAACCACAGACTCCATCCCTTGTTCTTTCCTTGTGGTGGTGAGAGGTTTTACTCTTGGGTTAGAGTTCAGGATTTCCTAGGCAGCCTAGGAACTGGCCACTGTGGGTCACCAAAGGACATATGGATTTCAAAGAATCATCCCACAGGGAATAACAAAGAAAAAACCTTCCTTCCTGAGCCCTTGGAGTAATAATTATTTTAAATCACAGGATTTTTTGTAGGAATGGGAGTTAAAAAATGTAGTGGTAATGGAATATTGAAGGCCTGGTTGGCAGTGGTTTTCCTTAGCCTACCTGGTTGTTGAAGCAGGAGCTTTGTATCCACTGCATGAAGTGGAAAAAGCAGCAAGTGACAATAGTCCTAAACTCACCAAGGGCTCTGCTGGGTGAGGAGAGCTGGGTGGGCAGAGAACAACTCCTGAAAGGGACACAGACAGACAATTTGGAATGTCTTTTTTTTCCCCTCTCTTTTCTTTTTTTTTTTTCTTTTTTTTTTTTTTTTAACATAGGAGAACACTGAAGTTTCTGACAGCAATAGCTGTAGCTAATAATAGGAAGAAATTACTCAGCATTGTGTTGTTACCCTACTGCTGTCTTAATTGCTGTCTCAGTAGGCTTAATCACAGAGATGCTCCTGATAGAGAAGTGACTGTGGGCTTTCATACCACACTCAGAGATTCTGAGAGAATTTGGGGAAAATGAAGCACAGAAATGTGCACCCTTGCAAATCCAGTAGTTCTTACCATTTCTGGAAATGCAAATCATGGTGAGATTTCCAAACTAAAATAAATTATTTTTGCTGTAAAAATGGAGCAAGTGCTGAAAGGTCACTAGAACTGTATTAACTTCAGGGACTTCATTAAAGGATTCATTTTTTTTAATTATGAAGAACAGTATGCGTGAAAAGTCCATTTTATGGACATCCCACCCTAATAACAGAAAATTACATTTGATTAATACTCCTATTTCTCAGAGGTGCTCAATACAGCATACAAATGCAAAAATTGATTAGGTAAAAATATCAGAATTGCTAAGACTGCTGTAGCCTTGAAAATGTTTGAAGCGCAGCACACTCTGCAGGGTAGTGATGAGGGAATTGGGAATTGTTTTAGTTGTGGCCTTAACTGCACTGCCAAGCTGTAAGTCTTCAGAAGTGTGCTTCAGTAGCTGATATAATTGAGATTATAGAAGCCAGGATGTTTCTAGTCACCACTGCACTGCTTGTGCAAACAGCATTGCTTTCACTCTCACTGCTGAATTGGAGCTGTCTGTCACTCTGCTGGACTGGGGAGCTCTCAGCTTTTCCAGTATAAACTACCAGAAGTAGAGGGTAGAAGTGGTCAGCTTAAGTGTGGTCAGGAGTTCTCAGAGCACAGGGATTTTACAAGGCTTTAAAGAGCAACCAGGAGTGTATCTGATCTAGGAAATTCATAAAGCACATTCAGAGGTGCTGGATAGCTCGTGTTACCTTGCTTGTCACCTGTGCTGCCTCAGTCACTGCAAAGACAGAGCTTGTGTGTTCCAAGAGAAAACAAACTTTTTGATATCCTTACTGAAGAGGGAATTTCTCTTTTAAAGCAAAAGAGTAGCTAAATTATTTACCTGTTACAAATCAAAACTACATCAGACAAATGTTGTTTGGGATGCAGAAGCAAGGACTTCAATTTCAAAATCAGCATTGCTGCTGGGACCTGAGTTTTTTCATCCTTTTAGTGCATCCTCATGCCAAGGCTGCTGAGCTGGCATTTGAGAATGCATAGGAGCACACCTGCAGAAAATAGCCTGCTCATGGCTCAGCTCTTGGTCTCACAGCTTTTTCTGTCTGACCTCAGCACAGTGTTTATATTTTTGTACTTCTGAGCCAGCTTTCAATTCTGCCACATTTGTACCTCTTTATTTTAAATTAATGTTTTCCCAGTCTCAAAAAGCCATGCAGCTTTGAAGGCTGGAGTTAAAAAGATTCTGTGGTCCTGGTGACACATGGGGTCACATGTGTGACACACATGCTTCTTAGTCCTCCCTTTTTCTTTATGTGGATGATTATTGTCAAGTATATTAAAGCTGGTAGCTTCAGAAAGTGGAACAAAAATTTTAGCAGCCTAAATAGGTATAGAAAATACATTATACTTAGGGCTTCAAACCCAAGTATGACATGATAGGAGGGTTCTAGGGAATTTCTTTAAAACTGTTGTGCAAACTTAACCTTTCTTCTCTGTGGTGAGATTTGTAGTGTGCTGTGCTATGATCAAATCTGTGAAACCACAATCCTGGTTTTCACCCACTGGACTGCTGACTTGTTTATTAAATAGAATAGATTATGCTTCCTTCATTAAAGTTATTTTTTATTTGCCCTTGTCTGCATATTTACCAGTACATAAATGTGTACTTGGTGCTACTAAAAGCTTGCAAAGAAGTCAGAATTAGTAGTTTCTAGGTAGGATTTCCTGTGACCTGTCTCACTGAATCCAGAGGCTCTACACGGGCGTGACGAGGCAGGAATTCACTTGAGCTGCACAGAAGGCAGTGGGACAGAGGTGACCCCAACCCCCTCTCACATTTAGGGAAAGGAGCACATTCACAGGGTCATTGTCAAGGCTGTGCTGGGGTGCAAGGCTTACTTTGCTTAGGGCTGGTGTTTGGTGCCAGAGGCAGGGAGGAGGGAGCGACAATCACACCGAGACACAGTTTCCTTCACTTTGGTTTTGTGCTGTTTAGAGTATTTTTGGCACACAGGATATGCAGTAACAACCTCCTCCTCATGGGTTAAGTAAACCTTCAAACATCAGCATTTTTTCCTTGAAAACTGGATTATGTCTATGCTACTTATTTAGCATGCATCTGTTTAATTAATTAGTGTTGCTTCATGACATGCCAGATCATCAGGATGACCTAAGCCCCGGCAAACAGACTCGTGTAGTGCTCAATAGCAGCAAATCATGTGTTTGAGTGATCTCAGCACTTCTCTGGGATGTTCACAAACTGCTTACATGTTTGCAAGAACAGCTGTGAAAGTCCTGAAAATAAGCAGTAAGGTATGGTGCTACAGGATGGAAATGTTGCTGCCCATATTTTTTTATTCGTTTCCTTTTCTGCCTTCCAGAAGTCCACTTTTATTTGCCCTATCTTTAACAGGGTCTTTATGGCAGAATGCAATTCTGCATGGTAAGAATTGAAATGACAAACTTGTTTGATAAACTACACAAGCAGAAGTGTTTCAAGTCCTCTGCAAGGACATGAGGTGCCAGAATTAATTTAACACTTGGATTTTTAAACAGCAGAGGCTCTATCCTTGAATCACACAACAGTGTGTGAACTGCAGTGGAAGTTCACACACTCACTGAAACCTTCATTCCTTCACATTTCTTCTTGGACCCTTCTGGGAAGGGTCCAACATACTCTAAGACCTTGGGAGATGCATTTAGGTCACAGCCACCAAGAAACCTGTAGGTTGTGTCACTGTGAGAGCTGAAATGCCACTGTGTGATGCAGCAGTTGTGCTGTTGAGCTGCAAACATCAGCTGCTCTGGCAGTTATAGGTCGTGGGCCCTGGAGAATGCACTGAAGTTAACCAAATAATCTGATTTAATGAATGTGTATCCAGCTGAAGCTGAGAGATACAATAGTTTATGGCTGATCTTTTCCCTCTGGGCAGAATGCTTTATTTTTGTAGGCCTGGGGTTTTCATGGTGGCCAATTGCTGTTAGTGAAAGGAAAAGTGCAGCTAGGCTGAAAAATCAAATCTGTGGTCTCTTGGGTTTTCCTGGTTTGCTGATTTTTAATGAGTCAAGTAGCCCTTTGGCATTTGGGTTCTTTTGTTTGCTTTATAACCCCTGTAAATGGACTGTCAGGTCAGAGTAAGATGTTGTTTCTTGGAAATAATCAATTATCAGTAAGCTGTTGTTTGCATGCAAAAATCTTGGTGTTTTTCCTAAAAACTGCTTCTTTCTGTATTTTCAGCTTGTTAGTGACTTATTGGAATTCTGCTTCTACACCTTCCGAGAGTCTCAGGCACTGAAAGTAGAGTTTCCAGCCATGCTGGTGGAAATCATCAGTGACCAGCTACCAAAGGTGGAATCCGGGAATGCCAAGCCCCTGTACTTTCACAGGAAGTGATAGAAAATGTCTTAAATGGAAGAACTTTGCCTTAAGTTTCCCTGTGTTATTCCACACCCATGAAGGACCCAAGAAACCATATTTTAAACATGCTCTTTACACTTGTTCAGCAGTCTCTGAATAGTCTAAAATCATACAAAGGGTTTGGGGGAATGAAAAGCAGTTGACTTGGATTTGGCAAGACCTAGATGTTTGGAAATTACCCCATAACCCTAAAACACTTAGAAAATGTTCCTGTTCCTCTGGATGAAAAGCCATATCTAGTCAATAACTCTTTGATTTTGATATTTTAACAGATGGAGTTTTAAATATGCCATGTAGTTTCTGGTATTGTTTGCTTGTTTTAAAAGGGTTCGAGAACTAATGAGAACTTTTTAAAGCTTACCCTTGGTTTGCACATAAAACGTAAAGTCAATATGGGGCATTAATATTCTTTTCTTGTAAAAAAAAAATAAAAAAACCAAACAAAAACTATATATATATATACACACATATATACACACACACAAACCCTAACGTGTAAAGTAATAACAGAACATTTGGTGTGGAATACTGTTATCCCCACCTGTGGCATTTGTTATCCCATGTTATCCCATCATAGATGATATACACTGTGTTAAGTGTCCATTTACTATTTAATTCAAAAGGATAAGATGTGAAAAACAAATGCCCTGGTATCAATTTATAGTATCTATTGTGCTGGCTTTACAAATAATTTTTTGCAGTCTTTTGCTGTACTGTACATTGCTGTATGTATAAATTGTGAAGGACCTGAAATAAGGTGTAAGGAACTTTTGTAAATGAGACAAAAAATCTTTAATGGTTAATAGGATGAACGGGAAAGTATTTTTGAAAGAACTCTATTTTGCTGGAGACTATTTAAGTACTATCTTTGTCTAAACAAACAAGGTAATTTTTTTGTAAAGTGAAATGTTCTGCATGCATAATGAACCGTTTACAGTGTATTTAAGAAAGGGAAAGCTGTGCCTTTTTTAGCATCATATCTAATTTACCATCCTACAGTATCTGTTGTAAATAACCACGCTTAACCTTTTCAGTTGTGTTTTAAGCCTTTCTTTTTCTCTCTCTTTTCCTCCCCTTTTGTCTCTCCTGCAAGCGTATGTGGCTTGAGCACACCTTAGAACTCCTGCTTCATGTATCTGTAGGAAACTACACATTTTTGTGTTTGCCACTTTACCAAGGTTTCATTTAACAAGACAAATTATGGTCTCTCTCCAAAGCTTTTGCCAGCTTAATGATCTAGTGAGTTCGTGCCCTCTATTCCCTTTCTCTCTCAGGGGAATGGGGGTGAGCATCATGTTGAATGATTTTCCTTTTTTTACTAAGGTTTCCCAGATTGTTTGGTTTTATTTTTGGTTTTGTTTTTTCATTTTTTTTTCCTTTGAATACTGGATCTATGAAACATCTTCAAAGGTCAGATTATTATTTCAGATGGGGGAGAGCGATTTCTGGTTATGCTGAAGGGAACATGCAGATCATTACAGTAAGTATATCAAAGAGATTTGTACTGGTGAGAGGGATGGTGAGGGATGATAAGGGCAGATAAGCTGAGTAGAATTTTTAGTGATAAACTAAAAGCATCTGTAATTTTGTAAGCATTTTTGTAATAATCAGAATACATCCAAGAGGACAAATGTTCACACTACAAGTTCGACTCAGTTGGTCTGATTTTGTCTCAAAAATGTTTTCTCTAGAATAAGACTGCAAGGAAAAGAATTTTTGAGGTGATTTTCACTATTTCACAATTTATAAGCAACTACAAGATTTTGGAGTAGAATAGAGGACAGGTGAACTTTTCTGAGGCTCAACTGTTGCTACCATATGCTCATGTTTAAATAGAATAGTTTTTCAGAGTCCTAATCTGTAGTGTTCTCTCTGGGTGCCACTGGTATTTTTGAGCTCTAGTGTGTCCCTTGGCCGGTCGGAATGTAGCATTTCTTGTCAATGGTGGTCGAATTAAGAATTCTACACCCTTTCTGAACCCAAATTTGGAGGTGCACTGTGGTGCACTGAGGACAGTCAGCGCTACTTGTCTTTTTAAATGACACCTGCCTTATGCAATGGGTAATCTGTAAAGACTGTATTCAGAGAGGTTTTTTATATATAAATATATAGATACATATATTATTTGCATTTTGGAAGTCTAATTCATAGGCAGATCTTTCAATACTGACCTGCACAGCAATATGAAAGCCAAACTTCCAACGTGAGATATACAGCATGCAGACTGGTTGTTTACAGTAAAGACACAGTCATACATCCATCTTTTAATTTACTTTTTTTTTAAAAAAGTCTAAAATAGAAGATTTCAAAGCCAGGTTCTGGGTGAATACAGTCTGCAGCAGCTTTTTATATTAACAAAGTTACTGCCTCCTTTTCTGTCTCAGAGTAACTTTGCTTGACTAAAATAGCAAAGCCATATTCTACACTTCACTGTTAAATGCCTGTCCCAGTCCAAATTGTTGTCTGTTTGCTCCTATTTTTGTACCTTATTACTTTTAATCTTGGTTTGGTACAATTCATAATTCACAGAAACTTCATATAATTAAACACACTAAATTAGTTTTAAAAAGCAATTTATATCTTTATGCAAAAACGTATGTCTGTCTTTGCAAACAACTGTAAGCAGATTATAATAAATCCTTTACTTTAATCACCTGTTGTTTATGAAACCATTCATTGATTATTATTTTTTTGCTAGAGATCATTGAAGTAATAGATACAATTGGATATAGATGTTGTAAGAGGCAGTATTCTCTTATCAAGGACACTTAAGCAGAATAGCCATCACTTTTTTTAATCTAAATCTGTGTACAGAAAAAAGAAAAAAAAAAAAAAAACACAAAACCCAGCCCTAGTTTTTAGCTACCAGGAAGTTCATTACATTCTTTTGAATTTGTTTAGAATGAAATAGGCATTTGTCTCCTGCAAAATACAAGACAAACTATAACAGCTTTTAGAAAGTGGGCTTTTGTTCATTGAGCTAAATTATTTTGTTGTAAGAAGGAACAGGGATATGCAGCAAGAGAATTGTATACACAGTTAAAATGTAAAATAGTGTAATGTACTGCAGTGGGTATTTCAGGAATACTACACACTGTGTGACTGAGCAGTTGCACAGAGTAAAATAGAAAAGACTAAAGTTTGCAATATCAAAATCTTATTAAAAAGATACTTTACAATCAATCATGCAAAAAGCTAATTCACAGGGTGGTGTTTTTCACTGACTTGTTTAAACATTTATGAAATTAAAAAAATTCTACAGTTAATGCACTTTTAATTGTTTATTAAAGATTTGACTTTTTTTAGAGCAATGTTTTCAGCTGGAGGTCAATGACTTGATAAGAGAGACAGCAGTTCTGAGGCCAGGAAGCTCAGAGAAATGTTTAAGAATTTTTGGAGTTTAAATAGATTCCTGGATGAAAAATAAAAGCAGCCAGCAGTATGGTGTAAACAGTAAAATCTATGCATAATGATGCATTTATAATTAGGGGTTTGCTTCTGTATGTTTAAAGCTTTTTAAATAAATAGAAAATATTGTTTGGTCTTTATGTTAATGTCTGCAAGTACCTATTTTTCTTTTTTTTTTTATACAAATTGTACAAATATACATGAATTAAAATGGTTTGATTGCAAGTATTTCTTGCATTTTAATCTCAGCTAGCTGCTGGTGCAGTGATATCCTTAGAGACAAGCCTTCTGCTCCTGTAGGAGCAATACAGAACCAGAGAGTGGGTTGGGTTGGAAGGGACCTTAAAGATCATCCAGTTCCAACCTCCAGCCATGGGCAGGGACTCCTGCCACTGGACCAGGTGCTCAGAACCCCATTTAACCTGGACATGAACACTTCAACATAGAGTAACTTAAAATGCAGTGTCAAATCTTTCTTCAGACAGCTGGAGTGTTGGTTCCAGCAATCTCTGTCAGCTCTGGGTGTTGCTGTACCTGTGGTGGCTCCAGCCAGGGAGCAGCTCCTCGGGCTGTAAGACAGGGAATGTCCAACACTGGAATGTGGTTCACTGCACTGGGTCCCTGTGCCTGACAGACAATGTGCTGACACTCTTCTGGGCACAAGCTACATCCCACTGGAAGAAACAAACCTTCAGCAGGGCAGAGTAGTCTGGGCTCCAGTTTTTGTTAACCTCCAGCTGCTCTTCCCATTGGCCAAAGTTAGTGAATCTCTCTTGCCCTGAGAGAAATGCTATTTTATATACACAAGGTCTCCCCATTGACCCTGCCTTCTCAGGGTCAGACCGTTTCCAGTTGTAATTACAGTAAGATAGCAGGAGTTTTATTTCTTCTTCTAACTATCTTGGCTTATTCTGGGCACTCTCTCACCAAGTTCTGCACAAAGCCTGGTCCGTGGCCAAAGACCACCATTTAATTGCGTTTTGGTCTTTTAATAACAAATTGCATAAACTTTTTTATTGCCAAAAAATCCTTGCACCTGCTTTCTCTTTGCTGAATTGTCAAAAGGAAAGAATAGTAGGGGATCAGCAGTGTTAAGAAAAATTTCCCATATGTTTACAAGCAGATGCATCTGTCATATGCTGTTCTAGAAATAAGACAATGCTATCACTACTTAAAACCATAATGAAACTTGTAACCTGACCTCAAGCTGGGGCACTCAGGTATCTGCAGAGACTGGGAGTTCATGAGGAGCACAATATTATTAAGAAAGGAGTGGAAAAAACACCCTTTCCTGTCACAGATTTTGCTTGGTAAACCATGCCCTGCCATAAAGTTTTGGAGGTGTTCTTACTTTAATTGTAGATGTTGACAGGGTGAAGTTTATTTGGCACTTACCTGTGGCTAGTGCAAGGACAGATGAGGGCAGACTGTAGGACTCTGATGTAGAAAACAATGTCCAAGGCATTCAGCTGAAGAGGTGAAACTCCAGTGAAGACTTTCAGTGAAACCCAGTTTAGCACTGGTGCATTTACAGCCTACACAGGCCTTCTGTCAGCTTTTCTCCTTAAACTGCAAACCAGGTAAGAATTGTCAAATGGGTTAAGAGAACAAGGAACAGCAGTAAAGAAGGCAAGTTTCTGCCCAAGTCTCTTCTGTGACACAATTACAGAAACTTGGGTAGCAAAAGCCGCAAGCAGTGTGACAGGAACATGTATTTTCATTACAGGACAGATAAATCAGCTAATGAGATTTTTCTTTCACTCTTCATAAAAGACAACATCAGAAGGAAACCTGCCATGAAGATCAGCTGGGACAACACTTAACAACCTTCAGCAGCCTGAAAACCCCAGGGCTTTTCACCCAGCAGAGTGGAAGTGTTGCACCCTGGCCAGTGACTAACAGGCTATAAATTTCTGCTGAGCCCAGTTAGGCAGGAGTCTCAGCTTGGCCATTAATTATTCAGCAAACACATTTAACCTTAATCCCCAGGCTGAGGGATTCAATCTCTGGCCCCACAGTGATGGCAAGGCCAATATCATTTTGCATAAAAAGCATATTTGGGTTTTTTTCCTAATTCACACTCTAATTTTCAGCCCATGTCATGCATTCACTACCAGCAGCCTCAGCTTTTGAAAACTGACAAGTGTGCAACCAGCACAGAGCAAGGGCAGGGAACCCAGGCAAGGATCAATCACTTCCTCTGTGCCCACAGCTGTGACAGGAGAGCAGTTCCATGAAGGAGGACAGAGGCCACACCCATGAAGAATGGCCACTCCTGCTGCCAGGCCAAGAGAAGGATCCTGTAACCAGCTTTTTCCAGAATGGACTCCCTGTCCTCCTTCCTGCCTCAACAGCACGTTACTGCATTCCTCCAAAATCCACCAAGCCATGGACAAGACAGACAAGAGGCATGCCCTAAAGGCCACTTCAGGAAAGCAAGTAATCTCAAAGCCTGACTTTCTTTGTATTTTAGGGTTTTTTTTAATTTTAGCATGTTTTTAATCTCCACTTGCAAGCAGTCAGTACTGAGGGCATCGTTTACAGCTCTGCTCAGCAGTGAGGATGAAGAATGAGCTGTGCCGTGGCTACTGGGCTGTGCAAGTCTGTACTTGGCACTGGTGTAACTGGGCTGATGTGGAAACCCATCTGGTGGGTAGCAGTTCCCACAAGTGAATTCCTCAGAGGCAGTGTGGTTAGCCTGAAAGCCAGATCTGATCTGGCTCAGCTCACACCACTGCCTTCAGACAACGGCTGGGACGTGAGAAAGTTTGGATTAGTGTTACCTCTGTTTAGTGTATCACTTCTCAGTAGAAAAGTTTTCTTCTTGTTTGGATTCTACGTAGCTCCAGGAGTAACAGGAGTCTCAAAACATCTCACCTAAAGGTGAAACAGGCTCACAGGACTGGATGGAAGAGACACTAAGACTATTATTCCTTCTCTATAAATCTGCCTTTTTAAACAGTTATAAGGAAAAAAAGTCCCACCACACAGAGCCAGAGCTAAGAAGCACATTGAGAATTTTGGAGGACAGCAGCCAGAACAAGATCAAACATGCACTGCAGATTTAAAACAACAACAAAACAAATGGAAGCAACTTCCAAAGCTTGTAAGCTTTAAATTATCAGAGCTTCACCATCTGACAAGCCAGCATACCTAGCTGCCACACCTGAAGGTTAACACCAAAGATTTATATTCTCCCTCTTCTTTCAACATTTTCTACCAACTGGTAGCCATGAAAATTGAGTTTGGCACACAAATACCATCCTGCCTCCAGAATGAATCTTTAAGGCCACAGATGAGTTGATAGAGCTGTGGGCCCAGGCAACATGAGACCCAGCCAGAACACAGCTTTGCCACGTGAACAATTCTGAGCAGGAAACCTGCAAGCTGTTGCTGCAAGTACTGGTGCAGTTATTTCCTTAACTCTGAATCAAGGAGTAAATCAGTCAGAAGTCATTTTCAGTGCTTGGGTCACTTAGCCAAGACAAGAACTGCCTAAAAGCTTTGTGGCAGGGAGTCACTGCTCCACTAGCAGGAGATTTCACCAAATGAAACTCCTCCAGGCAATGAGGGTCAGTGCTGAAGAGCTGTACTGGCTTGGCCCACCATTGCTCCATCTGGAAATGATTTGTGCATACTCCAGTGGTCTGTGCAGTCCAGGCAAAGGAACAAATTTATGGCATGGAGTTAAATCCTCAGGGGGAAAAAAAGCCATCCAACCCCAAGGCAGCATTAACCATTAACTTGTTTTCTAATCTCATTTGTTAGGAAAACTTGCAAGCTAAGTAGAGCTGGAGTAAATGACTCGAAATCCAGAGTCCAATTTAACAAATAAGTGAGCCTGTATTAGCATGTGATCCTGTCACACTTTCCTGCATCCTGTCTTACTTGAAGGAGAGAAAAATAGAAAAAGCAGTGATAAATTTTTTTAAAGTCTACAAATTTTGAGGCATCAATAAGACCATACAGTTAACAATTAGAGGGAAGGAAGGTAAGGTGAACAAGCTGCTAAAACAGCTAACAGATAAAATGCAGGAATCCTCCAGAATGCAAAAGCATCATAGCCAGAGATTCTCTTTTCCCTTTGGCCTGAGCTCCCAGAGTTGCCTATTTTGCGTGAGGAAAGCTCCCCATCCCTTTTGGAGCCTGCTCGAGGCTGACTGCACAGAGCTGCCAATAATTATTTCATGCCACAACTTCCAGAACCAGAGCAAAATAC
Source organism: Oenanthe melanoleuca (assembly GCF_029582105.1). NCBI lineage: Eukaryota > Metazoa > Chordata > Aves > Passeriformes > Muscicapidae > Oenanthe > Oenanthe melanoleuca. Next base: position 12,688,740 of record NC_079337.1, read on the forward strand.
TCTGCAACATAGGAATGACAAGTCAAATAACAAATAACATTTTATTTCATTTACAGTGATATTTTTTGAGTAGCAAAGGAACCATGACATATAGGAGCCTGTAATAAAAGTTCATGTGTCTTATCTTTATAAAATAAATGAAATCATACACGCAACATAAACGAATGTGCTCTTTGAAGACATTTGAAAAATGTCATGTCTTGATAGCTATTATTTTTACTTACTGATGTCTGTTCTGCACTGGCTATTCCACTCTGAAATATAATTTAATTGTCAGCATGATAGCTTTTTTTTTTTATCCATCAGTATCTTCCAAACCTAAAATGATCATAAAATCATAGAATGGATTGGATAGGGAGGGACCTTAAAGATCATTTCGTTCCAATCCCCTGCCATGGGCAGGGACACCTTCCACTAGACCAGGTTGCTCAGAGCCCCATCCAACTTGTCCTTGAGCACTTCCAGGGATGGGGCAGCCACAGCTTCTCTGGGCAGTCTGTCCCAGTGCCTCACCACCTGACATTCTGTTAAAAATGCTGGTTATCAAAGCATAATCTTCAGGACACTAAGTTGAATCACAGATCAACCAAACACTTGACTCAAAAGCTATTTATCTTGCAAACAAACATACTACTACTGCTCTTTACAACTGAAAAAACAAGCACCCTATTAAAAAATTAACCTATCCCTTCATCCCTCTTTCTTGCCCCCCCACCCATTCCAACCCTCAAAGAATCTTTTCTGTCATTCATATTTGGCAACACTTAATGTCTTTATACAGATTAAGATCTTCAATCCATAGTCCAGCTCTTCACTGATTAAAAGCAGTCACAAAAGTAGAGACAAGTGACTAGAACAAAAATCCATGGATACCATGTACACCTTCTTGGCGTTCAATGCACAAAGCTATAAAAACTGAACATAATTTTGTGGAATAAGTCCTCTCTTGCCATTTAACGTGCCTTCTAGCCATCCTGGCTCTCTGGAAAATTGCACTGCAAAAGAAAAGGAGAGAAAATTACTGCATCTTTTTATGTTTGAATTAGTACTTCTCAGCTTTAGCTCCACAAGACACCAGACAAAGCATCCATAAAAACTTCCCATCATCTGCAATGACCAGTTTAAGAATCTGGCTAGGAAAGATAAAGAGGATTATTAACTTGACTTAAATACTTCATAATATACTTCTGCAAAGCCTACATGGTGAAATAGCTTTTAGGTGCAGGAGACTTCATTAAGGAAATAGTTAACAGAGCTTAGGACAGATTTATAAAATAGAAAAATCTGTGCCTTAGGGTGAAAGTCAGAATTCATATCAAACAGTGGAAAACACTTTCAGTAGGTGGGGCAAAACAAGAGGAAAAACCTATCTTCAGAAGAAGTGATGAATCTGGAAGCTCAGAGCCACAGAAACCCAGCATAGGACCTTACTTGGCATGAAAAGTAAGCATGGAAAGGATTACAGGGGAAATAGAAATGAGCCAGATGTCACTCCAAGTATCAAGTCTTCAGAATAGAGCTATTAGAAGTGACCACTGGACAAAATCTGAATCATTCTTCTGATTAAATCCTCTCAAAATTCAAATACACAGTCCAATTCACAAAGCACAGAGCAAAGGCTAGAACAGCTCCCTGTGCCATCCTAAGTGTTCACCACTGCTGATCCCAAAATTTATGCCAGAGTATCCATGAATATAAAATAAGAAGTATTTCAGCTTGGACTCTCAATGCCCCAGAATTTACTCTGTGAGCAAGAGAACTAATGAAATCTGACTTCCTGTATATATACGTTGACCACATTTGACAGGAAGTTAAAAAAGAACCATAAACCTCCTTTCCTTGGAAAACAGACTAAAAAGTCCTCAAATTCCCCTCTGAGGTGTCTTTTAAGGATATAATACAGATACCTATTTACCTATGTAACTGTAAAATCCCACACTTTTTAGCAACCTACGACATTCTTTACTGTATTAATTTATCCTCACAGTGCTTCTGAGACAGACAGTATTTAGGGAAGACATCAGACAAATGCTGAAACATGCTGCCAGCCATGTCAGTGCTTTATTTAAAACACATTAACACATTGGGAAATGTGATATTTGTAGCCTTCTACATATCAGGAAAATAACAGTTGAGAGAGAGCAACATGTTAAGTCTCACTTCCAAAAGCACTGAAGGCTCCTAATTTGAGGACTTAAAATCACTTTCCCTGCTTTTTTCCTTGTGTCCTATTATTGTCAAACAGCTGTGCTCAGAAACCACACTTGGAGCAGCAGCTATAACTCCAAAGAACCCAGAAAAACAAAACTGCTTTCAAATGATACTGATAGTTTAGAGTCAGCATGAAATGCTGGGCTTATATTTGTAATAAATGTGTTCAACAAAAAGATTCCAAAGGAAAAACGTGCATAGACAATTACCTTTTAGGATCTGTGCTCGCACAGTAACTTATATTACCATTAGTAATTAGCAGGCCCTCCTCTCCCTTTGTCATTTCTATTCCACAATTACAGAGTACACATGCATTTGAAACTGCATGGCTGACACCACCACAAACCTCTCTCCAAAAGCTGTAATTCTACATTTCCAGCAAATGCACCAGCAGCCAGCCAAACCCCTCCCTGAGGTCTCCCATACCTACATTGCACATCTGTATTGCAGGAAACAAACTCCAAAAAAATGACAGATTAGGGAGAAAAACAACTAGAAAACCTAGAAGTAGGAAATTTCTACCTATCCTCTGGTGCTTAACCTTAATTTTCATTAGAAAGAGGATACCACTGGCATGTGAGTGTCTATAAATCCAGGGCCTGTTCAAACTGAGGGGATGACACTGAAATGAAAATTTCCCTAAAATTTACACAGGGGAGGAAATGCTCACACTATGCTGAATTACATTGTTTAACACAACAGAAAACTTCCAAAGAAATATTTTCTAAGCAAGTTTGATAAGATAATGGTGAACTCTGCACACTGCAGCATGTTCATGGCCCAGCAGCTGGGTTTGAGTGGCAAACACCATTTTCACCCCAGAAGATGAGACTTAGCTGGTACATCTGAGCTCTGGGCTTAGGAAATTAAATATTGCACACGTACATTGCACAGCTCAGGGCCTCACTTGTTGGCACACAGTTCTTTTAGACTCTAGGAAGACTGAAGAAGGAATTATCACTCAATTACACCTAAGGCTACCATTTCTAGAAATCTGTGCTTTTTTAAAAAAACACAGCAAAAAGTAATGCTTAACATTCAGCTGCTGTGGTGATTGTCACAGCAGGGAAGGTTCTGCCCCCAGTCCAATCACCTTGTGCAAGAAGGGGTAAGATACTTGTGTACATCACTGACTGCTTCTGTAGGCAAATGATATTAATGAAGATGCCATCTAAAAGTAAAGCTGCTTTAAGCTCCACTGATCCTGTGTTCTTTGCAAATCCATTTCTGAAGTACAGCATGCATTTCTTTAACATCAAAACCACTTAGCCACACAAACATACGAGTGGTTTCTGAGCACAGCTGTCTGGCAATAATAGGACACAAGGAATAAACCAGCATGCATTCCTTTAAAATCAAAACCACTTAACCACACAAACCCCATTCCTCCATCATGCACATCATGCTTCTTAAAGCCAGGACACAGCCTATTTCTGAAAAAATACTCTGCTCAAGAGAAGACTTCTGTAGTGTCCCCCTTCTGTCATTTCTTCTCAGTCGACAACAATTACAGTTCTTAGCACTTTCTCATTTAAAAATACCTTGCTGCAGATACTACACACTTGGCCTTAAAACTACAACTCATTACTAGAGCAATCATCCCACAGGACTAAGGCTCATGTTGGCACAGGACAGGAGCAGAAAACACTTGTAGTATAAAAGATACAGAGCAGAGAAGTAAACAGTAAATATTTTCAGCAATATTTAACGAGCATATAGCAAGACTGCACAACAAGACCAAGCACAGAACCACCACTAAAAGCCATCACCTCTTAGTACAGTGCAAATAGCAGCCAAGTTGAGAGCTCAGAGGGGGACAGTGATTCCTCAGTACCTGCTGCAAGGCCTTTTCAGCAGTCTCACTTGTGGAGGCAAAGTGCAGAGAAGGAAGATGTCTGAGCATCACAACAACAGCAAGTGCTATGGAACAATCACCCCAACACAAAGGGACCAGCCAAACCTACAGACTTGGAACTAGCAGTGAGATCTGATTTCTTCTAATCTAGAAACACCACCAGGTCAACTTGGCATTTGCAGCACTGCCTCTTTTCTGTATTCTCCAAACAAAATAGCTTTGATATTGCCAATTTTCTTACTGCAAATACATAAAATTCACAAGCACCTCTTCCCAGAGACCCAATGCCATAAGCAGACTTTGCTTTGCTCTGGCAGCTCAGAAGTTTCACAGGTCTCAACCACAATAAGAGCAAGACTTACTTCCTCAGCAGTATTAGTTCATTGGCTGGGTGCCACTAACTTCAGCAAGACTGAATCAGACACTGATTTCCACATCTTTGTGGAAATTGGCTGTTTTGGTAGCACATCTAAACTGCATGGTGTCTGGCATAAAAGGGCCTCTCTTTCTCATGGATTGTCAATCAGAGTAGAAACCTCAAAAAGCAACATAAGTGAGGATTACTCAGGGCAACAGAAATCTCACTGCTAAAACCACTACAGCACTAGAACTCACTTCCACAGAACTCAATAATGCTGGCCAATTTTTCATCAGGAAATTCAATTAAAGCAACCAAATGTACTTGCAAGCCCTCTGTGTTTAGAAATCCCTTTGGGTTTTTGAAACAATCCCTGTGGGTTGAGTTGTTCACAGAAATGCAGAAATATTTTTCATGCTTTGGGTTAGCCTGGAATTTGAAATTTCAAAACTTGCTGTTTCTGTTGTGAGAAGCAGAATTATCTTGTGGACAGAACACAGGATAGGAGTCAGGGGGTCTCCTCCCCATGAATGTTTCCAAGTGCTCTGAAATACACAGATGAAAGGTGCACCAAGAAGGAGCTCTACCTCCATTTTTACCTCAGCAGAAGAACCTTTTGCACACACAGTGCAATACAGTATTTTGGGACTTCTCTTTGATGTAAATCCTGGATTGGTCAGGACCATAATGACAGACAGTCCAGGAGCCACAGCATGAATTAGAGGGCAGAGAGTGCCTTGGAGTCAAAACCAGGAACATTAACTAAGGCTGGCACTTTCTTACAGTGGGAGAGAAAGATGGGGATGACAAGAGCTGTGTGAATGTGGCTTTTTGTGATCCTTTTATACTTGGTGAGCATGATGGGTGCCCCACTTTTCCTTGGGAACAAAGCTCTCTCAGTTTTCCTCATGTTTTCTCTCCCCTAAAATCGGATTTTAAAAATTGTAAAAAGCCTTGATAAGAGCTATCTTGACAAGTTTTCAGGAAGCCTTCCTGCTAGCAGTTCTGCCAAGGAATTTTTATTGTGTAAACACCATTTAACCTATCTGAAACACTTCTCCTGAGTGAAATTCCCATTTACTGACTTTTAAGCAGTCTCTTTCAAGAATCAGAAATTTAATAACACTTGGCTCCAAGACTGGCAAAATTCCAGTGCCAGGCAGTCTGATTATTCTTTCCCTAATTATTGGGAATATCTGCCTCAACAACAGACATACACAGCCAGCATATGTCTCTCTCAATCTCAGATTTTACTCTGCTTCTTCCTGTATGTGCCCTTATCCAGCTGCAAACTCTTCAAGCTTTATTTCCAACCACTTGAATTATATTGTTATGTGCTGTCAATAATATAGCCTGTAACAACTGGGAAATAAAAATATTGGCACAGCCTAAGGCAAATTGAATTGAAGATTAAAAAAAAAAAAAATCCAGTGGATATTGTTCAGATTACATTATTCATTTTCTTAGACAATTCAATTAAATAGAAAACTTTGCCTTTTCTTTTTAACTTACCAGATGGTGCCTTAGCATTTATATTCTATGGCACTTTAATGGAAAGACTGTGGGATTTGGGGAAGCACAATGCACATGCAGTGCTGAAAACACCTGAATGTGAAAATGCTATGGTTCTTACAGATTCCTATCAGGTGATGATGCAAAGCTTAACTTAAAATATTAGCAAATCTAGCCCTGGCAAACTGAGACAGATTTTTTTCCCCATTTTAGAAACACAAAATGGAGATGGGAGCAAAGGTTAAACTCACCTTCTTGCACCAGTATAACATTTAGCAGCTATGACAGGTGCAAGACTACTTCCCTAAATGCCATTATCCTGTCTGAGGCTGGAGCAGCCAGAAGGATTCATCCAGAGTAATGACAGGTGAGAGAGAACCACTGCAATCAACATCTATGGACCAAGAGAGACAGACCAAGAACGGGGAAGGAAACAGGAAAAAGGAAACAAAGCAGAAAAGAGAGGAAAGAGAAAGGGGAAAAAAGAGAGACAGGATTAGAAAGTGAGACAGGCCGGGTGGAGAAAGGAGAGACAGATAAAACACTAATGGAAGCAGCACTTTTTAGTAGACATTAATTTAACAGTTACTTTAATGGTTGATACTAGCTGTATGTCAACTTGATTGATGCGTTGTCACTTTGATAGTTAAGGTTATTGGTAGAGCTGCAGAATTGATGTATTATTACTTTAATTCTTCATTTGGGGGCTTTATTAGGGCATATGGGAATTTAAATTGAGTAACTAAGGAACCTGAATTGATTCACTGCAATCTGATTTCAGCACAGACACAGGGGTGCCTGATACAGAAAGAAAAGGCCCATGTTGAGGCATTTCAGAGGTTTCAGATAAGGAGACAGATCTGCACTTGGCATGAAAAGAGCCATCTATCACACAACCTACTGGGAAAAGTTATGAAATGACCATTACATACAGTTACTGCCTTATTACTTGCATGCTATTCCCATTTTGTCTGCCAATCCACAGCCTACCTGAGGGTGAGAGCCCTGCAGGGCAAGGACAACACCTGAGAAATAACCAGGACACAGCAGAACAAATCAAAACTAATGTGTTTAAGGAAATGTGAGCTTTGCCATTGGAAATCTGCAACTGGGTTTTCCAAATGTAATCCATGCAACTTTTTCTCAAGCTTTGAACATTTCAAACATTTCTCCACAGATGCCAGAGTCAGATTCCACACTTGTTTTGGGGCAATCCAACTCTCCAGTTGAAAACTCAACTGAGGCTGCAATGCACCAAATCATGGGGACTTTGTCACAACTTCTTGAGTTCTCATACAAGGAGAGAATCTCAACAATGCTCTCACACAAAAACATGACACACAAGGAACTACTTCCTGAAAGACTTTCTTGCTGTTCTGTAGCAGAAATGCCTCTCCCAGACATCAAATCTTTCCCACCATGCACTAGATTGTCTTTGCTGTACACAGTTTGATGTCTGCTGAAGAGCCCTATCAGTCATGTTTTTAAAAACTTAAATTAAAATAGCTAGTGTTAAGGACTTAAAAAGAGCAATCACTTAGCTAATTCATCTTTAAAAGGTTTCCCACCTAACTTGATTCAGACATGATTTGCCTGCAAGGCAGCTCTAATAGGAAACATCAAGAATGATTTTTTAAAGTGGGTGCTAGTAGGGAAGAACCTAGTGGGGACCCCAGGCCACTTTATGATGGGGGGAAAAAAAAAAAGGCAGAACTGAAGTTTGGACCAGGCCTGCTGTTTATTTTTTTGAGAGGAGACAGAGGACAGGAATATCCTATTATACACATTATTTAAAAAATAAAATAAAATAAAATAAAAAAGGATTTTGCTGAGCTTCCCACTTTGCATCTTTAGATTTTGTATTACAGTATCATTGGTATAAGATTTAAAAACAAAAGCCTTTCAGTTTGAAGTCCCTGTGCATTTGCTGAAGGATAGATCCATGGAAGCTCACTGAGAACACAGTTTTGAGCACAGGAATCACCTTCTGGATGCTCATATGTAGTGCTATATTTGGATCCATAGAAATCATTAAACACAAGCCTTCATTCCACACCTCAGTGAATATTCCTTTTTCTACAAGTATATGCACGCACTAATGCAAACCTTGATCTAAATCAGTAAAAACACTTTTTTCCTCCATTGTTCACCTGATTTACCTGGCACTCTGTTTGCTTGAAAATCCTGAAATAATTTTTTTTTTCTTTAAAGGAAAACTCCTGTGTTATTTTACAAGAGTTCACATTATAAAAAATTCAGTTTCCAGGCCAAGGTGTTCTCTTCTATTACTGAATTACCATTTTTTTGGTACTACAACACATTTAAATGATGCTGAAAAATTATACCAGTTGGAAGAGTCTATTCACCCAAAAATCAAAAGCATTGCCTCACAGTGCTAAGGATATGTTAAGTAGCTTCTTCATACCAGAAAAATATCTCCATCACCAACTGTGTGCCATCAGCAATGTTGGCAGAATAGCAGTCAGGCTTGTATTTTTATCCAAAGCCATTTTAGCAGTTTTGTCAATTTGTTTTTCATTGCTTTATATTTACTCAAGCAGTACTTACCATCTTCAAATATTGCTCCTATCTGAAATGACAATTCAGAGCTGTGTTCTGCTTCACATGGATAAACTGCTCTTGCTTTTCGGTGGGCAACACTGAAAAATGAAATTATGAATTATAGCAACTTTTTACTATTATAAAGACACTGTCTCAAGCATTCTCTCTCCATTCACATTTGGAGATGACTAAAACTTTAAACACAATCTCACATGCATCATTACAGGCTTATAATTCATACACACAGCCAAAGCTGAAGCTTCACAGCTTACTGTTGGCATTTCTGAATATCATACTCCCAACTCTCTGCACACTTATTTTTATGACAAACTCGAATTTCAGCTACAGTTAAATCTTTTTCATGTGCTAGTCAGCAATGAACTCAATAGCAGGCAAAGCATAATATAGTTCAAAAATTCAATCAGTAATAAGAAATAGGAATTTTTTATCAAGTGTTAGGAAGAATTTGTACATATACCAAATTACTTTAATTAGAAAAGAAAATATTACTAAATTGGAAGGGAAAAGCTAAGATGGTGAAGACCTTCAAAGAAAAAACTCAAAATACTTCAAAACATAGAAAATAACATGGAAGGAAGCAGAAACAGGATGGAAGAAGAGCTGGGGAAAAGAGTGAAAGAATGAAAACATAGAGAAAGGTAAAGATGGAAGAAAGTATTTCAGAGGCAGCAAGGCTAGGATTTGGCAAAGATGGAAGAATCTGTATTTTAAGACTCTTAAGAGAAACACTGAAGGAGAGAGACACCAGCCAAAACAAATCTCTCTTGTATTAACCAACAGACCACTGGCTCAGTGTACTGTGTGCCTTCCACCAAGGAAGATGTTCAAAGGAAAAACAAGATGAAGCAGACAGGTATTTTATTCTGTCAAAATTGCTACGGTTGCACTTCCTGGTTTGAGATAATCATTCACCTGCCATGGGAGACTGTTTTTATAAAGATGCAGAAAAAGGAGGCAAATATAGAGCCAGCAGAAGTGCAGACCATACCTTTCCACTGGTGTGTCAGTGCCAGTGGCAGGGCTGGGGAAGAAGAAAGTGGGTAGGGCAGCATTTGTGGCAGCCGGGTTGGCAGGTGGAACGTTCATCCATGAGACCATCGACGGGCGGCTTTGAGCAGGACTAGGAGGAAATACATTCAAGGCAGAATTAAAAACATGGATAAAATTTATCGTACCAAAACATTTGAATCTTTCTAACTGGACAACCTGTTGGATTTTCAAATTCAAACCAAATCATATTGTCAAGTTGATTTTGAGAAATGGCCGTCGTATGATTCTCCACTCCTCCTTGGAATTCTTTTTCCTACATCCTAAGCTAAGGAGAACTACCTGAGATGCATGACATAGGCAATGCAAGGGCAAAATTCCCCATTCCTTATCTAATAAAGACAGACAAAGTGAAATTGCATAAAGCAGGCTATTATTTGAGCTGCCACTCTGCCTTTACAAGTTTTGATGAATCTATTTAAAAATCTCCTCAGTGCTGTACAAAGGCATGTACAACTGGGAAGACTTCTAAAGAGGCTGCAGCTATTGCAGCATTAGGATCACAATGCTGGCTCTGGATTGAGATCTCCTTCATGGAGCTGTGCAAACACTGCCTCAGTGTCTGCCTTCACCAACACACTGCTCAAATAGGTATCAAGTTAATGGCTGAACACAAAGTTGCCACAAGAGGAAAAGAAATAGCAGGCAAAATTTAAAACTTGTATTAGTAAACATATGGAGTTGTCCCCAACATAAACAGCATTTCTAATTTTACACCTGGAAGAACTAAACTGTTCCACCACTGGAAGGCTTTCCTTCATTTCATGGACAAAACAACTGTCAGTGTGTCTTTGGAACAAAGAGCTGGACTTCAAGCAGTTTCTAAGCAGAAACAGAACTAAAATAATTTGCACACGTTCCTCAGAAGTAGAGGCTTCCCAATACAGCATTTACGACTTTTCTTACTCCAAGATTAACCTCTTAGACAGCATTGATCTGAAAAAGCACCACCAAAATCTAAGAACTCATCCAAGAAGGTTTTTGTGGGGGTATAAATGCACACCTAATCAAGATGCACACCTTCAGCAAGAAGAGGAATCAAGAATCAACCCAGTTATAATTGTAGATGAATAAAAGAAAAGAGGAAACCTAACATAGGTAGCTAATTTTAATCTTCTTGCACACTGGGATATTTAATTTCTAGAAGAAATTATCACTATTTTTTGTTTTGAATAACATTATTTACAATCAGATCCAACTTTTACAAACTCATATCTCACAGTCATTCCAGCATTTACATAGTTAAACAGCCATTTATTTTGATTATTTTTTTTTTTAATTTAGTACATTATGATGTGAATGTCACATTCCTTAGTACAAGACAATGGCTTTTCCTTTGGAAATGTGTTAGAAGGCATTTGAATAAGAACTGGAATTCACAGTTTATAAAACAGCATTCTACAGTTAATTCCACCAGTAAAAATGAAACTTAAGTGTGCTGGAATCATAACCAGAAGGGTTTATCAAAACATGCTCTGCTTTTAAAAATTATCACATTTACCAAATAAGGGAAGGATTCATATGTATTAAGCTGAATGATGAGCTGGATTATGCTGTCTAGAAACATATTTCATGCTTAACTTTGGGAAGAGGATATCCAGTCATCTTTTCTGTCTGGGAATCTTCCACTGCACAATTTTTTACATCTTCCAATAATAACATACATTTAGGAACAGCACCTATATAATTTTAGGATTTTCTTTTACTTGAACTTGTCGTCTTCTTCCCATTTTTAACTAATAATTGAAAAATTTTCCTCAAATAAAAGAAAAACCTTCAGCTAAAAATGACTTCATTCAGAGACAAACCCAAAAAAATGAACACCAGAATTTAGATCATTTTCTCTATGTACTGAGGATAAAACAATTCTCAGTGGTACTGTAAAGTTTATAAAGTTTGCCAGAAAGTAAATGATTTCTTCATCATTCCCCACACATAATGTCTACATGCAGAATTAATTTTAACTCAGCAGGTGAACACAAGTAAAAAGTTTTTCAAAAGTGAATTTTAAAAAGTATCCTACTTGCATAGACTAAACTCTTCTACTTAAAACAATCCTGAGACTTAGAGAAAAAATATTTTCCTTCAAATCAACCTCTTGGCAGGGGGGTTAGAATAATATGATCTTTAAGGTCTCTTCCAACCTAAGCCATTCCATGATTCTGTGATTAGGATTGGTGTTAGGCTCATTTCTGAGAACTGTGAAACTACTGAAAACAGAAAAATAACACTCCAAGTATATTGACAAAGGAGTATTAAAATGTCTCTAATGCATATTATTCATAATTCAAGAATATTCTACCAATGGTCTCTTGTAGTGCACACCTCAGGTGTGTGGTTTGATTTTCAACGACTGAATATTAAAACTTGCTTTTATTAAATATTTCATTGATAGATGCATCATGTTAATCTCTGTAATTTACTCAATCAGCTCTAGAATAACACACACCACCTGCTCCTCACACAGAATTAATGACTTCAAAGCAATGCTCAGAACAGAGAGAACACAAAAGGAACCCTCTGACCCAGGGAAGCATTGGTCATTCATAAGAATACTCAGAATAAATACCAGATGGTTTCTTGCTGAGACTTGGAGAGGAAAGAAAGAAGGGAGAAAAAAAAGGAAAAAGGTGTGCACATAGAGGAAGAGAAGATGAAATAAATTGTTCTGTTCCATGGCATGCTAATTTCTCAAGTTACAGAGACTCAACAAGAAGCATAATCTATCAGCAAGTAAGACTACATTGTCCTTTAGCAGACAGGATTATATAGAAGCATGTTAAAATTGGCAGGCTTTCTACAAATTCTCAGCCACTCCAACAGCTGTAGTGGAAAAACACTCAGAAGTACAGGTATGTGGAGTGCTGGGCTGCTCCCTCCCCCACTTCTTGATGAATTCCCTTAATACTTTTCAGCTGTAGGGAAAACACTGCAGCAGAATTTGCCTGTCACTTTAGGCTCCTGGTTACCCAGCAAGAGATCATGCTCTATGATCCAGCAGGAGACAAAATCCCAACACATTTTTCAATAGCAATAGTTTCACCATGGTAAGAAGAAAGAAACAAAGAAAAAATAAGTTAATAGCTTTAACTATTAAACACATTCTAGAAATTATGGATTTGGTTGTGAGGGTTTTTTCTTATTTACTGTACTTGGTTACCTCAGGAACCACTTAATTCTTGTTACTGAAACAGAAGGTTTCACTCAACAAGAAAAATAATTTCCAATGTTGCCGTGTGTAAGCAACAAAAAGTTAGATTTTATTGTTTTTTCCTTGAAAATGTTCTTGTCATAGCAAGGCTACCTTGCTACAAAGATTTGCACAACTTGTTTATCAGGATGATGATATATTAGAAAGTATTGCACGTTATCACACATAGCATCTCAACTTTAAGAAGGTATGTTGAAGAAATCCTTTCTCCTAAGGCTAAAATGAAGGCAATGGGTAGGAAAAAACCCAAAAGGCTGACATAACCATCTCTCTTTGAGGAAAAAAATGCTTTTGTCTAGCATAGTGAACGATGGGAAAAGGGAGGAGGAGGGAATGGCTTTACTGAAAATAAGCTAGAGATTCTGTACTGATGTTCAGAAAGAAACTTCTGAAAACAAGATTTTATTGGATGTTTATCTGGCTGGTTCCTAAGGTAACACAGCTAAAGAGCAGCCTCTTATCTTGAGAGCAAGGAAGAGAGTCTGTGAAAAGAATCTACACTGCAACTCTTGAGAAAAAAGGGTTTTTTCAGACAAGTTTGGCAGCGCCGTGGCTGCCGGATCACAGTGTCTGGCTGACAAACCCAATGAGAGCGTTCTTGAAAGGTTTCCTTAAAGGATGACAGTGTGGATCACAGGGTGTTGGCTATTTCTGGTTCTATATGCAATCCAATAGTGACCACCACCACGTCTGCCTGTGCCTTGGGGAGTGGGGAGCAGAAAAATATATGGCCAAAATTCTAGAAATTGTCATAGCTGCAGCAAAGCTGGAGACAAACAGAAGGCCAGAACTTCCCCATCTGTGTTCCCCCTGGAAAGAAACTGCATCCTCAAAATTCAAAGTATGTGACATGCACACAGCTTTCCTGAACCCTCATTTGTACAGAGCACATCAGTCAGTACTGAAATAGAGGGTTTTTTAAGTTGGATTGTGAAGTCTCAGTGAAGCAGCTAACACATTAGTGAATTGATCTTTCACGCCAGTCTGGTAAATCCAAAGCTAATATCTACAGCAGCTGTCCCAAGTTAAAGCATTTTTAAATGATAATTCAGACAAAGCAAAAGTGAAATATGTACATCTATAAGCTTATAGCTCACTGCTGCTCCATTCAGGAAAAAAAATAAAATGAGGGGGCTGTGTTCCCCTGGAAGCATGCAAAGAAAATAAATATTTTTAACAAGTAAAAATAATAAAAAAAAATTAAAAGGAAACTTTAGCTCATCCCAGTGGTTGAATCCACACCCCTCCCTGCCCTGAGCACACCCACCATTTACCCTGTGCTCACACAGCAGTGCTGCTGTCAGGCTCCAAGGAGATGGCAAGGTCTGTTTGGTATGAGCCACATGACTTAGTTACATTATGCCTGTCTCAAAGAAGCTGCAAAATGAGGGCTCTTGCTCTGCTTGCATAACTAAAGGGTACAAAAAGAAGTGCCTGCTCTGCTAAACCCACTCTCAAAGTGCTGAGTCACTGGAGAGGTGGCAGCTGAAACAAAAACAAACTGCAGAATAAGCACAATGACCCAATAGCAGCTAGAGCACCTTCTTTCAATAAAATAGGATGATGATGACATTAGATATTATAAAAAAGTTTTCAAGACAGTGAAACCGAAGTCATCATTTATGGAAAACAGCAAATTCACACCACTGCCAGAAAGCACAAAAAAGAAAGTATTACCATTTTAAAGAGACATGCAGTCAACTGATGTAGTTATAAAAAGGCTGATGGGAATTCACTCAGCAGTCAAAACTATCTCCAAGGCTTCTGTTACGAGCAGAACACCACTGTCTCTGCCTGGCCTTGCCATCTGATGGCTCTTTTAACATCAGTTTGCTCACCAGCAATTCAAACAGCTTGAGATTTCATGAAGAATGAGTAGCATCATCTCAGCCTGGTCACAAAGACCCTGGATGCTGCACCAGATGTTGTCACTATTTTGGATATTAAAAACCCCAAAACTAGGCCCACAGTGCAGCACTTACATACCATTGAGCTGGGTAACAGAATATTTTACACTCAGAAGAACCAATTAAGAAAAATTCATAAGAAATTTTAAAAAAGGACTGAATTATTTCATGTTCCATTAGTCCCTTACAAGTTCCTGAACATCCATTTATATTGGTGGTCCCATATCTTCTCAGGGCTTTGAACACCTTTGGTATTTGCACTGTCAGGACTGCACCATGTGTGCTTCTATAGAAGCATCCAAGGTGGGATTCAGTTTGGAAACTATGAATCTTACTGTTCTTAGCCCAGAAATGTAATTGTTTTAACAAGCCGTGCACGCACACTAACGAAAACGTTTGAGGGACAGGAATACTTTCCATCCCCTCCAACTGCAAAATCCCAGGGGCTTAGAGAGGGAAAGAATAGGCATTCAGTATCATCTTGAGGAAGGCTATTCCATATCCTGCATCATAACTCCATCCAGAACAACCGTCAAAAGTAACCATGTCCCAGCCCCTGGGAAATCCAGACACCCTGCAGTCTCAGATCCCAAAAATGAACTCTCCAGCTGAGAAACAAGACATTAGCTTTCACGACTTGAATGAAGAAGGGATCATGCAGTAAGTGTAGTTTACTTCCAACAAAAAAGGGAAGACTGACCCAGTTCTGAAAACCCAGCACTGTGAGGGGTAAGTCTGTAGATAAGCCCTGGCACAGGGCATTGTACTGTAAGCACAAAGAAATCTCGTGACAACGAGAGGCCAGTTACAGCAACAAATCTTTCCTTATCAGAAAGAGGTCCTCAGAAAGATTAATTACAACACATAGTGAGTCCAGAGAATACCAAGTGTTTAGCTTTTTTGGTTCATTCTGAGGTCAAGTGAAAACAGACATAAGGCAGCCCACAGTATTTCAGGACATGACTTGTAATCCACCTTTTGACAAATCAGTCATTGCAATAAGGGAAACCTGTACTAATCCATCAGATGTGAGCTGCCATTACAGCCAGAACTCTGGAAAGGCTGAATAGGACAGGCCTCACATCAATAAATGATTCTGTAAGTAAATTGTATAATCAGACTACACAACTGCAAAAATACTTTCCCTCACCTTTTTTAAATTTAATTACATGACTCCACATCTGATACTGAAACTTTAGCAATACCTCCTCCTTCACTATAAGAGGTTTAGATTACATTTCATCTTTACTTGATTAGGTATATTTATTAGATACTAAAGTATATACCCAGTTTAGCTATCACTGTTCTCTTCTGCATGTGCAAAGTCATAGTGCAGTAGGGTGAAACTCAAACTTTGTATCACTAACTTTCAAGTGAAGGTAAAAAGGGAAGATTGACTATAGCTCCACAGTTCAAATGCAGTTTAAGAGCTACCCATAACCCCTTCTAATCCATATCTCCAAACCCAAGACCATCACTATTATCAAAACAGTTTTGGGACTAGCTTAGAAAGGCTAACCAGCCTCTTATTATCTGAAATCCTCTTAGGAAGCTACACATGTTCAAATACTAAAAATTTGAGTTTCATATACCACAGGAATAAAAATCTGAGTGATTAGGGTGCAAATTTTTCAATGCCAATTAGGAAAGCACTGAAAGTAGTGTCAGGCCACATCCTCCAGCAAAAAGCTATCAAGCCACTTGAAGAAAAGATGTGGCAGATTAACTTGCCTTTTAGGTAAATGCAATAGAAAAAAACAGAAACTGTGTAGGAGAGAGTCTGTATGGACACTTAAATCCGAGAGGAAAAAAGGAAAAATTCAAATGCTGTGGTTAACATTAAACTGAGATTGCAGTTTCTGCTGTACCTTAAAGGGAAAAATATCCATAGTAGTGAAGAACAATCCTTTACTCAGCTCACAACTAAAATTATGAGTTCAAGTTTGAGACCACCTTGTGAAAAGCATAATTGGATAGAAGGTATTTTCAAACAGCACATGTTTATGACACAGTGCTCCATTGAGAAATGGTAATTTGCCTATCCTAGGCTTTTTGGAGTTTGAATCCTGTGTCTGCAACCTGGTGATTGACAGGGGGAAAAAAAAAATAGCTATATTCTACCATAGAGTGTATGTAAAAATAAAACATATTTATTTTTAGTATTTGGCTCTAGATGGAAGTGTGAAGTTAAAAATAACTTCAGGAAAAAGGTTAAAAAAAGTTTATGGTGCATGACAGCCTTAAAGCAGCAAACTCAGGTCTCCACTGAGAACCACCCCTGCCAAGCATCACCCAAGTCTCTACTCACCCCTACAGCAGCACGTGACAACACAGGACATATGTCTGATCCACACAGATCTTTCAGAGAAAATCTAGCATCAGGCAGACACACACTTACAGACATGAAAACCAACAGCTTAACGGGGCTTCAGAATGGCACATATGTGAAACATCACCTTCGAGTTACACCGTATGCACAGCACATCTTTAAATGCTGACATGGCAATTGAGCAGTCAGGGCTTTGTGAGATATTTCAGATTGGTGGCACAGCCCTTGCTCTCTTAGCTTGTCCCACACTCAGGCCATGAAGCCCCTCCTACAGTCCATCAGGAGGTGAGGGTGTATTTGCTTCCATTTGGTGCTCACCTCACCATGCTGGAAGCTGCAGCTTCTTTGGCTTTGGAAGGTGGGACATGGAAAGGGTATACATCATAAAAATCCCTGCCAGGAAACATCATGGTGACAACAGCTATCACTCTGGAAAAAAAACCCCAAGCTTCTTTCTTGAAAACAAATACCACAAAAAGTATTTTTGCTACCCATCACGTACTCTTGCTTAAAGCAAACTACTGGTACAAACCAGCTCTTGGAATATCTGACATATCTTGACCTACAATGCAACATCCCTCCCCTGGGAAACACTGCTAGCAACTCTTCTGCCACAAAGAAGTCACCATCACCTTGTTGACTGCATAACTCTGAGTGATCGATCTCCGACAAGTAACACCCATGTGTTATAAACATCAGCAGAAACTTGAGAAACCGGATCCTCTGGAATTATCCCCTCTCCCCTAGACTCAGAATGGCATTTGCTGTAGCTCTGTGAACACCTGCAATACCATTTGAGAAATGACACTGTGGCTTTAAGAATTGATTTTGTCCCAGTTTGGCCCAAAATACAAACCATTTTGAAATCCTGCACAAACAGAAAGGATTGTTTGTTCTTCACCTAACTCTACAGAATGGTCCATCTTATGAGAACAGTCTACAACCATCAGCCAGTGCCACATTTTCTGGAGCTGTGAGAGTTACCGGTGTGTCATTCTGCCATTACTACGCTGGAGCTGCTCTGTGTTTTGGTTTGGGTTTTATTTGTTAAGGCAGGGCTCTCTGAGTCATCTGAACTAGTAGGGGAAGAGAAGCCAATTTGAGGTGAGAAAGCACAGGAAAGAAAGAATGTAATATTCACAGACTACTATCTGTCACTGCCCAGGCTTGCTCTTAAGCAGACTTCACAGACAGGCGAGAAACTACTTTTGACAAATAATCTAAATGCACATACCATGCACCTTTATTTTTTTCCCTTCTGAAGAGAACTCTAAGTACTGTTTCCAACCGAGCAGAAAACCTCAAGCCATCAAGTCAGGCTTCCAAAACACCAGTGCAGTATAATTTTTGATGAAAATCAACAAATACAAAAAAAATTGTGATAGTCCTTCAAACACCTAAAGTTCCCAAACTCTATGGATAAAACAAACACTCCTCCTTTTATTCTCTGAAATGACATTATCACTGTCCTGCTAACCCTGTGCTCCTTAATCAGCTTTCACTGACAGTCCAGTTTTATACCAACCACAGCATCTTTTCCACACATGCACCTCTCTTTGATAAGTGAAATGTATTGCTAATTCTACTCACTTCTAGAGGATAGTACAAGAGGATAAGGGAAGAGTAATTTCAGACCTTTACTGAAGAAACAACATTTATGGAAAATACCAATAAATCTGGATTTTTTTCAATACATATGAGAGAAAAAATTGTTCTAGTTAATAAACACTCAAGTCAGCAGTTAATTATTATTAATTATTCTATGGCTATCTATATATTCTCATGTGTTACATACATCTACATATATATCTCATACTTGTTTCATCACCAGAGCTGACTACTCAGAATGCCATTATGGAAACTATTTGTAACAGATCTTTTCTCCAGACATGCTCCTTCCACTCTTCTTGGCACTAAAGGCTGGAAAAGTTTGTCTTGACAGTGGTTAAAGTCTGAATGAACAGCAAACTAGAGAATTCAATTCAAGTTCAACTCTGATTTAAAAACAAGACTCAGCTTTTAAAAGTCAGCTTTTTGTGTATCAAAACTGAATACATATTAGAGAGATAGGACTAACAATTCTATGTCAATTTTGCTAAATTTAAGTCCTGCTCAAAAACTGAACACTTACAGCATCTACTGAAAGTGAGAGACTGCACTTCCCTTGAAAACCAAGCATTTAATTTATTAAGAGATTAAAAATTATAATGTTCTTAGGCAATAGCATGTGAACACACACCCACTGCAGTGTGTTTATCCAAAACCAAAGTGAGGACCAAAATCTTAACAGTATGGCATCTAAGTGAACTTTAACGTTTTCTTGAAATAAAACTAGGTTAATACACCTGGAGACAAACTTATATATTCCCTGCTTAAATAAAAAAAATTAAAACCATTTAAAATGTTATAACAGTTCACAGGAAAATGAAGTAGATTTCAATAGAACATGAAGATTTTTTCTACAAGTATTCAAGTAGGCTTTAAGCTCCACCACAACATACAAACACATCTTTTTGTAGCAGAAGAAAAACACAATTATATGCAATTTCTAAAAATCACTCCTCACCAAACTGAAAAGGGAAATGTGTTTCACAATGGTACCAGTGGAAACATCCTTACTTAATATTCAGTTACTTACAGATTTGTTGTCCAGCCTGCAAGATCTCCACTGCTCATGATAAGGTCATTTCCATCCAAGAGCCCAGGGGGGCTGCTGGAGAAGGCAGGTGTTGGAGACTGGGAAGAAAGAGAATCCATGCTCCCAGTTGGGGTATCTTCTCTGGGAGAGCTGTGACTGTCAGCTAGAAAAGAGAGCACAAGTCAGGATACTCAAGGAATTCTCTTATAAAGCCAGATAATCTGCATTGGATATAATGTCCTGAAATATGCAAGAGAAGAAACCTTACTATCCCATCTCCACCAGGTATTTTGGAGGACAAGCAATCTCCCAGTATTTTCCCAAAAGGTATCATTGCACAATTTCCCCCACTGTTCTCACCAGGCTTTCTTCACATACAAGATTTCCCCAGTCCCTTTTCAGTTGTGTTTTATGTGTTTTGTGTAAATTTTGGGGAGGTATTTTTAGACAGAAGCATCACTTCTGAGAAAAAAATAGTTTAGGCTATGCACATTTGCACATCTCCCTAAAAACACAGTCTGTAAAGACAATTTAACACATATTGAAGAAATGAGTGCTCCCAAATACAATAAGCACAGTCTTCTCAAACATGAAACAATGACATTTAGAAAGGTCAGAATAAGCAAGAGATCTCTAACAAACACACAATACCCAAGAATGTTACTTTTATTACCCCTTTTTAATGGTGTTACTTTTAAGAGAGCTCATTGTATTCTGATCTACTATTTGCTTTCCTAGGCTACTATTAGGCTATCACTCAAGAGACAACATATTCAGATATGACTGATTAGGAAAACATAAAAGGAATAGCATTCCTATCCCAAAGACCAAAAGATAGTTACCATTGTGTCAGAGCAGTCACTGCAAACCATGCTGATACATCAAGCCAAACAGCATGTTCCTCACTGAAAAACTAACCTTCACCCACATGGCTTTTTCCTTTCAATCTTTATTTTTTAAACATCAGCTGTACATTTCATAAATTCTAAAGAAGGTGCATGAGGATGTTTGCAAGCATTAAAGTATCCAGCACAGCTAAGCCAGCAGTCTCAAATGGGGTCTGTAGCTGTTTTCAATACATTAATATTTAACAGTAATAAGGATCAATTCCAGCCACCCTTTACAAGGCTCCCTGTGTCCTTTCCTCCATCCCAGTAGCACTCATGAACACAACCCACAAGCCTGCCAAAAGTCTAGAGTGGATTAGATACCAGTGCCCCCACTCTCTTTGTAAAAGTGTTTTGCTCTTTTGGGGTGAAAAGTTTTTGGGGAAAAAAAATTTACAACTAAGTCCTAACACAGCATCATAATAACACAATCAAAAGCTGTTCAAATATTGTGCTGGCTTGACAATTTATGTCTATATATACAGTAATATACAAGATGAAGTCCTGTACAACATTACTTTCTAAATTAATTAGCATCTACTCTGGGAACAACTGAACTTAATTCTACTCCATCAAGCTAAGCACTACTGTTTCAATGATTGCTTTCATTTATGATTTTTTTCTTAATTAACAAAAAGTGCAACACTACAACAAAAAAATGTGGACAATGCAAAGCCACCCTTGCTGGATAAAATCCTTCTCATAACTCTATCACAGCCTCAATTCCTTCTGCTACAATAGCTTTGAGTTAGCAAAGCCCTCAGCTGCTTCCCCAGCCATCTCATCCTCACCCTCTCTCAGCAGCTCTGAGAGAACAGCTTCCCTAGAGAGTAAAATGACATACAACTAAAAACAGTGAAATGATAAAAGTGATCATCTGGAAATTTCTCCCCAAGCAGCTGCTAATTTAAGGATCTAAATTAGCCCATAGTACCAAGTGTGATACACTCTGAGGAGGAGAACATTAACCTGGAAAAATGAGTCACTTGCACTGTGGCCCAATCCTGCTCACCTGGCACTTCCTCACTGAATCAAGGCCATGGTGCTGCTGCTTCAAATTTACATAACATGAGATTCACAGGAGTGTCAGGTAAAAACTAATTAATTACATCTCATTTGAAGATGTATGTGTCACAGTGATAAACATCTGAGAGATTAGACAGTCGTACTGCACCCTTACTTCATCAATTCCTTAGAACAGATTTAAGTTCTCTTAATCCATCACAATTTCTTTTCAAAGCAGTAGTAGTAGCACAGTCTAGATTATCAAAATATATATACACCATATTAGAAGGTCACATTTACCTCAACCATTCACTTAGCACTACTAAAATAAAATACATTTGGAAGGAATATTAATCTGGTTTTAATATTACAAATATGACCAACTCACAGCACCTCCCTACAGAAAGCAGAGGATATTCTATTGAATTGTTTCTCAGAACACACAGAAAAAGTTAAAAGAAACAAAACATTGAACACTTCAGTCACGCAAAGCAGAGTCAATACTGGAGGCTGTAGTATACAGGCAATTATGTTTGACATTATCTTAAATTCAACTGTGTGTTAAATCTTTCCTCAAATTTTACTTCTTCCTTCCTGAGCCAGTGTTTTCTCACAGTCTCTACCACATGGAACTCCCAAACTAAGATTGAGTTTTGAACACTAAAACAAATCAGACAGAAAAATGCCTCCTAAATTCTATGGGATTAACTAAAAACCCTCTAAAAACATGTTCAAAGACACTTTACATTCTTGATGTCTTCAATTACCTTCTTCTGTAAAGTAAAATATTTTTATTCGGGAAGAGGCAATTCTGTTTAACTGCAAATACTGACTAATGACCACCTAGCCCATTGTCATGATTTAAAACAATATATGCTCCAAACCTAAATCTTCAAAATACAGGGTCATTCCTATGATTCCAACAGCACAAAGATCTCACCCTGTATGTCAGTGCCAAAAGTTCTGCTAACTTCAAAAATTACAGTAACTCCTGTACATGGCAGAGGCCACAGAACTGTGCCTCATTATCTCTTCATTCAGTTTAATAACCTGCTTTCGATTAATGCCCATCTCACATTGGGGTCAAACTACATCTTCCAAATAGTCATTGTCTGAAAACATCAGTAGATGATAAAGGGAATGGAGAATCAATTGGTTACTAATTAACAGACTTGCCAATCAATGCATGTACCTTCACTTTGTTAGGCTTTATTTTCAGGCATGACCCATGTAATATGCACTACTAATTATTATATTGCCTCTCATATCAGGTTTTGTGCTGTATGACAGTATTTCAATACCAAATCTCTTACTGGGAGGGATTTTGCAGCTTTGGAATCACATACCTGTTTTATAAAGCTGGTACAATTTCCCAGTGTTCTCTCTGAAGAGGCTACATCAGATGTGATTCTATGGAGTTTGTTGTGGTTCCATCAGAACAACATTAAGCATTAATTCCACCACTTACTCCTATTTATCAGTCCATTTGTACATCCAGGGCTGGCACTTGTTTTTGCCATTAATTTAAATTAATAATATGATGAGCTGATTAGCCTCTGTGACCAACAGACTTAGCAGAGTCATTGTTTCTAAGGATGTGCTCACTTCTGTAATTCTGGGCTACATTTTCCCTCTAAAATATGTACATTTGTTTCTCAATACAACCATGTTTATTTTGTCTGAATGGGTGCAGCTTAGCACACAACCACAACTCCTACAGCCTATCATTATTTGCAATTCCCCTAACTTTGTTCCATGTGCAAATATATTTGTATTTACCTTTCTAAATACTGCTACTCCATCAGCATTCCTCCAGCTGCTTCAAACTTCTTCAGCAAGCTACAAGATGGTTTAAAAATTAACATTGCCAAGCTATAAAATCCCATGAGCAGAGACCTTTTTTCAGACAAGTTAGGTGACTTTCCATCATTCAAAATATTCACCTAGCAACAGACCTACCTGTGAACATCTCTGCTTGATTACACTTTGATTATCATAACTCAGTTCTTTTTGACAATGCTTCAAAACTTGTCACATACATTGACTTCTAGCTATTTCCTCTTTTCCCACCCCCTGCCCTTTTCCTGTAGTTTGCTTTGTAGAACCAGTAAAGACCCTAAGCTGCTGGAGACCTGCCTTTTAAGTTTTGACATGATTTGTTTCTTCAAGTGCGTGTTAAGGACATTGCTGGAACTGAATCAGCTTTATGAGTTTCCTTTTACCTCAGAAGTCAGGGGCCCCTAATATTGATAGTCTAGTATTTGTTTCTCTCCTCTCACTCCTCTTGATCTCCAGTGAGTAGCATTGTCATATCTCCCACTCCTATGAAAAAGCTGACTGCCACATTGGACTGACAGGTCCTTTCGAAGAGGAGCTCCAGAAACTTCCTAGTCTTCTTTCCCACCACCTGAATTCTAATAACCTCTTACCTAATAAAACATGCAAGAAGTGATTGCCTTTAAAGCTCATTTATAATATTCTTTGAGCATACAGTCTGGTGTTTTTGGTGCCTTCACCTTCTCCTTCTAAAAATGTCAACTCCCCTCTTTTTTCTCTCCTATTGCACTCATTTTTTGGGTGCCAAAGAGTGCCTGAATAGATGAAGGACATGAGGGTTCTCAGTACAAAAGCAGTAAGTCTGTATGACATCTCACAAATTTCTGTCAACATTCCAACTACCAACTCTTCACCTTTCCTCCATATTTGAGTGCCTTCAGCTTGGCCATCTTTCTAGAGCTGCCATCAAGCTGCTTCTACAATTTGTGGCCCCATCCTACGCAAATAGGTGTAAGATCCAATTTTACTCTCAAGATAGTTAAAAACTTGTTTCAAATTCACATCACCTTTTGCATACTATTTAAATTTTTTGACTGCTTGAATCCTTTTAAACTGTCATGTAAATTATCTTCTTGTTTCACTGATCTAATCACAACAGTCATCCAAGCCTTTGAGCTTTCACTGTGCCTCTGCAACAGACACCCTCTGCTCTGCCTTTATGGCTGTTCATAATTCACACCAGCCCATCTAGAAAATAATAAAATATCTTAGGCTGATCCTAACAATTTACTGGTGTGTCTAGCTGGCACTACTAACCCCCAGTTCCTAACCCAAATATCCTTCCTCCTTTCCCCACTCCCTGCCTCATGTCACCCTTTCTCATAATGACAGAGACCCCCAAAGTACCAGCACAGACTAAGACCTGCCTCATATCCAGCATTTCTCTGGCAAATACATAAACCCTCAATTCCTTCTCCTTTTTATCTGCAGGAGTTTCAGATAGAAAAGGCTCTCAGACCCTCCTTACCAGAAATCTGAACTATGCTTCTACCTAACTGAGCATGACATGTCTCCCCACTGCCTTTTTTTTCTTCTTTTTCCATCTGGCTAGTCTAAGAATATTTTTTGTTGGCATCCAAAGTTGAAAAAAAACCCCTGAAATACTTTGGCAATGTCAATAATCAGATCCTTACTTTACTCTGAGAATTCTAAATAAGAAAAAAGCATTTGTATTAAGAACCATGAAAAGCAGAGTTAACACTATCAGTTACTTGCTTAAGTAAGTTTTATTGCAACTTCAGTTTAAGTAAACTGATGAACTACGTGCTTTAATGTTAAAAGCAAGACTAATCTTTAATGCCAACAGTAGAACCAATGCCTGTAGTTTAAGGGTAACCAGAGAATGAAAACAGTTCATGAAAGAGATTTTTTCTGGAGTAAATGAGGAATATGTAATAATATAAATGACTGTTTCTGTTGAAATACACAGATTATGCAAAACAGAACTGTCATTTGTATTTTAAATGGTCATTGCAAAGTCAAATCATGGTAAAATAAGAGGATAAAAATCCATCTGAACTTTGACACAGTTAGAGTCATAGACAAGGGATGATAGGGACAATTACTGAGGAGAGTAGGTTAAAGATGCTGCAAAATCCCTGTTGTCACCTTCAAGTCTGCCATTTTCTGCATCACAAGGTGGGGAAGCAGCAGCTGCACTGCTGTGCACCACCCATCCTCCCCCATCAGCATCACAGCTGCATCCCACTCTGAGACAACAACCATTTGTTCCCCACAAATAGTTAACTTCCCACAATAATGCAGAAGTTCAACCAAGTAGAAAGTAGCTTTGCTCTTAAGTTCATTTGTGGATATGTACTGTATTTTCATTTTAACAGGCATCTCATAGATCAGGGATAGAGGAAAAAAAATTGGTCTCATGAATATCCTTGATCAAGCAAGTACTTAGTTCTAAGTGTTAGATCTTCAGTATCTGCAGAAAACAGACTGAAAAAAGTGACCAGAATTTCCTCACACAGCTAATAAAACTTTAAATGATCCCATGAAACAATGTACCAACTACTCTGGAAAGGACTCAGCCATTCTTGGAAAGCTAGTAACTCCATTGGAGAAAGTTTTGTGTGATAGTTATCAGAGGACTCTGCAGTAAAGAACAGCCTTTTCTAGACACAGGGTTGCCCCCTTTATTCACAGTACCACTCATCCTGTGGTAAATCACATCAAACACCAGGTGAATTCAGATATTCTACTCCTTCAAACTTTTTAAAAGTTATCTGAATTAATGGAGCCAAGTTATCTGCTTCTCAGTAAATTAAAACCTGTGTACTTTCATTTGGCCTGCCACTAAAACTGGTCAAATGTTTATTACCTCCAGACCACAGAAATTTAAACACATTTCCAAATCAAGGTGAAAGCTTGATTGAAAGCTAATAGTGACCTATTATTTGGTTAAAAAGGTAACCATATGCTAAAAGTAACCATGAATCCTAAAACAAAACAAGGGAGTTATTTCACTCCTCCTGAACAATGGGTATTTTTGAGTTCAGATTCTTGTAAATACTCAGAAAAATAGATTTGTTTAACCACATTCCATTATCCAAAAGTACCCATTAATAACCCCAACATGTAGCAAACCCTATACACTGCAGCCCTGCCCTGGTATGCAGTTAGTTCTTACATAAATCTAGACATCATAGACTCATCCAGCCTCAAGCCAGCAGAGCAAATGGACAGCAGACAACCCACATTCCCATCAGTTTCATGCTGTCACACAGAGCACATGCAGCAAGAATCAGATCCCTGTGCCAGCTACTTTTTTCTCTCAGACAAAATAATTAACACAAGCTGACTAGAGTTTTTCCTAGATAAAGACCAACTTTGATATGTTTTTCAAATGTGTGCATGTAGCAGCATGTGTATATTAGCACAAAGCAGCTTTCCTGTAGAAAGGTTGTTTTTCCCAGCTCCATAATGGTTCAGATATGTCAGGAAAAGGAGGAAGCTGTTCTAGACAGAATTTGCCTCAAGACTGAATGATGCAACTCAAGAATTGTAGCCAAAAGGGCCACAAGGTGTTCGAACTGGGGTTAGGAAAAGGGAAAGAAATATGCTCATCTGAAAGTTACTTAGGGGCAAGTGAGTTTGGGGATCACCATCCTGTCCTTCATGGCCTCGTCCTTTTTGATTTTTTTGTCCATTTTTAAAATGCAAAGTTCAAATTTAGACAAGCATCTTCCTATAGATACCCTTATTCGGTGTCATTAAACAATCAACCTGTAAAAATTAAGCAATTATTACAATATCCCCTTTACTGCAGGTCATCTTTCAAAATTCAGAAGAAATATTGCTTGGATTATTTTACATCAAAATTCAAAAGACACATAGCCTTTTGCTGAGCAAGCTAAAACTAAAATGGGCAAAGAATCCAAATTTATTCCTCAAGCTGTAGAAAAAAAGTTCAAGACAAAGTCCCAGATAAAATGTTGGGATGATAATTGTATCACATAATTATATTGTGAAACAACAGAAATCAGATACAAGCATGCAGTGGGGTTCCTCTTTTGATTTGTGCACACCATGATAACAAGAGCAGTAGCTGAACTCACAGATTACTCATTTTTACCAGAGCTGGCTTGGCAGGAAACCACACATGATCCCCAGCCTTACCAGGCTGGCCAGATGCCAAGCAATTTCATGGCTGAAAAATGCAACGATGAACTGAAGCTACTTCCCAAAAATCCTGACAAATAGTAAGATAAACAGACTGTCACACTGCTTTTATAGTTTTTATGGTAGCATTGACTTTGGGTTTCCACCAGTCCAAGCACCATTAACCTATGTTCCAGAAACAACTCTAGTCTAATGAATGAGAACTCTGAAAAATCACCAGGCTAAAAGTTCTCTAAGGCAGAAACACTTCTTAAACACTATCAAAAACTCCAAGTCCATGAAAATATTATTCCACATTTCCTTTTTTGTTTTTCTGGCAATTCTGGCACCAATATGCTGGAAGATATGTCTGTAAGGGTGCTTCTACCCCTTCTCAAAAGGTAAGGTGTTCAAAAGCTCTTGCCCTGAGCTGTCAAATAGCCATTGTCTCCTTTTCCTTTGCTATTAAGCTTGCTTCACTTGCAGTCACTTTCTATGACCTCTTAAGTTTCTCACCAATAATTCCACCACCTGGCCAATGGCAAGGACTAACTGCTACCATATTGTGCATGTGATGGGTCTCTCACAAGAAAGCCACTCTGAAATATTTTCACTATGCTGCTGACACTTGGCTGTGCCTCCTTCCTCATTTTGTTCACCTCTCTCCTTTTGCCATAACAGTGACTTCAGCAGAGAAATGGATCAAGTTGGATACCTATGGCTTGTTAAAAAAAATAATGAAAACAAGATAAGAAGCCCTTAGGGGAAGTTTTGTCAGTTGTTTCAACTGAAGATCTAGGTGACAGGTTTGTTGATCTCCCCTAAGAACACCTTCAATCTCCCTGTTGGTTCAGCAAGTTGCAAGAACAGCTGGGAAAGAAAGAAGTGACAGTAATGTAATTCACCTTGCACTAAGTGCAACTTTCAAAAGAAGAAAACAGAAAATTAGAGGGGGAAAGAAGAGCAAACAGGACAAAGACTTCCAGAAGCTAACGGATGAAAAATAATCCTTTTTTTTCTGATCGGATGAAAAACACTGATGGAGTGGGAGCAAAACAAGAAGAGGAATATTTTCTAACTTGCATATCGGCCATATAAAAAGTTCACCAGCTCTCCCCTGCAAGATCTCTGTTATCCTTGTCACCAGTGACGAGAAGCAAGAGCATGTGAGGAAACCCCTAATTCAGTGCGATGCATGTTCTCATCCATAGGAAGGTGGCTGAAGAGCTGAACAGCTACAAGTTTTGTTCTACTTACACTCTTGTGTGCCAGGTGAGAGAATTTACTTTTACCAATAGAGGATGGCCAAGGCACAGCTGGCATGTAGCAGAGATATGTCAGTGACTTCCATGACTGGGATTAATGGCTTTTAGCACGCCAAATTGGCCTTCTTACAGCATTATCTGCCCTTGCATGTCTGTGTGCAGAAGGTAGAGAATTAAAGAGATGAAGGATTATTACAGGAGATCAGAGATTTTTAATGATGTCTGGCCTCAAGGAAAGACTGACCCACTCTCCTGAACTTGTCATTCCTCCCTTCAATTCGAATTCTGATTTTAAGTCTATTCAAGTTCCCTTCCTCTGGCGCCTGACTCCTGTTGCATGCATGTGTGTGAACACGTGGATGTGTTTACTTTGAACATTTCTACAGCCTCTAGATTTCATACACTGAAATCAGACAAGCACTGGCAATGAAACTAAGGCAATTCTCACACCAGCCATGAAGATCTGATACACCTCATTCAGCAAGATGTAAAAGTTAGGAGATGTTTACTACATCATGACACAAATGTGATTTTTGGTAACAGCATAGCAAGTAGACTGTAGCAAAAAGATTACTCAAAAGATAAAATGGCCAGACAATGTATACTGTGCATGCAAAGTATGGACCAAAATGATCTTGTATCTGAAAAAAAAAAAAAAAAGAAAAAAAACAAAACAAAACAAAACAAAAAAAAGAAAAAAAAAAAAAAAAAAAAAAAAAAACCAAACAAACAGAAAAAAAAACACCAAAAAAAAAAGTACCTGCTTTGGATCCAAAGTTCTCCAAGCAGAAGTCAACTCTCTGACAGGAAAACAGGACCCACAACTACCTAAGAAAAAGCTTTACCTTCACTGGCAGTAGCTCAAAAAGACTTCTAACTTTGTATAGCACACATCTTACTTGGAGCCATCAGGTGGGAAAAGCTGTGATGAATCACATAGAATTGCAGGAACTACTCTTGCAGCAAGATGAAATACAAACTGTGAAATTCCACATGGCAAACAGCAGTCATCCTGATCTTCCCCTCATCACTAACATTGGTGCACTTATTTTGTGACAGCATAGCTGTGTTCTGCTCAGCTGTTAACAATAGCTTTGTAAGCAAGTGTTGCAGGGCCTTATGGCTTTTTGATATGCCTATGTAGCTGCTTTTCTTTCCATTTCCCCTACTATGTGCCAGGTTACAGAAACACTTCCAAGCAGCAGACTCAGAAATAGAAAGAGTTCAAGGCCAGGTTTCACACCTGCAACCTTGTAGTTCTGGGCTGTTTCAGCCTGAAGACCAGTCTCATTATAATAAGTCCAAGGCTTCCTCTAACATCCAGGTTTTCTGTTCGGTAATTCCAAGTGAAGTTTATGATTTTTTTACTCGTGTTTGGGGCAGGAAGGGATAGGGTGGGAGGAGGGAGAAGGAATATTTACACGTATCACATTCTACTCTGATAAAGAAATTTAATTGAATGCCACAGCAATTCAAGCAAAGTAATTTATCACCCAAATTAAGACACTGTCTCATGCCAATCCCTACAAACAAAAAAATCAAGACCAGCTACTCCTATTCAACACTAAGATACCATTCACAACTATGCTTCCCTAAATACTTCAAAGGGCAATATAAGTTAGCACAAAGTTTTGAAGGGTTAAGTAGCAATTCTAATTTTTATTTCTTTTTGAATTCTGCAGAAGAATCTATTTTCTAAATCACTATAAATATGGTATTTAACTTACAGCAGCAAGCAATCATAAACAGCCCACATAATTCCAGAGTGGAGGGATAGGACACAAATGCCCTAAAAAAAAACTGCAGCCCCTTCAACACTAATGTGTTATGTCCAT
Organism: Oenanthe melanoleuca; assembly: GCF_029582105.1. Taxonomy (NCBI): domain Eukaryota; kingdom Metazoa; phylum Chordata; class Aves; order Passeriformes; family Muscicapidae; genus Oenanthe; species Oenanthe melanoleuca. The sequence goes on from NC_079337.1 coordinate 12,719,329, forward strand.
GTATGTGCCAAGGAGAAATTTTGGTCCCTAGAGGGTATTCAGATAGAATAAGGCATCAGCTGGCTCTGTGGTATAAGATTTATATTCTGGTTTGTTTAGAAAACAAGTTGTTCTGTAGTTGGACAAAGTGCTACACATGACCCATTTCTTGACTCCAGGTGTGACTTATGCAACTTGTGCTGATTCTCTGCTCATCCTGGATGGACTGCATTCACTGCCTACCTTACACAGGACTTTTCTTCCCATATTGCTCTAACAGCCCTGCAAAATTGTTTCATAATCTCTAAGTCTCTGGCACTGAAAAAAAATATAAAAAATGAAACAAACAAGTGAAATCCCAAACCTGTTGCATTTGCTACAAGACAAGAAAGGTATATAAAAATCTAAATAAAATTGTAAGGGAACAAAATTTTAGACCTTCATTGCACTCTAGGAGAAACGTAAATAGAGATCTCCTCTGATATATACTGACTACCCAAATGGAAAATAAAGACCCAATGGCATGTTTAGAGGAGGATAAACAACTCCCAGTTCTAGTCTTTCTCTCTCTGCATAGAGAGACACTGAAAAATCATTTGTACATAGCTGAGAGTGTAAGTCACAGGAGTGCTGTGCTATTCACTCTAAAATTCATTCAGATAGTCAGGGGAAAAGAAGAAAGCAATTTCCATAGATAAAAAAACAAACAAAAAAACCCAAACCCACCGAAATAAAAAATCCCAAATCCTCATTTACAAGGCTAGAAACTCTGGAAATGGTCCTAACGTAAATCTGACAAATCTGCATTTTACTAAAATAAGAACTTTGTGTCTAGGCCACATATGAAAGTAGCTCAGAGTTCCTCCATTAGGTCCGTTCTACTTGAGACACTAGGAAGCCAAAAAACCTCAGAGTGAATATTTAGTAACTTGCTTACCACAAAGCAAAGAAGAAAGAAGTTAAAAGAAAAACAGACAGTATCATCTGCGACTTAAGTTGGTCTTTAAAGAAACAAAGATCCTCATGGTAGTAAATATAATCCTTGAATTGTTTTCAAATAGGTTTAATCATCTAATTGCCATGTACAAGGAAGGAAAATCTATGCACTATCAGAATTCAGTACAGCTAATTACTAGAAGGCAAAATAAAGATTTTTATCAAACGCAGTGTGTGTTCTTCAGCTATTATATCTATCAATATTTATGTATCTTACAGCCCTTTCTGGGTGGCTGCTGCATTCATTTTGTGTGCAGGCAAGAAGCTTCTCGACAGCAAACGTGCTTTTAAAAAGAAACCTGGCCTGAACCCTGCATTTCCAATTCAAGCAGTGGATTCTGAAGCCTGTTAACTCCCTGGAGCAGCTGATAGCTAAAGACTTGTTTCCGCTTTTCTAACAATTTCCTGGTTTGCATAACAATCCTAAAAGAAACACACTCAAGAAGTTTTCCAGCACAGAGAGATTTTGTCTCCAACATAGTTCTAGTTTCAAGGCATAGAGAATATTTATATACAATTACAATAACTTTAGAGATATATTTGTCTACAAATATATTTACATATAAATATGTATCAGCTGCTTGTTTAAAACAAGATTATGATAATTTTGCCATATCCAGGAAATACAAAACACTGGCTTGTGCCTGGTGCTTAACTCATGCCATTGTGAATAAGGGGGGACGGGGGGGAGGGAAGGGGTTTAATGTTTAATTTCCTGTTAAAAACACACACAGGATAAAATCTTCCAAAGAGCAGTTATAAAACATGCATCTGTTAGCCAAGAAACTAGGTAAATATGGAATGAAGCCCAGGCTCACTTCTATTCCTTCACCCCCTCCAAAGAAGAAAGCAACTGGAGGCCATGGAGTGAATTTGGAGGCACTGAGCTCTACTCAGGGACTAGATAATTCATGAGCCTGGCTGATCCACACAGCTGATCCACAGTGGGGCAGTGGCTCAGAGTGTGCAGTGGTGTAGCTGGGCTCGAGGCACTGCAGCGCTGCATGTGCATGGCACACGTGCCCAGGAGCCATTGTCACAGCTGCTGACCACTGTCCTGACACAGCTGGAAAAGAGCATGTGGCCAGCAGCTACCAACAGCCTGAGGATCCTGCTACCTTTGGTAGCTTTACAGACCACACAGTTACAAGGAGAAATGTTATTCCCAGATCCCACCGAAATTTCACCTGCAGCAGTTCAGCCTTCACTGTGGTTTTAATATGTACCATGATGTATTAGGCTATTCTGCAGCCCACTGCAAATCCTAGACAAGCACAAAGTTCTGCATGAAATATAACTATTACAGCCTTTTACAATCCCAGCTCTTTGCCAAGATGCCCAAATTAGACAAGAATATGGACTGCATTTAGGCAAAACAGAATCTTTTTAACAGTTTTCAACAGTAACACTGTATCTTTGGCTCTTAGAATAAAAACAACCCACCAAGTGCTTTCTGTCTGCAGTGTTTGGGTCAAAGTAAACTCCTCAGTGCAAACCTTGCTCCATGGATTTGGAGAAGTTGTGGTATTTTTCTTGCATCCTGCTAGGATTCACATTCAAAATTAGATGTAAACAGCTCTGTGAGTGGCTTCAGGTTTGTTTTGTTTTTCAAATGAGGATAAATTTATTATTGCAGATGTAGTTCGAGAGCTTTCTTAGCTTTTGGGAGCATATTATTCAAATTAACACAGCTTAAGCTCTTTAAGCAGATACACCTTAAACATCTTCTAGTCAAGGCATTTAGTTTCACACTTGATGCAATGAAAGACAGAGATTATGTATCTTGCTGGTGAATCAAATCCAATGGCAGGAATGCTGAGTTTCTTGCTGACTCTTTGCAAAACTGGCTTTGAAACTATAAACACTCCTGAGTTTATTTCTAAAACCTGCACTTAACAGCTGTTGTAGGTATTTGTGTTCTTGCCTTATGAAATCAACCCTATTAACCACCAATTTAGTGACAGTTCACCAGTGAATCTCTTACTACTGCACGAGTTCAAAACCTTCCTGTTTATTTTCAGTTGCTGTAACTGGACTTTGTGCCCTGACCCCATGTGAAAAGATGATTGGCTAAAAACATTAAGAGAGAGAAAAGGAATAGGGTGGAGAAAAACTGTAACACAAAATGAGCCCTGACTTGCCTCCTCAGGACTGTATGTACCTCCAAGCAATGAAATTTCAGGAAAATTATTATGGTTTTGGCCAACAGTCAGAATATATAAGATGTTATACACCCTTTGCCTCACTGTATGCTGCTACTGCAGACTCCATGTAAAAGGAAGACTTCTTTTTTTTTTTTTCCATTGCTTTTCAGTGGTAAGGCAAATTGACAAGTATTTACTGCTAGTTACAGCAAGGTATTAAAGATTCAAGCAAAGTAGTGGTATTCTCCAGTGCAGTGGTGACCTGAGCCTTTAATCCAGATGAATTTAACTGTAAAGTGCATTAGCTCTTCTCATAAAAGATTTGCTTTAATTTTAGTTCTCTCTCCATTTATCTTATGGCTGTGTAATCTTCAGTAGAGGTCAAAGAGATTTCCCCAAAGAAACAGGAGCTGCTTCTTTTTTAGAGGAGAAGAGCACATTTAAGACAGTCCGTCCTACTTTTAAACGTAAGTCACAGGACAGTACTCCCTGCTGTCCTCCCTCTGTAGCTCTCCTTGCTTCTTTGCATGTTCCAAAGCAATTAAACCAACGTGCACGTGCATCCACACATGTATACAAATGAAACATGAAATGAAAACACCTCCTGGAGATAGGGTATACAGCCCATCTGATGCAAGCACTGAAATGATTACTAACATCTTACCATCATCCAACTCCAGGCAGAGATTGTAAACAGCCAGAGGCCTCTTAATACGCTGTCCTTGTCTTCTTGACTGCCTTGGTGGGGCGTTTGGAGGAGATACTGACATAGAGATTGGCTCAGGGAAAGTAGCATCAGGCAGGGTTTTGAAAATCTGCAATCAAGAACACAAAGGGTGTTAATTATTTATCATGAAGAGCAACCTGTGCAATGCAACTGTAAACCATTATCAAACAACATTTGTTTTGGATTTCATTCAAAGCAGACAGTAGCCAAAAAATCCATTCCTTCAAGTTTGGGAATATGCCGTGGGTTTTTAATGAGTGCTTTTAAAATAAATAAATAAATAAATAGATAAATATAATATGGAAATAACCAAGAGCACTGTCTACACATTAACCAAGCTGCCAATCAGTCAATTCAAAAACAATGCATTTGCAGCCACACTTACCAGCTAGGATGGAGAGGAAGCAGAAAATGAAGGGTACTAACTCAGGAACCAGTAACCAAAATTCTTTATAGCTTTAGCTAGAAGCTGTAATTTTTCCAGCCATTTTAATTTTCAAAGTTTGTGATACCATTTTAACTAAAGAAACACCACACTCTTGAAGAAAGGAAGGAGAAAAATTTGTGGGCAGGGGTTTTTAGTGAGAAGTACCATAGTAACAAACCATGTGAGAATTTATTCTGTTAACTATTGCATATTGAGACAATTTTATATTAAATACTGACATTCACAAAGATGCAGATAAAAAGGATTGCGTTTCCTGTCATCATTTTGTTTTTTGAGTCATGACCATCAGCACCACTCCACACAGAACACCACATCATTGCTCTCTGAATTAACCACCAACACAGATTCTCTGTACCTGATAGCACTTTTACTTCAGCTGTTAGACAAAGGAGACAGTCTAACAGTCCTGATTTACTACTAGAAATTATCAGTGTGCTGGCATGCAATTTACCAGCAGCCTTCAACAAGTGATTATGGCATGAACAAATTGGCTTCATATGTATTTCAGCAAAGACAAAGCAGCAGATAAAGAAAAACACAAACAGAAGCTGTGTAAGAAAACTCTTGTGTCTGTACAGCACCTGACAGCAATGCAATACAGTGATATAACAAGATATAATGAAACAGTATATGATCTTCTTGTACTTTGCAACTTTATAATATTTACTATAAGGATACATGGCAAAGAGGAGAGCTGTAATCAATATTTGAAAGAAAAGCTTTTTATGAAGTAGAAATTCATGCAGAAACTCTAAAGGGACAACACAGATAATGCATTTCTGGATAATAACAGCACATGTCAGGTGCAGTATGACACTAAAAGCCAGACAGGCGAGAAACAATGCCATAAACATCTTGTTGTAAGGCACTCAAAACACCATGTTAAAAGTACTAGGAACCCTAAATGCCATCATATCTGGCCTGCTAACCCTGAATATTAATGAGTAGGAAGAAGATGACCCAAGATCCTATGTATGCATTGACTTACAGCCACTTAATCATCACTTTCATACTGGCAGGTAAAAGACTGTGCTGATACAAAATAATCAAGAGATGATGACTATTTAATTGTCATTGAATTAATGAATATTCCACAAAAACAGTGGAGAAGTGATCATATTCCCAAAACTGGGCAGAAGTGGGCCAGAAACCCATGTATGGCATGCACAGGAAAGTTCCAGTGGAAACATTACCTTCCTTCCCAGTAACTGAATGTTGCCAGGGGGGAGGTAAAAATGCTGTAGTTTGAAGTTCCCCATCCCAGCATTAGGAAAACTGTCTCCCCCTCCTCCACATGCCTACGAATAAGGGACCATGAGAGAGCATCAAAACAGCAACTCTCTAAAAACAAAATGTTTACAGAGAAGAGAGGAAGCTGTCCAACCTGGTTCCCCCCAGCACAGACACAGCAGCACTCTCAGGCAGTGACAAAGCTCTAGTTGTGCTCAGAGTCCTAAAGCCATTCCTTAAAACATGATGCAATATATAATAGTGAAATCTAATGTGCACCTCCGTGGCACTTGGCTAACAGTACCACACTGCCCCCTTATGTGTAAATACAAGGCTAGATTGAGCAGGTTGAGGGATAAATATTTGCTTCTGAAACATTCAAAGGTACCAAAACTTGAAATGCCATCTCTTCCATGGACTAAGCATTGCATTTGGGCTCTCTGGAAAACAACTCTCTGCCAAGAGGTTTCAGCATGTTGTTTACTATGTCACATTCCACAGCTGTGTTTATTTCTACAGCCTTATCCACAGATCTCTGCTGAAATTAGTGATGGTGAGAAGGAAAAGTATTTCCCAGGAGTACTTCATAAGAGATGAGCTTTCCTGGATGCTTCTAGGTGACTTGCACAGGTTGGAGTGAAGCTGTTCAGTGTTTTTCACTTGTGTCTCACAAATATTGCAATATACTCTTGCAAAACTATTAGCGTGAGAAACTAAGAGTCACAAAGGCAAAAAACAAAAAGACTTTTTGCTCTTTCAAGCAGTTCATAGTTGTGTTCATCCCTACTTTGGTATCTTTTTTGGTCTTTTTAGTAAGAAAATAAAATCCAGCCCAGCCCTAACTAGACATTTTTTCAGCAGCAGCCATCTCCTTCTGTTTTAGGCCTCACACTACAGTTTTGCAAAGAAGAGCATCTGCAAAGCAAGCAGGACATCAACCTCCACCTTCAGAAGTGCACATACAGCGTTCAGCTTATGTTTCTTGCTTTATTTTCACCTAAACAGACAAATGTGTTTCATCATGGTTTGGATGTCTGTCTGCTGCATGGACAGAAGCACTGTTAGATCTGCCTGAGAATAAGGGGATGGAGACCTGCTTTATTTAAGCTGTAGGGAGAAAAGTTGGTTTTATTCAAATTTGCTTCTAACCTTATTATAAATTTAAATATCACTGAAATATAAATGTTTCATGGCTAATAGCTAATAGGAGTACTGTCCTGCACAACAAAGAATTGCTATCAGATGCATGGCAAGGCAGGCACACATATCCAATTGAAGGGAAACTCCCCCAAGGAAGAACAGATTGGAATGTGCTGTTTAAGAGATGATTGCTTTGCTACTCAAAAAACCATGCTCCCTTAAGGTCAGATCTACCACTATCACTCATCAGGCCTGCAGAAGTCACCACAGTTTAGAATAATTCCTGTAATAAAGACAAGAGTGAAGTACATTCATTGAGTTACACCATTCTAGAAGCAATAAAAATATACTAAGCCAACCTTAAAGTTTAAAGATTTCAAAGTCACATCCAGTGTTAACACAATTTTTGAGACTGTGGTCAAACTGCATGATATTTATAGACTACCAGATCTCTACAATTTAGTTCTCAAAAGCACTGACATCCTTCTAATGACCTATCTGGGAGTAAACTCTGAAGCTAACTGCAACATTTTACACTTGGGAGAAGACTAACATATGTAGCACTCAAAATTTTAATCCAGCAACAAATCCCTCTGTTAGTCAGTCCCAGTTAGTCCACTATTGTAAATAGTTCTTTAGGTCTTATATCTTATATAAAAGGAGAATTTCAAAGTGCACACTGAATGAACCAGAGGATGAATCTCCGAAGCTGCGGTGTAAAAGTTACAACAGAAAAGATGAAACTCTGGTGAAGCAATTTAAAACTCTGCTAAGTCTGACCTATTTCTCTCTATGTAGGAGTATAAAATGGATGCTTTACAAGGCTAAACAAACCACAAACCATCTTGGGCATACAGCACTAATAACAGCTCTGTCTAGAGCAGTGAGCCCAAGATCATCCCTACATATAACCATTCCAATTCCTAAATCTGTGTCCCACAAAATCTATGGCAGCATTTCTTAAGAGTAATGAGCCAAATTCAACATATTATCATACTGTATTCTACCAGCAGATCCACATGGCAGCAGCCCAAGGAATTTTGCCAGATTCCCCTTAATCTGCAACAACATTGTTGGACTCTAGATCCTGAGCTCTTACGAGAGACGATTTTAGATATTCAAAAAACCCACGACTGGGAGGATTTAACTTGACTTATTCCACAAGTTTATGACTAGATGTATAGCTGTACATGGAAATGTAGATTAGATTCTGCTGCTTCAAGAGAATACTGATCTGTTTGTTCTGGTCTCAAGCAGAACTAATTAATGAATTTCAGTATGTTTGCCAGGAATCACTTTAGGAAAAGACCCAGACATCAGGTCATCTCTGTCTGCTTTGTTTCACTGGGGTAATTAAAATTGCCTCTAAAAATCAGTGGGAAGCAAACAGCAAGAACAAAGAGGGATGAAAAAGAGGGGAGAAAAAACTGGAGGCTTAGTAATAGAGCTAATGAGGATAAACTTATAAAAAATCAGTTTAAAGCTGTGCCATGATTTTGTTGCAAGACAAAACCCCTCTCACTGTCATAACACCAACCACCCAGAACATGCATCTATCTCCTTGGAATACACAAACACAAACCAGAGCACCAGAAGTCACTGTGTAATGCAAAGGAAGCTAGAACATGCAAGGTCATTCCAAATTCTTTGGAATTCCACTACTGGGATAGGCTCCACTACTACATTCACAGGTTGTAGAGGAGAGTATTTTTCAAGACAAGAACAACATGAGTTTCTATTTAGGCAGTTTCCCTCCAATACCAACTTGCTTTGCCATTGTTAAGTAAAAGACACAAACACAGACATTTCTACTAGTGTTCATTGAATAATACCATCCAGCTATGGCACATATACTTGCTCTCCCCTTACACATTTTATCCCTATGGTACCCTTGCATTTCCATGACAACTGGCTATAATATATGCTGATCAAAGAAAATTTTATACACTAGAAGTTAATGGGATAGTGCAAGAGGAGCTTATCACCATGGTCTTACCTTGACTGAGCTTCTTTTCAATGTAATGCAAGCCCAATTCAGGTTAAACCCAGCACAAAACCAAAAATCATATATTTATATTAGAGACAAAAACACTAAAAAAAGACCGTCTTTGTGGTTCACAGTGTGCTCTTACTCAGATAAATTTTAAAATTTTCTTTTCCTCTTAGGATAATGAAGACAGTGGTCGTACACTGCTTTTTGCCATTTCTGAAACTAAAGCAATGATGTCTTTTATGTCAAATTACATTTTTACTGTAGATAAAAGCATTTCAGAAATTGCAAGGTGAAAATAAGCATTCTAAAACACTACTACAGTAGTTCAGCCACTAATTATAACCACTAACCACTAATTGTAATCCATTTTTTAACAGTAAAAACCACATTCAATAGCATGAAAAGTTCTAGGGTTTTTATTCCCTATTTGAAGGGATTACAGAAGCTAATTGGAGTTATTAAAAGTTTAATCATAATAGAAGTTACAAAATGCCAACTTCTAGAGAGCTAGGACAAAAGTTTTATTTCAAAACTGATTTCTGAACCAATTCTAACAGTTTTATAAGACTTTCAGAGTACTGAAATCCTTTTTTAAAAGATCCTTTGTTATAGTTTCTTACTAGTTCACATTTTTACTTTACTATGGACAACACTACATCGACATGTTTCATTTCTGGTTTCAGTCAAAATGATCTATTTCTTTTTCTTGTTCCCAAACACAATTCAATAAATAAAAACTACATGCACCAGGAATTCTTGATATCTAAACAGAATCTGTGTTCAGTGTGCAAAATGTGATTAAAGTTCATTACTTCTAAAATTCATATTCAATATTTTTAAACATTTACAAAATTCTCCAAGAAAAATTATCAACTTCATCAGAATTCTTAAATAGGTTACCATTGTGTCTACTCCAATACAGGTGTGCCTGCTTCAAGTTAGTTATCCTGACTTTTGCACTTCAACATTTAGGTACTGTAAAATATGATTTGATGCCCAGTGCTTTCCACGAGATTGCATAAGATGCAGATTTTCTGAGGCTTTGGATCCTGAGGCTTGAATTCCACTACAAAATACCTATATACATTATTCACAATCATTATATTGGGGGGTGGGGGGCAGAATCAGATCCAGAGCTGAAAACTACCTGTGGCTCAGTCTCTAGAGGGCCACCAACCAGAAAGCATCAATAATGTTCTTGATGCTGCCTGGCACACACCATTGAATTACAGAGCAACAGTGGATGCAGCCTGGAAAGTAACCAGGTATAAGTCAAAAGGAGAAACAGGAAACATCCTTGGCTGTAAGCCAAACCACAAAGCTCTCTAAATAAATAAATTAAAGTTGAATCCATCCAAGACAGCCTCTTCTTCATTGCAAAGACATCATTTGCTGAGCCCATCTGCCTGGCAGCCGGACCACCCCTAACTAAATGAAACATTGCTTATAGGGATTTGTGGACACTGTGAGTCTCAATGAGTCTCAATCTCCTTCTGACTGGAGTATCTGCTATCTGCTCTTCTTATACAAGAACAACTACAGATCTGGACAACCTGCAAACTACAAGAGTGACAAAAGAACCCAGGGAAGTTTCAGACAGACCTGATGTACCAGTAGACTCCAATTGCCACTCATTTGCCCTGATTGCCTTGAATTGTGTAGTTCAAGTTTTGAGACAACTAAACAAACTGAACAAACTAAAAAGCCTGCAAAACACAACATTACAGTCTGGAGGACAGCTGTGAAGGAGGGGAAAAAAAAAAAAGAAAATCATACCAAGGTTACAAACGCGTGTCCTTTGATCGCTCACAAATTATGAGTTTGTTGAGTCAGCCTTTCTAAAAGTAGCACTCCTGATACAAAGCCTGCAGCTTCTACTGTATCACATAGCACTCCACTTTTTAACAATTCATGAGAAGAACACTCCTGATGGCAGCCCATTTGCTGCTACCAACCAACCCACTTCAGCCATCGAAGGAAATGAGAGAGTTAACCACACACCAGGCTGGGAATACCTCCACGTTCATCCACTGCACCAGCAGGTTCACCTTCTCTTCTGTGCTCACCTACTCTAACTCACACCAAGGAGAGTACTCTGTAAAGGTTATCTTTCCCTGTTACACATAATAGCTATCTTGTTTAGTACTACTTAAAACAGCAGAGAAATACCTTAAAATTAAAAGATTGAATAGGCAATCTAATTACCTTGATTTCTAAAACATAACACACTTCTCAAAGGAAAATAATGCAGAAGGAGAAGGTTTGCATGTATTTTCTCTTACAAAGAGTGTGAGAAGTCCTAAGAAGATGAAAAATGGCACTTGGAAACCTCAGTCAAGACCCAGCAAAGACAGTAGCTGTGGCCAAATGAAGCACCGGTAACACTGATCTCCCCTACACTAGTAATAAATATATATATATATATGCATATATACACAAAACCACCATATATTACACATCTATTTTACTACAGAATTTATTAACAGATAATATAGTTGAGTATAAAACCCCACATTGATCCCCTGCCACATTGTCATTGAGCAAAGCTCAATGAATGAATGAAATAAGATCTTCAAGATGATTGCAAATGACACGGTTTCAACTGTAGCCAACCACACAGCCTCACCAGCATTTTCTTGATACAGATATCCTTGCTGCTATTACCAGGATTTATACCATCATTGCTTTTTCAAGTGTTTTCTGCTCATTGTTTTTGTTAAAATGCATATTTTACCTTGCATTATGACTATAGGCTCTTTGGAAGCAAAGAACACACTGTTCTACTGTATGTCTAAATGAAATACAGATGCTTTACTAGTGCAAGTAGCATGCACTTGAAACTATTGGAAATAAAAGTACTATCAGCTGACTGCCACATATTTTTAATACAAAAATCTGTTTAATGGTTTGAATTACACTAGCCCTTCTGGTAAGGCAAAAGCTTACTAGAATTCTAAAGAGTACATGCAAAAAACATTATGCCACACAGTTTCTGCATAAGAATTTACTTTCTAAACTTTCAAGAAGCACAACAATTTTTCCCCTTTTCATGCACCTTGCAAGATTTTACAGAATATTTTTTACTAACAAGATTTTATTTAAGAGCAATGGGTATTTTAGCAGTCTCCAATAGGACTTCTCCCTTGCTTCTTCCTCCTCCACACATGCAAGCACAGCACCTGAATCAAAACTGAAGCAAATATTAGTCAGTTGAATTCCACTCCTTTATCATCCTTTCTCTTTCCTTACTTAGGAACACTGCTTGTAGGGAGCAGAAGATGAGATCTTTATCACTTTGAAATTTTATATGGAGTAGAGGGAAGTTTCCCCAAATTAAACATAAATGAGGTGGGCAAATCAAGAAGTCAGAAATCTATGTACTATTTCTCTGTGCCATGTATTTGAAGCACAGTATCTCAGCAGGTCTCTTCAACCCCTGAGATCATGACTTTGGTTTTGATTTTCTTTATTAATATAATATGATTTCTCACAGTGCATGTTTTGTTTTTTTTGGAGCAGTCTAGCAGCATACCAATCCAGGTATTGATCCAGACTGCTTCTAATATCATCAACTGCAGTCACAAACGTGAGCAGAGATTTGATATTCAGTCTTCTTATTATGCATAAACCACATTTAGAAAGCTGGAGTCTTCTAAACTAATAAAAATAAAATATTTGCAGTCAATTTACCACCACATGTGTGTGTCTCACATGGAAGGGCTTTATTTATCCAAAGGCCAGAGAAAGGATCTGAAGAGTTTGCTTACACTACAGTGGAACAAAAGAGCTGCTCTGACTCCTACCAGAATTTCTTTGTTGTGTCTGTTGCCCTTTCTGCTTAAGACTCAGCCAATGATTAAGGCATGTAATTAGAATTAAGCTCAGGAACAGTTTCAATGACACTTCTGATTAGCTACATGCTTCAAGTTAAACACATGCTGAACAGCCTCCTGAATATCCTCACCACAAACTCTGTACTAATAGAGATATTTTCTGTCATTTCTTCCCTTCTCCAAGTCCAGTGTTTGTTGACTTGAGAAACATTCAGCTTGTGAAGGTTTCAAATTGCTGCACCACAGCAAACCACCATAATTACATTGCATTGCTCCTTGGTACTCCTTTGCAGCCAAAGGCAAAGCAACAGGAAAGCTGAAACAAGCCCTCTTTAGTACTTCTCATGTGTCCCTTCAGTGGGCCTTCAAAAGATCTGCTCTGTTGCCAAAAAATAATCTTAAGTTTACGTGGTGGTGTGGCATTCCTCCCTAAAGCATTTACCTGCAACAGAACTGCTGGATTGCCAAGAAAGACTGTGCTGCTTCATGCTCTAAAACAAACAACTGACTTCACCAGCTTCCATTCCTTATGTCTCACAAATATTGCATGTACTATGCACTGTAATACGTTTTAAGACAAGATTTTTCAAGGATTACTACATGAGGTTGATGTTGGCTTAAGAGCTCAGTAGTATTAAATTCTTCTCTTCCCTTTTTTGTTTAAAAAAAAAAAATCATGAAAGTGCCCAAAGTGTGAAAAAAAAAAAGTATTTAATTTTAAAAATTCCCCTTAAAACTGTTTTGAACAAATCAAAGTTAAGCCAACGACATTTTGTCTAAAATATGTAAAATCTTTCCCCTTTATGGGAAGATTGATAGAGAAGAGGTATCTGCCCTATATATAGGAACGACTGAGATTTTCAGCATGAGTGCCTTTGAGATAATTTTGCCCATAGGTTGTTTGAACTTGAGAAAAAGGTATCTTTTATGAAGCCTTTCCTCAGATTCTGGCCTTCCAGTCTCCAGAAGGAACCTCTGTCTAGCCCCTAGCTTTTCTCCTTCTAATTTTCTTTCACTGTAATTTTCATCTTCTTTCTGTTTTTATAATCTTGCTATTTGTACTCACTATTCTTTCCTCCCCCATACGCTGGTTTAAATATTCCAGTCCCACTGAGATTTTTATTCCAACCTCCTCCCTCATCTTCTTTCATTTCTTAGACTTTTTTTATCCTGGTGCCTTTTTTTTACCTTCTTAAAATAACGTTCAGGGAATTGAGAAACCAAAATGGCTCACATTACCACTGAGGCATCTCTAAATGGCAAATAAATAAGCCCTTTGAATAGTGACATTCACTCCAAGAAGATGCCAAAGCATTATAACAAACAGCAAGATAAACATGTGCATGCTCTTCATGCTGCTGTGGCATGGACCACCCTTCTTCCTCACCACAAATTAGAGAAAAGACCAGAAGACCTGAAATATCCAAGATTTCCAATCTGTTAAGCCCATGGGAAGAAAAATTAATTGAAACTCACTTGGAGGAGGCAGAGAAGAGAAATCAAAACCTTTTTTTCAGGGCCAAGTTGACTAAGGCTTTTCATTAGAAGATTACCTAAAGGCCAAGATTGTTCCAGGCACTGTACAAGCACAGCTGCAGTCAGCTCCTGAGCTTGTTACCTCAAAGCAAAATAAACATAATGATGAGACACAAACATGAATTTCTTGATGCTTCTTTAGTGAAGGGAAAGATACAGGACAAAATCTGGCTAACCTTTCCCTATCTGTCTGTCCTTCCCCTACAACCATAGGACAGAAGCAAAGACATTTTACAGGTCTAATTATCCACTGGATTGTCCTTGCTTCCACAGCAGGTGATTTTGAAGGTCCTGAGTAAAATATCTCAGCTTGGGTCTAGTTTTTGTCTTTTTCTTTCAAAGCAGAGATCTGCTTGTGCAGCTTACCCTCTGAGTGGGCACTGTGAAATACTCCACCTGGCAGAGATTTGTCTAGAACTGACAAAAGCTAAACAATTCCTTCCCTGATGTTCTTCTGTCCTTTCCTACTCATTAATCATTGTGCAATTCTAATGCCATTTAAGCAACACATCAGGCTGTATGGTCTAGTTTCATTGTTCCAATCTCAGCATTTTGCAAAACATCCCCTCCTCAACACACTGCAATCAGTTCACAGACATGGTTTGGATGTACATATGCAGCCCATAAACAAGGTGGAAGTAGTGCTGACTGGTTTCTAGCCAGCAGGAAATAAATGTACATATCAACAAAGCTTTAAAAAAAAACCACAAAAACAAACAAAAACAGCTTATTCACAAAGAATGATACTCTTATCTTACAGCAAATCATTGTGCTCAGGTTTCCACACATCAATTGCACAAAAATTCTCTAATTAGAACCCAGCAAAGTCATGATACTGGAATGACTGAACCAGGATTCCAAAGCCAATATCCCAATTATGTCTCCTCCTAAAAATGAACAGTGATTCTCATTCAATAAAGCTATCCACAAAAGATATAATAGGCGTTGATGGAATTTAAAAATATTTGAGGAATCCTAACCATTTTTTACCACTTTGCCTACCAGGTTACTGTATTTAAATCAGAAATACTGATGGCTACTGCTTCTACAGTTGGAAAGCTTGTTGGTTATTTCCATTGTTACAGGGAAAAGAAATGCCTCTCTGAAGAGTACCAGAGCTGGAAATTACATATGCACTGAGTGTGAAGTGTCAGTGCACCTCCATCTTGACTCCATCACACTCCTACAATTCCAAACTTTGCTCCTATCAGCAGAAGCTGCTAAAACTTAGCAGAGTTGGAGTAGTGGCTGAACAAAATATTATTTTAAAATATTTTAACCCACAGCTAGTGACTTTTCCTAGGACTTCACTGGGGCTATAAATAAAAATATCTAATACAAGTCTCTCAGAAAGTCTGAAATGCATAGAAATTTAAAATAACAGCATAAAATGAAAACGACTTTGCTTGCCTTTAGAAGTAGGTCCTTGGTCTGCCCTAAATGAAGAAAGGTCACTTGTGAAAGCATCATACTCAGTTTGACTATAAAATTTTTGTAATGCTTCGACACACCTCTCCATTGCCTTTGTTAAAAACACCCAGAGGTCACACTTGGGGCTGCCTTCCATTTTGGAAGCAGCTCTAGTGTGGGAGAGGTTGCTGCAGGCAGACCACTGATGGCAAGTTCACTGTTAGAAATGGCAGTGAAATGACAGAAATCCCTTTAAAAAAATTATACCCTTCTAGTTCTAAAGAAGGCATAAAACCAAGGAATTATGGAAAATGATGCAGTATTATATTGATGTACTTTCCATTCCTCACTTCTCTGCATTTTCAGAGGAGCAAGAAAGGCCACTAATGTTCCAAATGTAAAACTGATGTCCAGCTTTTAGAGACATGTGACTGAGCTGGCACAAGAATAGGATGGTGCTAATCTGTGGTGATTTGTATAAACACAACTCAACCTCCACATGTTATTAAAACACCCTGGCTCTGCTTGCTCTCCTTCGACTTTCTTTAATTTGTGTGGTCACCTCAATAGCTTTAAAATCATGAGCTCAACTGCAAGGTTTACTTTCATTTCTAAGATCCAAAATTAATACCATGGCTTACAGCTCCTGGAATATTTATTGCTTAGAACTTGAGCCACATGTGCAGCCCAGTATTTTTCCAGCAGAACAATACCATATCTGCCCAGTGTGCGTGTGAGGACAGCATTACACCCTAAGTCAACTAAGCCAACAAAACCCACCATGTAGACACAGCTATGCCAACAGCAGCTTTGCCCAGCCTGTATCAATCAGGGGGAGTATAATTACATTGTCAGGAACACCTGAGACATATATTATTTAAAGTAGATAACACTTGACTTAAATAGCCAATTTCAACACTGTTAACCTTTAAAGGAAATAACAATTTCAATGCTCTGAGTCCTTAAGAAAAGAGGAAAAAGCACATCTTGGGATTTTTCCAAAGCACTTTTTTTTTTTTTTTTTGACAGTAAGAGTTAGGTAGATGCTGTCCATCTCTCAGTACAAAATACCTTAAACATCCAGTTACAGAAATCAGCTTAGGCACATGGGACTCCCAAAGGAGTACCCAAATTAGGAGACAAGTAAAGGACTATTTTGCTATTTTTATTTTTAATTTCATATCCTCCCAGATTACATGCAGTGATATCCTGGACAGTACCTTGTACATGTGAGGCACTTTAGCAAGTGCTAACTTTAGTAATAGAAGCAACATCAACTTTTATTTTCAGTACTACCTCAAAAACAAAGGCTCAAAATAACACACATTCAGCTGAAAACAAAGGAAGTGTTAATACCTGTCTCTCTCATAACTTAAGAGTAAAGTCTTCTTTTTTCCTTTGGGAGCTCTGAGATAAAATGAAGACATAAAACAATGAATTCAGACCCTGGTCAAAGTACTTGATGGAAGAGCCAGAAACTGAACCTGGGCTTTCTCTTTTCCAGTTTTTTATCACTTTTGCTCAGAAAAAAAGCAAATGCAAATATCATACTGCAAATCTTCTGGTGTACTATACACACAAAAGCACTACCACTGCCAGGAAATATGCATTCCAAAATGTCAGTTCACCTATGAACAGGAATGATTATCAAAGATAAATAACCAAAAGCGTACAGTGTATAAAGAATATTCTTTAGAATTAAACTATTAGTTTAATGTCATGCCTAATTCCATGCTTAACATCATTAAAGCTAGCAGATTCTTTCAGACAATGCTCAGAAATCTGAAATTGTAACAAAACTTACCTTCTCATGATTTTCTATCAGGATTTCAACAACAATATTCTGAAACTTCAGGTCCATGATGGCTGCTACAGTTTCTTCCTGTGGCCTCATTAAGGTAGGTCCAAATACTACCCCTAGGTTTGCCACAGTCATTAGATTCCTCTTGGCATGCTTTGAAACACTTTTTGAAAAGAATTGAAGGAAAAAACAGGAAATCGGTTATGAAAAATTTCCATTACTGCTGGAAACTGCAGTCTACAAATGAAAACATTACATTTCCCTAATCTGTGTTTAGAAGGCTGCTTAGTGCTAAGTTTCTTCAAATAAAGTCTTACTAAATTCTGGAAAACTGAAAAGCCATTCTTCCACTGGCAACTTAAAAACAAAACCAGTCTCTTACCGAACTTAAATATATAAAATGCACTTAGCCTTGGACCAGGGCAAGTGTGAAACCAACTTAAATTTGCTAACAGATCTCCACTATTCCCTCAGCCAGAATTTGTGAAAAGAAAGTATAATGTTCCCTTTCTCACTTCAATCAAACCCTCAGCTGCTGGCAGGACTGCTAAAGTAAATACTTCTATGGCTTCATTAACGTCTTAGATTTCTGCCTTTCCCGCCAAAACACGCACAGCGTGAGTCAAACCTCTTGTCTGCCTGTGCACGTTTGGGTCTTGGGGTGGAGGATGACAGCATCAAAATGGGCTTCAGCTCCAGCCACACTTCACTAAAGCCTTTTGTAGTTAAAGAAAGGTAAAGACAGGAATTCTGACAAGGTAGAAAAGCAGGTCATAACACTCACTTTGCTAAATGTTTCACCAAAATTTCCAGCATCTCTCTGTTCTTTTCTGGGAGTTTGTGGACCAAGAAATGAACAGCATTGACTCGAGATTCAGGACTCCCACTTTCTATGGGATATAGAAATAAATATCTCAAAAAAATTTAAAATAAAATAAGATCCACATAAACATAAACCTTCTCCCACCCCTGCACAGAAACATACTGCACACATTTCACCACTTATGTATCTCCAAACATAGCAACACGGAGCATATGTGCTTGTTTTCACAAGTAATATTGTTCTAGAATTATCAACTTATTTACTTATTTTGAGAACTTATCTTTCAATCCACCTGCAAAAGGATGCCTTTGTTCATCTATTTTTAAAGACTGACATAGATGCAGTTATTGTTTTGCTGCATTGGGCTCATCTGCTTACAAATACACTGCAAGGTGAGCAGCGAAGTTACTGGTTCCACAGAGAGGAATTGTGCTGCTTTCCACTTTAGCATCATTAACTGATTGTCCTCATGATTAGAATTCAGTTTTGTTGGTACTGTGCACCTAATGATACTGCATTTATGCTACCTTGCATTGGAAACTGCATGCAGATCCAACTGCTTAGAAAACCTAATGACCTCTGAAGACACAGAAGAATAAGCATGCAAAAATACCTACTGAGAATACTGTGGCAAAGGTACTGAATAACAATGGCATGTCTAGTACAGTACAAAAATAAAGATAAGCAATCAGCTTTTTATTTTTGTCTGTTGCATGTTAAATTGAGTAATTTTGGTCCCTATAGTTTTCACTGTACACAGATGAAAACAAGAACCTGTAAAAGATTAAAATAAACCATCTTCCTACTCCTAGTTGCATTAAATCACAAAATTACATCTCTGTAGTGGTTATAATGAGAGGAATGGAAGTATTTTTATTGCCTATAATAATACTTACCAGAAAATACAGAATGAGAAAGTTTTACAATTTATTCTGAATGCAAGAAATTTTGACATGAGAACCACAGATCAGGTCCCACTTTCCTCTAAGGCAACTTTGATTGCTAAGTGTATTTCCTATAAAATACCACCAGATTTCTTCAGTGCATATTGTTTCAGATTTTTTTTCTTTGCATATTGCTTTAGATTTTAGGATTGTAGTACTAGATTGTAGTTCATTCTTTTGCAGTGAACACCTCTGCACAAATTGCAAGAAAAAAGCTACCAAAAAGCAAAACGTTTAATTTCTAGTGAGCTTCTCAAAATACTCATAGAAAAAATAGGCCTTCTTTAAAGTGTAGCTATTTTATGCATATGCAAGATCACAAATTCTAATTAAAGAATAGATAAACAATTTGATTACAAGACACAGCCAAAGCTCATATAGTTTCAATCTATACTGATATGTATAAAGAGAATAAAATTGAAAGAAAACCTTTTAATTTTGGCTCCAACTCCAATAGTTTCGGGGATAAGGATACTCCAAGCTATTTCCAGTGCTGTTTTTTTATAGCCAACATAGGAAACAACACTGACTACCTATTTTTGAGTATACTGTAACTCAGATCTGCAATGTTGATTGAATTTCCCTCCCCAGAATCAACTCCTTTCCTGAGCTGTTTACTGCTTATGAACACTGTACTGTCTCAATCATGTAACTTCAATTACTGAATTCCTTTACTGAAAGAGACTATATAATAAAGAAAAATAAAGTGAGAAACTGCTGGCAAAACTTCAGAAGTAGAGAAATTACTTTAACACTTTCCAATACAAATGTGAAGACTCACCACGTAGGTAAAGATGTAGGTAAGGAATTTTGTTTAAGCACTTGCCTGCTAGCATGTGCTTTGGCAATGAATTTCCTGAGCTAATTCTCATTTTGAATTAAGGACCAGAAGAAAACACATTCTGAAGTCCTGGAAAGTCATTATAGCAATCTGAAGATGATAAAGCAATTGTCTCAAAGTTTATTTTAATTTTGCTTTTCCACAGTTTGCCAGAAGTGCTACAGGCTGGAAAGAAAATCAGCTAAATATCTGTTTGATACTTTGCCAAAAATTTTCTTGCACAGTTTCCCTCTATCCTCTTCCAAAAAAATTCCGTGTACACTAGATACCATACAACTGAGCTACAAATGCTGTTGTGTCTTCTCCAAGTCTGTATTTGAACTGCTACAGTATAATCTGGCCTGCTCTTTCCTTTCTTCTAATACATGAGGAACATTCAAGCCAGCCTGCACACAGAGCTAGCAAGGCACTGAAAACAAGGGTCAGGCAGCTGTGCTTTAAGGACTCAAATGAGCTCAAATTAGTATACTTTCTTTTGCTAAGCTTCATACTCTTTATAAATGGAAGGCAAAAAAAAAAAAAAAAAATCACAGATTAAGTAGATGCTTATCATTAGACAATTAAGATAATATGAATAAATGTTTACACTGGCTATCCAAAAGTTTTTCCATAAAAGTAAAAACTGTGCTAGGCAGTCACATTATATGTGACACACATTAGAACTAAATACTGAATAAAACATATTCTCAAATCATTTATTATTTCTTGTTCCTGTATTTTCACTGGGAGGGAGCATTTTTCTGAAACTGCATTTGCAGAGTGTTCCTGTGGTCACAACAGCACAAAACCAAAAGATTTCTATTTGAACTAAAGTAATATATTTACTGGCAGGAACGATGAATTCTCCATGCAACTCATATGTCATCAGTGGCTCTGGAAGACTTCTGTAAAACAAGGATGACATAATAAAGTTAACTGGATTTTCTTCTAGCTGCATTTACTCTAAGCAGGAAACCTTTTAAACATAATCCTCATACTGGAAGCAACCATTGTTACAAAGACCCTTGAATTCAATAATTTCTAGAACAAAAGGAAAACCTAGTATTATCTGGAAAATAAGACTTAATGCATCCATACACCTTCCATGAGCTGAAGTGATGTCTCTTTCCAGTTTCAACCCCAAGATTGTACACAAATACTGGGCAATTCATTCTTCATTAGCACTTTTTAAAATGCTAAGAAGGACTAGTCAATGCCTTACTGGAAAGGCACTAAGGTCCTGACAACAACAACCACCACCACCAGAGTTAAAACCATTTATTATATTGACTTCAATGATGCTCATGAAATATGGAATATCTGAGTAAACACTCAGATGGGAAATACTGTAGGGGAGAAATACTTCATCGTGTACACATTTCCTTTTCTATACTCTGTAAGAGTTGTATCATTACAATATTTCTACAGGACTCAGTGGTTGTAATAATATTTTATTTCATAAAAGTAGAAGATTAAAAGCACAATGTTTGTGTTACACTACAAGAGGTACACAAAAGTGCAACATTTTATGTTCTTAGGCAATTTAGTAAAATAGTTTTATCAGGAATTGGCAAAGCCATTTGAATAGTGAACATATTTTAAATTCTTATTTAAAAATTGTAACACTCAAAATATTACTATTGCACACAGAACATCAGAGCAAGGGTCAGAGAGAAAAGAGGAAAATATTAAAAAATTCACAGCCTTCTTCCTTTTCATTCCACCACACAAACACAAAAAGGAAACAAATGTTAACCATCTTAGCTAACTTTCAGTAATGACTCTCAGCAAGTTTAATAACACTTCAGGTTTCTGAATCATCAGTGACATGCTTGTGTATCTAACACCAAAGTGTTTGGGGGCTTGTCTCATACAAACATGAGTATTAGCATTGCTAAAGTATTTTGCTTCCCCCAAAACAAATAACGTGCATGGTCTTTGTATAAAATGAGCACCTATTCCAAATGTAGCAAAGCTTAACACAGTGCACAGGAGAACTAAAATAAGAATTTATAGTCTAAAAAACAAAATAAACAAGAGACAGCCTTACCGCAGATACTGCTTCATAGCACTGGTAATTGTCTTCACTTCCCAATCTACAGAGTTTTCCAGATCAACTTCATTGCAGGTTTTTGAATCTAGACAATAACCAGAGAGAGAAAAGGGACATGAAAAAAGAGAATTCTAAATCAGTATGAGCTACATGAACAGCAACACATAGATTTTTAACACTACATGTTTGCTCACATGAGCACAGAAGTAACATCTTTTTTTATTATTATTTGGTGATATAAAGAAGACTAAATATCCAAATCTATTTATAAATCCCATTTTCTTATTTTTAAAACTATTTACTGCTGATTTTTTTTTTTCTTTAATGAAGGATTAAAAATCACTCTCATGTAAAAAGATGTCTTTAGCAATTGAAATTTTCACACCTCTAATTAAACAGAGAGATGTTCACAAACACAGAAGGATATAGAAAACAGTTTAGGGGAAAAAGACCCTCTAAGAAGAATTTATCTTTCAGTCTTCTCTTTCTTATTTAAAGTGATACATTATTTCCATAGTTTTGCTTGTAAACTGTTGATGAGAGTACTCAAAGTGCAGCATGTCCCTCTGCACTGTGTGAATACCTTTAGGAGGTGCTTCCAACGTGGGAAAAGGAGTCTTTGCTGAATGTTTGCCTTACTGCCTTTGTCAGTTTTACCCACTGGACAAGAAATACTTGTTTGCTTGACCATTTGTCATGTCCAGAGAACTCCCACCTTCTCCCAGGTTAGTTAGTTGGTCTCAGAGTCTCAGAACAAGACAGAACAAACCAAAAGGTTTGCCTGATTGACCCACCAGGTTGAAGACTTCTTGACAGATTGAAAACAGCACAGCACACTGGAATGTTTTGAAATTAAAAAAAAAATAAACAAAAACAAAAAAAAAAAAAAAAACCTTTTGGCCTCAAAAGAGGAAGCCATAGCTAGCTGACACAATAAGAGAGCACAAGAATATGGCCAGCCTAGCCCAATGTTTGCTGACTTCCCTGTTGTTATTTACTGCTCCATGTTTCCGTCAGTCACTGCAGTGGCTGACACAGATTACGTGTGGAGCCGTTCATACGATTCAGAATTCATTTGTTACTTGGCTTGTCAGACAAACGACAGACACATTTAAAAAATCAAATTAGGATCCCTGATTAAAGGTGCAGTCCTTTTACCGGGACTAAATAATTTTGTTCTAAAAGCTGTGCCAAGCAATTATTTCTGTAACTGAATATTCTCCCTCATTATATCAATTATTTAAATCTCATTTTAAAATACAGGTCAGATAACATTTTCTAGCAAACTGTTATTTGCTAACCACCCAAAATACTCAGAATTGTCTCAGATATAAGCTTCTTTTTTTCTCTTTTTAGTATGCTAGCTGTTTCTATGTTCAAATTCTCTTTTTTGAGAAGAAAATTTGTCTCCTGAATTAATTAAATAAAAACTGCCATCACATCAGAAGCTACAAAATCTATGGGGGCTTTGTTACTAAACCACTATGCAATATCCAGTTTTTAAATAGCTGCTTCATAATCATCAGCCTCCTTTACATTCAAAGTATGCACTCTGTTCATTGAAATTTGTTGATGAATTTTGGGAGGAAAACATCAAGCGTCTGAATTCTAAAGTGAGCCTCTTAAAATAAAAAATTGAAGGTATTGTTGAAACATTTCATTATCTCTTGGAGAAAAAAAAAATAAATAAAAAAAAAATCAGCCCTGCTACAAACTCCTGGTTTGACTGTAGAAGCATTCATGATCTAAATACATGTTCTTCATTTTTGGTTTGACATTTGCTTTACATTGCTTGCCACACTATCACCCTATTAATTTTGCTATTTCTGCTCCATTTTTCCCGTCTACTTCAAACAACCCATTTCAGTAGGAACTGGAATTTAAGAAAAATTATTCCAGCTGTTTGCATGCTACTTGTTCATGTAACAGCCACTGTGCACTGAAGGGCAACTTCATGCCTGGAAAACTGTGCATGTTTAAGAAACAGCTTTTAACAGATCAGCTCTAAATTTGATGCAAATTTTTCTGACAACAAAGGAACCAGAGTTTATGAAAACTGTCCAGTTCACTGAAGTTGGTTAGGAGGAGACTCTCTCTGCTTTGATATGCAATATGCCCACTCCAGATGTGTACGTATACTGTCATTTAGTGTATATAAAATAACAAGGAATTCCATGTCATTGTTCTGAAACCTGGTTTTGGGAAGGCAGAAGTACCTGAAAAGCTTCCTGCTACATGTAATATCTGGCACTTTTCACACCAGACAGCATCAGAAATCAAACCTGAACTCATCAGCAGAAACTGCAAGTCCTCAGCAGTCCCTTCCCACAGGCAATGGTCCATCTGAAAGCTGATCTATGCAGTGGCTTGTGCAAGATCTATGTAACAGCGTGTAGGAAATGAGCCACGGCAGATCCATAACACAGATCATCAATGAAACAGGAACTGGGCCCTGATGAGTCTCCAGATCTGAGACTCCTGACAGCTGACAATTCACACTGCAGTGCTTGTAACTCATTTCCATACTGGAAGTTCCAGCTTTCTATCCCTGTTTACACTGGTCAATTTAACATTTTCCCTTAAAAGGTAGAAAGTGTTTTCCTCACCAGGTGCCTCCCTTTAAATTTAAACAAGATTAGTGCTGCAAAATAGCACAATACCATTTACAGGTAACTTCATGAACAAAGTTAATTGTAAATTTAATTTTTTTAAAGTAGAATTGTATATTTGATTGCTAAGCCTTATTTTGCAGAGGCTTAGCTCCACTAGATTTTTGCATTACAGACGAAAATCTATGCATTCATAGTATGAGAAAAGCATATGTTGGTCTTCTCATACTCTCTTGACTCTTAGTCTACCTTCCAAAATTCTACAGAAAATATTCTGAAAAAGAGACCAAAAAAAAAAAAAATTACATCTCTGGTTACCATTTGGAAGACTTTTATCACATCATGTCTTTCCAACTGTGAACCTCATGGTCAGTGATAGGTAGCTTAAAACACTTTGAAATCTTATCAAACATTTGAAAATACAGAAAGTTAATATGAGTTTTTTATGATTCTGAAAAATCTTTCATATAAAAGGGTATCTAAGACTATGCCCAGAGACAAAAGATTAAAGATTAATCAGTCATTTTAAATTCTCTGTACCACTGTATATCAAAAAGGAACCCTCTTTGTTCTCCTCTGAGGACAGATAGATAAAGAGCAGAGATAGGATCACTTTCAACAAATCATCAGAAAAGAGCACCTGCTTGCACCCTAACTTTGTCCTGTTCAGTTTTTTGCCTCATCTTGATACCATTGTATTCTTCCTATGTAAAATAAATATATGAAACTTGGGAAAGACAAAAAACGTTCCTGATTTTAAAAAGTAACTAAAAGCAGATGCTGGAATCCCCAGTAAACTCTTCCAGCTGCTACTGAACCACTGGCAACTTGAGTCTATTTAATTTGGATAACAATAATGGCAGCAAGGAAAATCTGCCTGCCAGACCTGCACACCCAAGCTCAGCCAGCAAGAATAAAACTGAAAAGCATCTTGTGATATCAAATGCATTTAATCAAGGCTCTCTGAATGACAGCACGTCATTCTTCCTATGGTCAATGGCTAAAGATGGTTACTGCTTACTGAGGCTAACCCCAATACAGATAAACAACTATGAAAATCTGTTATAGATCAGTCATTTTTATTAATCCCAGTTCGTATTTCCAAGAGCCTTTTTTCTATAATACTTTTAAGGTTTACTAATGGAGTACTTCAGGGTGCTGTTAATATTGATTAAAGTAAGACATCATAAATTAATATTTAGCAAGGTCATTATGACAGATTGATATGACATGCAGGTCCTCAAGTCTCAAGATGTCTTATCATTTCTGAAGAGACAGGCTGTTTGAAAAAATAAAGGAAGGAAAAGAAAAAGTCTTACAGGTGGCACTGAACTGACAGCAGCATATAATATAAAAGCGCTTTGTCATTCACATAATGTCTGGGGTAACGAAATGAATTCACTTTCTGGCTTCCTTCAGTTTGCAGTGCCAAAGAACACTGTGTTATCAGCACAGATGGAGCATGCATGGTTCTGGAGAAGAGCCTGGTGCAAACTGCAAACAAGCTTCTTTGCATACCAATGAATCCCTGAGAATCAGACCTTTGCTGTCAAGTGACAGGTTTGGAAGCTCTATAAAAATGAACTAATCCCAGTGGTCTTGTCTGACTGCATGTACTGTCAGTGCTCAGGACAAGAAAGGGGGGAACAAGGCACATTTTGCAGTCATGGCTACTTCTTTGGTGAGAGATATCAGGCAGATAAGGGATTTCATCCAGGTGCCAATATTTCTCTCTTTTTCCCTCCCCCAGGGACAGCAGAGTAGCAAGAGAACTCCAGTCACTAGAATTAAAGATGCATCAAAATTTCCAGAAAGAAAAGAGAGGAAAAAGTTTCTGCAAATTATTTTAGTTAACTGGGTATAAAAGAGCCTAAGACGTTTAAGTTTACAAAATCAAATCCTTTCTCCATCTGTCTTCTGCCTTGATACACAGTTATTATTAATACATATATCATATCCCTCCTCTTAAACCAAATACCTCTTTAACAGTAGGCTTAAACTGTCTCATTTTGTAGAGCAATTAACTAAAGACACATGGTATGTACATTTGTACATTCTAGATAAGGGAGAAGGAAGGTGGAAGCTTCAAACAATGAAGCAACCAGTTTCAAACTTTCCTGACTTTGGAATTTTGAATTTTCTGAGCAGATCCTTCAACTTAGGCTGCTTTAACACCACTTCCATCAACCTTGCACAAAGGACATTCATTGCTCCTATATGTCTCATAGCAGTTCTTAATTTATTCATACCAACTAATCCAGGTCTTTCTAAAGTAGGGAAACTTACAATGATGTGGTGATTATTTGCAGGGACTAGATCAAACTACTGGCAGGTGCTTTAGAAAGTAAATATTGACAGTAAAACAGATTGAAATAAAATATTGAAAAAATATTTGTAAAATAGAGGCATACCCATTAACAAACTCAGAAGTCTCTGGACCTTTGAACTCACCCCCACAACTCTGTACAATCCTTGGTCATTTATACCTATTATAAAAAAAAAATTAAAAAAAAATAAAAAAAAAAAAGCAGCATGAGATCAACTACAGTCAAATTTAGCATTACAATTTTTGCCCCAGGCAACAAATTTTCTTCAAAGACAGATAGACTACATAGTATCAACAGTCCCAAGAACAACATTATGAATGAAGCTTTACAAGAATCCTTTTGTTACTCTGTTTTTAAGGTAAATTCATGTTATATTTTGATAAAGATTTCATGTATCTCAATTCCACTTCTTAAGAGAGGAAAAACAAACAGGAACAAAGCTTTGCTTGAAAATAAATAAATAAATAAATAAATGAACCACTAATTTCACATTTTTTAAATTGTATTTTGGATACATCGACAGCCACATTCTAATAATGCAAGAATTGAACGTACAAATGCTAAATTAAGAATTCTTCAATAACTTTAACATTTCTTTCCCCCCCAGTATGTGGTGACTAAAACACTTTGGACGAAGAAAAACTTCAGCCTATTTCCAGTGTTCAAAACCAGTACTTTTCCAAGTTTATAAATGCTTTCCATTTAAGACACAAAGCTTCATTCCAACCCACTGTGGTCCACAGAGGACTTACATCCAGAGGCACCACCAAAAGTTACTGAACAGCTTTGCTTGGGATGAACAGAGGAACATAACCAGCACAGCATTTTCCTATTCAATATGGACACTGGACCACTTTCCTGGCATTCCTCTGTGCCCTTCAATCATCTCACATACATTCACTTCTCTACCCCTTTTATTTCCCTGCTTTTGCTTTCCATTACATTACCTAGTATTATCTCCAGGGAAGTAAAATTGTGAATATAAATTGAAGAAAAATGGGAGGGAGAGAAGGGGCAGGGGAGAAAAAGGGCAAAATAAGGTAGTCTTTGCTGCATTGCTTCAGAGCCCAGATAGTGGGAGGTAAAATACTACAGCACACAGATGTTTGAGAGGCCTCATAATAAGCAGCCATCTACAAACACAATCTACCTTCATAATCACACTACCCTGGAAGAGTAGAAATCCCACAAAATACCTGTGTTTCTACTCCAAGGAAACCTTTTCAAATAACAGATTATGTGGTATTCTTATTCAAAATATCCTTCAACAAAGGAAGAATTGTGGAGAATTCCCAGCTTCAATACCAAGCTGTTCCAACAGAGAGAAGGAAAATTAAAACCAGTCATATGAGAAAAAGTTTTTTTCCCAAATAAATATTAGATGAAGTATGTAAAAATCATTAGCCTTTTAATGAATTACTGTCAGACAGAGCCATAATACACAGCAATAATTCTCAATACGGTAGAGAGAACTTGGCATTTTCTATCTCCTCCTCCTCCTGCCTAGACTTTTCTCTCTTCCCTGATTCTTTTCTCTCCCTCACAAGTCTGCAGACTCCTTGGCCATCCCAGATCCTTGAGCCTGCTGAACTCCTCCCTGCCAGCACTGCTCTTTCCTCTATCCCAGCAGGGAGAAGCCAGGCTCAGCTGCTCCTTTGCTTCACTTGGGCAATACTGGTCCTTTTTCCTCCCCACCATGCAAGCACTGCTGCAATGGTGCTGAGCCTTAAGCTAGATGCCAGGTACAGAGCTGGCTCAAATTAACAGAATAAGCCAGATCTCTTTCATTTTATCTGTGCTCATCAAAACACACAACTCTGGAGTATGCTCACAGTTCAGCTGTGCACAAAAGAATGAACTGAAAAAAACCCAGTTGTGTGGCCACAACACTGTTCTTCTCAAAATAGGAAGTTATCCACTCAACCAAATAAGTTTTCCAATGATCCTTAGAACAAGTATGATAGCATGCTATGCATCACTTGGAGGCACTAAAAAAAAAACTTCAACAATATAGTCCTTGATACACTCCAAACAAGAATGCACTACAAATCTGTCCTGAGAGCAGCAAATAGTTTTGCTTCAAACTTCTCAGAGGTGTCCAGGAAAATTCTGGTACCAAACTAACACCAAGCTTTGCCAAAATGCATCACACTTTTTTTGTACAATGTCTTCTACTAGTTTCAGTACCACAGAACAAGCCTTCTGCATCATAGGCAAGATGCTAAAAAGCTGAAGAAACACTGTCACGCTCAGCTTTTGCTTATCTCAGAAGTTGATTTGTGATTTCCTGTGCTTCTAATATTAAAACTGGGGGAAACCAAATGTGCTGATCCTCAACATACATTTACTGGCTTAGAAATAATAAAGGTTAAACCACAAAACCTATTCCTCAGTATAAAAACAAACATGATAATGCAGAAGTGTCTGAAAAATGGCAGTATTGAAACTATGAAAATCCTCCAGCAATAATCATGAGTCTGTGATAGAGATTATCAGATAATTGATCAGTTTCAAATTCATCAACCTGAAAAAAAGCACAGCTAATTGCTAGCAGACATCAAGAACTGCAAAGAGGCATTAATATTTCAACACAGTTTGAGATGATACCTTTAAAAATACTTTCAAATGATGTTTTATTTAAAATATACAAACCTGGTTTGAAACAGTCCTATTTCTGATTTAATCTGCACATTTCAGATCTTCAGCACATCCAACACTGATAATGCTTGGCATTTACAGAACACAATTGACAGGATGACTCACTGCAAGGAATAGCTCACCAGTGCCTGAAATGCTGAAGGGTTCAGACGCTGTGTCTGCCGGCTCAGCCACTGTTGGCAACCTGGAGCGGTGAAGCCCCGCAGCACAACTTCCTTCATATTTGCATTAGCTCAAGATGTTTGGCTGCCTGATACCAGAATTTGGCACAGGTACACAGTTTGTGAAGCATGCTTAGAAATATAAGGTAAGTAATATATCATTTATACTATTGTAAGGAAGGTTACATAGTAGGAAAGGTTACTTTGTGACTGGCATTGAGGCTGACACAGACTTGCAATATAGCTGCAAATACAACTTTTATACCAAAGTCCATGGCACAGAGACAGCCATACAAGTGACACTCTAAATTCAAGGTAATGACAGAGGGCTTTTTTATTCCCTCCTCACCATGTACTTTCTGCCTGAGGAGCAGCCAGCCTGGACACACAGCTCAATGCTGCCATCTCTCTCTGCAGCTCAGATTGGCAGCTCCAGTAGTTCTAAGCTCAAGACAAACACTGCTCTGGCAAACTTCACCCATCACATCTCCTCAGAAGGTACAACCAACTACTTACACACAAAACCATGCACAGAGCCTTTACTAGTGGAGCAAGCAGCTCTTTGATATTTCCATAAACTTCTACCCCGTTCTATTACTCTCCGTAGAGAATAATAAATGAAATATTTCAAAGACAATCCCAAAATGTTCTCTCCAAGACAAAACACAGGTGCACATCCAACCAGCACAGTGCTCAGTGTGTTAGATGGGATGCATATCCTGATGCCTCAGCATTTCCTACTAGGTAAAGCACAGCAAATCTCTTGTAAGACAATGCTGAATGAGAAGCTCACATGAATTTTAACCAAGACACTGATTTCTGTGCTTCTGTTCATTCAGAGCAAATAATTCCCTTCTTGGCATTATAAAAAAGAACATAACTGAGAAAAAAATTATCCAGCCATTGACAAGTTTATGTTCAATATCTCTGTTAGGCTCTTCTCTCTCTGAATACCAGACTACTTCTGCAGTGACATGACAAGACTATTCTCAGTTTCCACCCACACTAGACTGTCCTCTCTTTCCACCCACGCCAACCTCACACCCATTATGATTAAAAGAGATTAAAACATGGCACACAAGCACTGTCTCTGAAGAAGCATCTGTCCTGTTTTCTCCTGCTGAATATAACTTGCTTTTGATGTGTTATCATTAAAGTAAAATAACCAATAAAAATTGTTTTCCAGAAAAACTACAGGTAGAAAATTCTGTAGCTTGAGAGACAGATTTTCTTCATCAATTTGTCCAAACTCTTTTGAGACAAACAAGTGAAAGCTCTCCTGATCTTCCATTTGTTTGCTCAGCAGACATCAGCAGAAGGTCCTTTAAAGGTTTTTTTGGTTTGTTTTGGAGTTAACTTGTTTTGTTTTTTAAATGAAGTTGATGTTAAGCTCAGAATCAGTAAACAGAAACTCATCAACTGCTTCAAATGTAAAGGAAAATCAAGAGGATTGAAATCGAGCTAAGTGGATTGTTGAGTTCCTAGAAGGTAGTACCTCACCTAAATATATTCTTGGAACAGCAGGACAAGAAATATTCATGGAAAACTGATTTCTTTTCTTTCCTGAGTACTTTACAAAACAAAATTAATAGACACAAGTCTTTTTCATTGGTAGTGCTTACCACAAAGCACTCTATTGACTGCACACCTAACAAAGGCTGTGTACAAAGGGACAGCAAAGCTGTAAAGCCTCCACAGACTTGGGGAAATTTAATTCTTTCCCAGGTATGTTCCAGGGCAGATCCCATTATAGGGAGACATGCTGCTAACCCATGAAAGCTCATAATTTGTCTTGAACAAGAGAGCTACACAAATACTTTGCACCATCCTACACATCTTAAATCAAGGCACAAAGGACAGAGTGAACTTAAACCTCCATTCTGTTTAACCTATCCACCCACAGCCCTGAGGAAAAAAAAAAAGCAATAAAAAATATTTTTCCAAATAGTCATTTCATGAAAAAAGTGTTCACATTTTTTCCACTGTTATATTCTTGTTTCACTTTTCTTGTAGGGCATCAAAAAAAGAAAAAAAAAAAAAAAAAAAAAAGCACAACCAACTACTTGAAGAAAACTATTTGAACCCATTTATAAATAATAAATCAAATATAGTATACTCCACACTACTTATAGTAAGGAGAATTCATGAGGTATTGTAAGGCAGCCTGTACCTGTACCAAAACTAGCCTTTCATTACATGAGCACATGCTACCCTTTTTATTAAATCTGCCTCATTCACTGTAAAGAGAAGATCCAGACTATACTGAGACAGGGTTTTGCAGTGAAGACAACTTATCTGTAGGATGCCAGCTTTATCTGCAATGTTTCCCTGCTCAAATATTCAGATTGTAAATGCCAGTAACTGAAATTTTAAAGTGATGAGACAGGCAAACTTATCTGAAAAATATTCAAAAGAACAGAATGAACAAAAATAGCACTAGATAGAATATGGCCTAATCTGGAATAACATCTTTAATTCATGAGACAGGACTGATACAAAAAGGTCTAAGAGAAAAAGGGACTTCAGATACTTCTTGCTGTTTAAATGCAAAATTCCAAGTATCACAAAGGCTGCTTGTCTTCCTAATAATATTGTACAGTAAGTGCATACATGGAAGACACTTATTCAGTAAGATGCTGCACTAACAGCAACTTGCTGTTGAACCTGCTCTTTTGCTCATCTTATTTAAACTGGACTGTGATACACAGAAAGATGTAAGTATTCTGCCTGTGCAATGCCAGACCTCTAGAAAAAAAGATACAGTTCCTGAAAAATTCTAAGTGTCCCCTTTGGGAGTAGGAAGAAAAGTCAACAGTTTTGGAGAAAACCTAAATACACACAGAGAAATTACATCTCTTCTAACAAACTGAGAAACATACTGTAACCTTACATACTTTCATGCCTTCACTTCTGTTTTTTAAAAGCCACAACCAAACAAGCTGGTTCCCCACAGAATGCCATATACAATGCAGTGAGCCTCAAAGTGGCTGGTCCACACTCTTCACCAGAGCCTCTCCCAAAATCAATCCCAAATATCTCTTGAATACTGTCTGCACACTGACCTCTCCTTCACCTCCAATTCTGGAAGTTCAACAATGAGTATATGCAACTATAAATCCTGACAGCATCTTCATCCCTGTGGTGGTACTAACTCCATGAAAAGTCCTCAAAACTTTTTGTTAATCACCTGCCTGCTCAGCTACTGTTCTTCTGCCTTAAGAGACTGCACAGAAATTAAACACTGAAATAAATTACTCGGTTCCAACAGCAAAGCAAAGGTGCAGGACACTGCCTGCAAAACACAGGCTTCTCTTGGCTCCCTTTTTCAACAGAGGTGCTATTCCCCACTTGTAAGCACTTCTGGCAAACACATTTCTTGAAAGAAAGCCATGCATAAAAGGATGGCACTGGACAGACTCCTGTCTTGGTCAGTGTAATCAGTAAAATGTCTTCCCTGGTAACATCTTTTCCAGAGTTCTACAAACTTGACCACACAAGCCTTCTTCACAGAGCAGACCAGCTGCTTCTACCTCTTCACAAACAGGTTGGGTTGATTGTTACCTCGTGTTTCAACAGCACTGATGCACTTTTTGATGATGGTGAATCCAATCTTATCCAACTGTGCACCTACAAAAAAAAGAAATGTATTGAACAGTTTCAAAGCAACATTACAATTATGTCCTTCACTGAAAATAAGGCTGGAGTTAATCATAAAGCTAGCACTTTTGAGGCAAAGCTGTAAATATTCTGAAATTGGTAGAATACATCACTTTTTATAGAGAAATTCTGCTTTTCTCCTTCACGAGCCTGCCTAGCCAAAGTAAAGGCTTGTTCTGGTGATAGTGGCTTCAGTGAATCTGTTCACAGCAGCATCCTTTGAAGAATGGGATCTCTGATTAGTTACACATGTTGGCAGATGCAAGATGGAATTTAACAGTACTTACTGCAACATCGACAACATCTGAGAGAGTTCACCAAATGGGACAAGGAAGTACTTATGATGAAAAAACATAATTATCAACAGCAGGGCTTTTACTGAGTCCTACCCTCAGCCAAAGAAATTCCCACACTAAAGATACAGGACACATGTATATCATTTCACAGCAGTTAATGATCTGACTACATGAAAGCAGATGCATGAACAGGACAACAGCTGAGCTCCAGCATTCCTTTGTTGCTCCTATCTTACTCTTTTTCTTCACATCAAAAGTTCATTTACAAGCTTATGTTGCAAAACTGCCCTTCCCCCAAACATCTGGCCTTCTTGCTCCTGGGGACCTGGCCTTGAACCATGAAAAGACAAATCTGAGGAAAAATTTCCATTAATAACACCAGGATTCAGCTTTAATCAGCAATTTCAAGTTTTTTAAAAAGCAAGCAGAAATTGCCTCATAATCAAGGAAGGATACCTGTTTTCACTCTTATAATTTACCAACAGAAGAAAGCTAATGTTGTCTAAAGAAACCCATCTCTTCTACCTCCATATTTTGGTTTATCTTTTAAAAGAACAAATTCAACTTTTTTGACCTGATCTTGACATTCAGCTGCAACCGCTTTTAAAACCATACCTATACATTCTAACAAATATACACACAATCTAGATTATGAAATTGTGATGCATTTACATAGAAATTCACCCTTGAATCAAATTCAGGCATGAAGCAAATTGGCAAGAAGAATCAGACTGTTTCTCCAGCTTATGTCCAGTCCTACAGTTCTTACATACATACTGAGTTAAGTGTGAAGACCCATTAATTACAAAATCTACAAGTAATGTTCAATAAAAGTAAAATAATTAAGCTGGTTCCTGAGGGAAAAACAAAACAAACAAATTACCTTTGCCTTTCTCAACTGTAAAATATTAACAGAATCAGCCTTAATGATAATTCAAATACTTACTTCCCTCTGGTTTTGCATTTGCTTTATTCAAGTTGATGAGCAGCTAACACAAAAAGAGTAAAAAAGACAAATTATTTTAAAGACTTCCACGAAACCAGAAAAAAAGATACTCTCAGTCTTAATGCTCAGTAGGCACAAATACAGCTGTTTGCAGCCAGAACATAGCACCACCAGCAGCTCTAACAGCAGGACCAGAGGTCTGTGCCCCCTCAGAACAATGTCAGCCACAGCCACTGAAATTAACTGGGATTTATGTGCCCCATGTTCCTATGTTTTTCTGCAGGTTAAATTCCCATAGTTTCAAAATTATTAAGAATTGGATGATTCTTGGGACTTATGTCCCAGTTTGGCTTTCCCAGAAGTTGTAAACTTATTGGGGAGTCCAGCTCAGCCAACATATCATGGTAATAAACACCTCAGCAAATGAAACCAGATAAGTGTAACAATGAGGTCAATCCAACCTACAACTACTGGGGCAGACACATGATGGTGTTGTTGTCTAGAAAACCCCACTTCTATATTTGTCAGTGTAAGAATACAAAGTGTGTTCCAATTCAACATCACAGTCCCGTTTCCTGATGCAAGGCAGAAATTAAGCAAGTTTATGTACAACCTCAGTCCTACTGACAACAACTTTTTTTATCTGGTTTTAAAAAAACAAAATAATAATATCATGTAACTCACTCATGTAAGTTTTGCCACTGTAATGCAGCATGTCAGCATAAGACTAAGTGAACCTGCTTGTACTAGACATTTTCCACAACACCAATATTATCATTGGGATGGGAAACCATTTATAAAAATCAATGCTGCCATTACAATGAAAAATTCTTGTATCAGCATTAGCAGTTATCTACACTGAGCTTTACTAAGTTGATCATCTCTCCTGAGTTTTATTTCACTTCTATCCTTTATTCATTGAATCTATCATTTTGCAAACTACATCATCCCAGTTTATTAAAGTATAAATGGGATCAGAAAGCAGAGGGTGAGAGAATCCCCCATTACACTGTAAAAGAATATTTGAAAAATTATGCTTACAGCTTCTTTTCCATCCAAGGCTTCCATCCACAGCTTCCTGTCTTCCTCAGAAAATGCCTGCATGGTCACAGGAACTCCAGGTCTGCAAATGTACCAACAACATAAAGTAACTGCATTCATCAGCAACTAAAAAAATGTTTCTCAAACTCTATTTCCAACTACAAGAAAAGCCCATTGTCCTAAAAGTCAGGGTTCATTTTCTTTTGCTTAATAACAGTTGATCTTAAAATAAAACACTGTTGATCTTGAAAAAAAAGCAATAGAAGTGATACATGCAGTAAGAAATAGGGAGAACAGGCAGGAAAAAAGAAAGTGAATGTAATCTGCAAACTATTTATTTGAAATAGCTCATTGCTGATCACCTGCTGATTCCAACACTGGCTGGAGTTACTGAATTTTGTGAATTGTAAATAAACTTGGACTTGCATTGCTGTCAGATGACAAATGACATTTGTTAAGTCAATATATAACCATCTTTAAAGCAGCAACTATGATCATAGCTTGCAAGTAAATATCTTCTGAAAACAACCACCTTAATTCAGTAAAAAACAAAAACCAAACCATTTAGTTATTTTCCCTAAATTACAATTGTCAAGGTATCAGAGTATCAACCTAGAAGCAATACATCAAACTCAGTATATATTGCACAAAATATTATTTGTCTTCAAAATAAAATCAAAGGAAACAAAATCTGTATTGGAAAAATTAAACTCTAGGTAATACTTCAGAAGGATAATGCTTTTTATCAATAAAATAACTTTTTTCTATCTTAGAAGACATTCGCTCACTCCTTAAGATTTAAATTTCTCTTCACCACTAGTCACCTTCAAGTAAAAATGGAGTACTAGAAACAGAAAACAGTATCACTACCCAGAGATTATACCAGAATCTTAGCCACAAATATCAGAAGAAAATACAACCATCTCAGCTTTCCTTTTGAAAGAAAAATATGCAAATTTTCAGCTAGCTCCAAGTTATGCTTAAGTCACACAC
This sequence comes from Oenanthe melanoleuca, assembly GCF_029582105.1. NCBI lineage: Eukaryota > Metazoa > Chordata > Aves > Passeriformes > Muscicapidae > Oenanthe > Oenanthe melanoleuca. The sequence continues at coordinate 12,755,894 of NC_079337.1, forward strand.
AAGGCTGAATGCTTGCTATTTAAAAGTCTTCCCTAAAATTTTATAACCTCCTTCCAAAGTCCAGTACCAAAGAAAACCCCATGCCCAGCTGCCAATCCCTATGCTATTTTTTAACTTGGACAAGCTGAGGGATAAGTGTGCCCTGAACTGATACCAAGGAAACAAGCTAATGGCCTGCAGCACAGAACTAATCTCCATGGGAACATCTCAGTACTACACACATATATTATTGAAAGAAAAATGTCTGATATCAAGGTCACAGTGGATCAAATTGTGTCTATTATATCAAGACAGAAAGATGAGCTAGATTTTTCTCCTTTTTACCATAGAAGAGAATGAAAGTGTTTTGCAGGATCAATGAAACTCTGTTCTCCATCCATCTCTGTATAAACTCCAGATACCCCACTGAGTAGGCCCCCCACAGAAGGGGACAGACTAACATTTCTCACTCTACTTTTTAGCAACTTCATCAGACTCAGTTTGAAATCTGTTTACCCTACTGACTAATCAATACACTGACCCAAGAGGAGCTGATGCCTGGAGTATAAATCTTTACCCCTTTGGTACTGTTGGGACACTTAGAATAGCTAAACTACATCCCACTCAACTCAAAAATGCAAGTTCAAACCATGCTGTAGAGTAATGAGGAACATCAACCTGAGCTGTAAATGAGCATCTTGTCATCTGCCACATGGGCCAGAAGTTTTCTGATGCAGTGGGAGTTTCACATCCCTTTACCCACTGCTTGTTGTAGGAATGAACATGCTTCAGGCCAGTCTGACTGGTCACACAAGCTCAGCATAGACTCTGACTAAATTTTGAGTACATAATCACAGACATCTGCAGACCATCAGCAATCATAGGATGGGGGGGGGTCTGACAGCATTGGCCCCCTCTACTTTTGAAGTGAAAAACATTAGGAATCTGATGCCAAAAAAAACCAAAAACCCTATAAAACTTGAAGACCTACTATATTATAAATTAGCATGTAGTTAATCGGTATAAGTAAGGAGCAAGCATACAGATTAAAAGCAAGTCAAAGGGGGTGGATGCAAAAGCTCAGTAGCAATCCACTAATTTATATCTAGCATTTAATTCAAGACATGATCCATTTCTGCATCAAAATAAAGTAGCATTACCACAGCAATATTTATTTGGAGTGCCTTATTAAGTTAGATACCTTCACTTCATGAATGAAGGAAGACTAGAATGTTGTTAAAAGACAATATTTATCAAATTTTGAGATACTTTAGAGAAAAAGATTAGCAAGTCTCTTCTTTAGAGCAACAAGTGTTGCTTCAAAAAGACAGTGGAAGCAACATTCAAGATGCAGTGGATGATTATACCAGATATAAAAAGCCTCAAAATCCCAATAACCTTATTTCAATCTGAAAATCCCCCATATCCCCTCAGCAGCCCATCACTTTAGAATCCATGACTCTGATACAATGTGGTCATGCCTATAGAAATTGTTACTGTAATCAGTCTTTCACTACGGCTGTATGTACTTTAACTTAAACCATGTTTCTTCACTATGGTAGCAACTCTCAATAGCTCCCCTTAACTTTGGCTGTGCTTTTCTTTAGAGTGAGCTCAAGCAATGTCTACACTTCAGTTTAGTTTGCTTCTGCTACACACTGCTGAGGTAAAACCCAGTGAGCCACGGCAGTGCTTGCCTGCTCCTCCATTCCCATTGGAACTCTGACTGAGGATTGAAGAAATCAGAAGAAAGCACAACAGCAATTTATATTTGTATAAGTAATTAGTATTACTACACAATAGCAGTTTTAACTACTACTTAAAAAGAGCTCTTCCTAGTGTGCATCACAAGCTTACCTGTCTGAAGCTTCTAAGTCAAAACAGAATCGCCTGTCTATTGTATCTGCATTTCTTTTGGTGCAATATGTAAGGACAAAGAGCTCTGCATCACCCTGTGAAAAGAAAGTTTTTATAAGCTTGACCCAGTTTTCACAAGTTTTTATGAGGTCCAGTAAGCCAGCTGTACAAGGCAAGTAAGGTAAATTTATATTAAATGGCAAAAGCTATACTGAAAACTGACACTTGCAAAAGAATTTGCCCATGTTTGCAGTTCACTTTTCCACACAATAACATAAATTCTGTGGTCATTAATCTAAAAATATTGAATCCATTTTAGCTAGTACTTTACAGAATGACTCAGTACCACAGTAACTTAAACTAACAAAAATATTTTGCACTGGTTACAATATAAACACAAAAAGAGATTTTTCTCATTTTATATCAGCCACAGTGTTTTCAGTGTAGTAAAGGCTATACTAACTCAAACAAAATAAATATTCTTTACTATTTGTAACTTGTCTTACAGAAAAAAACTTTCTTTCTTTGAGACCAACACCAGGATCTGATTTTACCCAGGAATCACAAACTTATCTGTGAATGCTGCCTGAGTCGTACCAGATTAAATCAGGATTAACTCCACATTTTAATTTATTTCTTGTCTTATTCAGCATCTCCAGACATAGAAGGCTGTCACTGCAGAAGGAGTAACTACAGGAGTTTCTAAATGGGAGATCTTTCAATGCAGCAGAAATGGCTTCATAATGGCTGAATGCTCAGACACACACACCATCTACTATACTAATTAAAATGGCTTATTACAATTAGAGTAAATTAGGATAAAAAATTCATAGAAGTACTGAATGATTAAGGAAACCAAATACCACTAATTTTCAGTACATCAGGCTTTCCAAAGCTTTTGAAAGATTCTTCCAAATTCAATATATTCATAAATAAGAGTCCTCAAAATTATGAAAGCCATCTCCCCTCTGCTGAAACTAATAGGATATAATAACTTGATAAAATTACAACAAAAGGATTTTCTGACCAAATGTGAAGACAGGGCAGGGTGATGCATTTCCAGCATATTGACTCAAGCCTTAGTTTCCAGATTCAGATATCCTTTTTCCTTGCAACAAAATACATTTTATCCCTATCAATACATTAATTTAACATGTCATCTTTAAAGGTAATGAGTGACATCAATTTCCAACTATTTCAGTAGAATTAAAGCTATTTAAAGATAAACCAAATCTTGGGTCTTGAATATCTCAGATGCTTTTAAAGATATCTGAAATTACATTCAGTTATCAGTAAAAATTATATTCCTATGAAAACCCACTTTTCTAGTCTCACCTCTAGTATTTAAATTTCCAAAAGAAAACTCTAACTGAATCATTTAATAAAGAAATTTCTAGGTCTGTTATATTTTCCTGATTTATACTTTAGAAAGTTAAAGGCCTCATGGATAAATAGGATTCCAGATGTGAAACATTGCATGTTACCTGTGTCAGGTCCTCTGGTCTTCTAAAAAGAAGAAACTGAAAAGTCTAGAGCATTCTTACCTATTAATCCACCCATACTTTAGGTTAATGTCCTTCAATGCAGACTGAATTGCATGAGGAAAGATGGAAAAAGGGGCAAGGAAGGTAGAGGGGAAAAGTACTTGACACATCTGACACATTCTCTGATCTTAATAGAGGACAGGTGTAAGAGTAGAAAATATAAATATACGTACAACTTTCCCTCCTGATCTGTGTTCAAATGGGATCATGGAGAACTTCTTTGTCTCTTTCCTGTACATGCAATAGTGCTTCACCCAACTGGAACCAAAGGGAGCAGGCCCTACATAACACAAAAGCAATAAAAAGCATGTACTTTTTCCAGTTTCTGCATTCTCTTCTTCTGCTTTCTAAAATGATACCTAAGAGCCCTACTTAAATTCTAAAAATGCAGTATTTAAAGCAAAGGTACAAATTAAGAATATTATACAACATCATACAAATGTTAACCACTGCTTATTCTAAAAAACAATGCATGTTGTACTTCACTCTTATGCTTAATAACAAATGGAACGAATTATTAATGCATCTTTCTCTCACTACTTCAGACAAAATAATTTTTCCCTATAAAGTAAATATCCCCTTAAGACTTTATTTATCAGAACACAGAAAGCTAGATTTACACCTGGTAATATCCACAGATTACCACACCTCTATTGCAAGTCATAAACAATCTCTTGATTAAGGTCTGATCACAACTTCTGACATCAGAATTCTTTCCTATTAATCAGTGCATACCCTATACAGGAGACAGTTTAGAGGCCAGCTTACTGCAAATAGTATTGCTGAGATTTGCACCATAATGCTAACTGTTCAAACTTGGGTTCTGACCCTTTGCATCTCCTCTCTTCTATTAGCTGACTTTTCCTAAAAAATAGGTCTACAGATGAATCTTCTCACTCATATAAGGGCAAACATCATAAAAACATGATTTATGCAAAATGTTTAAAAATAAATAATAAATTACAATAAATTGACATTCCTTGAGCAACAAGAGCTCTGCATCTTTTTTGGCTTTTTTTACTAGTGTGAGAAAGATTCATAATTGTTTGAAGTGTTGACAGGATATGATTTATGCAACATGCACCTTCACAGCAAGAATTTTAACACCAGCTACCTAACATATAGCCTGCTTCATTTGACCCTATCATCACAATTAGGTAATGAAAGTGTATCAATGAATCAAGGAAATGACACTCAATTTCATCATACTCAACAAGCCAAATTTTCAGAGGCTAATTTGACAACTCATGTTGCTGGCTGACAACAAATGTTTGACAGTTCTAGGGGGAGGTCATTAGTAAGGACTTAAAAATAAGATGAAATCTACTCTTTGGTCAAATAAAACTTCCCTGAAACCAATTACTTTTACTAAAAGCTGTCACATTTTCAGCTCCAAATTCTTTTTATAAGCCACAGTAACAATGCTGTTAAAAACTTTGAAAATATACTTAGATGCCTCTTTAATCAACTGTAAATTCTTTGCATCTTCCTGCTACCTGTAGAGATAAGAATTGCCCACATGCCCAATAGGAGCACTGTGGAATACAAAATACATCTTACTTTTTTCCTGTACATAGAGGTAACCTTCCATGGTGAAGTGATTTGCTCTTTTATGTTCCTGAGGATTTCTTCTGATCTTGTTCATGAGTTCCTCTACCTCTGACCTTGTTCCTTCAAAACGATTTCGTGTCTAAAACGAGACAGCAGAAACCCCTTGGTAATAAAAAGGAAGAAAGACTTACTCTTCCTGCCTGATAGGAATCACATACTGGGTTTGTACAGCAAGGTTTTGGTGGTGGGGGGCTACAAAGGAGACCCCTGTGAGAAAGTGATAGAAGCTTCTTCCATGTCCCACAGAGCCAGTGCCAGACAGCTCCAAGATGGACCAAGGCTGAGCCCATCAGTGACCATGGTAGAGCCTCTGCCATAATGTATTTAAGAGGGAAAAACCACACAATGCCAAATGCAGCCAGAGAGTGGAGTGAGAATATGTGAGAAGAACAGCTCTGCAGACCCCAAGAGGGGTCTGCAGATCTCTGCAGAAGGAGGTGCAGGGGATGGTCCAGGTGACAGAGCTGAGATTCCCCTGAAGTTCCTATGGACATTGGATAAGTCCATGAAGGACTGTCTCAAGTGGAAGAAATCCCAAGATGGAGCAGGAAGTAGCAGTAGAGGCATCATGTGAAGAACTGACCATAACCCTCATTCTGCTGCACCACTGACAGAAGTGAGGGCTGATTTAAGATTTGGGTTTTATTTCTCATTATCCTATCCTAATCTGGTAATAAATTAAACTAAATTCTCCCAGTCAAGTCTGTTTTGCCTCTAATTGGTCTGTAATTGATCTCCCTGTCCTGTTCTTGATCCACAAACTCTCCAGCTAAGGAGGGCAGTGATAGAGCAGCTTTAATGGGCCTCTGGCATCCAGCCAGGGCCAACCCACCACAAATAACTATAAAAGGAGACAATGCCAGGCCATTTTAGGATAGGCAGTGCACAATTTCCATAAATGTGTTTACTCTCCAAATTTTCTGATATCCTTCAAAATCAATGTAGAGTTTAGATATCAGCTGCTGTGACTGTGGAAAGCACACTATGACTGCCAGAGTAGGTTCTAAAACAATGCAATTGAAATTTCCTTAGAAAAATATTACTACATATATTGGCTTAATTAACGAGACTCTTACTTGTCAGGAAGAAGAGGATTTTCTGTGGTGATTTAGGAAAAAAGTGTCAGGAAGGTCATTAACAGAGAAGAAATATTTATCAGAATATTAGCAAAAAAAATCAGAAAGTAACCATGCTATACACAAATTATATGATAGGACTACACAAAACAACAGAGTAGCTCACATCTGACACAAGTTGACACAAGTAACCCTTTGGTTTGGTCTGAAAAACACTGGTAACTGGTCAATGAACAAATAAAATCACAACAATCATAGCAACAGCTGGTTTTCTCTACAAATGCACCTGTCTGAGCTGCAAACACTGAAAAACACTTTAAAATCCAAACTGGTACATGTGTTTTGAGGAAAGCACATTGTTTCAGATGCACGATTATGTGTCTTTTTGCTTTCTGAGAGCACTTTGATTTTTTTTGAAAATCTGGCCTCACATATTTTATCTTTTCCCCAGGACAAGCATACAAGATGACATGACTTTTGGAAGAATCAGCTTTCTAGAGCTTGGGCTACAAGGCTAGGGTGGGTCTTTTTCTTTCTTTCTTTTGGGAGGAGGAGATGGGCAGTGAGAGGAAGGCAGGGTTTGTGGTAGGGGACAGAGAAGAAATCCATAGGATAATTCTCACAGTAAAGACAACCTGAATGAAAGGAAAGGCAACTACTACAGCTATAATGGCAAGTCCCAAATAACTTTCCATATCCAGCTAGGCTGTCTGTACTGGATCTTGTACCCTGTAATTTCTAACACATCAATCCCAGTGTTCTGCCAGCAGCTCAGCTGTACCAGAGGCAAACCCCAGCTCATTTTTCCTTTAGGATGTCTTGTTGATCTTCAGCACAGAGGAAAGTGTGTTATGCCCTCTCAATCTTTTCAAATGCTTCCTTCTATACTCCTTTTACATCAGATAGTTGTTGAGCCTTGTTCTGCCTTCTCTCTACAGCCCCTATCTATTCATAAAACTTGAGCTGCAAAGCTCAAGCTCTTTAGAATTTGGTGGGGCACACTGTGATACCATTCAGTCAATTGAAAATGCTGCTGCTGGGATTGGCTTACTTTCTTACTGCTCATCATTTCTACACATCACTTCACTGGCTGTTTTCCATCTGTATTCTGAAACCCAGCTCTCCAAAACTGTATCAGAGTTTTCCTCTCCTGTTTCATCCAGCATCAGCTCCCCTCTATGCTGTTCCTCACTCTGTTAAGCACACAGAAGCTGCAAGTCTAGCCAGACATTTCCCCCACAAGCACTGACTTCTGCCACAAAAGCCTGCTTATGAAGTTACCACTAATCAGTTCCCCTTCTCAAACCAAACAACAGCTCAGAAGGAAACTTGACATTTGACCATACAGGAAGAAAATTAAAGGAATGGTATCACAGCATGTGAATCACGTCACTATGCATTACAACAACTGTAATCCTTCCTTCCGCCTCCCCGCTAGTTAAGCCATTTCTAAAAACAGTCCTCTCCAACAAGTAGTTTCTGTGTCTTAATTCCAGATGCCCTCAGAGGTCAACAAAACAAATGCACCATCAGGAATTAATTGTTTGCAGTATGATGTGTAGTTTGCTTTCTACCAAGAAGCCTCTGGCACACCCAAGTTCCTCTGAGCAAGCTGTATTCCTCATAAATCTCAAGGAAGCAAACAGATCATCTGACTAGTGACTCTGTCAGTCCCACTACTTCAGCCTTCACCTTGTTTCCTGCTCCCCCAGTCCAGATCACACTGGCAGATCACATTGGGATGAGAGCACACTAAATTAGTAGTGGCCTTGTTTACTGTCCCTGAAGGAACACATCATTTTGTCAAATACACCATGGATGCCAACAACAAGTCTCCTTACACAAACCAACCCCAAAACCAACAGGGATGTTCTTGTCTGAAAGGGCTGCTGCAAGACAAACTCCACACTGCTGTGACCAGCTGTTCTTATTCCCTTTTTTTAGTTATGAACAGTGTAAGCCTATAGGGAAATGACCCCCAGACATGACCACCACATACTAAATTTCAAAGCACACCCAAAACGCTGAAAACTTTGTGTTTCATTACCCATACCCTGAATTATACAGTGTTGTATGTATTTTTAACAGACTTCATTCGTTTTTAAATAATCATTGCATTATTTCTGTCTCAAAAACAAAAAATGAAAAAAAGGAGTGGAGGCCTTTTGCTTCATGCCTGTATCTTACAGTATTATTAGAAATTAAAAGAACTTGCTGGAATTAGTGATGTGGTTGGGTATCCAGGAGATGGCACCATATCCCCAAAATTCACAGGCAATGCACTGACATGGAACTAAGTGGTGGCAATATAGATACTGCACACGCAGCAACTTCAGCAAGTGATTTCACTCACAAAAGTAGACTCAACTTACATTCTGTATATTTATCTGCAGGGCCATTTTGTAATGATTGAAGTCTTTAGCAAGTTCATATCCTTGGTGATAGAAAGTGAACAAACCCTGAAAAAATGATAGCACCTGAAATAGAAATAAAAGACTTGTTAGAACAAAAACATTTTCTTCAATACAATTACTGCACATAGGCTTTTTTAGAAAGATAGACTACAAAATATTTTTTTTTATTAAATTTCCACTAATGCCTACACTTTATGAGCAATATTTAAATCCTAATGATGATCTATGTATACAGACATCTTGGTTGGTCCTGCCTCTGGAATTTCACAGCTGATCTCTACTTTCCATTTGACCATAGGGAATGTATATCCCATGTTCCCAAACTTTCCTATGTAACCTTTTCCTAGAACTGCTCTGATACCAATGATGTCTGGAACACACATTTGTGCACAAGGAGGCAATGATCATTCTGTATTTTAGTCACCTCTTCCCTGGTCATTCCTCTCTCTGCTAATGACCACGTGAAGATGACTTTCACATCAGTCATCTGGTTTGCTGGAAGAAGGAAGCTTCCCACTGCTGCCTTCTGTGCAGATCTGACCTTCTGTCAGAACCAGCAAGTGACCCAGCAAGTCAGCATATGCTGACTGTAGTATTTCAATTTAAAAGAACAAACAAGTTGTACTACACTGGAAGCAGCATGAGGTGTAGTCCTAACTCTCCTGTTTAGTTCAGGTTGCTGGGAGAAAGCAAGTAAGACATAAAAGAACAACTCTCTAAAGAGAACATGCCAAAGAACTAGGTTTTTTATTATTTAATAAAGGTCTGAAGTCATATAGCAAATCATTTTCACAAAATTAAAAAAAAAAAAAACAAAAAAAACTTTAAGTATAATTAAGGAAAAAAGGAAATAAGAATTTAGTAAAAAAATAATTTCAGCTTTCTAGGCTAGTGTAAACTTCAAGTAGAAATTAGGCAACAAAAAGTTCAGTCCCATCTAGAAGGAGCTTTCAGAAATGACAGACATGTTGCAAGAACATAATTTGAAGACTCATTTCTCTAGTCTGGCTCTGAGGAAACTTCAAACTGTCTGAAACACAATTACCAAATGCAAAGCTATTTAGGATTAGAAAAATATTTTAAAATTAAATATTTTTATAAAAAAGAAAAAAGCCAACATCTCTACAGCAAAAAATCCCCCACACAACCATTCTTTTCACAGCATTTTGCCATTCTTTAAACAATGCTAATATAATTGCAGAAATTTATTCCCCCATAAGTATTTTGGCAATTTTTTTTCATACAGGAATTATCTATATTAAAATAGACAGTTCTTACTAACTGCATAATCACCAGCTATTTTGATTAGGGTAATTTGAAAGTTCTTTTTCATTATTACATTAAAGTAATTGTATCAGAATAAAAGGACAGACTTGGCCCAAAAGCACAGACTTCAGAGCATGAGAGAATGGAAGTCGTTTCTACAATCTATCCTCCCTTTTTTCTCAGTATTACACTTACTCTTCTCTTGTTGTTTGATAAATTTGTATTTAAAATACCAAGCTAATGCACATTTCAGAAAATCTTAGAATAAGTTATTCTCATATATTGAAGAAAGTCTTGTCAGTGCATGCATGATTTTCACTAAAATTCAATTAAACCCCTTAATTTCTGCACAGATTCAATTGCAAGTGAAATTAAACCTATCAGGCTACTCAGTAACAGGCTTCTCATCCAGCAGCACTCTCCTAAATGAGTTATATCTGCAATTAGCAGGCCTCTAAGCCCAACCTTCATAATTAAAATTAGATTCCTTGCATTAGTCAGCAATAACATTTCATTGGTTAGAAAACCAAAGGCAAGAATCCTGACACCAGCACCCGCTTGAATCCTCTACTCTTACAATGTGAATTTAGGTTTTTACAGTACAAAAAAAGGTTTCACACATTTTCTGGAAATCAACACCAGTGGGTCCAAATCAGCTCTTATTACTGAGGTAAGATTTGACATGCTTGGTTAAGTTTATCTGCACTAGGAGTCTGTGCAGATGTAACAAGTTGGTTTAAATTCTCTTAAGTCATGCAATTGGTTGTGTTTTCCAGAAAGCTGAGCTTGGCTTTTGTCCAAAGGCATTCCTTTCCCATCCCTTCTGAAATGTAGGGTAGGTTGAGTTCAGTGGTACTTACAGGTTCCACACACTCAAATTTCTTCCGCTCCTGTATCTCCTGCAACTTGCACACGTACTCAAGGGACAGCTCATAGAAGTGCTTCCTGTTCTGCTCCACTTGGTTATCTGCCTGCACACAGAGCACACCTCATGAAGTTTCACTGCAGACAGCTTCAGGATAACACACACACATAAGTGGCAAGCAGGTAATTTTCACCATATTTGAGGGATTTGTTACAACACAGATCATTCATTTACTCTTAAATGGCAGCAGCAATTCCCTTTCACTAGGTAATATATATTGTTTTGAATCATGAGGCTAGATTTTTTAGAAAAATTCCAGGAACACCCATTCAAGCTTCTTTTCTAGGGAATCCAACTTTTAATAGCATTGCAAAGGTACCTGCCAAAACAGAGAGCAGGAGCTAAGAGCATCTTCCATTAGAAAAGGGGGAAATAATTTCTCCAATCAAATTAAGGAATAAAATGTGATTTCTGAAAACTAAAGTGCTGGTGCTGTAAGTTTTATACTATAAACCAAATAACTGTTGTAAATAGCCAGAATGCTGTTGTACCCATCCCACACCTGGGCTCACTCTGGCAAGAAATTCAATAGGACAAAAGTTCACTTACTGGTACAACTCTACAAGTTTCCTCAGAGCATCCAGTATCTAAAAATGCAGCCTTTCTACCTGCAGCTGATATTTAGCACAGCTTTGCAGAAATGCCAACACCATATTGATGCTAAACAGTTACATTTCAGCTGCCATCCATCTGCATATAAATATTGCACTTTCTAGCATCTTGAATCTTAAAGCTTGGTAATAGAAACCGTTACTAAAACACATTAAAGAAAAGGTTACTCTAAGTAACTAACACTCAGTCTTTGTCCACAAAGATCATACAAAATGCTTCTACAGTGAATTACCAAAGGAAGTGGAGAAAGGGTTAGATGAGAGGACAAGACTTACTGTCAGACTCTCTCTTAAATACTAAGACTCCATCCTGCAGGCAGAACAGTGAGTGCTGTGCTTTAAGAGGATAAGCCAAATTAGCTTTAAGACAGTTTTGCCTTAAGACGTGCTTGGCTTTAGTGCTCTGTGCTGGAGAACTCTGAGCAGTTAAAGGGGCATAACCACAAATGCCATTAAATAAATAAAGCTCTGATAAGTATTTCAGTAAGCAAATGTGTTTCAACAAGCCACGCCATTTTGATGCATCACAAAGTGTGGAATTGTTTGAGTTGTCAATCTATAAACACAGGAATTGTTTGAGTTGTCAGCTAAGCTTCTAATCATATAAACATGATGGGTACCACAACACCCTAGAAAGAGACTCTGAAGTGGATCTTCCAGGACATAATCCAGAATATACTACCACAACTCTCAGTTTTTTGAGGCATGAGCCTCCCCATGCACCCAGCAAGTTGCATTGTAGTTTGTGTACTGCTGAAGGAAGAAAGAAATAAGACACACACCATGTCTCATTGAAATTATAGGAATATTCTACCACCAGGAGAGCCAAAAGTTGTGTTCATGTTAAGATACACTCCACACTATGGCACATTTTTCATCAAGTTTTTGTCAAATTTATCCCTGCACTATCTACTCCAGTCAAGAGCTGACATAACTAGACATGAATAAAACTGAATTATAGACATTATAATGGAACTATATACACCTGTTCTCTAAGCTTGTGCAAGAAATTGTTTCCTATTTCCTCTGACAATATGCTGCAAGGGCCTTTTTTCTTCAAACTGTTTGTACATTCATACTTCAAAATTAAACATACAAATGTGTGAGCCTGACTGAAGAATTTCAGAATTTTTGCTCATGAAACTTTGAAGGACATTCAAAACAAATCTATATGCTCATTCTAGATTTCACACATGCTCTAAAGCTTCAGGCTATATTTGATACTTCAAAATACCTCTTAGAGGCAGTATGTATTTTTCCATTGAGGTTAGGTCTCATTTCAGATTTGATATTGAGAACCATATTTCATCAAGAGATCATAATCAGCCCTTTATCATTTTCCCTGCATCAAGTTCTTTGGCAGCTGAACATTTTGACAAAAGTACAGGTCCTGATACATGAGCCATGCCCAGTAACTCAACTGGGACAACTCAGCTCCCCAAAAGATACTTGTTTACACATTTGAGGGTCTATGTTGTAAATGCAGCATGGTGAAGTGGCATCTTAGTGAAACCCAAGAGTAGAGAAGTTCATGGGTAACTCTGCCAGTAATATTAATTATTTTTTATGAAAAATGGCACAGAATATTTGGGATGGGATAGAGGGCAGGGACAGGAGTTATCCCTGAGGAAAACATTAAGGTATATTATAGTCTAAGCATTAACAATTCTGACATATTACATTTATCTGGGAAAAAAAGTCCTTCTGGCTACAGCAAGTCTCTACAAGATTTCCTGGCATTCTTCTCACATACTATTTGCTGCTGTTCCAGAAATAAAAACTATTACAAATAAGTTGATGATGATAACAAGCCCAGAGGGACAGAAGGAATGCCAGGCAAAATATATCTATCAGTTATAAATTGTCAACAAACTTTTTTAAAGCACTACTCAAAAAAATCCCCAAACAAATCTTCAAAATGTGGGAAAAAGAAAAGGCACAAACCCACTTTATTTGGGAATAAAAGTCTTGCTGTCCTCTGCATCAAGTGTTATCACAGGACACTCAGTCAATACTCCCAGCGCAATGGAAATTACATGAGTGGTAAAGCCTTGTAAGAAACGCAGAGTTTTTCACAGTATGTTTGCATTTCACTGTTCCTTCAATTACATATAAAAACTAAAATGATGCTCAGTGCTTCATACACACAAACCCTTGATTCAGGTGTAGGTACTAAGTTCAGCACATTGTGATTTTCTCACCAACCTTTCCAGATGAGAAAATGGGTTTGTTTTACTACTAAGAATGCTGTTTCTGTATTTGCATAAGTATATTTACCTATTCCAAAGCCTTCAGCCTGCATAAAAAAAAGAGAGGCAACAATACCTCTTGTAATTGTAGCTCTTTCTTCTTAGCTGATAAATTCAAATGCTTTTCTAACAAACTGTAGTTCTTCTCTGTCTCTTTATCAAACTTCTTCTTTTCCTCCTAGATGTAGAAACAAAGTAGCAACCATGTAAATATAAAAGTGTACTATTTTTCTTCTTTTAAAATTCTACTTCATCAGGAAAAAAAAAGAAAAAATATCATAGCCCCAGTAAGCAGAGAAAAATATGTTCCATCTCATCTTAAAAATTAATTTAATGGCTAACTTGAAACTAAATCCCATCATACCATCATGGTGCAGCTTATCACACAGATGCTTACATCTTCTAAGTTGAAAAAGCAAAAAAACCTGAACTCTTCTTGATTTATTACATTTTTCATTACTTCCAGGCATCATCCACACCACCTTGTTTTTGAATAAAAGACATTACGTGGAAATACTAGTTTCACTGAAAAAATAACTTTCTAAAATTGACAAGGGAAAAGTTCCAACATCTCAAAACCCAAAGCAAATACACTTCTATATTCCATGTTTTCATTTTAAAGCTATACAACAACCTCAGTGCTAAGTTCCTATTTCTACCAGAGTTTTATTGTGCCTATGATAAAAACCCAATAGAAATAAAAAAAATATCCATAAAACTTAATATCATAGTATCAAAAGAGAAACTCTCACAGACACATAGGAATATCATTTGCACAATATAAATCCATTTATCTTGATTTCACCATTTTTCCATTTCACCAAAAACAATGTATTGGAAGTGGGATAGTCATTACATTTTCTAAGGAAATCTGAGCTTCTGAATCTAATTTAGTAGGAGACACTGTAAAAAAAATTGGTTCCTCAGTTCCAGTGTATTAAGGCAAAAATCGGTATTCATTAATTCAACCAACCAGTTTTGAAGCTATTTTTAGTTTATCTAATTGCAGTTGAAAATAACCTCAAATAAGCAAAATCAGCTAGTTAACTATATATTCAAGGACTGTCAGATTTACTCACCAGAAACATACTAGTTCAATTAAAATATTTTTCCTCATCTGTAGATTTGAAATCATATTTAAGTGTATTCTAACCTAAATCCCCGGTTAAACTCTACAGACGTAATTGCTCTTTTTTTCTCCTCTTTTCATTTTGAATAATACTATATACACTATCTTATAAGAGACATACATTTTTGTTCTCTGAACCATTAGATTCTGAAGATGGCACTACATTAAAGAGGCTGTTTGGGATTGCTTCTTAGCAAGGACTACTACCAGAATTTTTTTTTCCATACTTTGCGACAAAGAATTTCCTTTCAAAAGGAGTCTTTAAAAATATTTGTTATCAACTGAGAAACATGAAGATATGCATATAGTATCAGGGTCATTAGGAACAACATATTAGCAATATGGGGAATTACAAACCAAGTAGATTTCAGAGAAAGAGGTGAAAGAGTTTGTGTTTATATTAGCGAAACTTCCATTGATGTGGTGAACATTTGAATGATCTCAGAAAAAAAAAAAAAAAGAGTTAACTTCTGAACAGGCAAAGCCAGAAACTTCACACACATAGCTCTGGATTAGTGCAGCACCACCTTTCACTAAGAGGTAATTCAATAAGTGTTCAGCTTCTAGCTCTATGAAGCTAAACTTTCCTCCTTTTCTTCTTAAGCCTAACTCAGACAATTTCATCAACAAAGGGATGTAAGATGTAGAAAAAAACCTGAGGCAGCAGATTCAACTTTTATTTTGTAATGGTAGAGCATAAATCCTTCCTACAGCAACTACTACACAACACTACAGATGTATTTCACCACTAGATGCCACAGCGTGGTTTACAGAGCTAAGCAGAGTTACATTTCCAATGTCAGTGTTTTGATTACATTGAATGAATATTCACTTAAGAATATTCCAAGAGTTAAATATTTTTAGAGGGTTTTTATTTAAACATTATACAATTATGTAAGACTTCTATTTAAAGGTCATTGAGAATTCTGTCAAAAAAAAAAAAATCAGAAATAAAAGCTACAGCTTCACAGAAACAGAGACACAAGGAATAAAAAGTCCATCCAAACAAAAAACAAAATGGGAGATGCAAGCTGTGTGCAAGTAATTTGTGTTAGAAGCGTAAGGGAGAGAATTCTGACTAGGAAATGAGTGAAGATATGAGATAAGTTAAAGCAGTAGGAGTTCTCACCCCAAAACTAGCAAGATTCTTTAACAGCAAAAGTACTGGTGAAATAATGCATTCATTACACAGCTGCTTCTATGACAATTGGTTACATTCACAACAAATTCTCTCTTTCCTTGGAAAACTGGCTATATTATAAACCAAGTTTTTATTTTGTGCTGGTTGGGTCACCTAATATTCTTCTCTCAAGTCCATAAAATGACACAAAGCTCATTGTACCATTGAACTGAAAGGATTTATAATCAACAGAGCATTTTCAGTTCATGAACACTGAAATCATATGCAGAACATGTTAATCATTCCTACCAAAGTCAAAATGTATACTGTTCTCATAAGTAAAACATGGTCTTAGCTACTAAATATCACTGGTGATGAAGTAATGAAATTGTAAAATAAACCATATGCAGGTATTTGGAAAAGGCATTGAGTTTTACAACAGAAAGCCAGAATAAAATGCTGGTTTCTTTCTTTTCCAGTTTTTAAAATAAACACTTACATCTCTTACTTCAAGAAGGAAAGTAGACAGATAAAAATTCCTCCTTGTTACTTTTATCCAAATCTAGTCTGCACTCAATACATGAAATTTACTTTTTTTTTTTAAATTGTTCATAACTTAGTGACAATTTTTAAAAAATGACCAAACACTATTACCAAAAATACTTTCAATGAGATCTTGTCCTTAGCATCTTCATCCTTACTATTCCCATACAAAAAGAGCCAATGATGTATTTATTTTTTTAAAAATTAAATCAAGGCAATTCTCATTAGCAGGTGGCAAAAATGCAGTTAAAAGCATATGGATGAGCGAGCTCCTTTAGATAGTTAATATTTTTCAGCCTTTGTGCAACTGCAGGCAAACACAAAGCAGAATAGGGTTACCCATTAGGAAGGGGGGGGCAGGCTGTTAGCAGAATTCTTCCTATTCCAGACAGAGAAGATAAGGGAGGTAGGGAGAAGGAAGGGAAAGGACACATTCTTCTCTTCTTGAAACATTCCATTTGTTTCTGAAGCAAGCTCTCAAAGTAGAAACAAAAAATGTGTGAACACATGAAATATAAACAATAACGTTTCTGCCAATTACATGTCATTATTACAATCCTATCCAAGTAGGGAAATTAAATAAACTTATAAAGGCAAGGAGGGACAAACCTTTACAGCTCCTAGCTGCTCTTTCCTAAATCTTTCCAAAGGTTTGATCAGAGTTTCAGTAACACTGAGTGCCTAGAGAAAAAAAAGCATGGGTTAGGTTTTTGTAGCCAGATTGATGAGTCACATCAGCATCAGCAATAAAAAGAAAAAAGCAAGCAAGCTTTGGGGTAACATAATAGAATCATGCGAGTTAAAACTTCTAACTCAAAACAAAATAAACAAATCCACATCTCCAAGTTTATTGAAGCTTACAAAATTTCTTAATTTAATCCACTATCAGGAAAATTAAATTAAAGTAAACGCAAAAATTTCAGAAATTTCCAGGCTGCACCCAAAATTGCAACTGCTTCATTTGTGGCAGTCTTGCAGATTAGGTTGAAGGCCTCAATGACTGAACACCAGAATGAGACAGAGGAGAAATGAGTTTCATTAAGGGATGCAAAAATTTCTGCAACAAGAAGCACTACAGATAGCTGTGGAATACACCAGTGAGTGGCAAATAATAATCTTTTAAGACAGTTAAATCCATTAGGCATTCATATAAATCTCCAAATATTTACACACTTAAGTACATTAATAAGACCTTAAGCTAAATTATAAAATCAAAGTGGTGCAAAGTCAATAAACAAGAGGTTGAGGTGACGGGGTGAACATCCACCAGTGTACTTATGATATAAAGTCTCATGGCCAGAGTAAAAAGAAAAAAGGAGGACACAATAAGAGAGAAAACTGTAGCTTATTAGATCTGCACAGCTACTAGCTCCCATGAAATTGAATTGAAGATGGAGCAGGGTTCCATTTGGTGCAAACAAGGCTTCAAATTTTAAAAGTATTTGAAATTTCAGGAAAGGCTGGTACTTTTTGAACACAACAGCAGCATGGAAAAGATGGCAAGAACATTGCAGGTGTGGGAGAGCAGGTAGGATACTTTTGGTCTGTCCTAAGGCAGACTCACAGAATAAATCATGCCCAGGACAGGGCTTAGCACAGGCACTGGGCTGAGATGGCAAGAGTTCAAGCAGAGCTGCCTGGAATCCCCCTAACATACAACAGAAACCTTTCTCTCTCTTTCCTCCCCTTTCCCCTCCCTTTACAGTGAAAATCTTCAGATAAAACATCACAGGCTTAAGCCGGCCTTCTGGAACACTTCTGAAAAATTCTTATCATAAAACACACATGGGATGTCCTGGAGATCTGGCACAGCACAGATGTGAGCAGCACTGTCTGCTCCCACCCATCCCTGGAGCCATGAGGGATTACTGTGGGAGTCATCCTGCCAATTCCCTGTAAGCAGAACAACATTTCTAAGCAGCCAGCACAGCACACTAACCTGCAGCTAACTGGAAACCAAAGAGCTGGCAAGTCTGGGCCAAACTGGGTGCTGCACAGTCATCCATGTAACAGCTACATCCTAACTTCAGAGCATGTTTTCTCAGCACAAAACTTCCCTCTGCATCCATTTCCTGACTACCAAACACATTTTAAAGCACCCTTGGTGGGAGCAACAGGAAAAGGAAGAACTCTCAAGATTGGAGAGCATAGAAACCACACAATCAGTCCTTCTGTATTGGAAAACTTTAGGTTGTTCCTCTGTTCTAACTAATTGAAGGAGAAAGCTCCTTGGAGGAAAACTCAGAGAGGATGGCACAAGCTTCCACGAGGTAGAGCACCAGAGTTACTGGAATCATTTCAAAGCATTTAAAGGTAACAACTGAGCACTCACATGGTTAGCAGGTTAAGAATAATTAACAAATGAAAAGTTGCTTATTAGTTGCTTGAACTCTTACACAAAAAAGTGTGAGGTTAACACGCATTGAATGTATGCTGAACACAAAGTCCAAATCAAAGAGAACCACAGCACCTTGATGTAACACAGGAAAAAGTAAAAAAAAGGAAAATATATGCATAAAAGGCTATGCTTCATAAAACAGCAGGGCTGACTGTAAATCACTTGCTCTGCTACTGCTGTGCAGTATTAACCTTGGGAACCACTGCAGGAATTTGTTTGAAGCAGAAAATAATCTTTAAATCAAAATGGGATGTTCTCTTCAGTGACTGCCAACAAGCAGATTCCAATGCTGCCAGTGGGATGATTTGCCAGTAATTCTTTCATTAAAAGAAAAACAAGCTTCCCCTCCTTCCAAAAAAGACATTTCTCATTCTGCACTTAAACTTTTGTTAACATGCATTCCCAGGTGCCTGCCATAAAGATGCTCATGATTTGTTACCCCTTTTGCTTTCTGTGCCCGAGTTAAATAACAGGACTCTTTATTACTTCTGGGTGGGGTGAGATTTTGCAGATTTTTGGTCATTCTCATGGAGCTTCATACCAGGCCATGTATTACAATACAAGACTAGTAAATTCAACAGTGAATTACGGAGGTGTTCTTCTCACTGACAAAGTTCATAATTAAAATATTGACCAATACAAGATTAAACAGAGAGGCATTGCCACTGTTTTCCAGTACGTAGAATTCAGTGCCTGCCATGAAAAGTTACAAAAAGATGTACTATTACTTATAGGGGAAAAAAAAACATTATTTACACTGCTATTCATTCTTAGTTTATTTATAACTTGGAATCTTAAAACAACTCTTTTTTTAAAACTATAGATAACAAATTAGCAAATAGGAAATAAGCAAGGGATTATCTGAATGTATTTGTAATTATCACTTGTACCTTCCTTCAGAACTAGAATTATGTTAAAATGTAAAATTTCCAGCAAAAGTTAAACTAGATATTCAAGTTCGTTAATATGAAACTAGATGTTCTTTTTTTCTCTCTTGAATCTTACATTCATTTTCATCCCTCTACTTCTCTAATCCTGACAGATTATGATAGGAATGTACTATTAAAAAGGACATTTTAATACCCCTTTCTTTACATCTCTGATCTATCCAAACCTACATGAAACAAATATATATTCAATTATATCTGGCAGGCAAACTGTGGCATGCAAGTCATCAATCTAACAAGGTCATGTCTCAGGAAACAGAATCTTAACCAGCTTTGCAAATGTCAAAGTCTCAGGAATGCTTTGAGAAATGTTTAACCCCGTGTGCACACGTGTCTTGGGCAGACAGTCTCAAACTGCTTGTGCTATTCCTGCTCTGTTTGTAGCACCTACAAAAGGTCAAAGAATTAACTTGAACACAAACCTGGCAATAAAATCATCAGTGTCATCACCACCTCAGATCACTGCATCCAACATTTCCAACATCCTGAAGCACGTTGTCAGCTTTGTGTAAAACTATTTCAGATGCCTTACAAAATTCCACTTGCTCAAGCAGAGAAGTTGTACAGAATAGTGATAATCTTGTCTTTTCCAGCTCCATTTCCTCCAAAGAAAGAGGTAACAGGCCATAGATTAAGGGATCCCAACCACTCTCCAGCTGCAGCCCTCGAAGGCACAGGCTAAATCCATTACAAGCTCACTAACAGCTGTTGGATACTTCCTCAGTCAAGCCAACAAGACCCAACAGGTCACTGAGCAATCAGTGCCAGTCCACAAGATGACTCCATTTGGTCTGTCACTTCTTCCCTTCCCAGAAAAGTGGGAGGAGAGGTATTTAAGGAGAAACTGCTTCCACCAACACCTGCTCCCATGCACTGTAACCTGACAGAGAAGACCAGGCACCAGCATTCAATGCTCCTCTTGTTTCTCCTGCAGTTGGCAGGGGCAGCTTCCCTAAGTTCCTGCTCCCTTTCCAGGCACAACCAGGCTTCCATTGCAGAGGAAGAAGGCTGCTTGCATGGCCTGTAAAGGAGTAACAACCTACAAGGGTTCTGCCCAGAGTTCAGTGGCTAAAAAGGTTAAACCAACCTAAGTTCAACAAAGTTTGTTATTAGACAAATGCAGCACTGGCCTCCAAATCTTCATCCTAAAAATGTTCTTAGAGCTCAGCCTTTACTGGAAGCACTGGAAATTGCACACTGCTCATCAACTACTCTGGTGGTGAGGTAAATACATAACCTGACTCTTTCCATTCTGAATTGAAGCATTCTCCCATAAAGGTTTACTCAGAAAGAAAAAATAGAAAACAAACAGCCATAAACATACATCTTCCTGCAGACTGCACTGCAACACAGGAGTACTGAGTTCCCAGTTCCCATCTCAGGAACTGGAATACAGATTGGATGCCTTGCATAACAGAGAGGATTCCATTTCTGAGCATACCAACCAGAAAGATTTATTTGTAGTCAGGGGCAGGATGGTTTCTCCCCTCAACAAAGCTATGAGGGAGGCCACCAAGTCAGTAAGGCAAAGCTCATGAAACTGAGCAAGTGTCAATGAAACCAGATCTGGGAAGGAAGCTTTGCCTTAGTGAGTGCAACAGAGAAGGCAGAAAGGAAAACATGCCTAGCAGTGATTCAATAACCAACTAGTTACAATGCTGCTAAATAAAGAAGATTACTTTCCAATAAAGATATTTACCACTACAGCTGCTCTTCTACTTACAGGGGATATGGCTGTGCTCTCCCTAAGAAAATGCACCATTCAGCCTAATAAAAAAGTCAATTCTGATACCTCCAATGTTGGGGGAGAGAGAAATATATAGTTTTCCTGCTTCACATACTGATTTGCTACTGAAATTTCTCAAAGCATTAAGACCTATGCCTGAAAACCCATACTATTAAAAATTGCAGATAGAATTCCACTACTCAAGACATCAGATGTTACTTGCAAAGCCTGAATCTCTATCCTTTCTCTTCCCACGAGAATATGATTTGCTCTTATAGTTACACATGCCCCCAGTTAGCTGCACAGCCAAACCCCCTGCCAGCCCTACAGACAGAGATGTCTCTCTATATAACTACTCCTCAGCACTGGTTTTGTATTTATCTGGAAGCCTGCAGACAGTGGAACCCACCCCCACAAGGCTCATCATTTTGTTTTCAAATCAAGTTTTCTTCTAGTAAATATGTCTAGATTTTCTCCCTGCTCTAGAGCTTTCCCTGTAGCTTTACAATCTCAGAAAATTAAAGGGCTTCTGGCACACATTGGGAAAAGACATAGGATTTTTGGTTTTTAGAAGGCCTGCAGTATATAGAATAAAGGATTTTTCAGCAGATCTCACGGCACATTAATACTTGTGTGTCTTTGCAAGTGTGTAGATTATAAAAAAGAAGTGACATCCATTGCTGTGGATTAATTTGCTGTGGAGGAATCCATCTGGTAACAAAAGAGCCAAGGGGATACATCTGTCTTAGAGACAACATATTTTGTGCACTGCTGAAGCACCAGAAGGCATTTGGTAACAAAACCCATCACCTCCCTCTTAGGTGCTCCACAAGCCTACCCTTCAGGGTTTGGTAAGAAGACAAGAAGTTTCTCAAACTGTTCCAGGGGGAATTTCCTAGACCATTGAGCCACTGATTCACAAGCCTCGAACAGGCAGAATCCTGTGCTCTGCACTTCCTGATTCTTTCAAAAGCAGAAGCCTTGGATTGCAGGAAATACAACAACTGGACTCCTGAGTTCACTCTTCTACAGAAAAGTTATGTCCTGTTCATCTCCTGGAAGTTCATGACTGACCTGAAGGACAGACAGCTACAAGAGCCTCCTACGATCCATCTGCTGTGCTGTACCCTACTCTGAAATGCTGCCCTCATTGATCCTTTTGGCATGAAACCACTGGCCCCCAAAATCAGACTGGTATCATAAGGAAACAATACTTTCCTTTTTTAAAAAAAGATTATTAAATAGTGGGTTTTAGTAAAAATTGTTTTCTGAAAGCTATTTAATAGTCCTGTCTTCTGAGTAAGTTTATACAATACATTCCACTATAAAAAGAAAAATACTACAAAGCCATAATCAAAACAAACAAGAAAACAAAAAAAAAAAAGAAAAACAGACTTCCACACACTGCAACAAATCAGCTTTCCCCATATGCAGTGAAGGAAAGCTGAGGATAACTCCTCTAAGAAAGACCTTCCCTGAGCAAACCACAGCACACCAGAACACTGGTCTGGTTCTCATACCACAGACATTGTACATGATCATACAATAATCCTGACCAAGCAAAAAGGCTGCTCAGAAAAGAAAACTGCACAATGCCCATTTTCTTGGTGCATGGCAAAGCTCATCACTGAGCAAAAAGATGCCTCTGAAAGTCAAGGAATCCAGCAGGGAACAATGGCATCAGTGTTCAATCAAGAATGAATTGCTCAATTGTCAGTGCTTTCCTCCAGAAGAAACAGTGGTGTTATTAACAACCAGCAAAATCCAAACTGGTGGCAGTTTTACAATGCAAATTCCAAACATTTCCCAATGATGAACTAGCAGAATGAAAATTGTCTAGTGAATTATGTTGATGCATGTGAGACCACAGAGTTATCTGGAAGAGGAAGCCAGTGGTAACAGAACTTGTCAGCTGTCTTCACTCAGAGGTGGGAGGAACACACCCAGTTCTGGCTTTGCACTTTTTTTCCTATTGTACAGACAAGTCATCTTTGGTTTATAGATTAATGTGGACAAGTTCATATGTAACTCACAAAACTATTTCAGAAGACTGTGTATGACATTCAAAATCAAAAAAATAAATGAAGCATTCAATATCAGGAACCACCAAAACAGAGGAAGATGTGCCTGCACATAGAACCACAGCTCTACATTTGTGTTCTGTATTCTGGTAATTGTATGATTGCCATCTGGTCTCATATCCAGCAGAGGAAAAGGGAAGGCTGGACAATGAGATATGGCAGCAGTTGTTCTGCTTGTTTCTAAAACTGGAAAATGTTTTATTAAATTGGAGAAATTGCACAGGAAAGAAAAGAATGTACATCCCACAATTAAGGTACTCAAATGCTGTTCCTGAGACATGCCGTTTCATCTGTGCCTCTATCTCTGCACCTGAGATATTCAATGTATTGTTGGCAGCCTAATTTTTCAGAAGTGGTCAACATTTATGTCCTTTCCACTGTCTTGGCAGATATATTTAGCAGTCTGCATTGTCAGCAGATTTAAAAGCACCTGAACATTTGGAGCACTACACAATGCCTTGAACTCCTATTGAACAGGTCTTGAAAGCATCACACATCCAAGGCTATTGGGTATTCTTTTACTCTACATCAGTGAGTAAACTGATTGCTCCTTCACACAGATTTCTTCAGATTACTGTCAAGACAGATTAAGATTTACAAACCCCTAAATACCCACATGCAGAGTGCCAAAGAAAAGCTTAGAAAAATTAATACCACCATCTACACAGCAGTCAACTGCTGAATCAAATCCAGATACAAAAGTCACTGGACAAAAGATAACAGTTAGCTATTCAGGAACACTGTGTGTTAAGTGAGCACTTCACCTGTGAAATAAATACTCAAGCACTTCAATATCTAATCATAAGAGGTAGTTTAAGTAAGAATAAATAAGCAAATGTACATATTTGTACAGATTAAGGTATATCTTTCACCTTTTGAGTGCACACCTTTGAATGTTAGCAACTTCTTTTAACTTGTGAAAGCACAATTGAGAAACTTTCTCCGCCATTTTTTTAAGAAGAAATGAAAAAAAATCCTAAAAGAGCAACTTCACAGGGATATTTCTTTAAAAATCCACAGAGAAGCCATTTCTTGTGCTTCTGATACATGTCAGGAATAACTCTGCTTTTCAGAGAGATGCTAATCTGGAGTTGATTTGATTCTGCCACCCCAGCAAAACTGACAAAGAATGGAAAATAATTTTTCAGAGGCCAAAACTGCAAAGATGGCACAAGAACAAGCCTTCCTTTCTAAAAAAAAAAAATAAAAAGGAGGAAAAATATTTTTAAATATAGCTATTAGCACCTTTCCTCTTAAGACATCTGAAAGAACAGAAGTGTGCAAAAACTGTAGCAGGAAAAAGAAGATAACATATCAAAGTAAAACATCTTATTATATTGCCTTGGGAAATCACAGGGAATATAGAAAGGTGAATATAATTGTATCAGAAATCCTATACAAAGAGAAATGTGATGGACTAAAAAGGAAATAGATGAGTACTTAGGGACAAAGAGGGCAAAAAATATTTTGTTTGGCAACAGCAGAAACAAAAAACCTAAGGAAAAGAGGTTTTTATATCTATTATAATAGAGAGAGAAAGGAAGGTATAAAACTATTATAGAACTGAAATGAGTGTTAAATCAATGATGGAGTATAAGACAACAGATTTTAATTACCTCCACAAAGGAAAAAAACCCTCAGTTAAATTGTAGCAAACAATCTAACTATAGTTAGTGGGGGAATAGTATAGTGGGAAAAAGCAGGTGTTGAGGGAAATAAGGATTTCTTAAGAGCAGTTAGCTGTATTCCTTCATTACACAACAGAAGTATTAATTGCATTCAAGTCAGAAGGGGCTTTGCTTCAGAATAGATCAGGAAGTCAGCAAAACAAACTAAGGGGAGAGGCAACCAAGGTCCCAGAGGATGGTAGAAGAGCAAATATAGTGGCAAAGTAAGAGCAAGAAGAGGAAGAAAAAGCAGTAATTGTAACATAAAAGACTGAAGGTCTAAACACAGTGTAATTCAATTGAACAAGGAAAAATACAGATGTAAAATACCACTTGGAAAGAGTAACCATGAAAATACAACTATGAAGGAAAAGGGATCAATTTTATTCCATGACTACTGTGGAAAAATTCTCAAAAATTTTCCAGCTTAACTTGTAGTAAAGGAGACTCATTATGAAAATAGGTGAAACAAATGAAGGCTAAACATCAGAATAAAGAGAAACCCATGTTCCTGGAACTTTCTGAAGAATAGGTTAGACCAGATCTTGACAAGGATCATGTGAACTCCAGCAGCAGATAAAGGGCAGGACAGAAAGGGCAGAAAGGAGTCAAAGCCACCACACCAAGGTGACCACAGCAGGAGTGCCAAGCACTGCCAAGATTACTGAGGGAACAATACAAGAGCTATCAAATTTGGTTATGACTTAGCAAGACTGGAATCAACAGGGAAAACTAATTAGGGGCCAGCTGATGGTTTAGGAGAAGCTTGGGGTGGAGAAAGGGAGGTGTGAAGCACAGGACCAACAAGCTATTGGTACCTACCAGGTAACTCTGCTCTGCTTTCCCCACAGCTCAAATGAGGGCAGACAGTGAAGCCTGCTGCTCTCAGTCCCTCACAGGAATCCAAGGTCCTTTCTGCTGCCAGGAAAACTGGGGCCAGGAGGGAGGGTTTGGTGCTCTCCCTGGCAAGCAGGGGAACAGCTGGGTACTGGGACAGAGCATCTGAGCATCACCATGCTGGTCCTTGCTCATCCCCACCTTTTCCTACCATCTTGCCAAGTTTCCTGTCATCCCTGAACTTCCACAGCACTTCTGCAATGCCAAAGGAGCAGAATTTAAGTCCTATGACTCCATTCACCTTCAACACTTAAAAAAAAAATTCCAGAATATTCTCAGGGACAAAGGGATCTATTTAATATCTGCCCTGGGGAGCATCACCAAGCTATGGGAAAATGTAATTTGGTTTTTGTATTGACCTCTCTAATAATTCCAGTGAAATGTTTGGATTATTGCCAACTTCCCTTTTCATATGCAACTAAATCCTTTGACACCTGGGATATAATTTCAGCAACCTTTGAAGGAGATGGAAGAAATGGTAAAACCATGAAGTGCAAGACTCCAACATCTGAATGAAATTATATCCACCAGATAAATTTACCTTTTTGGTCATCATTCATTGTAAACATTGACAGCAAGTTTTATGGACTCTGGATTCACCATAATTTCAGAAAACCATAAGAAGTGTAGATGATGAGAATTTACTTTCAGTCTAGAAGGCATTTTAAGTGCAAATTTATTTCATTTACAATGTGGTTCTTAAAAAAACTAACCTTTTTCTCAAGTATCTAAAAAAATAAAATGCACATCAGTGTCTGAAATGCCCTTAGTTCTGTAATTATTCATTGATGTCTTTAATATTACTTTTTGGGACTAAAATTTATCTATCTATTTAACTATGTATTGACACTGAAGATAGCAGTCCAAAATCCTCAGGTAATCTTCAAAATAGTAAGGGGGAAAATGCTCAATAATGAGCATTCTCAACAAAGACTGAATGCTTTTGAAAAAAAATCCTGCTATATACTTTGCATCTTAATGGAAAGTCTTTGGATCCCTGACCTCATTCCAAACATCTGTGAATGCAACATACCCTAATATTCTCCAAGGGAGTATCTCTAGAGCTCATGCCACTGTTAAAACATCCACTGAGAAGAAAACTAAAAAAAAAGTCAGGAGCAGATGCTGGAAATTATCTTTTCCAGTCACCACACAATCATTTTCTCAGAGACTTATGGCCATTGTTACACCAGCTCACTGCAGAAATGATACATAACATTTGCTAGACTACAGCTGCAATAAAAACACCACACATCTGGTAACTCAGAGAACATATTCTGTTTCTATTTGGTATTAAATATTTTCCCCATTACAGTATATACTCACTGTTTTTCATCAGTCACAGTTCTAACAAAAACTGCATTTCATCCTTTCCTATCAAGAAACTGACACTAGCTAGCTTTCAGTATGATAGCATCTTCTGTGTAAGCATGGGCACCATACCAAAAAAGTAAGTTAATACAGTTTCATGGCATTTAATCTGAACAATGGAAGTGTTTTATGATGCAGACAGACAGAACTGAATTCTGCACAGCCTGCTGTGGTGATGATCTATCCCTGCTGAAGAGCTATTGATACAGTCACTGAAATGTGCTGTGTAATTCTTTAGTCATCCCTCAAAAGCCAGATATCAAAATAATGCGGCAGTTCTGGAGTATTTTTTTTATTATAAAACTTCATAAAGATTTTCACTAATTAGATTTGTTTAATTCACTAAAATAAAATACAGTTATGGATGGCAGGAAAAAACAGGGTAAAGACAATACTGTAGAATTATGAAAAACAAAAGAAGTACTGAAACATACTTGAGCCAATCCCTACAATTTGGCAAAACAACTCAAAACACTGAAAAATTGTCTCTACTAGGCAAAGGCAGTTTTTAGGAAAGTGTGAAGAACCACACTGACCCTAATTCAGACCTGAATGTGGTTTCAGATCAGAACAGGATACCAGAACAGAACACAACAAGGAACAATGACTATTATTGGGATCAGGACTGGAGAGAGAAACATGGAAAAAAGAATTGTTTGCCAGTTCTTTTATCACTTATCTACATATTCCTGCACTGCAGGCACAGCTTCTGGCAGAAAGAAACAGGGAAGACAGCAGATTAGTCTCAGCTTCCTCTCAGTGATGCCAAGGGATCACTGATTTCCAGGAAGGCAAAGATATAATCACATGACAGATACTGAGAAATGCAATTGCTATCAAGCCATATCTAAGCACATTTCCCAGATGGAGATTCTGCCCTGACACAGAAGAAAACTGGGTACACAGCTGCTCTGTGGATTCCTGCTCTGAAACAAAAGCTGGGCATGCAGCTGCTGAGAAGAATCAGAAAAAAACCCTTCAAAATGAAGCTCCCCATCTTCTGGAAAAGTTAGGAAACCCAGGCAGCAAGGTGTTTTGCAGTGCTCTCAGCCCCTGCTTTGTATGCAGCTACCATGAGCCCTATTTCACTAACTACACCCCAAGCAATCACAGGCAACAGAACAAAGAACAGAGAACATTTACACAACAGAGCAACTGTATGCAGCTCCAACCTGTCACCACAAAGCTCAAACACAAGGTAAAGGTTTCTAAGTCTGCTGCTTCATAAATATAACAGATTGTATCCCAGATCCACATAAGCATAGAAGCCAGAGCTACAGAGATCCTGGATCCAAAGTTGGTTGATTGCCAAAACTTGAGTGTTCCCTGCTACAGCATTAACTCTTTTACTTTGTTTTTTACTGGAAATGGTAAACAAACTTATGATGGTTTTTCCATCTACCCCAGCCATAATTAGACTGGGCACGACTATTTTAAACCAACTCTATTTATCCATCCCTACCATACAGATTTCTTCTTTAATGAGAACTTGTCTGTAATCTAGACTACAGAACCAGAGGCTGCACAATGAGAGCTCCCACTGTTAAGTCAGTGATATCAACACCTTGGTGGTTAACAAAGCAATAAAAGTAACTTCACCTAATGTTGATCTCTTTGCTATGTGCACAGCTTTTTAAATCACTTATTACAACTCACCAAAATTTCTCTTTGTTCTTCAAGATTTTTTAAAAAGTTTGAAAACTCATGAAGTGATGCATCTGTAATGCAAAACAATAAAAAAAGTTTAATCATGTTGCAGGATGGCATTGACAAAACATAGCCACTCATAGTCACTTCTTACCTACCTATGTATCTTTCATCGTCAGTCTCTGCATCACCAATGAATTCAAATTTAAAGTCTCTCAGAGAATGGGCAAATTTCCTCTGGGCTGCTGAAAGGTCTGCAAGAAAAAAAAAACACAGGTTGAAGGGTAAGCTGTCATTTTAAGTAGGCCAGAAGATCTCTCTATGCCTAGAATAGCCAACTTTTACAATAAATTCTTCACACAAGTCTGCCTAAGGACATTACAGGACATCCAGTGTTGCCTAACCCTCTTCTGATAAGGAATTTGTCACACAAATTTCTTTATGCAAGGCTATATAGTAAGCATGTATATAGCATTACATCTATCCCAACATCTTCAATTTAGGGCATAGGCCATGGAAACTGATCTGTAATTACAGAAGTTAAGGGCACAACACTCAGTGTAAGTTGTACCAGTTGTCTTGCTCTGCTAACCTAAATTCACTTGTTTATTCATCAGCACAAATCCACATCTCAGAATTTTCTAAACGCTATACATAGATATACATAGATATACATAAACCAAATACAAAATAATTTTTCATCTGAACTAGAAATTCCATGGAATTAAACTCTGCCAAAAGCTAAGTTAAATGCACAGCATTAAAATTAATTTTATATATAACTTTCTGTAATAGCTATAGAACATTTCTAGCTCAAACTTTACCCACTAACATTTGACAATTTGAGATCAGAGGCTGCACTCTTACATTACTTAGGAAGTAATCAGACTCCATACTCAGTCACAATATCATTGTGACAAACCCTCACTGAAAGTCATAAAGCTGTAAATAAGAAGTGTACACACACTTTTCTATTGTGCTGACGTGCAGGTTGGGAATATCACAAGTTATGGAAGTATTCAGTTGCTCAGTAGGGGAGAAAAAAAAAAAAAAAAAAAAGAAGGATGCAGGTCCTGGTACATATCTACCCAGTAGTGAAGGTTTTACTCACATTTTTGTTGTCAGCCAAAGTTAAGGATAACTTAAAGTACTTAGTTAATCTATAATCTTTTTCTTATCACATGCAACTCTGAAAGGTTAAGAAGAACTCTTAACAGGCCAGCTAAGCATTTTGCTCTTTAATATTAACAGGCACTAAAAGATTACCAGCTTGGGCTCTTTTTGTTTAGCTTCAGGAGGGAGGTAATTTGTTTTGGTTTGGATTTTTCTTTTCTTTTTTTGTTTTTTTTACCAACAACAAACAAAGAATCACCCAATTTTACTACCAGTCTTGCATCCATGTATTTCATCACATGTCATAGTACAACATCACATACTGAAAGCTCAGTTCAACCACTTAAAAGGTTAAGTCAAACACTCCACAAACAGCAAAACACAGTCTAAAATAAAAAGATAAAATGTTTTTTCTTCCTTTTCCTTTCTTTTCACCCATTTCTCATTAGTCCTCTCCTCATCCATTGTGTAACAGAGCTGTTACCTCCTAAACCTGTGCATGTACCCTCCAACACATGATGTAGCAGGATGCTGCACAGGGTTGAAATAACAAGGATAAGAAGGTTGAAGGAAGCAGTAAAGTAACTCCCATGTGAAAGGAAACACGGGTGTTTTAATTCAAATACCTTGTGGGCTGAACAGCTGTTCATAAAGCAGGCAGCCAAAGAAACACGTTCTGTTGGCTGTGAAAAGCTTAAATATGGAAAATAACAAGGTTAACCACCTAATGTTATGCTTATCTGTGAGCCAGGTCACAGCACAAGGCCGAAGAGAGTTTATTTATGGGAGAATGGTTCCAACTACACACACTCCCCCAAACTTATTAAATTTTCTTGAATCCGATAATCCCTTCCTAAAGCCCTGTCATATGAGAGCTAGCCCCATGCTAGAGAAAGGAATTGTTTATTATGTTTTCTCCTACTTGTAGAGGTGAAGCATTCAGCTAATGTTGAGCAAGGCTTGCTAAGGGACTCATGCAGCACCACACATACAGCACCCCCCTTTCCCTTCACAGACTGAAGAGGTAAAATCTTAGTGAGCTTATGAGCCTTTACTGAGGGCTGTCAAACTGCCACCCCTCTTGTGACAGTGACAGCAAACAAAGCCTGTGGCCACACCCAGACTCCTTCAGTGCAAAGTCCAACATCTTCAGTCAGCTTGAGAATGGGCTGAATTAAGACACTCAGCTTCTCACAGGATCAGACACCCACATTTATGCATTTCTCATTACTGAATCTACCCAGGGATCGTAAATCACTGACTCTTTTTGGAAGCAATAACTGTTTAATGCATCAAAACTGTATTTGCAGAATTCCTCATTAAAACCATGAAGACATATTAAATTTTTCCAATATCTCTCCACAAATAATTTCTGAGATGTTTAAGAATCATTAAAGAAAATTTTGGAAACCATCAGTGAGCTGGGGATCTGGGTCACAGAATAACAATCGAATGGGTCAAGGAAAGCAGCAGTTACCTGACTACTGAATCAACATCTGGAAGAAAACAAGAAGAGATTTTCTGGATTTTAAAAACTTGGCCCTTTAAACAAAGGTAAGAAGTCACTGGAGAAAACCAAAACCAAGTAACAAGTAGCAATGGAGGAAGACCTCCTCAGAAGATGAGAGCAAGAATATTGATGTCTTTTTTGTTGAGGCACAGGAAAAATTACAAGGATGGTGGCTGGAAACAAGCAAACAAAAAAACCAAAACAAAAACATAGCTTTATTGTGGATTTTCTTGCCATCTGACAAACCACAGCCAGAGTGAGATAGCTGAGAGCACCTGCAGCCAAACCTTTCACTGTGGAACAAACAACATGAAACTGCTCTGATAAATTCCAAGTGTCCTACAGTACATACACAGAAGTTGACTCAACTACAAGCATTTATAAAAACAAACTAGATGCTGATATCATTGTAAGTACTATGGTCTCTGACTATTGTGCTACAATTTAAATGCTAAGCATTGTTGCTTAAATTAGAAATTTCATAAATGTAACTTGGCTTTCTTCCACGATGTGTCAGAAGACCTTGACTAGAGCAAAATTATTTGTCTGGCACTGACAGATACATCCCAGCATTGTTCCACAGCAGCATGAGAGCCTGCAAGGCCAGTATGTGTTATATAGCAGACTGTAAACCCGAACGGACTCCAGCTACAAACACCAGAATAAGACAGTACTTGAGTACAATTATGTATCAAACAGCATGCCCAGTTACACTGGTTACGTGAATAATGATGTGGCCTCCTGAAAAGTAACTATTTTATTCCCGTCAATCTCCACATTTTACAAAGTAACACCAAACTGAAAGATAAAAGAAGCAGCAATAGGGTTGTTGCTTGTTACAAGCTGCTGTTATCATTGAAAAAGGAGGAACAGCGCATCCAAGATCAAAGAGTGTTTTAAATATCAACCAAATGTTAACACTGCTGAATACAATAGAATCCTGGCAAATCCACAAGGCAGCGTCATTTCAAAGATTCGCCTTCTAAAACACTAGAAGAAACTAAGCATCTGCTAAATGTTATGACCAAAAGGCTGAAGACAGATTTCCAAGGAGAGAAGGGAGGGACCCAAGGACAAGGTTTTTTATTTTTCCTTTGGCACTGTTAATATCAGTACACTGTACCTCTTTCATGTTTGGAAGCAACTATTCAAAAATACAGCAAAAGAGACAGGAGCAGCTGCCTGCTTCCTCACTTTGTTCTGAAACCTTTGGTAACAAGTGTTCCTGTTAGTTTGTCCAGTGCCAGATGTGCTGCCAGTACCCCACATAAAAACCTCGATATTTTTTCCATTTGGATCTGAAAGAAAATACTTTTGTTCCTTATCTGAGTCGAGCTGAGCCAACATGACACCATTAGTTGCTGGGTGGTGGCCAAGCCTCACTTAACAGCACCAGAATCCAATGATTCCCTTTAAGACAGATCAGTACTAATCTCAGAGCTAGCCACACAACCACAAGTCTTGCACAAAGCCAGACAATATTGCTTTCTGAGGCTATTCTGGATATCTTTGGGAAGGCAGAAGAATTACACCCATTTGTATGAGTGGTAGTATTTTTCTACAACAGTATACACATTTCTGCATTGAGCTTTTAAGGAGGACTGGAATTACATCACCATTCCTCATTCTTAACTTCAGTTTTCATTGATTCTTAACAGATATGCTCCAGGAATGACAGATTTCCAGCAGCTTTATTTAAGATGGATTAGAACACCTTTTCCTTGAACAACATTCTCCCCAAAAAGTTAAAAGGTTAACAAACACTTAGATTTAACTACCAAGCTCATCTTCATGCTACTTTAAGGATGAATATTAGACTCCTTAAGGTATTTTCTTTGCAGTGGGCCAAGATCAGGCAAGCCACACAGCATCGTGAAACAGGCAAGAACAAGCTGAGCCAGAGTTGGCCTCTCTCCCCTCTTCTTCCCAGGCATCAATCTCCTACAAGAGCCAACAAAGCAGCTTCAGAGGAACACAGCACTTAAAATAGTTTGTCCAAGAGCTGCAGTACGGGCTCGTATGACATTTTATACAAAAAATGCACCATCTCAACACTTTAAAAGTAACTCTGTGTTCCTTCTCAGTGTCCCCTTTTGCAAGGTGAACAATGAATCTAATATACTCCACGACACTGAGAACATGAACAGGATTTAGTCACTACCTCAGCAAGGTGGATAAACAGGATTAATTTAGTAACTTAGCAGATGCAGGCCATGTGGCAGAATTCCTAAGAGCAGCAACACATTCCAACTCCCTAAAACCAAATAAACTTTTTACTCCTTGTTTTTATCTAATAAATATATTGAAAGAGCCATCAAAACAAGAACACTTACAATGAAGCTAAAACAAAGTTACTTGTTCCCATCTAAATGAAAATCAAGTTCAAAGTCTAAGAGGTTTCTGAAGTCCCATTTTAATCATGCCACATTACCCATGGCAGCTCACAAGTTTCTGAAAGCTTAACAATTTTGGCCATGAGGATTAAAAAGCAACATATTACTGACTTGTCAAGTGGCTCATCTTCCCTTCCCCTGCCTCCCCCACATAATACAGTGCATTTGGTCCATCCCACACCTTTAAAACAAATAAGGAAAACCTCAATCTCTCACCATTTCAGTTTAATCCAACTAGCATCCTGCTCCTGCTGGCCCAAAGGCTCCTCTCCAGCTGTTGACAGCTTCACACCCTCCTAATTCATATTACCTCAGGACTGAGGTAACTCCATATTAAGTGTACCAAAGTTACAAATTGTTTTATTACTTTGGAAAAACCCTCAGAAATTTTTCCAGGCATGTAAGTGAGAGTTTAAATGTTCAAAATACAACAAAAAAGGGTGATGGCAGCAGTAATGTTTTAGGAAAAGTCTTTCAAATTTTAACATGGAAAGGGTTTTTGCAAGTTGAAAACAAAAAAACCACATGCAACCAAACACTTTGCAACAAACAAAGGAAATTGCAAGAGTACAATGAAAAACTAACAACTCTAAGGTAATTTATATGTAAAAACACGAGATCAATAAGAACTTTCTCAATCTTCATCACTAATGGAATTTTTCTTCTTGACATAGATAAGAACCAATGTCATTCTTCTACTATGCTAAAGCCCAGATATTGTCATGACTCTCCCAACTAATGACAACCCAGAAGCCAAAAAAAAAAACAACGTATTTTTAGTGTTCAATCTAATATATTGAGGTAATCATTCTTCCAAACAGCACTTCTGTTAGAAACCTACTGCTCCCAAATGTTTCTTCCACAGTCTTGGACATTCCCTATCACCAGTTTTACTGCATGCTGGGGTCATTAATTGTGGTGTAATTTTGGGACAAGTAAAACCAGGCTATTTAGTCTGAACAAGTCATGTTAAACAGCACAAAAGACACATTCTAACCTTCCCACTTCTTAAGAGAGAGATATTTTATGATTTTCCTTCTTTTAAATGGTCTAAACACCACTATTCCCCATACCAATCAGAGCAGGCACGTTAAGAAATCTTTCAGATGTCAGCAGACTAATTTTTTCATAAATATGCAAAATTGTTCAGATGCCACAACCTCAAACTGTTTTCTCCTACAGAAAGTTCACAGCACAGTAACATAAAATATGTATCCATTTATCTACCTTCTCTAGTTCTACAACTTTTATCAGTGAAAACAGACTGGATTCATTTCTTCTCTTTCTACCCTTGCAACTACAAGGATACAAACTCCATAATCCTCCACATCCAGAAACATGTAATTAACATGTTAATTACCATATATGAAATAAAGTAGCATCTTGTGAGAGTATGGGAAAAGTGCCAAGTCCTGTTGGTATTGTCCCTCAGCTGCACCACACCTTTTTGGGCTCTGGTTATTTGCCTTTTGAGTTGGATCTTTGAAATCTGCCAGCAGCCCTACTCCACCCTGCCAAGGGCATTTTCCTTTTTGCATCACAGTCATTAGGCAAAAAAGCACATTTATTATCTCAGCAGTGATTAAGGTTTTTCTAAAGCATCTCTAACAGCTCTTAGGAAAAAGTGCTCCCACCCCTCTGCCAGCTCAGAAGTGACTACATCTTTCAGTTCTGCTTTTCAAGAACACAGTATAAGTTGCATTATGAAAGCAAAAGAGAAGCTCCATTCCTGGCCCTACAATCCCACAGATAAATTTACTGCTTCACTGGTGAAGAAATATTCCTGCAACCACCCTGACATAAGACCTGTATCCCAAAGTCTCTGCTGAAGGGTCTTGCAACTCTGAGGGAAGCTCCTGTGAAGCACCACAAAGATAATCTTTCTTCAAAGGAATCAGAACCATCTGTCTGATCCCTAGAAATGCTGTGCCTCTTACAATGAAACAGAATGAAAGAAATAATAAATTAGAAAGCAAAGAATAACAATAACCAAATTGCAATGCAGAAAACTGAGGGCATTCCATCAAATTCACACAGTTCCCAAAGACAAAAACAAGCAGGTCAGGATTTGCTGCAAAAGTTTTCCTTTGCCATACTGCACCAAATAGCAGCAAGAAGGACACACACCACTGTTCTACACTCTGTTCCCAAAGGAAAACTCTTCATCAACCCAGATGCAAAGCTGGAACACACAATACCAAGTACTTGTACAATCAAAGCTATCCTGGTAAAGCTTCCTACAACATCTGCAACTCTTCAAGTAGCACAGACCTGGGAATTGCCTTCCAAAAGTGATTGCATTAGAAAACATGAGATGAAAAAAATCCTTTTCAGAGATCAGGATTTTACTATTATTAATGTGAAGATGCATGAATTCAGAAGGTGAGATTGCACTGCTAGTAACAAATTTTGAAATAGAAATTTAAAACTGATAGCATCTATAAGACAACTCTGATCACTAAATAGATCATAGATTTATAGATGTTTTATTCTTCAATTAAAATTCTTGCCAAACATCACAGAATTAAGGGCCTTTCATGCATTAGTGCTGTTCACTAGCAAGTAAATCAGAAGACCATACTGCTTAAGGATGAAAAATTGTGCTAGTCAACTGAAAACATTCTTAACTGGGAAACTCTGTGAAAGAAATAAAGCACTTAG
Source organism: Oenanthe melanoleuca (assembly GCF_029582105.1). Classification (NCBI taxonomy): domain Eukaryota; kingdom Metazoa; phylum Chordata; class Aves; order Passeriformes; family Muscicapidae; genus Oenanthe; species Oenanthe melanoleuca. Next base: position 12,792,629 of record NC_079337.1, read on the forward strand.
AGGAAAAAACTGTGTTTATTCTACAGACACTTATCCAACATCAGCATTCTGAATGTTTAAATTCTAGAGCATTGCTTTCATTCCCAGACTGAGTTCCCAGACAACTATAATGTTTACATAAAGAATATATTGCACTGAAATACTGTTTTGATTGCAAAAGAAAAATATCAATTTGCTGTTAGCCAGAAGCTAAACTTTGCCATTATAGCCTGCAAATTATAAAAAAGGTTTGTGGTCCAGGGACAGCCCCACATAATCAAATCTCCGCTGTGAAAATGGGCAGTGAAGCATTAACCCCACACAACTCAGCTTAAGTGAAATAATCACTGAATTCAAAGCACTTTTCTAAATCCAAATAACTGACAGGACACGTCTACTTTCTTCAGTCAGCAAAATTTGCTCATGGCAGTCAGGTCAAGTTGTGACATCAACCCAGCAGAGGTCCTGACCCACCATCAAGGCACCAAGGGGAGATTCCCCCTTCCAAGGAACAGGACTGACTTCATTACTTGAAGTCTCTTGTTCTAGATAGCACGCATGTGACCGAAACTTCATCTGGTTGGGAAAGCTGCAGGGGAAGTCCAGCTCAGCTGGGATGGGAAGGTCACAACAAATAACCAGCCTGCAGCCTTTTCACATGCCACATCTGCTGCCACTGGGTAGGACATCATCTCAGAGTTCATATCCAAGAAATATCTCCAGCAAGACCTTTTTTGGCAGAAATGTCAACTTTAAACATTAAATGCCTTTGCAGGAAAAAAATATCATTCACAATGTTTTCTCTGTCTAAAATGACAGATATCTCAAAACCTTGTCAATTTATGGAATTACTACCCAAGTATTTGTATATGCAGAGAAAAACCCAGAAGGAGACCAAACTTGTGCTGTGATACTGTGATTTCTCCACAAGAAAACATGTACAAACATGCATCCAGCACAGCTGCACACCTGTAATTAGAGTGTTACATGAAATGGCTAAAAAACACTTCATCATCAGTAAGCCCATAAAAGGCTCAGAAACTAAAGTTATATTTTCACATTAAGCAAAATTCATCCAGTAGGCAAAGACTTGAGACAGGACAGCTTTATTTTCCCAAGTGCAACAGGATTCAAGTGGGAGAGGAGAGAGGAAAACACCATGACAAATCAGATAAATGAGCAGCTGAGATCTATAATTCAACATATAATGACCAAGTGCCCAATCCTTGGGCTGTTTGTTTCCTTATTTATCATCAGATTAATCTCCAGCATCAAGGACAGAATGACCACAACAGGCCTTAAAACATGGAAGAATAACTTTGCTGCAGCTTGACACAGAAGTGAAATGAATCCAAGTTTTGACAGAGAAAACAGCTGGCAGCAACAGTGGTGCAGAGGACAGCCTGTACTTCTGTCATATATAGTTTCCAGAAAATGCAGCAGACAGCATAGCAATGGGTAACTTAAATAGATACCCAAATTTAAAAAAAAAAAAAAAACAAAAAACTATCAAACAGGGATTTTAAGGGCAAAGGGACACAACAAGAAAAAAACCTTTCTGACAGCTCTCTTATGAGCTGTTTCTGACTAAAACATATTAAAAATGAAGCTTCTAATTAGGTCACACCAAAGCTTTGCATGAACACCACAGAAGATTTCAACACCTTTATTGTGAATGCGAGATTACTTTAAATAAACAAAAACTACAGAAAGCACCAAAATACATGAAACTTTAAAAATAAAAGTAGTTTTACACTCCCCTTTCCCTGCTCTCACTGTCTCTTTTAAAAAGTTATTGCTAGAGAATAGCCCAGATATTCCAGTATAATTTCATCTGCCAGCTTCTCCAATTGTTGCAATTTATTTGTCTGGGCAAAAGAATAAAATTATTGCTTCTGCCACCAAGCTAGAGAGCTTAGCAGGAAATACTGATTTAAATAGTAAACATGTAGTGTGGCACATGCCAAAGGAGAAACTTCACTCATCTTTAGTCTGGACAGTTGTGTAAGAGTTGGAATATGTGTACAAATAAATCCTGTAATCCTTCTGACAGCTTCAGATTAGAAATTTTACAAGAGGCCAATGAATCAAATGTAGGCTAATAACATGTATTTCAAAAGTGACACACAGTAAAACTCACTGACTCTGACTGGGAAAAACTTTTGACCTTAAAGCTTCTGGCACACAAGCCTCACTGCTTTGGGTTTTCAGTACATTTCTCCAAAATGAGTTTCCAACCCTAGATATCAGTGACACTTGGTTCCTGAATCAAAGATAACTGATCAAAAACAAAATAATTAAGCAAAAGCAATTAAGGATAGGCAAGAGCAACCACCATATCCTCACGAGAAGCACAAGGCATGAAAGAAACATCTTGCAATCCTACACAGTAGAAAACAAAAAAATGTTTTAGTCTTCTAAAGCAATTCCATATTTCATTCTGTTTTCAAACAAAAAGAACACTTACAGTATATAACACAGTGAGAATCTTTTTTATACTATTTATATCCTTCATGCTTTGACACAAGAATTAGCTTAAAGAATAGCTTAAATATACTATTATAGTTTTGGGGAAAAGTCGAGCTGGTTTTGTTTCTAAATAAACATAACATGTAAAATTTCTGAGTGAAAACACAAACCTAAGTAACTTTTTGATTTTTCCCTCACTTAACTGTTCCAGCTGCATTACTATGTATTGTGCATTTCACTATTATGAGAGAGAGATAAAGCAGTTTCTTGCACAAGACAAGCAATATCATGAAAGAATTCACAACCTCCCTTAGAAACTCCTGTATCTCCTGCAGTGGAAGTAACTATTCTCCCCACTCTGATGATATGAGGAAGACTTCCTATAAGAGTAGGAATACAGAAGTTCAGGACTTGGTTCAGTCATGTTTGAGTTTCATTGCTGGAAGCTGAGGGAAAAGGAGTGAGCTAGCATTTCCAAATAGAAAGATGTTTTCTAAAGTGTTTCCATTTCTGGAGCTGAGGCATTACAAGCTTGGGATAATTTGCTTATAAAACAGAAATAATTGACTTTTCCTTTGTCTCTCTTCCCTGGATCCTGTAAATAGCAGTTCATATTCAAATATTGTTCTACTTATCATCAGCCTAAGGATCCACAACCTTGCCCTCATAGCCCAGACACACTGAACACACTTGAAGCTTTAACTGCACATCAGAACAAGTGAGAAGCAGACAAAGCCAGGGCAGAGACCAAAGCAACCCATGTCTGCCAACAAATGTTGTCAACTTAATCTAGGTGTGAGTTCCCTTCTCCAGAACATGACAAAATGAAGGAAAAAAACCCCAAAACATTTTGTCAGGTTAATGGCTGAAATGAGAAGCTGCTTGGACTGTGGAAATCTATATTATAGAGTCATAGAATCATTTTGGTTGGAAAAGACCCTTGAAGATTGAGTCCAACCAAAACCTAACACTTCTAAATCCACCACTCAACATGTTCCTGAGTGCCAAATCTACACATCTTTTAAATACCTCCAGGGATGGTGACTCCACCCTTTTCCTGGTCAGTCCATTCCAGTGCTTGACAACCCTTCAGTGAAGAATTTTTTCCTAATATCCAACCTATCCTTCCCCTGGTTCAACCTGAAGCAGTTTCCTCTTGCCCTTAGTTTGTTCTCTGGGAGAAGAGATCAATCCCTACCTGGCTACAACCTCCTTTCAGGGAGTTATAAAAAGGGATAAGGTCTCCCCTGAGCCTCCTTTTCTCCAGGCTGAAAACTCCCAGCTCCTCCCCATAGAACTTGTGCTCCAGACCTTTCTCTGGACATGTTCCAGCCCCTCAATGTCCTTCATGTCAGGAGAGGTCCCAAACTGAACACAGGATTTGAGGTGTGGCCTCAGAGTGCCCAGTACGTGGTCCTGCTGGCCACACTAGTGCTGATCCAGGCCAGGCTGCCTTTGGCCTTCTTGGCCATCTGGGCACACCATTAAATGTACTATACTCACAGAAGAACCCCAAATTCCAAATCTGGGGAATGACAAATACATCAAATTATATATATATATTCCAATACAGGATGATAAATTACACAACAATCTGAAGGAAAAGCTTCAGCTTCCAGCAGTGAGAGCACAGCACCTGCACAATCCAGGGAAGGGGCACATGCACCTACCTACTCTCAACTGTTTTGCAAGGACAACCCTGCTGTGTTCTGCACTCCAGCTGGACTGGCTTTATAGCTCAGCTTCAGCACTCACTGGTACAAACTGTCTTGCCTGCTCACAGAACTTGAAATGCACATACCTTTTATATCTGTTTATTTATTCATAGACCAAGCTTGGAAGCAAGCAGAAAACAACTGAGATGATGGAAGAAATGAAAGTCTTTAATAACAAACACCAAACAAAAAAAAACTTGGAACTAGGCATCACATGAATTATCATGACAACTGCAGGTTATAATTGCTTGACTAGTTCTAGATTTTATCAGACTGATAGGGAAGACTAAGTAGTTGTCTCTTTGTCCCACCCTCTGCCAAAACACACATTACCATAGAAAAAGAAAAACTTGAAAATATTAGCAGTTAAAATAATCATTCAACTTACCCAACTGCCATGTGGTTAAGTTTATACATTTAGAGTACAAATCAACAAGAAAGCAATTTGCTTGGCTGACATTTCAATGAAAAGGGCTCTTTTGTAAACTGTCTTAAAAATAATAACCAGATTTAAACAGGTTTCTGTGGATGGCACTAAAGAAGTCGTGCTTAAATACTCTCTGAACTCTGGTTTGGAAAAAAAGAAGGGACTGAGTCTCAAGTGACCAAGCCTGTGTCTTTTGAAACAGAAGATGAAAAGACTGCTACATGGAAACTCCTGATTGCTGAAGGGAAAAAAAATCATAGGCTGTTAAGGAAAAAGACACACTTTATTAAAAAAAATAAAAAAATCTTTCTTCAGGATATCACAGGCTTTTAGAAAAACAAACACTTTGTTTATTTGAAATAAACTAGGAATTACTCTGGACACTTTCTCTCTTTTTTATTTTTAAAGCACTCTAACATGTGGCAGGAATGGTCACAGAGGAAAACAAGGATATTTATTCATATATTCCTGAAAACATGTAAAAGTACTTCAGGAAGGCTGGGCAATATTGCACAAAGGTACTTATAAAAATTAAAAGGAATCTGGTCTTGATGATTGGTAAGGGGGGTGGAAGGGAGGATTTTATTTATTTAGTCTTCTCCCTTCTCTTTGACCTTTTCCTTTAAGAAAACAAAGCCATGTCTTCCCTAATGCAATACCCCTTGCTTTCTTACAATGTTTACATTACATTTACTCCAGGAGCAAAACCTTTAACAAATACTTATCAAAACACACAAATTAACTATGAGATAAGAGTCACTCAAGCAGTGAAGTACACCCTGAAAGCAACTTAAGTAATAAAATTGAACCCCACATTTCAACAGATATGGGAGTGGCAGAGTTGTTAGACAATGCAACATACATATTTCCCAAAATTACACCTTTCCATCTGACTCCTTCAGCAGTCTGTTTCTTCCCACACTCAAGGGAAAAAGCAAACCTACAGCTCAGGCTAACATGAAAGGCTTTCCATAAATTCAAAGTCATAAGCAGAAAACAAGAGAGGGAAAGACAGACTGACCATGAATGCAGTGATTACTCAGCCAAGGCAGTCACAGGACTGGGTGACTGGGTTTTACCTATAATTTAGTATTTACCCCCTCTTAAGCACCTAATAGTATTAAAAGAGACATACTGTCAAAATCATCTTGTTCTAGAGAACTGAAATAATTGTATTATCCTCCTTTCCTCCCTCAGAAAGATTAAAATCCAAGAGAAAGCATTACAAGAACTACTTGAACAACTTCCATAGCTAGGGAAACAGCAACAGTAACACCAGACACAAGTGTCCCCTCAGGTTTTGGTCTCTGGTCTCACCACAACCATGCTTAGTCTTGCTCAGCTACAGGGATTTCATCTCCCCTCTTTCCAAGTGCCACTTGTTTATGGTTTTAAATACACACACGGGAGATACACATGCTGATGTACAGCAACAGAGTTATTCTGGTTGGACATTCAGCCATGCTTTCTACATCAAAAACAAAGCCCAAAAGGAACAACAAACAAACAAACAAACAAAAAAAAAAATACACTAGAAGAAGAAACATTTCACAGCTGGGCTCCTTAATGCAAGATAACCATCTATACTTGAAAAGTCTGTTCTTTCCCCTGAAGAGCCACCAGGAATGATCACATTACCCTTGGAATGGCAGGCTCTTTCACTGGCAAAGCCTGTCCCAGAAATTCTACTACTACTTCTCACAGGTGGTTTCTTATGGATAACTAGAAGAATCCATGGAGAAGATCTTTTTAGTTTTAGGAACAGTTTACTTTGTGTATCTGGAGCACTACCTTTAAGAGAAAACTTCCAAGCACTGGAATAACAGCTATGCATTGTTGTTCAGAGCAGTGACAGATACCCCAACAGTCAAACTCAGTCCTGCAACAACAGCATACTCAAGAGCTACTCAACACACAAGTATTTAAAAAGCAAACGTAATTAGAGAAGCATTGTGAAGCAGTTATCACATGGCCAAGCTTCTGAGAGGTTGTCGGTAATTCTCTGATTAAAGAGAAGAGCCTGTAACAAGACAAATCAAGTATGCTTTCACTTGCTCAAACCTTATTTTGGATAATTCACAGATCATTTGCCACACAGACCAGAAGGAAGGAATCAGGAATCCCAGTGTTGTATCTCATCTGCGCTGCACTGCTGCTTTGTAATTTTAGGACTGCATTATCAACGAAATATCCACAAAACAAACCCCAAACCATAAATGTCAATAAAACCTCTCTAAACCAAAGGAATTGGTCTCATTCAATCTACCACATATGAAAATGAAGCAGCAGAATACTGCAAACCCCAAAGTGTTCAGTGAATGTATTTGCCAATGGCAGCCAAAAAAAAACATTTGCTGATCTCTGTAGGACACAGGGGATTCTGAATGAATCCTGGTGATGTACATCAGAACAGTTTCTATCAATTCTGGTCCATGGCAGACTGCACAAACAAAAGTGGCCCATCCACATGTGGTGCTCAGAACCACAGTGAACAAGCTAAAGTACTGTACTGGCACCAGCAACTTTCCTACCTATCACATCACATAAACACAACATTTTTATGTTGGGATAAGTGAAATAAGTATTGAAGACAAAGTGTCAGTTCAAATCTTCATGCTTTTTCTTCTCCTCACAAGCAAAAGCTCTTTAGGATTGTTGCAAAACTCTGCAAGATGTGTGAAAGATCCCTCAGCCAATTAAGGCATATGCCTTAAAATTCTTCCTTAATCTCATTTTCTAGTCCCAGTTAGCACCAAAAGATAATTCCTACACTGAAAGTTCCTCAATGCATTTCTTTCTTCATTTACCAACATTTCTTCTCATGTCCAGGTATATAATAAAATTATTGCTGAAGCAGGTGAAAAGAAAACCCATTTTAACACACGAGTTGTGGTATTTCAAAGTTAATTGGTTTCTTAAGAATTAGGCTCTACATTGATAAGTCAAAATCAGGCTGTAATTTTCTACTTTGCCGTGCTTTACAGGAAGATCATGGCAGTATCATTTCTTATTGTCCTGAAGGCCAGGCTGCCACAAAAATCTCAGACTGGATCAGTCAGAAGCTACGTAACAAAGAATATTAAGCCTTTAAAGATGATTAGCTTCAACAAGTAAGGCTGTTGTACTTTTGAATTGGCACTTTCAGTCACAATTCACCCTGTTGCCAAAGTTTTAGAACTATATACCCACCCTATGTTTGTAACTCTCCAACTGCAGTCCCCTGGACCTCTGGGAACCTGCAAAACCTGTCAAATGTGGTTCAGCTGCAAGTCCTCTACCTTTCTACCCAAAAGACCAAAGTCCATGAGAATCTTTGAAGGGCGACACCAGCCAAAACAAATACAGGGAGGTTTTTTGAGTGGCTGCATATGGTACAGACTCCATGGAAAAAGAAAAAAATAACCTGCACAAAAAAAAAAATAACAAACCAAAATAAACCAGCATGTGCAGATCTGTAAGTGCCACCTCATCTTATGACAAAGATATTTTGCAATGCTAATTCAAGAGCAGGAATGCCCAACTAAGAGAAATGCAACAGACTCACTGACTTTTATTCACCTTTCTTCTTATTTTTGTTGACTGAGAGACTGATGAGAAAATCCAGAAAATCCACATGACTGCTGGAGAACAGCAGGAGCTTTGCTAGTCAGTAGTAAAACTTCCCATACCAGCATTACAACTGCAACTCTCCAGAAATAATAGATCTATTGAGAAAAGGGACTGGAAATAATTTTATCAGTTGGGTTTTTTACCAAATTCTTTCTACCAGAGTCAGCATACTAGTAGCTACTGTAGAAATAATTAGTTGAATGCATAGCTAAGACACATATTTTGTTTACATTTTGCTTACATGGCCACAAGCATTTTCTAATTATCCACAAAGGGAGTCAGGACAACCACCTTTTACTGAATAGAAAACTAGTCCTGTCTTTTTGGACTAGCTGAAGAAATTTCAAATTTAATACCAGGGGAATAGGGAAGAATAAAGAAAAGTGAAGGCAGGACACAAGCACAAATTGAGGGTAGTGGCCTGACTTCATATGTAGGTGGCTAATTTTAATGATATATAAAAATGTACTGCTGGATATACACTATTCATAATATAAATATACTCAAATCAGACCTTTAGGACCATGTTGAAACAATCAGTTAGTAAACTCACTTCTTCCAGTTCTGTAATCTTTGTTTCATTATGTACTCTAAAGTATTTTAAGAAATTATATTTTAGTCACTATCACATATTTCACAGAATCGTAGAATGATTTGGGTTGGATGGGACCTTAAAGATCATCTAGTTCAAAACCCCTTCCAGAGACAGGAACACCTTCCACTAGACCAGGTTACTCAGAGTTCCATTCAGTCTGGAACTGAACATTTATAGGGATGGGGCATCCAAAACTTCTCTGGGCAACCTGTTCCAGTGCCTCACCACCCTGATAGTAAAGAATTTTTTTCTAAAATATAATCTGTCTCTCTATTTGAAGCCATTCCTCTTGTCCTTCACTACATGTCCCTGTTAATTCTCTCTCCATCTTTCTTATAGGCTCCCTTCAGGTACTGGAAGGATGCAATTAGGTCACCCTGAAGCCTTCACTCTTCCAGGCTGAACAATCCCAGATCTTTCAGCTTTTACTCATAGGAGATAGATGCTCCATTCCTTTGATCATCTTGACATTTCCCTCCTGTGGACTTGTTCCAACATGCCCATGACCTTCCTGTGCTGGGACCCCAGAGCTGATGCAGCACTGCAGGTGGGCTCTCACCAGAGCAGGGTACAGGGGCAGAATCCTCTCCCTCCCCTGCTGCCCACAGGGCCCTGCATGCAGCCCAGGACACTCCAATAATAAACACACAGCCCAACAAAGTGCCTGTGAAGAAATGAAACTTTATTTTCCCCTCTTATTCTCATGCCACTGGAAGATGCCACCTAGCCACAATACAAACATGAGAACCACTTACACAAGGCACCCAGAAATTTACTGCACAGTGTTGCACTGAACAGCATCTTGAACTACACGTGCATCACAAAACATCAAAGACCATGTAGCTCCTCCCCACCTTCCTCCACCAGCTCATTCAGCTGAAAGCAGCCCAGCAGCTCTGAAGAGCAAAACACAGAAGTCCAGGCAGATCCCTTGCTTCCACATTATGAAGTAACAGGAAATATATTTCCCCTCTCACAGCCAGTTTCCACTTCAGAAACAAACACTGATGACCTGTAGGTTCATTAACTGCTGTCGTGTTGATCCTGGAGCATTTATCACATCCAAAAGCCAGAACAAAGTTCAAACCAGGATGATAACCCCTACACATGTGACTGCTGGGTGCTTGAGCTGGAAGAAGGCCAACACACAGACAACACTCTGCCCTGGTTCACCAAGAATTTCCAGAAGGAGGTAGGGGAAAACATAATAAGTGCATTGAGGGCAAACAAAAAAAAAAGCAGTTGGAAACACAGAATCCACTTCCCAAGGAGCAGAAATACATGCTGAAGAGCAGATAAAGCCAGCGTTTTTCTAAGGCACCTCAAAGTCTTTGTATCCATCACTTCCAACCTTGCAAGTAATGTTAGGTGATGATGAGGGAAACAGATTTTTAGAAAAAAAAAAAAACAACACTTTCTTTTTTTTTTTTTTTGAAACACCAACTGAGACACTATTTTGGGACATAAAGCACATACACACAGTATCAGTAGGATTTATTTTCCAAGAAAAAATGTGCATTAGAACCAGTGAGCTGGTAATTTGACCAAATTGCATGTTCAACAGACATCACTGAAATCCCTGATCAATGGCAGCACTATCTTTATTTCTGCTACCCCATCATGTGCAAATGTAGTTCCACAACTAAATGTGGGACCAAGGCATGAACACCCATGGCTGGGCTTGTGTAAATCCTGCAATCATGGGAAAAGGACCACCAAGGACACACAGCACACATGGAAGAAGCACATCACACTCACCCTTTTGAGAACCACAAGGGCAAACTGATGGCCAGTATTGCAAGGAAAACTGGATTCAAACATGAAGCAAATCTGATCTGCTGCTGGCTGAAGACAAGTCAGGAACCCACAACAAGACACAGACAAGGTGTCACTCTGATGATATCATTTATAGCAGCTCAGAAGCTGGTAATGCCACACACATCCATGTTCTCTGCACACATCAGCCAGGCCACAGCACTGGAGACACCTTCCCAAATCAAATTGGCACTTGCATGTTTGCAAAAGCCTAGCTGCAAACTATCTGCCTAGCTTCACACATCTGCCACTCTTCCAGCATCCCAAGCTCAAATCAGCTGTGCTCAGGCAGGAATTCTGAGGGTGCAGAGGGCAATGATTCCACACTAGCAAAATGCTCTAAAAAATAAAGAAATAAATAGTATTGCATATCTGCCAGTATTCAAGCATCTTGGCATAAATTGTGTTTAAAAGTAGAAACAAATATATTGAATTAGGAAAACTGGCTTCATGCACAAAACAATAGAAACAGGCTCAAGAGACTTTGCTTTATGTTCCAGCCCATGAATAGACTTTGATAAAGTCCCTGACTCATGCTGTGCCCCAGCTATTACACAGGAAGGTACCTCAGCCTCTTATCAGCAGGATAAAATCTATTAGTGAACAATACACTCAGCTATTCAGGTCACCACATCTTCCTCTCACCACTTCTGCTACAGGTGCCCTGATAATGAAACAGGTTGCAGCTATCTCACCAGAATACCTATGAGTCTTAATTGCTTGGGTTTTAAAACAGTGGGCAGAACTTATACTGTTTGTATGTCAAAGGGACCATTCTTCAGGAAAAAAAAAATGCATAAAACCACAATTAAAACCTTTGAACAGACATCTGTATAATTAAAAAACAGCACTTTTGGAACTGAGGAATCTGTCTTTTCAGGCAAACCAGTCTACAGGCACTGGCATAATCCCAATGCAACCTGAAGATTGAAATATAAAAAAATAAATGTAATCAGATCTTCCATTATAAGAATAAATAGCCACCAAAAATCATAACCTGACCCTGTACAGCATGGGTAAAGAAGCAATAGGTTCAACTACCTACAAAAAAATTTGTATCCTCATCACTAGTCTTCATTCTTTTTAAATGATGAATGACCCAAACATAACCTCAGAGTAAGTCAAGTGTCGTCATGTAGAATTTTGTTTCATTTCTTGGCTGCATTTCACAATAAGTTTTTATAAGTTTTCTTTAATACTACAACAGAACAAAAAAGGATGATGCTGCAACTTTGCACTTGTACATAATATTAGACTAATGTTGTAATTTATAGTGAAGGTCCACTGCAAGCTAATTGTCAACAAGTTGGGGGTTTATTATCCAGATCATCAGATTCATATCTGACCTAGATCACAAGCAACTAGGATGATATTGAATCCTCTCACTGCCAAATTCTTCATCATGCTATGAAGACATGCCCATCAGGTCACATTCACACTGTGAAAATGTAGGAGATAAATCACTCAATATTTATTCAAAACTTTAACATGTCAGCAATTAAGGGGTTATTTTAGGAGCTTGGGACTCACAGGACTTGGAAACAGTTTAATTTGCTTAGAGCCACACCTGAACTTCCTCCAGCATTTTTTAAGTGTTAGTTTCTAACTAGAGACAGAAGTTGTCACAGTTTCTCTCTTGCAGTACTGACATGATTCAGCTGATTGATGGAAGGGAAATTTCACCAGGCATCGGGCAATGTTTCCCCATCCATTCTGCATACACACAGTTTAGTTAAGTATGGACTGGGAAAACCAGAAGGCACTATAACACTTCTCAGGACATCTAGGCATCTTCAGGGAAAAAAAAAAAACTGTTGAAGTATGTAAAAATAATATTCTAAGTTTTTTATAGCACTAATTCTCTCATGGATCATATCTTCACTTCTGTAAAGTAGGGAACTCCCTTTCCCTCATAAGTTTGTTTTATCCTTGGTTAAAAAAAGTCTAACAATATCACAAAAATCAGAGAGAAACAAAAGGACAACAAAAGGAAAAAACAAGAGGGCTAGCAATACACTAGGGGGAAAATAAATAAAATCACACTACCAACTCCTGTGACACAGGTCAAATAATATGTTGTGATACAGCCAGGCCAAATAAGAATAAGATACAAACATTTGTTCCAGTTTATCTTCTATTTATTTGAAGAGGCAATGGGGCTGATGACTCCATAAAGCAGAATTAACACTTCTTCAGGGAAGCTCAACTCTCACCTCCCATGGACTGGACCAAAGGAACCTCTGGCTGCTGCACAGCACTGCACCAAAGCAATCCAGCAGCCAGATTTGTATAATAAAGAACAGGGTGTGACAAAGCTAAGCTATCAGCTGGAAATTGCTTTAGACAGCTGCAAACCTAGTTTTCTTTGGCTTTCTTCATGCTTTCGAAAGGGTTTTAGTCACAGACACTCAAGTTCTGTGTCCAAGGCCTAACAGTTAGAGAAAATTGGAAACACAAGAAACACCCCCAAAAACCTTCAGATAACACAAGCCACAAGCTCACCACATTTTTTTTAAATGTTTCGTATATTTGAAGTTTCATTCAACTCCAGGAATTTCATAATCTGCTCTGTGGCTCCAAGCAAAACATCAATAGGCAAAGTTGTTTTCCTCAACTGGTACAACTCCTGCTACCTGCAGGTATGTACATTTCAGAAAAATGCCACCAGCTGTTCCAATTCCTTCTTTCCTTGAATTGTGAATTTTCTTTTGGAGCTAGAATAAATAAAAAACCAACCAACCAAAAAAAAAAAAAAAAAAAAAAAATTCCTCTGATACTAGGAAATTAAAATTAAGAAAATCTTAATGCTAGAAAGCAACAAAATGCACTCATCCAAAGTTCTTTGAAAGGAAAGAAGAAAAGAATCATTACTTCACTTTGCATCATGTATCATTACCTTCCCTGCCTCCCTCTCAGGAATTTGCCTATGATATGAATAATTTCTGAATTGCTTTAAAGAAGGTCTCTTTCATTTATCAGCAAGCCAAATATATTTTCATTTCTTAATATAAATAAGCAAATTTTGATCTGAACACAGAGAGGCATTAAGCGAAGAGAAAATAATTGTTTCTGCTTTTTCTTAAAAGTCAGCATTTGCACACTGTGTATTTATTCTGTAGAAATGAGGCTCATAGAAATCCCAGGTTGCTTAAAGGATTCTTCCAACAGTTAAATGATCTTGGCTGTGTTTCTGCAATTGCAGCAATCAAGCACAGGGACACTTCTGCACACTCATATTTTAGTTGCTTTCTTTTTCTAAATTGCATCCCTCCCCAGTCATTAAAGAAAGTAACAGCAGCACCTAATACATTGCATGACAGCCTCACTTAATCCAACATTATAATCCATTAAAAAAAAGGCAGATAGGAGACATGAGGTCAGTGTTAAACTAAAGAGATAGATGGTTAAATGTTGTGTTCAGCCCTAGGAAGGATTGACAACATAAGCTCAACCTGTAACTATCAGATACTCAGAATTAAAATGTTTGAAGTATTTTACAATGTCTGCATATCTCTCAGTCTCTTCTTATCAAACAAGGAAAGTTCTTATGCTTTAATTAAATATACAAATAACCATTTGGCATAGCAAAGCTATAGCCTTTTATTTCAGCACAGAATGGACGAAACATCTACACATTTTTTTCTAGATGTTCTTTCTGCAATGCTCCCTTCTCAAAAACAACACTGGCAACCCAATACAAACACATTCACTGCTGACAAGCCATGATTTGGCCACATGACTGTCCTGCCTGTGTTTCAGGTATTAGCTATGTCAAATCTAATTATCAGAGACAGCTTGACAAGGTCTTTCACATTATTCAGGAAAGGTGCACTTGCCAAAACCCTAGTGGAGGCTGTGGTATATAACAAATCTCACCCAGCTCAACTGAGGCTTGCAGCTCTGCTGACAGTTTTGCCCAATAAATCACTTCACATAAATAATCTCACTCTAGCAAGCCTCTGTGAGTACTGTGAGGAATTTAGTGACCCACAATGTGTAAGAAATACTGCCCACAATGTTTACAGTCAAATGAATGAGGTTTTCTTCCCACATGATGACTGCAACAGAAATTATACTGGTATTAATTGTACCAATTATGAAAGCTTCTGTGTTAGTATGTTAGAGTGCTTCAGGCTATTCTGCCCTCAACTTCAAATCCTGCAATTCAAATAACAACCTTGTCTAGGAAGGGACAGCGTATCAAAGAAGGTGCAAGGACTGAATTACAAGTTTTTCTAGTTAGTGGGTGTCTCTTCATTTCTTGTCAGGGGCAAAGGGATACAGATACCAGGATGGAACACTCAAGCATGCATTCAAGTATCTGGAGCTCATGGGAACACAACATAAACATATCTCATATTACCATGATTTTCCTGAAGAAATACCCATCCAAAGCAATTAAATGCTCAGGCAGTGTTTCAAGCAGAAATGTCTAACTCAAGAAAACAAGGAAAATTACCCAAGGGGAAGCTTGTAGGCACATCTGATTAAGCAAGTGTCCAGTATAGTGGAAAGCAAGAAAGAAAAGTACAATATCCACCTTCTTCAGAGACCCTACAATAAAAGTTCTACAATAATTTATACTTCAACTCTTTTGTTTCTTTGTACAGAAACTATACAAATGATTGTTTAAATAGAAATGACAGTTACATCTTCCAGGTGTAGAGGCAGAGCAGGCAGGGAAAGCAAATGTTCTGCATGGGCATAGGAGAGCCAAGAGGAGGGAGCTGCAGCACCTGAGACTTTGCACCAAAAGCTCCAGGACAGGACAAAGTCTCTCACAGACAGGCTCTGGCCCTTACAGAAGTTGTATTAACCAGAGAGGTTGCACTGGCAGCAAGAGATAATATCAAACCCCAGCCCCAGTGCTGCAAAGCATCATTAGCTTTTACTCTGGAAGCTCCAGCAGGGCCTTTCTATATTCTACCATCCCAGCTTTGCACCTGGTGTGTGCAAGGTTCTGAATAAAATGTGCACCCAGGTGAACATGGGCCCTCAGTACTACCAAATATTTATTTATTTTCTGATCTTCTTTAGAGGCACATTTAAAGCTGGAAGTAAAACTTGAACTAACATACATTATGACCACAAGAATGCTCATCAATGCATCACTTGGGGTGATGCAAGAGAAAGAAGAGATGCCCAAGGATGTCAACAGAGTCTGATGAGAAAGAAATCTTTAAAGAAAAATAGAAATAAGATTAGATTCACTCCTTTGAGAAGACCTCTCTGTTCCTATGGCCAAAACCTGAAGCAAAACACTATGGCTTTTCTCCAGCCCAGCCCACTCTTTCAAAACTTGTGATTTGGTCTCAAATTTATTAAGAGCGTAGAGCAGTAACAGGCACTGAATAAAATCAAACATGAGCATCACAAGCTGATCCTCCTTATTTCTACATGGCAGCAACTTATACCAAAACAAAGTAAAACATACCAAAGACCAGTGTAGGATTCCGAGACAAAGGCACTACAGTTCATTTTGAGCAATGCTCATAGTTGCACAGATTATACAGAACTGAGGGCAGAGAATGGGTGGTGATTTCCTAAATTACAACCTGGTAAATGAAGACAGTGTCCCCACAAAAATTAATTTCTCTCAGTAAAAGATACATAAAATCATTACCTAATCCTTCTGAATTTGAAACTTTAAATAAAATGCCATCAAGACAAATGAGACAAATTGTTCATGTACAATCAGCTAAATGGATGGATACAAAGGTAAAGGAAAAACATTCATGTTTCCTTGCTCATGTGTGGTTGTGGGAAGGAGCAGGGGAATCTTCCCCTGCTATGTCTCAATCCCACAGCAGACATCTGCAAATGGGAACCTCTGCATAAACAGTCTTCTTGTATTCTAGGTCTGATGTCAACTCAAAGCATAATCATCCTCTTATCCTTATTAGTAACAGAGATTAAAAAAATGTTTTATAAGGCAAATAAAATTACTAATACAAAAATAGCTTAAAAATTGAAAACTTTGTGACTTTTGGCAACTTACAATTAAGTTGGCTTGACGACTGCTGCCCATGAAAAACCCCAAAGCCTTTCTGATTCTCAGTTTGTCATCTTCTTCACACTGGCTTTACATACATTCTGTAATCTTCACTCCTGGTTTCCAAAGATTCACGCTACTCTAATACATTTGCCCATAATTAATCAATATAAAACAACAGAACCAAGTGAGATTTAGTTCATGCCTCATTTAGCAGTTCAGTGGGAGCCACCTGCTTTGTGTTAGGGCAAGACTTGAGCTAGGATTCACTTGCAAGGCTTTCAGATAATTTATTTTTTTGTTATTAGTTACCACTGTCAACAGACAGAAAGAGAAGGATCCAAAAATTCAGTCAATTACTTCTAGGGCTGGGTAGCAGCCAGCAGGAATACTCATTGCTGGGTTCAGCAGAGGTTTGCCAGATGATGAGAGATGTTAGCATCGGCAGGGAAAATTTCCTTTCTTGGCTTGTATCTGCTAAAGGCTACAATCACCAAATTAGGACTAAGGATGGGTTCAGAAGGAAAAATTTAGGGCTAAATTTAGGAGTGGTGTCAGTAGTAACCATCTGTAAGGGCAGAGACTAAGTTGGGTAGGGTCACTGATAGGAAAAGAAGAAAACAGAGTCAAAACTGGCAGTGAATTTCAAAGGGTGCAGCTGGGTCTGGCTCCATGTGAGGCAGACTGAAGCAAAGAGCAGCACTGAGCCAGGGGACACTGCCTGCATGGGCACAGGATGGCACAGCCACCTGCACCTTCAGCCTCAGTGGGCTGCTGGGTACAAGGTGAGGTTTGGACAAGCCAAAGCCACTGTACTGTGACTAGTGCAGTGCGTGGAGATTGTTGCCTGACTGGATGTAGCTCTGGAACCAATTGCTGGGCTGAGGTACATTTCCAACCAGCATAAGCCAAAGCATTCCCAATTCTATCAGAGCAACAAGGTAAGAACAGTCCCATGTCCTTCATACTCCAGAAAGCAAAAAGAATCAAACAGATGGGTTCACCACCTCACTGGAACATTTAACATGACTGCAAGATAAAACTGAGCATTTAAAATCCAACACACAGTCCTCAAATCTCCAAGAACCTACACCAAAACTAGTTCTGATCACTGGTTAGGGAATTCAATGGGCAGTCAAACTCTCACAATTCACAGCACAACCCCAATGTCTCCACGCTGTCTTGCAAAACAAAATATGCCAATGCATGGGTATAAAGGCTAAACATCAGGGCCTCCTAATAACTAACTCCATCTCCAGTGAGGGCTTGATGTGCAATCCTATCTAATCACTTGGCCTCTCACTTCACCCATGTGTAAACAGAACCACAGCCCTAACCACTGCACAGGATGTTGAAAGGTTCCCATTTAAAATGCTTTACGCACTTCAGATTTTTAACTGCTTCATAGGTTAAGAGCTTTGTTTGCTTATTTTTAAGAATAATCTTGTATTAATGTGTTTTAAAGTGTACATACTTTACCCAACAAAAAAACCACAGTGCTACAAATAGAACACAAGAAACCATTAGCAAGACCTAAAAATGGGTTGTGACTTGGCTGAGCATAAGTAAATAAACTCACCTTTAATTCTCCTGATGACATTTCCTGCATGACATAAATCCTTCTACTGGGTTTTTCTAGCAGCAACCCTAAATAAGGAGCTTCATCCTATCAAGAATCCCAACAACACCAAGCTGTTCACTGCAGGAGTATAGGGCAAAGCAAGGAATTTCCCTTTGATTTGAATTCCTAAGTATCTGGTATCACTAAGAATATGCAGAAGAATTAGTCATTGCCAGGCAGAGGGCTTCATTTTGCTGGGACACAAAACAACAACTCTTAATTCCCTCTATTCACATTCATTACCCACTTACAGCTGTAACTATGTATCTTCTTGAAATGAAAACAAACATTAAACCAGCTCACAGACAAACATCATTATAACTTAAGAAAACAAACATTAATGGAACTGTTTACTACACCAAGGAATTCTCAGCCCCCTATACTGCACATACCACTAAAACATTCCCATGGGCTTTGATCCAAAAACCATGAGAAGTCCATGAAGTATCAAAAGGCAGAGAGAAAAGTGACTACCAGAAATCAAATCCAACAGGTTTAAACAAACAAAAAAACAGAAGGGAAAAGGAAAAAATTTAACAAATTCACTCAATAATGCTCAATAAATGAATGTTACCATTCAATATTATGCAATATTATAATGTTATACAAAATAGTATGTTTTTTTTCTTTTTCCCCTGGAAAAGGTTAGAGAAAAGGCTGAGGCAAACTGCACTAGAAAGCAGTATAATGGATCCCCCTCTAGAAGCAAAGCAACTGGGAATAAGCAAGTGTCTTAAAGAAAGCAAGCAAGCAAGAAACCCTACCACACCCCTCTTCAAAAATGCTCCCTTCCTCTGACATTACTAAATACTGACATCAATCTATTCTTTCCTCTTTTTACAGAGCCACAAAAGACATGTCTTTCCCCCTTCGAATCGTTCTGCTGTGACTAAAAATTCAAATTATATTGGCAACCCTGGTCTGAGCATACCTTTTCTAAAGCCCAGCAAGGAATTATAGGTACATACTTCAAAGAGGACTTGGTTCAGCCATTGTTCTGTCCTACAGCTCTAACCTAAAATCTCTTAGGAACCATGAGCATGTCTCCATGGCAGCATGTGCTAAAACCCTTGCTACTCATCCCTAATACTCAAACTCAAACATTCACCTGAGTTTGCTCTATAAATGTTCACCAGAAAAGCAGCTAAAGACATTAAAAGAGGTGAAGAAGGCAGCAATTTCTGCTGACTATGGCAGCAATCATCTGAAAAGTTACACTGTTCAGACCTGCCAGAGAGAGGAGAGACAGAATCACCAACCACTGAGCTCATGTCAACTATTTTCCAATCAAAATTCCTTCCTGGCCTCCCCCAGTGCCTCTGCTTGTCACTGGGAATGCCACCCCAACACACCTATCCAGGCACTCAGAACTAAACTCAGCAGCTGCTCATATCTCTCTCAGCTACTACACTAATAATAGTGTCTAGGAAGCAATGTTCCAATAAGGCTGTTCAATAATGTCCTCATGATACATGAGATCACCTCTAGACCACTAATAAATATGGAAATATTCTATATTTAAAATAGAAACTGAAAGAAAGGGTTTCAGGGAAAAATCAAAATGAAAAACAATATCCTTATTCAAAAGATAACACCCTTTAAAGATAAATTGTCTTAACAAGGTTTTGCTATCAAACCTGACACATCAAAAGCATACAATCCCTTTCATCTCATAAGTCTTCAAGATCCTAAAAGCAAGCAAACCATAGTTATCACTACAGGAACAGAGAGCACATACAGAAAGCTTTATTTATAAAAGGGTTGAAATTGAAATAAACTTTGATTGAATTATTTGGGAGATATTTGACATTTTTGTGGTATCATAAGCTTTTGTTTCAGGAGGGGCTTTGATTACTTGTTTTGGTTACATGTTGCTTACAAACACAGTTAAGATAAAATAAACTTAAGATATAATAAACTTTTCTCTGTACCAGAGAGAATTCACAGAATTCAAAGAATGACTAGATTGGAAGATACCTTCAAGAAGGGGTGGAGGAGGCACAATCACATAATGGCCCACATGGTCCAGTTGCTTCCTCCATCCAAAAAAAACTTGCTACTTTTCCTCCCTGACACCTTAGTTTCCAATTCCATTTTTAAATGCATCGATG
Organism: Oenanthe melanoleuca; assembly: GCF_029582105.1. Classification (NCBI taxonomy): domain Eukaryota; kingdom Metazoa; phylum Chordata; class Aves; order Passeriformes; family Muscicapidae; genus Oenanthe; species Oenanthe melanoleuca. The sequence continues at coordinate 12,812,962 of NC_079337.1, forward strand.
GTAATTATGCCAAGCTAATTTCCAAGAAGATATTAAAGCCAGCTTTCTTCTAAACCCTTCCAGTTCAAGAACAAAAAAAAAACAAAAACAAAAAAAAAACATGTACAAGAGGAAAAAAATCCCTCCTCAATGAAGCAAATTTTGCAATAACTTTACCTGAAGTGGACTTCAGTACATTCATATAGTGTTATAGCAAAGTTGGCATACCTGTTTTATCTCACATCTGCATGCTTTCTGTAAAAAAAAAAGTGAATGACAAAATGCTACAAACCTTAGAAAAGCCAAAATGCTGACTGCAATTTCCACTGGAATAGTCTGTGTGGCAAGGGCAGAGCAGCTGCTTTCTGAGCTCATACTGCCATGCCCTCCATGTCCACCACATGACCGCAGGAGAATATGGAATATCCTCCTCTCAGATTCTATATTAAGCTAATTTACTTGAAGAGGATAAAAACAGTTTTTAACTATTGCTCAATTCAAATAATGACTACAGAAAAAGAGCAATGAGTGCAGCCTCCCATAAAGCAGAAAGGACTTATATAGAACATTTCTTTGTGATATTTCAATATTCATGAAATGCTTAACAGATAAATAACCCTAAATTTGAAGCAATAGATTAAATAGTGATGGAAAGAAAGATGTAAATGGTGAAGGGTTTGCCCAATGCTGCTCACCAAGTCACTTCCCTCAACACAGCTTGGTTTTTCATATACAAAGAAGAAAAACAAAAAGAGAACTAACTTTGCAGACATGAACCATGTCCACTATAGAAAGATCCTCAAGAATGACAGCAATCTATTTGCAGCAATTTAAAAAAAAAAAAAAAGTGTCTTGTATGCAAATTATGTTACACCAAAATATAATGTATTTTTGTAAATTAATAAAGAGGAATTAATACTTAAAATACATTCTAATTACAGATACATTCAAGTGGGTAATGGTGGCAGGAAGTGAAATGGAATTTCCAGGTAAGTGAAGGCAAAGAATGATTTCTGTTGAGTCTCAAAGCTACATTTTCCAAATAAAATTTGCATCTTGGCTATCACATACTACGTGTACTGTGGAATATTTGTATACACACAATAAAATTTTCTGTTAGGCTGTGTGTGACTCACCCTTCTTACAGCTCTTCCATCTGCTTGTTTTCAGGGCTCAGCCCTCTAGAAGGACATTTCTAGTCATCAATACCCTCAGAGCTGGTTGCACTACTTAGCTCACTAGGTTCCAATCTCCCTCAGTTTTGCTATAGGCCCTAAGCAAAGTCCATCTAAATAGAGTTCCAATTTCTACACATTCAAGAATGGAACACAAGCATTTCCTTAGTTCATTATACTAACTACACAAGAACTTGAGGTGCGTGTTTGGAGCTTAGAACTATTCCTTCACAAAACATTGCAAAAAACTGCAGTGAGAGGAGGCAACAATAAATTTCTATGTTTGACTAGTAGTTCCCTATCCCTCAGGATGGCAGCCTTCCCCCTCAGGTACAACCCTAACCTTGTGGGATAAGCAATAATGGTGTTGGAAGACACATAGATGAGTTTTGTGAAACAAAACAAAATAACCATGGGAGAGAGGAGCTTTTCAGCAAAAGATTCTTTTACTTCTTGTGTTGGTTTTGGATGGGATAGAGCAAATTTTCTTCGTAGTGACTGGTGTGGGGTTGAGTTTTAGATTTGTGCTGAGCACAGTGACAATAATAGGGATGTTTTAGTTATTGCTGAACAGGGTTTACACAGAGCCAAAGCCTTTCCCAGTTTTTGCACAGACTGGGGATGCATGGGAGGTTAGAATGAGACCCAGCAGGGACAGGTAACTCCAAATGAATGAAGGGATATTACACAGAATATGCTGAGTTGGAATGGACCCCCAAAGATCACCTAGTCCAACTCCTGGCCCTGGACAGCACCATCCCCAAGAGTCACACCATGTGCCCAAGAGTATTGTCCAAACACTTCTTGAATTCTATCAGTTGGTGCTGTGACCACTGCCCTGGGGAGCCCATTCCAGTGCCAAACCATCCTCTGGGGAAAAAACTTTTTCCTGATATTCAAGCTAAACCTCCCTTGACACAATTTCAGGCCACTCCCTCACATCCTGTCACTCATGAGGAAGTCGTAACTGCAACCAGGTCTCTGCTTGATCTTCTCCGAGCTGAATAGACCAAGTGACCTCAGCCACTTCTCATCAGGCTTCCCCTCCAGACCCTTCATCATTTGTGCCCTCCTTTGGATGCTCACCAATAGTTTAATATCTTGGTCATATTGTGGCACCCCAAACTGCCCCAGTCCTGGAGGTGAGGCTGCCCCAGCTCAGAGCAGAGGGGACAGTCCCTCCCTTGCCCAGCTGGCCATGCTGTCCCTGATGTCCCCAGGACAGGGTTCCTTCCTGGCTGCCAGGGCACTGCTGACTCACATTCACCTTTCCATGGAGCAGGAGCCCCAGGTCCCTCTGCACAGCGCTGCTCTCCAGCCTCTTATTCCCCAGTCTGTGCATCCAGGGCTGCCCCATCCCATATGCAGAACCTGGCACTTTCCCTGGCTGAACTTCACATGCTTGGTGATTGCCCAGCCCTCTGATTTGTCAAGGTCTTTCTGCAGGGACTCCCTGTCTTCAGGGACTCAACAGCTCCTCCCAGTTTTGTGTGATCTGCAAATTTGTTTAGCATCCCTTCTAGTCCTGCATCCAAGTTGTTAAAGAAGATGTTGAAGAGCACAGGGCTTAAGATGGAGCCCTACAGAACCTCACAGTGACAGGTCTGCAGTCCACCCCCTTCACTACAACCCTTTGTGCCCGACCCCTGAGCCAGCTGCTCACCCATTGCATGGTCTGTTTTACAGCCTGTGCAGAAGGATCCTTCCACAGGAGAGACAGTATCCAAAGCTTCACTAAAATCCAAAACATTTACATCAGCTGGCTTCCCTTGATCAGCTAGGTGTGCTACCTTGTCATAAAAGGAAACCGGTTTTCATATGCAGGAATTTCTACACCTATGGTGTCATGCTCCATATATAAAGAGGGGAGAAGAAGGAGGAAGTAGGGGAATATTTGGAGTAACAGCATTTGTCTTTCCAAGTAGCCCTTACAATATGATTGGGCCCTGCTCTCCTGGAAATGACTGAACACATGCCTGGCCATGGGAAGCAGTGAATAATTCCTTGTTTTGCATCATTTATGAACATGGCTTTTGATTTCCTGTTGAACTGCCTTGATCTCAACCCAGTTTTCTAGCTTTTACCCTTCTAATTTTCTTCCTGATCCCATCGGCCGGGAGAGTGAGCAAGTGGCTATGCAATTTTCACTTGTTAGCTAGGGTTAAGCCATGACACTTCTAAAACTTGAAAAAAAAAAAAAAAAAAAAAAAGCAATAATTCCAGGTAGTTTGATTTCTTTTTGGCAAGGATGCTGAATCCCCTGGAAGAAGTGAACAGCCACAAAGAGGCATAACAGAAATTTGAAACTCTGCATTTTGAAATTACTGAAAGCATAAAATGAAGCACAATAAAAGAACAGTAATATTACCACAGAGCAAGTGTTTGAGAGCAGACTGGACAAAGTCAGCTTTGTTCCTAAAAAGCTTGCAGGCTGAGGAGTTGAACAGACAAAAGCTTTGGAGAAACAGTCCTTTGGCTGGTGACTAAGTTTGTCAGTCAGTCCAGGCCTCTCCAACAGAGAAAGCTTACAAACTGGGATTTTAAGAGGAAAAAGGTATGGACAAGTAACACTGCTTTGTTCTCAGAGCACAGATGTGTACCAAAGGCTGACACCATGCAGCACTCAAAGTCTCTTAATCCATATAAGCTGCAAGCTCAGCCCCACAACAGATTTCTAAGAACTGGGACCCACTGTCAAAATGATGTTTTGCCAAGTTTGTCAGGTCCTCTGTGACCTGGCAGCATGCTCCCTCCACCTGTTTGCCAGACAGCAGGATTTCTTTTGAAGATGCACATTCTAAGCAATTACATTTTTATGTAAAACTGCTACAAGTTTCCGTATTTTGCTTGTTCCAACACACCTACATTCAAATATTATTAACATTTTTCAAAGCAAGCAACTCTAATGACTGCCAAAATCACAGATTAAACCAACCAAACAAAAATGCTCTCTCTCTGTTTGGAAAAACATTCCAGTTTTTGAGATTTGATACACTACAATCTGATTTTTTCTTAAGGCTTAAACACTTGATGTATGACAAACTTCATACACCTCAATATTCATTCATTATTTCTAAGCCCCCATGCACCAGCCTAATGGAGGAAATGGACATATTTCAAAGCTAAAAAACCATTGACCAGCAACAAAGTGGCTGAGAATCTATTCCTGGACACCACACACATTACAATGTCCTTCAAGGCTCAGCTCTGGTACAAAGCCCTGCTCAGTTTCATCCTGGATACTCAATTTTCCCTGCCAAATTAAACAAAGCATTGTTTTTCCTCTTCAAGGACATGCAGTCCCAACCAGCCAGGTGCACATACAAAAGCTGACAAGGACCCAGGGAAGCTGTAACAACCAGATTTACTGAGAGACAAAGCCCCTCTCTGACCTACCTATTGAGCCAATAACCTTCACCTGCCCAGTCCTCTCACTTAAAGAGGCAACAACAGGTTTATTCAAAGGTCTGGGCTGTAGTAAAACCACAATCTGTTTAATAACACAGATTTTCCATCCCTGTAGATAATTTTCACCCTGCTCTTTTCCCACAAAGGAGAAGCCTAGCATGAATGATTTACAGGAACTTCTGATTTGGCCTTGGCATGTGATGGCCACAGAGGGCCTGGATGTTTTCTCTCTATTTTTATCCTGAAAGATGAGCAAACACACAGGATGGAAAAGAACAACAAAGGGAGGAAACAAACAGAGCAGAAGGAGTAAAAGACAAAGAATGTGGTATCTTCAGACAGCTCCATTCAAGCAGGTATGGAAAAACAATGTGACATTGATGCTGTCTGCCAAAAATTGAAAAAATACCTGTTTAGAAAAAGAATTGGAGGATAGTATAAACAAGGCCACACACTTCCCTTTCTAATATCTTATTTCCCAGTGAAATACCAAAATATGTGCTTTGGGCAGCAGGCAGACATTCATCAGATGTATAATATGGGGCTTCATAAATTACTGCCCTCTCTCCATCAAAGTCACACCCAGAGGAAAACAACCTCCACAGGAGCTGCTGGGATGGAGCACAAGTGCCTGCTTCAACTCATTGCAAAACTGATGGCTGAGTTTAAATTTGGCAGGGAAGATGGATTTGACTTAGCAACAAGGCAGATTTTGGGCGCTGATTAAGATTGACAACTACAGTGGGTGGCAGCAGCCACCAGCAGAGAGATGTTACATTTGCTGAACAGCAGTTCCTTAAACTGTTCTGCCAATATGTGCCCAAGTTTGTTTGATCATATATTTTACATTCATTAGATGTTCCAGAAAGCATTCAACTGTACCAAGTGTCTTAATTAGTCAACTCAGAAACCTGAAGACTTTTAAAAGATAACCAAAACTCTGAGTATATTCTAAGATCTTAAGAGCAACTTTCATAGAACAGTAAATCTGGTATTGAAACTCAGAAAAGGGGCATTAGACAAAAAAGGAAGCCCCATCAGACATGAGCAAATCATAAAAATTATCTCAAGAAGCCACAATCCACACTATCAAAACATTAAGCATATTGCCAAGATTCACACACTGTGAACTCTCTATCTGAAACAGCCAAACCCCTGGTTTTTAAGTTAATGTGCTAAGTGTTGGAGTAGTGACTGAAGCTGGCATTGTAAAACAAAAGCACCACAGTCAATGTAAACTTTATACATTAATTATGTCATATTACAAAACACCTGGGAAGGAGGAGACAAGCACTGGGATGCAGCCCTTCAGTGCCATTCCAAACATGTTTCCACGTGCTCCCTGTCTAAAGCAAGGGCAGAGCACCCAGCCTGTTTGCTACTTCCCAAAAAAAATAAAATCGCCATAGCACTCTCCCTTCTTCCCCCTTGGAAAAACATCTGTGCCAGGCAGAAAGAGATGTTCTGCCTCAACAGAACTTAGCAAGTTATTTTAGACTGGACTTGAGAAGCGTCATAAGGCCAGCTTGCTAAAATTTGCAATATTTTGCAATTCAGAGCAGGCAAGCACTGTATAATTTTAGGAACAACATATACCTACAGCCTTAGCAGTGGGCCTATTTTTCTTTAATTGCAAGCAGGTGTTGACACTTTGTACAGTCTGTAGAACAAATCCACTCTTTAACTCCTTAAGATAGACTGAAATTCCATATAATTCTAAAATTTCCTAAGAGTCTTGTCATTAAAAAAAAAAAGGTAAAAAAACCTTCTCAAAATGATCTATCAGACAACTTCTCTAAAAATTGAAAACTTATTTCTGTTGATTTTGTCCTGAAGACTAACAATTACACCTATCAGTGATGATCTCTAATGACCACTAACACATTTTATCTAAAGCTGAAAAATGATGCTTTTCCCCCAAATGATTAAAAAAAAAAAAAAAAATTCATTTAATGACAGTTTTTCACATCTCTCAGAACTAAGAAAATCCACATAAATTCATGAAATCTCTTATTTTCTGATATCACAGATGTTCAGTAGCACAATGCTCTGCTTTCAATACAGGGAAAAAAACATGAACAGTGGAACATCTACAGGACAAAGACAGTAAGGGAGCTAGTTAGTAATTCAAGCTGAAGAGATGAGATTCAAGCTGACAAACTGGCATCCTCCACAGAATGAGCCTGACACTTTTTATAGCTACTGACACAGTAACGAATGCTCTGCTTGGGGTGGAGCGAAACAAAATGTTCTTTAGAGTACTTTCTTAAATATAAGCATTTCCCTGGTCCTTGTACAGAAGCAACTTTATCTACAAGCAGAAAAGAAAAAATATAAAGTGCTGTCATAGTTAATTAGGTCCCAACTGTGGCAATTAACTTGAAGGGAAAAGCAACGTTTTATTACTTATTATCAGCAGCTCTTTCTTAAGGGAAATCTCTATTAGATGGGCCCCAAAGTACCTGTTTGCCTTAGTTTCTAATGAGTTCTATAATAGAAACACTTACAATAGAAAGTTTTATCTTACTTCTTTGACATGCACTGGAATAGCAGTAGAACATTTTTGTTGCAAAGAAAAATTCCTAAGACTTTGAAAGCTGGCACACATTACACATGGTTTCATAACTGCAGATTATATTAAGGAAAGCTTTAAAAAATAGACAATTAGTGCTTAGGAAAAAAATGCACCACAGCTCAAGTGGTCTGAGAGGTTTTTATGTGGTGTTATTATGTGGATTACCACAGCTTTTATATTTACATAATAATATATACACCAGGTCAGGCCAAAATCTAACCTAGACCAGTGTCTGGAAGGTCAACCACCACCACACACCAAGAGAACAGGCCAAGAAAAAGAATATGGGTTTGGACAACTCAGATATCAAGCTGGGGCTTGGGACTGGATTAGGTTCTTCAGTCATCTTTGTTTAAAAAAAATATTCATCAGTAACTCTGTATATTCCAACAAACTTTTTGTACACATAAAATAAATTTGGTTCCCATTTTGTGTGCTGCCTGGAAGAGTACAAGAAATAACCCTTCCATGAAAAACACAAAATGAATATAGCAATAAGAAGCAGTCACTGAGCATACTGGGCTGCACTGGATAGCCAGGATGCCCACTGCACAAAATACATCCATCTTCTGTCTTCAGCAGCCCATCACAAAGTCACTGCAGCTGACTCAAACAGAATTCTGCTCCAATGTGAGCCTAAATCCAAGAATGGGGAGGCTCTGCTTTCAGGCACATGGAACAGCTGTGAGCATGCACTCACAAGTATCCTTTGCAAAGGCTCTGTGAGATGCCCAGGGCCAAAACCTAGACTTGTGATAACTCTTCCTACTTCACCTTGGCATCTCATTAGCAGTGGCAGCTCCTGCTGTAAATATACCAAAAAACCCCTCCAAAAAATATCTTCAAAAGACCCCCAAAAATCTCACATTCGTGTGAAGAGACCAAGAGCTGGAACAACATAGGGATAAAAATTCAGGCTGAATATATAGTATTTACCCAGTATATTCCTTAGCTTCCAGCAAATTGCACTGCAGATTTTTTAGAGCTCAGAACTAAACCTCTTACATTCCTTTCATGTTTCAGAATGAGGATTCTCTTATAAGGCACCTTTAAATTCACTTTCATTGAAGCACAATTACCTCCATACAGAAGTTATTTATAAACTCTGTTGATCCTAACTTGTTCAGCTGAACTGGGATTCCCTAAGAAATACTGCATTTCTATTTTAAAAGGAGTAATTGTATACCACTTGTATTTACTGATCAGTCACAGCAGAGAAAAAATAGGTTTGTACTCCTTTTAAACAAGTTTAACTGTCATAAAAAAATGAAGAGCCACTTACTGTTAATTCATCCTTCCAATATTTAGCTTGAACTAGACAACTCGGTGATTCAAAACTTTACACAGGAAACAGACAGCTTTGAGTCACTCTTGTTTATCTTTGAAACTGCTGAAACTTTAAAGTGTAAAGATACACTTGAAATATGCTTTACTCTGGGAAGTCAACAATTAAAAAATGCAAATTCTTTTTTTTTTTTTTTTGTTCTCTTTTTCAAGCAGTATAGTCCTGTACTAACAAAAAATAAATTCTGAGTTTTAGTTGAAAAAATACAATCCCATACAACTGAGGAGACAAATGGAAAGGAGCCAGTGAGAGGATCCACATCATGTTACTCTTGTGCCCTGCGAGGCACTGATGGTTCCTATGAATTAGAGTGAGTAGTAGCAGTATCTGCTTTCACCTGTCAAGATGTAACCCAGTGCAGACAACATCAAAGTCACAAGGCTGTCTGTCAGGCAGGAAGAGGGATCTATTCAATTGTATCAGTTATTCACACCTAAAGAACCTCCAGAACATCTGCTGCCAGCTTTACAAGTGAAATAAGGAAATTGCAAAGGGAGGGAAATGCTGGCGGTGTCTATTGCAGTCCCACAAATTACACATTTCCCACAAATTCAAGAAAAATAGTGCACCTACTACATTTTATACTTAACACACCACTAAGAGCAGCTGATCACACTTGCATATCAATTACACCAGGTGCAAATCTCACATTTTACCTGGTTCTAGAAACAGGGAAATATTTTAGCTATTATCAAGATGACATTTTTTGTTCAAAAGACTAAAATGATTTTCTAAAAATTGCCAGCAACTGTTGTTTAAGAGGCAGTCATCTAAGCTCACTACACCCTGCTTTATTATCACATTCTCAAAATTGCAGCGAGACTATCTTTGTGCAGAAAATGCAGTTTGGACACAAATGAATAGACCGCTGTGTCTAGACCACTTCTCAAACTGGGTGTTTGGAACAGATACTAATCTCATTGGGTTTCCTGACAGCAAATGAATCAGGTCCCTCAAAGAATTTAGATAATAATGTTTTCTTCTGAAAGCACAAGGAGGGCCAATACCCTAACCACTGGGTTTTCAGTGGGTTTTAATCATTTGGCTTCTTGTGCTTCCTCCGCTTCAATTTGTCTTTAAATGTCTGTTGAACAGTGGCACAAGGCAACTCAGCTTCCAACCCGTCTTCTCAGAAAGGAAGGCAGCACTCAGATCTGAACACCAGGCAGAACCTCAGATAACTTCTCTAAATATTCCTCATGGGTTAGCCTCTCAGGCCAGGTGGCTCTGGCCAGCACACTTGGCTTCCACCACGCACAGCAAAGCACTGGGCACTGCACACAAAGCCAATTTACCAGCACGGGATTCTGTGGACAGGACGCTCATTTGAGTTAGGGCTTCCCTCACCACAGCCAGCTCCACACTTTCAAATTAACTTCTGTATACATTACCATACATGAGCAACTGAGGGTTTGGGGCAGTTGCCAAAATACTGTCTAGATGCTTGAGGAAGAGAAGTGGAATTATTTCCCTCTACTGTTCTTATCCAATTTTTGAGATACTTTTTTACTTTACACTCCAAGTTAAGATGATTTATACTGATACTTCAAATCACAGACTTTGAACAATCCTCTAAGATCACAATTGCAGTAACTGAATGCTAACTGACCAAAGAATAACAGACAAGTGAAATTTGATATGGCATTTTCTACCAGAGACAAAACCAGAAAACAATGTTTCTTTATTTACAGAAATGAGTCAATTCTGGTTTTAAATCCAGGCAGCTGCACTGATAAAACCCCTATCAGTTTAATGGAAACATCCTGACAGCATGGTTTCCTGGCTTCAGAAGCTTACCATACCAGAGGTGCTGTACACTTCTGAGAACACAGTGCCATAGCACTGTATTAGTGGTTTATTTGAATAATTGATATAGCAAATCATCCTACTAAATACTTAGGTGACTACGAACTGTGTCTTATGTCAAATGGAAAAAATACATTAGCACAATACTACACATGCATGAACATGGTCATTCAAGGCAAAAGACATGATTCTCACATAAAACACGTAAAATAAGAGCTAACTATTTATATACACTATGTGTATACTCAACAAGTAAACGCAAAATTAACAAAACACCATCACATTTTAAGGGGCCAAAGGCATAGAACTGGCAACCAGCGCTGTGAGCACAAGACTAAGTCTGACAATTCCGGAACACACTCCTTTTGACAGAGGTATTTTCCAGCAGCCTCTGCACAGGCTGCAATGCACAGGCACGACATGGCTCTGGCCAGGAACGCGATTCACAGGCGCTCAGCCTCAGCGCACCAGCAACACCTGGGACCGAGTCCTCCCGGCGGATTTCACCGGGACTGCTGCCGGGGCTGCTCCGGGCTCGGCACCGAACACAGGAGCCAGGCCCGGCCCAGGAGCCGGGCAGATGCAACAGGAGCCGCCGGCGCTGCCACCACCGCCTCCATCCCCTATTCCCCTCGGCGGAGAAGGGCTGCAGATGACCTGCGTCTGCAAGCGGCTGATGGGGAACCCAAGGGCGAGGCTGGGGAACGCCAGTGCAAAGCTCCGTGCCACAAAGGCGAGCGCCGCCGGCTCAAAGGCGAGAGCTCCCGGCGCCGGGCAGCCGCCCCCGCAGCTCCCCCCGCTCCCCGCCACTCACTCTTGGTCGCGGCGATCAGGTTCTTCCCATCCTTCAGCAACTCCTTGATAAACTTATTGGTCTTCTCCAGCTCGGCCTCGTGGGCTCTCACCCGCTCCCTGAACCAGGGGCTGTCCAGGTAGCAGTCGCTGAACTCCAGGGGCTGCAGCCCCATGGCTGCTGCTGCTGCCGCCGCTCGGCTCCCCGCGAACCGCAGCACCGCCGCCCTCCGCAGCCGCGGCCACAAAGCCGGAGCAGCACTCCCCCCGCGCAGGGCTGGGCACGGGCACACACAGCCGAGCTCCGCGGAGCCGCCCTCCCGGCAGCCCCGCCGCGACACGCCCGAGCGGGGCGGGCAGAGCCGGCGCCCGCCCCTTCCGAGCTCCCCGCGGCAGCGGCGGCGGCTCCGGGCGGGGCGCTGGGGCCGCGCCGGTGCGCCCGGTCCCCGGGCAAGGCAGCTCGGCTGGGGCGCTGCGGGCGGCCCCGAGCGGAGAAGATGGGCAGGTACCGGTACCGGAGAGAGCTCTCTGCTCCGCAGTGACACCTCCGCAAGCCACACATGGACAGCCACCGACCGCGAGGGCAAGCGCAGGGTTCTGTACCTGGGGAGGGACAGCCCTGGCTGCGCGCATAGCCTGGGAAACGGGAGAGCAGCGCTGTGCAAAGGGACATGGAGATTCTGCTCCATGGAAAGGTGAATGTGAGTCAGCAGTGCCCTGGCAACCAGGAGGGCAACCCTGTCCTGGGGAACAGCATGGCCAGCTGGGCAAGGGAGGGATTGTCCCCGCTGCTCTGAGCTGAGGTGACCTCACCTACAGTGCTGGGGGCAGTTTGGGGTGCCACAATATAAAAACGACATTAAGCTGTTTAAGAGCATCCAAAGGAGGGCTACGAGGATGGAGAAGGGCCTTGAGAAGCCATATGAGGAGCGGCTGAAGTCACTTGGTCTGTGCAGCCTGGAAAAGACTGATGAGAGACCTCATGGCAGTCTTCAACTTGTTCGTGAGGGGAAGAGGAGGGGCACGTACTGATCTCTGTGGTACCCAGCGACAGGACTTGAGAAAACGGCATGAAGCTGAGTCATAGGTGGTTCAGGTTGTGTATCAGGAAAAGGTTTTTCACTCAGAGTGTGGTTGGGCACTTGAACAGGCATCCCAGGGAAGTGGTTACAGCCACAAGCCTCACAGAGCTCAAGAAGCATTTGACCAGTGCTCTCAGGCACACAGTGGGATTCTTGAAATATCCTATGTAGGGCCAGAGTTGGACTCAATGATTCTGATGGGTTCCTTCCAACTCAGCATATTCTATGGTTCTATGATTTACCAGCCACTGGGCCCCCTGCACCTCATGAAAACCTCTGTGAGCTTTAGGAGGAGGTTGAGCAGGCTCTCAGAGGGAGGATGCACAGAGCAGCACATGGGCTGCTTGATCCAAAATTGGCTGTGGTGTGCCAGCTGTGAAGGCTGGTGTTGCTCACCCTGTCCGACTTGTGTCTGCACATGAAATACTCAGTAAAGTAGATACAGACTCACCTTTATGTCTTCATTCAATAAACTACTACAGTCTTGTGAAAAGGAACTGCAGCAAGAGCAAGACCTTGAGAAGACCACTCAATGCTGAATTGTTTCTGTAAAGAATGTTAGGAAGTGCATGAAGACAGAAAAGGCTTATAGTTATAGTTGTATTAATAATTTAGCTATATTTTATGATTTCAGTGGCTTGACAGTAGTGCAATTCAGAGTGCTTTTGTGGGACTTTCTCAGGTGATTGGGATATATACATTTTAGTCATGAGTGACTACTTTGGGAGTTAATTTTTTTTTTTCCTGTATTTTGGCAAATTGGGTGTTAGCCTATCTCCATTTAAAGCAATGATCTTTGGTATTAATTAAATGCATTATTGTTGGGCCCACAATTAAGCCTAAACTGCATGTCTGAGAGGAAGATAACTGGTGGTGTAACAATCAAGTTTTTTCTTTACGACCCCATGCAGTGACCTGCAGAAGACAAATATGGAAATAGGTGGGCCCTTTACATATCTCATTTTTAATTACTCCTGTTCATAGAGCTGTGTATTGGGTAGTATTCAATTTTGCAAATATTTGGATTTTTTAATACCTCTCCACTTCAGAGCCTGCTTCAGAAACCAGACTGAGGATGTGTTACTCATGTGGCAGCAATCACAGAGCTTGAGTGAGTAAACACTCAATTTCATGATCAAAGGCCAAGATAATGTCCTCATTGTTGGTGTAGATAAGGATGATAAGAAAACACAATTATGTAAAGACAAGGGCAGGGAGAAGGGGTTTGACATGAAGGCTCGTGAGTAAGTGTAGTTTCTGAAAGTAGTCTGAAAAAGAGTATGGCCCCTCCAAATGAGATGCTACCTGAACATGCAGATGATTTGCCTGAAATCACAGCAGACCAGGAGGGGCTATTGAGAGCTGATCCTGAACATTTCAGCCAAGTGTTCCACATGCAAGATCACATTATCTGCTGATACTGATTTTTCTAATACTACCTAGCTGAGAAGTTTCTATGCTACTCAAAAATCATCTTAAAAAGAATTTAAAAAAACCCCCACCTTAAATAACAAACAATCCTATCTCTGTTTAGATTACTGGAGCAGCATTTTAAGAATAGGTATGCCTTCCATGGATAGTATACTTTGTTCTGTAGTTGTCTTCAGCATTAAAGTTATAATATTTTTCATGGCTGCTTATAGTTATTTTAATTTCCCTATTATAATTCCACTGAAGTGTTGTAACTTAGTGGGGTCCCATGTTTTGTGAGGAGTTGCTTGCACTCAAATAATTTTTTTTTAACTGAATGTTTATCTAAGTCCTGGGTTTTTTTAGCTGGCAAAAAAACCCCACCAGGTGTGAAATTTAGATTTCTCCTAACACAACAGGCCCATCAGGGGAAATTGGTCCACCTGCCTCAATCATGTGAAGAAAAAATGTATTCTTTTCTAGTTGCAGCTAAAAAGAACAATCAGTCCAACAGAAATACATACATAAAAATAACATCTTTTTTTTTTTTTCCCCAGAATCAAGAGAATCAACTTCTATTTACATAAAAAAATGAGAAAGCAAGCTCACTACTAAATTGGTATTTGACACTGTTTATCCAGTTAATCAAGACAACATACTGGATTCCTACCATCACAGTTATTAAATATATGTTTTCCTAAACTTGACCCACCAGTTCAAAATATTGTTGCACTGTAAAACAGCAGAATTGTGATTTAAAACAAAAGATGGAGCACTGAGAAACAATAACCTGTTATTTGTGCACAACAATTACCTGTCTAATGAGCAATAAAAGGAGTTGCCCTTGTACCAGTAATTAAGGCTCAAAGTGGCTTTATATCAGAAAAATCTCTGCTTTTCTGCCATTCCCTACTCAAGGTCATCAAATTTTACAGCCTTCTTGTAGCCTCTTTTAAGAGACCATGACACACATTGACTATGTGAAGCTGTTGCAATATCCTGTCCATAAATTGTGTATTTATATTTGCTTTGGTTATTTTCCTTTGACATTCACTGCAAGCATGGTTTCAGGAAATACCATCTACAAGTCATTTTGTACAAAGGCATACACCAGCATACCATATGCTTTGTTTCATCTTACCTTCCTTATGTTCTTTTCAGATCACCATTCTGATTTTTATGAAAGATGATATTCTGATGCGTGGCTGATTGTATATGTTAAGGAGAGATGGGTTAGAAATTCATGAATTTAACTTTCAGTTTTACTGATATTTTGTTACAGAGTATTGATAGAAGCTCCCACCACTTCCAACACACAAAAGGATATTTTCTAACATCATTAGCAACAGCAGCCTTCCAAAGAATTAAAATTTTTTGTCTTGTCTAAGCACTTTTACCTCTGTTAGTCCTGTCAAGGGTTTAATAGAGGGCTTAGATAGTGTCCTTTTAAATCCCATTTTACTTATGACTGTGTCATCATGCATGTTCCTTCTCTCATCCATCAGCAGTTCATATATATAAACAAACTGGTCTGCAACCACCCACAATGCAGAAAAACATTATTTATTCTGCTGTCAACCAATTTTATAATTATTATGGCAATCACATATATCTCTTATGGGCATTCCTTTCTGGCACTCCTTTACACCACAAGCTTTACCCAACAAATTATTTTAGAAAGCAGCTGTATGCTTTGTCAGTGTCACAAAGCATTGTATTCTGGGGCCATTTTTTCCTGAAGTGTTCCATCAAAAACTTGTGAGTATGAAATTAACAAGTATCCTCCCCAGCCTTTGAAATGAATGGACTCTTGTGAATTCCAAGGATTTTACACTGCAATATTTTAGTAATCTCCCTTCACAAATGGGTCAAATTAGCACACAGTACTATTTAATAGTACTATTAATACTTAATAGTACTATTAATATTTAATTTTTGCTAAAAATAGATATATAAAAAATGTATGCTATCCACTAGCATTTATTTGCTGTGACAAAAAATACAGCTGAGTTAGTTTGGAGAACCACGAAGTGCCAGAGATAATTGCTCATTACAGGACTTGGTACAGTCCGGCTCTTCTTACACCTCACTGACCACACGTGATAATTGAATTTTCTTCTCTCATTCTAACTCCTGATATCCCACAGGTGCTAATATTTTCTTTGCTTCATACTACCACCTTCTAGCTGGAAAGCATAATTAAGCCAAAGTCAGAGAAGGTTATCTGTAACTAATTTAAAGTCCACAGATTTTTTTTGTTTGTTTGTTTTTTCTCAAAACTGAATGAAGGCTCGTTGGCACCCGTTGATTTAATAAGGTATATCCTGCTTTGGAGCTCAGTCCTCATATGAAGTATTTGATATTTTTTTATACTGATACTTGCACATCCTCATGGACTTCATTCAGCCTAAGTGCCTTTTTTTAAGTTATGTTTTTTCTAGCACAATTCACAGTTCAGCTGCTACAGTGTTCCATTTAGACTCACGCTCAATATGTTCTCTTTTTATCTTGTTCAAAATGCTGGCCTGGCATTTTTACACAACGCTCAATTGTTTCTAAAAAGGGTATGCACACACAATAGCCACAGCTGTAAAAGCATGGAAGAACTGCATTCATGCTTTAAAAACGGGAAAGATGAGCAGCTTCCAAACACTTCATAATTAGTAAACAATGCCAGGGCCTGTTCCTGTCCCAGAAGTAGGACATGACCCAATGAACTCGGCCTTTTTAGAGCTGCATTCCAGGGCTCTGAACGGGGCACAGCTCCACAGGGAAGGTAAATGGTGTCACAGCCATGGGAGGGAGCAGGATACGGAATTTGAGATATGGAATAAAGCTCTGAATTTTGCTCTTCGCCATCTGCTGCTGCCGAGCAGAGCTGTCAGTCGAAGGCCCAAGAAAAGCTTTTTTTATGACTTAAAGCCTGTGTTGTTCTCATCTGAGATTCTGGAGACTCACCACGAGGGGAATTAAACTAAGAGTCAGGAGCACCGTGACCGGGCGGTGGAGGGAGGCCGTGCCCACACAGCGCCGGGCAGCATTTAAGGTGGTGGCTCCTCCGTGCTGGCCGAGCAGCCCTGAACAGCACGGCCCGGCAAGGGACCACACCGGGCACTGCTGCGGATCCCTTCCACAGCCCTGCGGTAACACGAGCTGCACCGCCAGCTTCCAGAGGGCTGGATGCGGGCCGAGAAAGGACGCGGATAATGGAAACACCTTTATGCCACAGCACGGCTCCCGCCCGCGCCTGCGCGATGGCTCCGGCCCGGCAGCGCCATGGCCGCGGCCTGGGAGCGCCGCTCCGCGCACGGCCCCTGACGGACGGCGCCGGAACCCGGGATGGACGGCCCTGGAGCAGGTGATGGACGGCGCTGGAGCAGGTGATGGATCCCCCTGGAGCAGGTGATGGATGAATAGCTCTGGAGCAGGGGAAGCTCCCACTCCCCCCGCAGCCTGCCGGAGCAGCCCTCGTGGGGCAGCGCCTGAGCCCCGGCGGGGCCTCCCCGGCTCTGCGTGTCCCGAGCTTTGGTCTCCGTTTTGTTATTTATTTTACTTTGTTTTTAAGAAAACAGAAAAAATCCCACAAAATTCTAATGGTTGTGTTTGTTACAGTCCCTCTTCACGAAACATCCGTGTTGTTCAGCTTTGGGATCCATCTCTGCGTGCTGTAGCCGTGCTCACCTGAGTACCTTTCAAAGTTACAGGTAGATATAAAAATGTGCGTATTGGTTCTGGTCACTCTTTCTAATGTTTTCTTAAGGGGAAAAAATAGCAGTGGTACCTTATGTAAAATAAACTGCCAACTTGTTAGCTCTTCTGTGAGCCTTTGTTTTATGGAGATGCTGTTGTTCAAGGAGAAGAAATTTAACCTGCGGATTTTGTAGTTGATTGTGAAATTTATTGAGAGCATGAACTTCCGGTGTGCAAAACTGTTTGGTCAGAGACATGCTAAAATGTCTGTTATAAAAATTAATTTTACAAAGCTAGAAATGTAATCTGTTTCCAGGACCTGGATAACCTAGAGGTGCACATTTGACTTTTGAATGGTGAATACTCAGAGCTGATGGAATTATCAGTAGAGTAAAGATTAGATGTTTTTAAATCTTTAAGACTTGGTGGGAGGAGAGATGTCTTTACTGAATGCCAGTGAAAACTGAAATGTTTTTTGACCTATCAACTTTGTGTACAAACGTTTTGGCCTACGGTATGTGTGACTATTTTTTTTTTTTTTAATTTTTTTTTTTTAGAATAAGTGAGTATTTACATCCTTCAGAATGCCGAACTCCAATGCCAAGCTTCATTCTAACCACAGGGGTGGCCGAGAAGCCAGCAGGAGGGAATTGGTTTCCAGATCTTTGCAGAGTGCTCAGCATTGCCTGGAGAACCAGGATTTTGGAACTGCATATGCTCACTATCTCCTGGTACTTAATCTAGCTCCTGAGTTAAAAACTACTGTCAAAGTAAGTGCTCTTTGAATTACTTGAAATTTTATTTATTGTAATTCTCTTGAGATCTTTGTGACACGCTTTGTACTTGTGATTTTGTACATGTGACTGATTTCTGCTTTTATTGAAGACAGAATTGGAAAATCAGTAATGATTGGGGTGGCCAATGACTTCTTTAATAAGCTCTGTATAAAGGGAGTTCATAGAATCTTCTTTTAATCTGTGTGCCAATCTCTATGCTCATTTAATAAAAACAGGGCCTTGTTAGTATTAGAGCATGCATTAATATACATGCAGGCTCTCAGTAAACACTGCTGGGTGCTGATCCTTTTGTGTAGGTGTCCACGACCCCTCCAGATGTTTTCAGGGCTCAGTTCCCTCCTTCTGGCAACTCCCAGCACCTCAGTGGTCTATGCTTTATTTTCTAGGAAACATTTCAGTTTACTCTCTTTAAATGGGCAGAAGAACTGGATTCTCTGGCACGGATTCAAGATCTGTTTAACTGCTATGAACAAGCACTTGAACTGTATCCCAATGATGAAGTGATCTGTAACAGTATGGGAGAACATCTCTTCAGGTTTGTAGTGATGTATATTCAGTTTTTGTGAGGGTCATGTTGTAAAAACAAACACATTCAAATCTGTTTGTCTTAAATAGCTTAAAAAGAGTAACCAGTGCTAAAATAAATGTTGTTAATATCAGCAAAAGAGGAAAAAAAAAAGTGCTACTATGTTTTGTTGTTGCTCAGGTCATCAAAGGCTGGAATTGTAAGACTGAAATCATAGATCATAATCCAGGTGGTTTTAGTTAATTTCTGTTTTGAAATTTCTTTGTTTTAAAGCAACACCTCTCTGAGCATTGTATTAAAATGTGTACAAATATTTGATAGATTTAGGGGTTTTTTTCAGTGCTGTCTGATTTGAGATTATGCTGTAGGTAGCATTAAAACGTGATTCAGATTCACAAATTGGTTTCTTTTTGTTTCTTTTAATTTCTTTTTTTCAAAATTGGCACTTGATGCAAAAGCTGGCAACTCAAAATTCAGTGGTTTTGCAGGATGTTCCAGTTAAATAGAGTACCAACATTGTTTTAGCATTCTCTTGAGTTTATAATTCGCTTGAGTTGAATATCTGTGAGACTGGATTGCAGAGTTGCTGCTGTCATGTTGTTGCAGCAAGTTTCTGTAAATAAAACCTGTTTTACTTTTTCAAAGGATGCAGTAGTGGATGAAGGCTGCTGCACACAATGGTGTTTCTGAACTGGCTTTGCATTTTACAGTAACTTGACGTAAAGCTATAAATCATTCTTTTTCATAAAGTAATGCCACTGTTTCTAAAGATAATTTTTCTAAGTAAGGCAAAATATTTCTGTTGTCTTTAAGCTGACATGAGACCTTTTTACAGACCCTCAGATGTTCACAGCTGCATGCATACTTTCCATTTGTTTGTCATTTTTGCTCTTAGGATGGGCTTCAGAGACGAAGCAGCTGGGTATTTCCATAAAGCAGTGAAGCTCAACCCCGACTTTGCTGATGCCAAGGAGAATTTTTACCGTGTTGCAAACTGGCTGGTGGAGCGCTGGCACTTCATCATGCTCAACGATGCCACGAGGAACCTCACCTACCTCAGGGCCATTGAGAATGCTGTGCTCTCAGGCAGCAAATCTGTCCTGGATATTGGAACAGGAACAGGAATTCTGAGGTATGTTTACCACAAATGCATGCTTCATGTGAATTTTATAGAAAACTATTGGTTGCCTGACAAAATTTGGCTGAGAGTGGGAAAAATAACTTCTTTGCTCTTCTGGAGACAGAACCTAAGAAAGCAAAGCATTTAGAAGCCAGTGAGTCTGGAGATTAGTGTCTAGTAGTATTTTTGGAACTATTTTTTGTTATTTGTTCCAGATGCATTTTGTGCCAGTAAGTGCTGTTTAAATTGAACTGCTCACATGGGTTTTGAAGTTGTAATGTTATTTGTCCTGTCTTTAAATATTGACTGTAAAGAGTGGATTCAGCATAGCTGAGGGAGTGTCCTTATGCTAACTGTCGTGGTTTTTTTGCTGATGACATATCAAGAAGATGTAAACTTACACAGTATCAATGATCACACAAGAGATACCAGTTCACTTAAGGATGGTTTTTAGACTTGAACTGGTAGAAATATGAAGTAGATGTGAAGGAGGGGAAAATCCCTGGTTCTTTGTTTTTCAGTATGTTTGCAAAAAAGGCAGGAGCATCTTCTGTCTATGCCTGTGAATTATCCAAAACCATGTATGAACTTGCCCGTGATGTGGTGGCAGCCAATAATATGGGAAGAGAGATCAAACTTCTGCATTTGAAGTCACTTGATATAGAAATTCCAAAGCACATACCTGAAAGGTACGTTGTTGCTTTCTCTTCTGATGGTATTTTGGTTGCTCTTAATTTCAAGAAAATAGGAAATGTCTTATGACCTAAACAGGAAATAACACTGCTGTGATATTGCTCATAGTGTGAGAAGGTTCTCATACTGTAACATATGTATCCCTTTAGTGTATATAATGAGTTACTAGATGTCAACTATTATTAAATAAATTACTGCTGTTCTGGAAGTGTCTCCTCTTATTTATGTTGTATGTTTTTTGGTTTCATTCCAGAGGACTTAAGATTTTAGGGTTGTTAGTCTGTGTAGGAATTTTATTGTGCTGTGATTATAGTTTTAGGGGTTTTAATTCCTTTTTATACACATGCATAAGTACATACTATTGCACAAAATAGATATTTTGCAGTATCATTGGCTGTGTGCCCAGGCTGAAACATCTTCCTGTTTTGGCTAGATTCTTCCCACACAATTTATTTATAAATGCTGAGCAAGAAGCTTTACAGTAAATTCTTGCTCAATATTTGCTCTCTTTTATCTGCATCTTCAATAACTTCTAACAACAATTTAAAACACATAATTTTTTGGAAGTATTAAATTGCCCATGTGTACTGAAACTCCAGAATGCTGGTAAAAGTTTTTCTCTGGGCTCATATTGGTTTGGTGGGGTTTTTCTTTAAAAGAATGATTGATTGTTGACAGGAGGCTTTGCCATATATCATATTTTTCTTGTCTAGAGTTTCCTTAGTTGTCACAGAAACAGTCGATGCTGGCTTATTTGGAGAAGGGATTGTGGAGAGCTTGATACATGCTTGGGAACATCTGCTTTTACAACCAAAGGTAGGTGATGTGGGTACCTCTGCACACATTCCAGATACAGGAATGAGAAACAGTTGTCCTGTAAATATTTCATTCCTTTTGGTATGCTAAAAATGAGTGATCTGGGCTTGCTCCATGAATTTGATTTTGGTGAGTGGCAATGAGGCAGAACATACATTGTACTTCTGTGAGCTCTGTGTTCTGAGTGAACAGCTATTTGCAAAGCATGTTTCCCTGAGGTAATCTTCCCTCATCACAGAGGGTTCACTCTTAATCACTATTCATTTATTTTAAATCTTTCTTGACCCTCATCTTTGTAAGTAACACCAGAGGGGTTTCTGTGGATTTTAAATGTACAGTCAGTCCAAGCAGATAATGCTGAATTATGGTAGAGTTTTTTCTCATTGTTATATTTGGGAACAGTTATAATTTGGAAAATAAATTAGTTTATTTTTGCTGATTTGAACCTTTTTGGAAGACTGAGCAATTCCATTGGGTCTCAGATCTTACTTTATATTTTGTGGTTTTGCTAGTACATTAAGCAAAGTAATATGACAGGGGGTCTTACATAACATAATCTCTGTTAAGCTAATATTCTTTGTAATATTCTTCTCCTTATTTTGTCCTTGTCTTGATTCCAACTAATTTGAAACAAAGTTTTAGCTGGCTGAAACCTTTTGTGTTGTACTGAATTGAAACTGATGACCTCTAGTGTTAAGTACAGGAATGATACATAAAAAAAAAAAAGTTGTCACATGTTTCTGTATATAGTGATTTTCAATCTGCATTTTGTTAGAGTTACACAGAGAAAGTAGTAGACTGAAAAGTAAAGCTGATGCCTGGTTATATTGAAACACTGTATTTTAAAAGCTCCTTTAATGGTCAACAGAATGCCAAAGACTAGGGACTTTACCAGTTACTAAGAACTTAGTGATGTTTTGATGTCACTTGAATGGCTCACTAATATCTAACTTAGGCCACTGTCTCATTGCATGTTGTTGTTCGTATTTTCACAGCCTAAAAACCAAGACATTAGTACTGGAGACTATGGCAGGGTTATTCCTGCAAGTGCTACAATATTTGGGATGGCAGTGGAATGCAAAGAGATACGTAGACATCACAGGTGTGTTTGAACTCTCTTGAACCCACATTTTTTTATTTGGGAAGAGAGACTGGTTGTTTTTATTGACCACTTCTCATTAACTTTGCTTTTCATTTTTTGAATGGCTAATTATCTGTTTAACTAAAAATATTTTTGCTCTTATCATGCCCACCCCTTTTCCAGGCTGTCTTTGTTTTTTTCCTTTTTTTTATGCCCCACTTCCCTATCCCTTTGAGGTTCAGATTTTCTGGACTCTGAAATACCTGCCTCTAACGCATGCTAAAGAAATTTAATTCCTTCAGAGTAAAACTACTTCTCAATTTCTGATTTGGAGATTCTTGGATTAATGCTTGGCCTTTATCCTCATTTTACCCTCTTCATAATCTGCTTGATACCTCACTTCTGGATCTAACCCCTGTAAATGCTAAGTGTTGATAACCCTAGATGTCTTTATCTGTCTTAATGTCATCTGCCTAATTCTGGACTGGCATACAGTAGGGCTTCTTTGCTGAAACCAGTTCTGACTGTGTATCATTTTCATATTTATTCTAATCTTTTAGAACAGTATCATTAAATAGAGACAGTCTGTCTGAGAGGTTTGGAC
This sequence comes from Oenanthe melanoleuca, assembly GCF_029582105.1. NCBI lineage: Eukaryota > Metazoa > Chordata > Aves > Passeriformes > Muscicapidae > Oenanthe > Oenanthe melanoleuca. The sequence continues at coordinate 12,835,861 of NC_079337.1, forward strand.
TTGGTGTATTTTGTATAAGATTAATATTGTTGTAGATTGGAGAAAATACTAACTTCTAGAGGTCCACTGTACTAGATGAAAAGCAGCCAGGCTGCATCAGTGATCTCTCTAATGCAGTAGACCTGGACAGGTGGCCAGAAAGAGAAAGAAGTTCCCTATGGTAGATGGTCACAGAATAATTTATAAGTTATTTATTCATCAGTTAGAAGTTTGCCTGGAAATTGGACATTGACTGTTCCTTACAAAATTTAAGTAGATTGAAAGTTAATTTGCTGTTAACTTTGGATTGCTGAATTGACATTCCATTTCAATAGCTTAAGGGCAAGTGATTAGCAGGTCTGAATGATTGTCACAAATTAATTAGGACAAAAAATTTTCACTTTTAAATTTCTTGCCTTTATAGTTTGAGACCTGTTTTTGCTCCAGTAAGAATATTTAAGACTATTTTAATAAGTCCTGGTTTTATGTAAAACACTTGCCTGCTCTCAGATTTAAACTATGCAGATCTCTTTGAATCATTCTGATGTTCACCCCTTCACATTTACCCATGTTTTCACAATCTACAGGAAAAATTTGGGGCTTGGATTTTTTTTTTATGACAGGAGGTCTAATGAAATAGCAGTGTAGAAATATCTCTTTTCTCATGACTTATATATCATCTAGCATAGTTTTTGCCTTGAACAATTAATACAACTTTTCTTTGAGCTTTTCCTCATGCTTTAATTATTTTTTTGAGTGGTTAGAAGCAGAGCCCATTCAATCATGTATTGAATGAATACTTAATTTTTTTTCTTTGAAGTACATTTAAAAGTGTGTTTAATTTATCATCAAACAGTGATTCATCTTGCTGAGAGAGAGAATCCCCTTTTAGTCCAATTGTTGATGATCTTGTCTGTCACAGCCATCTCACAGTGTCTGATCTGATCTTCTACTTTATACGGTCCCATTCTTTCAGCAATTTTAAGTTATGCTTCATTGCTTGTGCTCTGATTGGTATTGGGGATTTTTTTCTAGGATATATTGGAATTCTTAATATGTATTGGGCTTTTTCTTAGTTTCTGGTGACAGCATTGAGTTCTGATTCTTAAAAGTGAGGTTCATTTTCTGCTCTTCAGAGCTGCTCTGAACATGACAACCCCACAGAATTGTTTCAGTATTTTTTAACTTCTCAATTCTAACACTATGTATATTTTAAAATAATTTTTCAGTCTAGGGAGAATTTCCTTTAGGTTTTTGGTCAAATTACCTGAAATTTAATTTCTCCTCTGTTTGCCTTTACTCCCAGAGTGGGAATACAAGAAGTTGCTGGTGTGTGTTTGTCAAATTCAGTGCAGTTCTTCAGTCCCACGTATGCTGCTGCTGGCTCAGAGGAAACTGTGGAGCCTTACACCACTGAGAAGCTCAGTCGTATTCCTGGGGGTTACAGAGCCCTCACAGAACCCTGTCAAGTCATGACAGTAGATTTCAATGATCTGCAGGTAATGATTTTTCTTACACCCTTCTTACATAATCTTTTTATGATAGTGGAAGTCGCATAGCTTACTTGTTTTTGGGTTCAACTTCAGAACAATTCACAAGTGCAGAGTTGGCAGGGCTGCACTGAAATCCTCTGCTGGTTGTGATGCTTGTCTGGTTGAGTGGTGGTGTGATTCCTCAGATGATAGTCTGTAATTTTTTTGAAGGTGGAGTTTTTTTGTTGATTTGGCATAGCTCAGGGAACTTTATAAACTACCTCACTGTAAGATCAAACAACTACTGGCCTTAGTACAAGAAGGGGAAGGAAAGATGCAAGAGATCCATCCTAAATGATTTATACAGTTGTGGAGCTGACTTAGTTTATTCCTCTAAAGTCAGTCTTCACTGAGCTCTTGAAGACAGGAGAAAGTCTATACTTTCCACCTGGCATCAAAATGTAAGTGTAAAAGAGGAGATGAATAATTATTCTATTCAACCATTTGATTCTACACTTCAGCTCATTGGTATCTTATGGTATTTCTGTAATAGTGCATTCTAAAATCTAGTAGCATAATTTTGTGTATTTAGCACAAAATACATTTGTACGTGTATGCTAAATAGGCCTGAACTGGAAGGCAAGGAGCTCAGCCCCTGCAGCTGAGCTTGCTAAAAAGATGATACATCTGATCTCTGGTGTGCTTCTTGCTCATTGACCTGTGCTGAGGAGCTAGCATTGAGTCAGAGCTTAAAATAGATTCTGTTATATAAATGAAATTATTCTTGGCTGCTGCTTGGCCAGGAGTTGCAGTTTCTGAATCAATAGCTTTTCCTAGTTGGCTTGTCTGACATCCTGAGATGAAAAATGAAATAAGACAAGGCTCTTCAGTATACTATTGGGAGCAATCTCTGTGACCTAATGTTGCTTCTGCTTCCAGCATCAATAAGAAACTATTGCTCTCATCTGAGAGATGTCTGTTCTTAAGCATCTGCCTGCTGGCAAACATGTAAAGATAATTTTAAAGTGTAAAGAACAGTGTTATTCTTTAAATCATGTTTCAGAAGTGCTCCTTTGAAGTTTCAGTTAGACTAATGGAGTGCTCCTGTCATGAAATGTTAAGATATCCTAAGTAAAAAGGAAGAAATGCTGCTATTATGAATCACTGATGTGGTTGGGAATCCATGGTTACTGTTTGTTGTTACTTTGTCACTGGGCAAAGGTGGCAGTTACAAACACTGGTTGGTTACTTTCAGCATGGATTTTTTTGTTGCTGTTTGTTTTTGTTTTGGTGAGTGTTTTTTTTATGTGTTATGTCATGGCCACACCTGGATGTTCAGTCAGTGCAGCTAAAAATGGAAAAAAAAATTGTCTTTGTTCCTATTGTAATAAGAAAAAAGCCTCCTAAACTTAAAAACAGTAGAAGAATACGAACTAAGAACAGAAAGTCAGATAAGAAATCACTTAGCACTAGTAAGGTAATTTCTAAGACCTATTTTCTAGACTCCTATTTCAAAAAACTAGAGGGATATTGCATATATTCTGCTTGTGCTAACTATCCAGACCTAAACTGGCAGAACTGAGAAGAGGGCTTAAAATACAGTACAACAGTGTTTCTCAAACTGCATTGTAGGACACTTCAAAGACATCAGTACAGACCAGACAAATAAGAAGTCAAAAATCACAAATAATAATAATAATTTTTAAAAAGCAGCTGCTTTATGGTGATTTGTTTTTTACAGCTGTTATTAGCAGCAGCAGCTCAGTCTCTCCCAGGCAGGGGAATGAGGTGTGGCTGTAATTACACTTGTACCCAGCCAGGTGCTACCTGTGTGCATGCTGCTGGCAGCAGATCAGTGCCACTGGCACAGGGGAAGTGTTTACCTCTGCAGCCAGTAATTAAAGCTCAGTCTAACTTTCAGGCCCTGAAGGAGCTGTGCTTTTGCCAACAGTTACAGATTTTGGCTCTTCCTAATCCTTCATGAGAAGTTGTGGTATGGAATATGTGAGAAATTGTGGATCAAGACATAGGAGACTCAATAACTGCATTCTTTCTGTAGGTTTTCCTTCTGTTTGTAGGTCTTTCTCATTCAGAGGACATGTGTGGCATTGAATCATTTTGGTGTTTTACTGCCTATTTCTGTGCCATTGCTGTATTTCTTTTGCTCTCTCTTTAACAAGACTATTGATAAATTGCCATCCTGATTTGCTATGGCTGTTTAAATCTGTAATTGGCATAAATAATAGAAGGTTTATAAAGTGGCAAATGTGAGGAATAAATATGGGTTAAGCAGCATGGCAGAGAGCAGGGAAAGCTGAAATAAGCCTTCAGGTGGGTTTTTAAGTGATGGCAATGTAAGACTGCAGTTACTAGAACCCACTGGATGAGAACCTTGGGACTGCTGCTTTTGAGGAGTAATCAGGAAGAATACTTCTAACACCAAATACACTTCTATTCTTCTCCAACTTCCCAGAAAGCCAAGAACCAGATGCATGCTTGTGCTCTTGCTGTCTTATCTCAAGGAGCTGGATGCCAGCAAAGCTTCAGCTGACTACTCTTTTCTTCACTAGCTAAGGAGGTACCAAAAACATGACTGGCAGCAAAGCACTTCTGTTGAAGAGCAGTGAGATCTTACTATGAACTTTGTTACCATCCAGTAATTTTAACTTGCCCATGGTTCAGCCATCTCAGTTGTGAGAAGAGGGATAGACAAGCTCTTGGAGAACACAGAATGAAGAGGGAAGAATAAGAAACCCAGCATGTGACAGCTACTCCTGTCCTCAGAGCAGGACGTGAACTTTTGTTTCACCATGTGTATTTTAAGAAACTTAAAGAGAACAAGTGTTGACATAAGCAGATCAGGAAGTTGATAAATGTTTTGGAAGGGCTATTACTAAGCAGAATGAGTGATTGAGAGAACCTTTGGTCCCTTGTGCTTGACCTCCTGTTAATTGGTTTATGGTGGAACTAAAACATGAGTGCTGGTCCTTTTGTTCTTGTGAATGTTGGTAGCAGAAGGTAATTCCTGAGAAAAATAAACTGTACATGGAAAAAGACTTAATTTCTCTGGCATATTCAAAAGTTTTTAGGAGTATTGGAGAATTTATAAATGATCCCTTTAGGGTAGACCTTAAGGTTTTCCCACTGGTGAGATTGTACATGCCTGAGCTTTTATATAAGTCTACACAGCCCAGACAGCAGATAAAACACCCTCAAAGGTATTTGACTTCCTGTTTTTATAATGACTCTGCAGGCCTGTGTTTGAGAAAATTCACAGTACACAGGATTTCTAGAACTGATTGAACACAGATTTTAAGTGAAACATGTGGCTGAGCATTGGCTTGAGTCCAGCCAGAAGCTTGGCTCTGTTTTTATTCCTTTCCTGCAGTTTTCAGTGGGTTTAAATATGTGTGTTCTTAGATGTAGGTGTGTTTGCTTCTCACAGATGCAGGTTGTCCATGTAGGAAATGGCTCTTGTATGTGGGAAGACAGTTCCTATGTTAGTGAGTACTAATGATGATAATTGGTATTATAGAGGCTTGGTAACTTCAAGTTTCTGTTGGGTGTCCTCATGGATTGGTGCAGAAATTTTGGATGATTTAGTTTAATGAAACCAAATTTTTATTTATGGAAATAAACTCCCCCACTTCTTTTTTTTTTTTTTTTCTCTTTCTCCTTTGGTCAGGAGCTGAAAAGCCTGGCAGACAGAAAGCCCTGGAAACTCAGCCTGCCAGTCACTGAAGGAGGAATACTGGATGCTGTTGTGGTGTGGTTTGTACTGCAGCTTGATGATGAGCACTCTCTGTCTACAAGTCCCAGTGAGGAAACTTGCTGGGAACAGGCTGTGTATCCTGTGCAGGGCCTCCTTGGTACGTCCGGTGGGTTTGCTTGTTGTGGTATATTAACTTGGTTTCATTTTGGGGATTTTTTTTTTTTTTTGTTTTAATTTTGATAAGTAAGCTTATCTCAGAGACTAGGAAGCCTAAATAGGATTAGCTGAGAAGTGATCATGTTTCTGGTCTGTAGGGCACAGTCCCTGTATCAGGGCTTGTTTGTGGGATTTTGCTGTTAAGCAGATGAGATCTGGAAGAATACTTTTCATTAAGTTGTTTTTTTCTATATTGAATTTAATGCATTGTGGAGCACCTCCAAAAAGTGAGGCTACTGACTGGCTTATTTGGTGAACGAGCAACTTAGGAGAGAAAGGGAGGCAAGGTGAGGTAGGAATTGCTAGCTGTTACTGCCACAAAACCAAAACTAAACATTTCTACCTACCCCTTGCCCTGTGTGGGATTCAGCTTGAATACTCTCCACATACAACCATTGCCAGAGTAATTTTTAAATGTCTCCTCTCAATTCACCCACCTTTTATTTTCCTGTTTCCTAGAATCTTAGAATATCTGAAGCTGGAAGGGACCCATAAGGAGCCTGCTTCTTGCAGGATTATCTAAAATTAAATCACTTGTCTAAGAGCATTATCCAGGTGCTCACTGGACTCTGGCAGGCTTGGTGCTGTGACTACAGCCCTGGGGAACCTGTTCCAGTGACTGATAATCCTGTGGGTGAAGCACCTTCTCCAAATGTCCCATCTGAACTTCCTTGATGCAGCTTCATTCCATTTCCTCATGCCTCTGAGAGAGATCAGCACCTTCCCCTTCACTGCCACCCTTGTGGGGGTTCTAGAGCATGATGAGATCTTCCCTCAGCCTGCTCTTCTCCAGGCTGAACAAAACAAGTGCCCTCAGCTGCTCTTCATAAGTCTTGTCCCTGAGGCCTTTCTCTGTCTTGGTCACCCTGCTCTGCACACACTCTGATGGTTTGATGTCCTCACATTGTGACACAGATGTAAACAAAATGAGATAATGGGGCGGGTGGGTGGGTTGGTTTGTTTTTTTCAAGCGCCATAAGGCTCTTCAGTGATGTGTCTATAAAGTAACTGACATGACTTTATTTTATGCTCTTTTGCCAAGATTATTCTGTGAAGACTGGAGATACTGTGATGATGGAAGTTTGCTGCCAAGACTGCTACTTGAAGATCCAGAAGATTTCTTCTTTGCCTTCAGAGTGTGGGATGGATTTCAGTGACAGAGACAACACGCTGAGTTTGGGCAATGAGACTGAATTATGTAATGCTCTGGCTGGACTTCAGACAAGCACCAAACAGGCTGGCAGCACTCCAGTGTGTGTGCTGGAATCCACAGAAATTGCCCTGCTGAATGACGTAGCCTACCATGAATGTTTTAAAGCTGCCATGAGCAAAGTGCTGCTGTCTTTAAATCCAAGTAAGGACTTGCACTCCATGGATGTTGATGGACATGGCAGCGGGATAAACCTCCAAGAGCATCAAAACAAGAGCTCTCTAGATGGGGATCCTGATGCTTTGTACATTTTAGATGTATCTGAAGGCTTCTCCATCCTGCCAATTATAGCTGGCAAGCTTGGACCAGTTAGAGCCTACAGTTCTGTTGAGAAAGAACAGCATCAGGCAGCACTTCATGTCATTGCAGAAGCAAACCATTTCCCTAAGGAAACATTAGAGTTTTGGCTCAGCCACTTAGAAGAAGAAAGTGTGGTGCTACAGAGACCCAAATCAGACAAATTGTGGAGTATTATTATCTTGGATGTTATAGAGACATCAGGTTTAATCCAGCAGGAAGTGATGGAAAAGGCTGCAATATCCAGGTACAGTATAAAAGGATAAAAAATATTCCTAGGAATATCTAACTACCTGATAAATTTTAAGAGTATTCCTTGTAACTATGTAATTACTGTTACATTGCTTCTGTAGAAAAAGGTTTTTTCCTTGGATTAAACCTCCCAGTGTTTCTGGCATTACCATTGTACATATACATTACTTTTTGTTTTTTTAAAAGCATCAAGATTTCCTCAGATTCCTTTTTTTTTCTTTTAATGCAAGAATATGAATGGATGATCATATTCCTCAGTCTGTCAGAAGTTTGCAGGATAGCAAAGAATAACCAAGGTAGCTTTAAGTGCAAGGTTGGAAAAGCCCAGATTCATGTACATGTCAAAGGGTTGTGGTAACAAACTGGTCCTGCTAAAAGACAAACGTGGTGTTAGAACAGCCAGGGAAGCAGCAGCAAAGCTGCTGTTCCTCACAGCAGGAGGAGTGGGAAGGAAGGCAGAGGAGGAGAAGTAACATAATGGAAATGGGTAACTAAGTGTAAAATGGATTTATCCCCTTTTGTGGGCCTAGGTAAACTTGACTGTTAACCCTTGTGTTTAGTAATGGCACATTATGCTCAGGAGCACTTGACTGCAGAGGAAGAACTATTGTGTCTTTCTTAAATGTAGTTACTGTTCTTTCAATGCTGTTGATTGATCAACTTTACAGGTGAAATCCCTCTCATTTTACAGATGTTTACTTCACAGTGGAGGGAAGATTTTCCCACAGTATGTGTTGGTATATGGGATGCTTGTAGAATCAGAGTCTCTGTTGCTGGAGAGTGCTGTTCAAGGAACAGAACCAACTCTGGGGTTTAATATAGCCCCTTTCATCAACCAGTTCAAGGTAGGAAGCTGGTGTGTGGCTCCCAGGCATGGTTTCAAAGCTGCAGCTGTTTAGCTGTTTAGATTTGTTGTGAACTGTAAAAAAATACTGTTGAAATTATTAAGAGAGTTTTTTGTGACCACATAGGAACCTTGAGATAAACTAAAATGGGTGGTGTCTGTTTAGAACTGGTGTGGAAGTTTGTCCCAGTTACTGTACAGAAGAGTGACTGCTGTTACTGTTCCCAGGCACTTGTATTCCAACGTTTCAAAAGGGATTAGAGGGCTGTATTTTGCATTTTGTCTATCTCTGACAGTCATTCCCGTAATTCCTGGCAACTTTTGTGTTCGGATTTTTCTACCTTTTCCCTTTGTAATGGCTGTTCTGGTCTATACTTTCAGGTCCCTGTTCGTGTGTATTTGGATCTCTCCACATTACCCTGTGTACCCTTGAGCAAGCCAGCAGAGCTCTTAAGGCTGGATCTCATGAATCCTCTGCTGAACAGCCCCAGCAGAGAAGTGAAGGTGAGTTCTGGGGCCCAAAGTGCATTTAACTACTCTTTTTGCACCACTGCTTCTTATATGCTCCCGTGGGCTAAACATTTCAATATAGGATTTGTCTGCAGCTGTCTCTGAAAAGTATTGAAATGGTTTGAACTTCTTCCTTTTCAAAGAGCAAAGTAGTATAACTGACTATTATTTTAAATATTTTTAGATACAAATTTGTAAGTCCGGCCGGGTCACTGCTGTTCCCTTCTGGTATCACATCCATCTAGATGAAGACAATAGCTTGAACACATCTGATGAGTCCTCACACTGGAAACAAGCTGCAGTTGTTCTGGATGAGCCTATCCCAGTTCAGGTTGGAGATGAACTTGTACTTGATGTCCAACACCATAAAAGCAATATCAGCATTACAGTGAAAAGGTGAAGTATGTCCTGTGTGATGTGTGCTTAATTACCTTTGCATAAACTGACTATTTAGAAAAACACTGCTGTTACTTTGTAATAAAGTCTAAATTTTATTTACTGATCAAAACGGCTGCTTTGTTGCTTTAATAATAGATACTTAGGTTCCACTGGTGGACTAAAATTTGGTAAGGGTATTTTCTCAAGCAGTTAGAGGAGGCTGCAGCACAAACCTCATTGCTGGCTCGTGTAGTGACTGCAGAGTTCTGCTACCAGGTCAGCTGTAGTGAGGGGGGAAAAAAGCATCCAGGCACTTGTACCAGCAGTAAACAGCTGTGGCTGTTTGGGATAGAGTCCTTGTTTCTCAAACTGTGATTCCAGTTCTCAGTTGCCAGAGCCTCCTACATCAGTCTTTGGAGATGTTACCAGTGTGGGAGGAGTGAGCAGCATTCCAGCTGCAGTTATCACAAATCAGTGCTGCACACAGAGCATTCTGAAAAGCTGTAAAGGAGTGCTGTTGGGTTACTCAAGCTATATAATGGAAGGTAAAACTGGTAAACTTTTTAGAATCCCCCAGAGAATTTTTCTGGGAATACAATGGTCTTTAACTTTGTTTGCAGAAAGTTGTATAAAATACATCAGTCACTGCAATGCTCCTATCTTATACAGCTTTACATCTTAGTATAATGGAGATACCCAGTTCCTTCCATTAAATTTGTATACAAGTGGAAGACTAATAAAAGCTTTGAACTCAGCACTGATTCTACCTGTGCAGAGAAAAGGAAGACTGTTACCAAGATTTTTCTGTAGCTAAGCTTTTTACTGTGCAGTTTGTTCAGTGGAGAAGAGGCAGTTCTGTGATCTTTCCTTAACAGCAGCCTGTATAAAGAGCCATCCAAAAATGATTCTTCTGGAAGTTCTGGGCCTGCTGAAGTCATTATATACTCTTCATTAGATCAGACCTTTCAGATAGTTTAACTTATTTTTATCTATCAATTTCTATTTATTTCTATCAAGTTTGCTCAGTTTAACTTAAGGGATTGTTAGAGCTGGGGTTGTCCCAGCCTCAGCTGAACCTGCACCTGTTAAACTGCTGTAATAAAGCTCCTTTTGGAACTTTTATTGCCTTTTGGAAGGGTGGAGGAAACATCTCCATTTTATTTTTTTTCCAAGGAAGAGGCACAAAGTCATGTTTTCTGAAGATAAATTAACTGGACACTGTTCTTTATCCAAGGGGTACAATGTGTAATGAAATGCAAGTCAATTAGAGTAGGACAGAGGCTTTTGATGCTACTTAAAAGTGTTTCTTAAACCCTGAAACCATGATCCATAGAATTTAAATTTAGTCTGACACAACTAAACCTGGCAGATACATGGTGGTTTCACCTGACTGCATAGAAAAGGTTTCTTGTTTAGGTTTCTTGTGCAGGAAGACCTTTGATAAATACAAAAACCTTAGAGAGTGAGTTAAGTATATTTATTAAGATTTTAGTAATTAAGATGAAAGCAAAATTACTTCAAGACAAATGAAAGACATTCTAGTTTCCCAGAGTAAGGCAAGAGCAATCCTCAAGACTTCTGATTAAAAAACTTGGGAGGAGATTTGGCATAAAACAGCAGAGGAATAAATACGGTTAAGAGGAAATGAACTATTTGCAAATGAACTTTTTATATAATCCTGATAGGTTATGCTGTGGAGTACTGTGGTAGTGGTTTTCAAAAGACAGGGTAGGTATCATTGCAAGATTTCTATTTATTTTTTAAATTCAGCAGCAGTCTCTAGGGAAAGGTACAATCCTATAAGCTACTGCAATTAAAAAAATATTCTTCCAGAAAAAACCAAAAACAAGTAGGAATTTTATATAGTGCAAACAGAATAACTGAATAATAGTAAAATAACTTAGTAGCTTTCAAGAAATACTCTGAAAGAAATAACCAAGACACTTAAATAGCTATCAAGGGCCCCTCTGAACCTTAGTTTTCTACCAAACAGACATAACTTCAAGTATTAAAAAAAAAGTCTTCAGAGTGAGGTTTTTGAAGAGCTAGAGCACAGTAGCTACTCTGCTTGCAGCAGCCCTGCTCCCTCATACTACTCCTACCCCTGCCCCTTTCTACTGTATACATGCAGGAAATGAGGTTATTTCTGGTAGTGGCTGCAGTGGGGCACTGAGGTCCTAATGCAGTGTGAACCTGCTCCTTTTAGAGCAAAGCATGAGGTGATACTTGGGATCAAGCATGGATTAGAAGATTCTGATTCTTCATAGGCCCAAACAAGAATTCCCTTTACACTACAAGCCATGAAATACTGCAAGCACAAACTCTTGCAGCAGTTCTATTTAAGATCCTTTTTTTCCATGAGGACAGTTGTAGTCATGTGTCATTCACACTCTTAAATTACTGTAGCAGTAAATCAAATTGCTAGAAGGTGAACAGTTTAAATAAAATCTTTAATTGCTTATTTACAACAAAGGCAATGAGTTGGCAAATTGAAAATCATGATTTTCACTTTCTCACTAACTTCAGATACAGCAAGTACATACTCAGCTATAAAATATGCAGCCTAGTGAGTAAGGCGCAATATTTACATCACACTAGTACTGCAAAAAAAGCACTTAAGATGAATTTACTGACAGCCAGAAGTTAAACATTTATCCTGGAAATGCTAACAATGCTGAAAAAGAAACCTAAGATCTCATCATTTAAAAAGTAGTGCTCTACTGGTTTGGTTGTTTTTGTCAGATTGCAAACATGCAATAATAGTAAAAATCTGATAATGGGATAAAAACAATACCTCTCTGACATTATCAGTTTTTGCAAAATAACATTTTTATACAAGTGTACTGCTTCTTGGGCTGAAATCTAGTCCTAGCAAATCCAGTATTAGACTAGCTACATAGTTTTACCTCAGCAAAGGTCTTCTCTGGGGAAAAAAACAGCTATTACATTTGAATCCAGGCTATACTAGAAGCATAATACAATCACACAGACACAAATTTAAGAACACAAATTACTACAGACACAAGATATCCTGCTTTAACAGCTTAAAAAAACTTAAGTGTTAAAGAACTTATTGCAGCCCAAACTAAAGAAATCAGTTTTGTTTTCTACTTCCTTTTCAATATCCTTCATTCCCCCTCCATGTATTTTAAGGTAGTAACCATTATTCTTATTTTAGAAGGCTAGGGAAAAGAATAGTCAAGTTAAAGTATTAGTCCAAAACTTACCATCCTGGCTGTCTCTTCTGGACACAAAAGACTTACAAACTATGAGCCTCAAGGACAACAGATACACCAACCATATGATCTGGGCATGGACTTTGAGAGCAAGGCCTGCAGGGAATGTTTTCTCTGTAGAGGTTCTTTACTAATGCTTGGTAGAAGCTATCTTCATGAAGGGACTTTATTTAGCTGTGTAGGAATGGCAAGAAGGTGGCATCTGTACAGAAGCTATCATTTCATCTCACACTCCATTCAGCATTGGGTATGGGAGTTAACCATCATTAAGACAAGCCAAGTTAACCCAAACAGCTTTTGCTACTGCTCTCCTTAAATTACATTCTTGAAATTAGGCTTTCCCATTAGTGCTAATAGTACTTGCACTTCATTTTTAGATGAGCAGAGGATTTGTTTCAAATGTCTCTTTTGCACTAAAATAATCCATTGTAATTTCGATATGATGTAGTAGCATTTAGCAGTTAAGGAGATGATGCTTGAATTTATGCAGAAACCTTTACAGTGTGCGTGTTTCATATCCATGGGGTACTCACAGATGCTCACATCCGTTGTAGATTCTGGATTCAGATGTCAGTTACAGCCATACCATATCCTCTTCTGTCCATGTAGCAGCTTTCCCAAACTTTTCAACTTTCATCCTTAATAGTACATGTTAACAGGACACATGATGCAAGTACATAATGATTCCTTGACACATTCAAAGAAAAGGCAAGTTTAACTTTTACCCAAAGCTTTCTCTGCTAAGTTGTTCTCTAGTTCAGGTGATTCCTCAGCATCCTGACTGGCAGAAGGGTTAAAAACCCCATCAACTGCAGGGGCTGTTGTTGGTGTTGTGAGAGGGGTCACAGTGTGTCCAAACCCCTGATAGTGACCCATGGGTGAAGATGGCATTGAAGAAGCATCAGAAATGGGTCTTGAGTAGATGAAGACAGTAAACTGGTATGCTCATTTTGTTCATGATCCTCAGCAAAAAACATTTTCCTTGGCTGGCCCAAAACTGTCCTCCCTAGAATTATGCAAAATGAAAAGATTTTTTAATCCTTCCAAAACCAGTCTTTGAACATATCAACTCTAAAACAGTCATGTTAAATTAGATGAGTCTTTGTTTTGTATTGCTTTTACATGGGCATTGTTAGTTTTACCAAAGAAAATTGTGTCTTTCCATTTAAGAGAAAAACAAAGTATGTTCCTCTACTTACCTAACCTTTTCTTTTTAAAAGAAAAGTTAAAAACTAGACTCTAAATCAGTCAGGAATTCTGGAAAGAAAAAAGTGCCAGATAAACCATGAAATCCTCTAGGGATGCAGCTGCCACTGATTGGGCAATAGAATGTTCTCAGGCTACTATAAAGGTAGGCAATAGTGTCATGTGAAGCTGGAAATAGAGATGCTGTTGATAACACTGTACAAATCTTGTCTGTTAACTTACCCACATTTCGAACCTGTTCAGAGATATCTGCCCTTAGATCAGAAATATCCCACATTGCAAGGAAGGAGTCAAAGCATGAGCCTTCTTCAGCTTCTTGAACATAAGGTTTATAGGAAAAACTGTAGTGATGTGCAATAGCAGCCAGAAACATCTCCACACAAATGATAAAATCCTGCAATGACAGAGAAACTGACTTAATCATTCATAACTGGAGAAAAATAGTTCTGGGTTTCTTCTACAACTGAAAGGCTGCAATGGCCCTGGGATACTGACATCAGCTACTTTTCCACCAGGATATTCTTGGCAGTTTTCAGAGAGCCATACATACAGGACTTGACTTAAACAGATAATTTAACAAGCAGCAGCTCTACAATGAATACCTGCAAAAAAAAAATGTAAGGCTATCCAGACATATTCCACTGGGGCACATTCCTTCTGGCCAATACATGGCTATAGAAGTGTTGAGCATAAAACTCACATGGGTTCATCGGCTGAAACTTAGCCAATCTTAGAATAAATCATTACTAATCAAGCCTGTGTTAATTACAGTGAGTATGATAATATTTCCTTGACATCAGCTATGTCATCTTACATATAACCATTCCTCCCCAGAAATAACCATCTGCTCTTACCTGTAAGCCTGTAGCCACAGCTTCCACACTTTGCCAATCCCAGGTGTGTTTCTCAGAAATAACACCAACTTTCACCAGCAATGCAATGAGCACAGCCTGCCTATAAAGAGAAATTATTATAGAAAGTTTGTATTAGAATTGTAACAGTAGTGCCAAAAATCTGCAAGCAAATCCAGTCATATGTACACAGAGGAAGAATCTTTAAAAAAAACACTTTTCTTTTTATATACTTAGATTTTAAGGGGAGGAAACAAACAAACTTGACAAGAGATGTCACTCATCCCTGACCCTAAAGACCAAAAGAACAAACAGAGAACCAAAGCAGAGTTTGCTGTTCCAGTCAGTCATTAGAACAAGTTGCTTCTCTTTCAGGATGTTGCTGTAGCTCAGAAAGTAATGCTCTGATAGTCAAATACACTCCCTCATTAGCAGCTAAGTGTAAGCAATGCTCAAACAGCAATTTTTATTTAAGTAACAGTAACTTATTTTGAAAAAGTAATTTTTTTTTTTTTACTTTTAAAAGGAAAAAAAATACTTTTGAAATAACTGCAAGTGAAGATTCTAAAATAAGTTATGTTCTTGAGAATCACCTTACAAAAGAGCAAGTCTAAAATATCTTAAGTGAACAAGACTGCTCTTTCCAACATATTAGTACCCTCTTCCCTTCACTGCAGCTCACTAAGATTATGGGTAGATCTTTTAAGGCCGCTAACCTCAGCCCAACAAATCCAGCCTTTTTAGCTCTTTTATGATCCACCCTGACAGCAAGAAGTAATGAGTAAAAGACCCACTTACCAGAAAGAAACAAAAACTACCATCTTCACACAAAGGAACTTGCCAACAGGCTGGATAGGGTTCAGTTCCTCACGCAGTACTTTATAAAACAGCACCAGACAATACATGGCAAACTGACAAGGAAAAGAAAATGAATGAAAGCTTTCAAATCTTTGTTTATTTTGTGAGGGAGTTGTGCTACACCCTCTCTATAATTAAAATATGTATCATAGTATGATACGACCTTAAAATGCTATCTGTTTTTTTTAAAAAGAGACTTTGGTTTTATGGAATCTTTGCCTTTCTGTTTTCAAGCACTTCTTTTTTTTTTTTTTAAATCTTAAAATTCCTGTCATTTCAACCAGGACACAGACTGGGACTGTTGTCACATCAGAAAGCAATTACAGCTCCTTCTGTGACAGTCACCCATCAAACACAGAGGTGGCAGTAAGAGGAGGACAGAACTTCCAAATGATCCCAGTTGTTATGCTGTTCTGACTCCTGCTGCTGTTGCCAAGAGAAATAAAACCAATCCACAGACTCCAAAATGAAACTCTCAATTTTAGGGGCTGACATCTTACCCTGACATTATCTGACAGCTGACCCAACAAGAAAAGGTGTTGGGCAAGCCCAACTCTCAGCACTCCACACACCATTTCCATTTTTTCCTGTGAATGTTATCACCATTTTTAACAATGAATTTTTAAGATATTGATCCTTTGTATGAGTGCTAGGAGGAAGTTGTAGGGACAAGTGGAATCACCTCTTACCAGAGAGGGGCAAGTCTGCAGCTCTAATGCCTGGGCCATACCCCCTCACCCATCAAATAATTTGTAAGAATTACCAGACATGAACACAATCACTGCCAACAGTTCACATAGAAGATGCACGAAATACTGATGAATTCAAAGAGCAGAAAGATGTACTCCTGATACTCACTAGTTGTGACATGTTGTTAAGTATAACCAGGTAAGTCCATGCATTGTTGAAGCTGAAGTTTCCTTCATCATACACTCCCACTAGTTCACAAATTCTGGAAGAATTTTTTGAATTAATCACTATGGAGCAACAGATCACTTCCCTCAAGTGCTACATCTTCACTGTATCAATCAACCCTTAGAATTCAAAACCTCTTCTGGTGCTCAAATATGGGCACTGGGGGCCTGCACAAGAGTCAGTTTCCAACAGCTCAAATATACATATAAATATAAAAAATATATAAATATTTATATGGATACTCATTGTGAGTAGCAACTTTTTCCACAATCCCACTGAATTAACAGTAATGACAATCAATGCAAAGCTCATGAAAACAAGCTTTCAGCAGCATCATATATGACTGCCTACTGTTCCTTTACAAACACAGGCTCCATGATATGAAGGCACACAGTCAAGCTTGTCTGATGCACAGTTTAAAACAATTTTAAAAGTTACATGAAACCTGCCTTTAAAAATACTCAAGTGTTGAAGGAAATGAAAAAAGAGAGGAGAAAAAAAATCTAAAAATTAAGAGATCATAAAAATGCATTTCCCACCCCAATAGTACTTCACATTCTATCCCACTGATTATAGCAGTTGGCATTAAGTATTTATTATTTCAATTCTGCAAATAGTCATTTGCTATAGAGAAGTCATAAAGAAATCATGGGTTGATTCAAATTGTTGGGACCCATTTAGCATGTAACACGAGTCTGTTTTCCAACTGCCTTGATCCAATACAAAGGGCATGAAAATTCTTTCCAGTGTAAGTCATAATCATATCCTTAAGATCAATATTAATTATTTATCAGTGTACTTACAAAGCAATAATGGTAGTAAATGGTCTGACAACAGTGTACTGCAAAACACCCAGTTTACATCTAAATAATAAAACTCTGAAAAAGAAACACAAAATTCATTGTACAAGGATTGAAATCCAATCTACTTATGGAAGATTCCCATTCTCAGTAGATTTACCAAGGTAAATTTTAATTTTATAATAATTTCAACTTCTGCATCCAGGACTTAAGATGTTGTACAGTGTTAAGATGTATACAGTGTGTACACACAAAACAGCTGGACACATTATAGGAAATACTCAATTATTCACTTATTTTAGCCACGAAAAGCTTCTGGCTGGGCTAAACAAAGAGAATGCAATTTTTGCTGGTTTTGAAGATTTAAGAAAAGCTATGAATCTAAATGTAAGAGACTTAAAAATCATAGCAATTGCCCTAAACGCTTAAGAGAGCCAAAGCTCTTAGCCCACTATGGCAAACCGTATAAAGAAGCTGTGACCACTGAAGCCCACCTTCGCCTCCCCTCACCCCAAACAGCTTTATCAGAATCTCTTAAGACAGAGAGAGAGATTTTATTAATTTAAGCATTCATAAATAAACAGTTTAGGTGCATAAGGCCTTTCACTCTTCACCTGAAGTAAAAACAACAAGCTATCCATGTGAGGTTTGTGGCAAATATTATATGATAGCAACAGCAGCATATTCCAGCAGACCTTTTTTTAATAATTTTCAAAAACAAAGAAAGTTTCCTTCAGCACCCCCTAACTCAATCAATGCATGTTAGTAACTAAGTCCAAGTCACAGGATGTTTTATAGCTCAACTGTCCACAGTTGCTTTCAGCAGAGATTCACAGCGGATCAAACACATACAAACCATAAACTGACTTTGTCAAGCAGCAAAAGTTATGCTGCTAAATATGAAAACAAAATGTTTGGATCTGCCTACACAGCCTAAAGCTTGAAGATGCCATCATATACTCACTCTCCCATAGCCCAGGACGGACAGCAACAGAGAGGGGGCAGATGCCTCTGCTGATCTTTCGCTTCGATTATTAACACGAGGTTTGGGTACCGGTTGGTTAAGTAATTTGAAAGAAAAACCATAAAGTTATAGATGACATAAGCTTCATAGCATTCTCGACATGTATCCACATATATTGCAATCTTGGGGTATTTCAAAGCTATCCACTGCAAGAAGAGAGGTACACAAAAGGTTACGTGTAAGGAAGACAAAAGGGATTCACACAACACTGGTTCAGCAAGCTCTTGAACCAGCAGGCACTGAAAGCACTGGGCTAATGGGAGGGCCATGCTATAGCTACAAAATAACACACACAGAACTTCAGATTTCACCTGTACTAGTAGCCAACCCTCTGAGTTTCAGACCAAAAATGGATTTTTTTTATTTTTAGTGAAACTGTGATTATGGTTCAGGTAGCAGAGCTCTCAGTTTCTGAGTATCACACTGCTGTTGCACTCTGCAAAGGATATTATCCTTTGTCCCCTGAACCAAAAAGGAATTATTTTATCACTAAGCATAACTCAGGAAAGAATTCTAGTAGTAAGCCTAACTTGGGTAAGGAAGGTACAGCACTGAATTTTGAGTCAGTACTTGGATCAGATCAGTTTCCACTTCTGCTATTAAGATGAAAGGGCAAAAAGCAGACTCGTGTCTCCACATCCATCATAAAGGATACTTAAGGACAGGGTTAAAAGTTATCAAAAGCAACCCCAAATCTCCAGAAGAATGTGGTATGAACTATGCTTCTGACATACTCCATAAACAGGAATGCCCAGAAGTTTCTAGGACTAGCCCTCCCCATGCAGCATAGTTTCTGCCGTGACACTGTTTTCCCTCACTCCCACAACAAACAGAATTTGGTTGAGCTGGTAACAGTAAGAGAATACTTACACTGTCTAAACTGTAAATCGGCACCATCCACAGAATCCTGTAACAACAACAAAAGAACATTTTATATTACTAAAAGTATTCCTAGTCTGAATTAAATCCAATATTTGTAGCATAGGTAAAATGTGAAATATTACCTTATTATTGGCTTCTGTAATTCAGGTTGAGTATAATGGACTAAGTGTTGTAGTATCCCCCAGAGAGATATTGGTATAGTCATTAGCAGAAATATCCCAGCGATAAACCATGCCTTGGTATGAATTCCAACCTTACAAGATCAAAGTTTCAGTCTTAATACATCCAAGTATTTACAAGTACACAAAACATTCCACAAAAAGAGAGTAATACCCAGTACTTAATTTACTGAAACCCACAACAGATTCCTTTCTTTATGTATGGAACTTATCTTGATTCAATGCTGTATTATAAAGTTTCTGAAAACCTGTGGATTTTAAGACTTTTTAGCTTTAAAATCAAGTTCCAAATAGTAATCAATTAGTTTTCATTTAACCAACAGACATGCATGTAGATACATAAAACCACAGTATCTGCTAAAACACAGGGCTGAAATTTTAAATCAAAGCTCTCTGAAAAACTAATAATCCTAAGTACCAAAACCTGACAAACATAGGAGACTCTTCTCAGTTTCCTTAGACGAGAATCTCTCCTCTGATCCTCTGCATCAACATCCTATGTCTCCTGTTGTTTTCTAGTTCTGATCAGTTTCTCTACAAGTATCAAACTTAATGGTATAAACTTGGATATAAACATCTATTATGCTGAACATGCATTATGTATCAGAACAGGAATTCAAACCTGAAAATTTTAAACACATTCAAGAGATCTTACTGTCATTAAGTCCTGAAAATTATACCCTGAAAAAGCCTACCTCCTGGGGCACAGACCTGTATCACATTGAACAATATATGTATTTAAAGGTTAAAATTTTATTTCTTGTTAGAGAAATGATGCAATCATGTGTGTGTAATTCACACACCACAGTTATGGTACTACCAGCATGAAAGAGGAGCTTCTCTATCTGTCTCCAGAAACAGACAGAAATACCTTTATGAATGCCAGCATTAGGACTAAGTTTCAAAATCTAAGATGAACTTACGAAGAGACCCAGACTCTTCCTGGTGGTGCCTGGCAATAGGATAAGAGGCAATGGGCAGACAGGAAGTTCCACCTGACCATGAAGAACAACTTCTTTACTGAGCAGTGACCACACACTGGAACAGACTGACCAGAGGGTGTGGAGTCTCCCCTGCTGCAGATATTCAAGAACAGCCTGGACACAATCCTGTGCCATGTGCTCTGGGATGACCCTGCTTGAGCAGGGAGGTTGGACCAAGTGACCCAGTGTGGTCCCCTCCAACCTGACCCATTCTGTCACTCTGTTCGAATTTCTTCAGAATAGTACCAACTGTTCAAACCCAACCATCATGGAAAGAGAAGGGAAGAAACACTACCCTGTTCCTCTGAAGTTCACTAGGGCTTTAGCAGCAGGACAAATGTGTCCAGCAGCACCATGGCACTTCTGCAGACAGAATGGGTCGGGTTGGAGGCGACCACACTGGGTCACCTGGTCCAACCTCCCTGCTCAAGCAGGGTCATCCCAGAGCACATGGCACAGGATTGTGTCCAGACGGTTCCTGAATATCTGCAGCAGGGGAGACTCCACACCCTCTGGTCAGTCTGTTCCAGTGTGTGGTCACTGCTCAGTAAAGAAGTTCTTCCTCATATTCAGGTGGAACTTCCTGTGTATCAGTTTCTGCCCATTGCCCCTTGTCCTGCTGCCCAGCACCACGGAGCAGAGCCTGGTTCATGCTCCTGGCAGCCCTGATTTCGATATATACAGATGAGGTACCACACTGCCCTGCCGGGGCTGAGCCCGCTGCCCGCGGCCCCGGCCGCGCCCCTCACCTCCAGCTTCTGCAGCTCCCACACGCAGAGCGGCACCACCACCAGCAGCCCCACGATGTAGAGCAGCACCACGAGCGGCCGGATCCATCGCCGCCAGTTCCCGCAGGTGCACGGCATGGCCGCGGCGCCGCCGCCAGCGCTCCTCGCACCGACCTCAGCGGGCCGGCAGCCCCTGCGGAGTGCGCATCACCGGCGGGGCCGCCGCCTCAGCTCCGGGATCGGCTCCGTATCCCGGCCGCGTAAATCCGTATTTCGGCCCGCTCCGTATCGCGGCTCGGCCCCGTCCCGCCCCGGCGCTCCGCTCCCAGCCCAGCCCAGCCCTGCCCTGCCCCGCTCACGCCCCCGCGGCGCTTCCGCCCGGCACCGCTTCCGGCTGCACGCCCCGCCCCGCTGACCTCTCTGATTGGCTCCTCGCGCTGCCCATCACCGCTGCCCCGCCCACCGGGGACAGCCGGGGGGACCCGTGTTTCCCCCCCAGCTCCGGGAGGGTTGGTGTGTTCCACCCGCCCCCCCCGCCGCTGGCAGTGGGCTGTGCCGCGTTCCTATTGCTGAGGGAATGGGCGTGAGGGAATGGATGGGAATGGCAGCGCTGCCGGCTACAGCGGAGCCGCTGCTCCGACTGCGCTGCCCAGCGCGGCCCCTGCCCTCACACACCTCCCCTGGGAGCCGTGAGCAGTGCCCTAAAGATCCGCCCCTCACAGTGCTAGGGGTGATTGCGGCATAGCAGAGACGTGGATACTCCACCGGGCTCACCAATAATGCAAAATAGGTGTTCAGCAGTTCGTTGGACGTTTATTTTCGTGTTTTTTAAGTGCTGTGTAAAAGCTGCTAAATTGCCATCTGAGCCCGTAGCGCCGGTGACAAACGCAGGCCCTCAGGTGAGGAGCTGAGCTAGGACCGCAGGTGTTAACGCTGCCAAATGTCCAAGGAGCTGCAGCTCCAAATCCTTGCAAGATTTTACTTTGAGGCGTCACTAAAAGGTGCTGGAAGAGCCCCCATGAATGAAGAGGTACTAAGGAACGGGAGCTGCCGTTTCTGTGGAAAAGTTTGTAATTGACATGTAAGAGAAGGGGTCAGTTTCCCCAGCGTTGGATGGGCCCTCAGTGAGCGAGCAGCTCTGCGGCACTAATTCCATGTCCAGAACACACATACTCTTCCTGGTTTTCAGCAAAAAACCACTCGTGAAATATCGGTAATATCGACAGAGTTCATTTTCACTATTAGGGCTTCTAGTGCTAGAGAAAGATTAACAAAGCTACTAACCAGAACTCGCAGGTATCAGCTTGGACTAGCAGCATTCCCTGCTGCTGGAAAGACTGATGTGAATTATTGCTGATGTCAATCATTATGTACATTCTGCTGTGATGAATTTCAAATTTATTTAAAGGAAAGTTACGTCAAAATATGATAAACTGGGATTATTCCTTACCACATGGAACCCTATAAAAATTTAGTAAATTAAAATGGCAAAGAAACAAGACTATTTTATAACTGTGTTTGGAAAACTATGTGGTATTTATTATCCACAAATTATATCTTTATTTGTATGCCCTTTCTTTCATAGATTTCATCATTTTTTGTTCATGGTTTGTGTTATGAAAGTGCAGATGCATGGTAATAGCCGGGCTGCTGCACTTGCCTGATCATAATTTCCCTGTGAAGTGGGCAGTAAGGATTAAATTCAAATTCTTATACAGTGAAAAATCACAGATTTCCCCTCAATTACAATGGTCTTACTGTCAGCTCTTTGATATCACATCCAACAGCAAACACCTGATCAGGCCACTCTCCTCTCTGGTGCTTACTCACACCACCAACCTCTCCAGAGCATTTTAATTTCATTTTATTAAAACTTAATGAGAGTTAAAAACTCAATTTATTTTTTTTTCCTTTCCATCATTATTTCTGTCAGAGTGCTGTCACCAGTTATAAGAAATGGATCTTTGTTACAGAAATGCTGCCACCACATTCTGATTACTTCCTTGTTTCTTTTGGGGGTGATCATGGAAGAGCGTGACTGGTTTTGGATCTAGAAGCATCTGTAAGCAGCAGTTTGGGTGGTAAATTTAGATGCAGCTTCTTTGTTTTCTTGATCACTCTGATTTGTTCATGTTACTTAGCTGGGGACTTTTTGGCTACCTCCATAGGTCCCTTCAAACCTCAACCATTCTAATAACAACATTCATGGAAATAAGTTTTTTTTTTGCTCCATAATAATATGGTGGGAAAAGTTGCTGCTCAACACCTCTACAATAAAATTTTTCAGCTCTGACAAAGATTATAGAAACAAATCCCTCCCATATCCCATCATCAGTGAAGAAAACTGTAATATAGACCATGACCACAGGTTCCTTCCAACTAAAAATTCTTTCATTAAGCATAAAAATATATTTATTTCTAGCAAATAGTATTACCTGAAGAGCACCTTTTCTCCTTTTATTATGTGTCCTCCTGTTGAGAAGTTAATAGATACTGAGAATTCCTTATGTTAACTGTTTAAGTTACAGCAAGGATTCCTGAACCCTGGTATGGAAATTATTCCAGAAAATGGGCAGTATTGTTGCTTAGGCTATACCTGCTGTAACAGCCACGGTCAATGCTCATTTAGGAAATGTTTGGGGACTGACAAAAAACCCCTCTCTTATCTCTCACCTTGCAACTATAGCTTTAAAATACAGTGTATGTACCCAGCTGGGGTTGCCAGCAAAGTTGAGAGGGCTGGAGCCTCTCCCTTCTTTCACTCCCCTTCTCAGGAGAGAATTTTTGAGACTTGCACAGCATTACAGAGAATGATGAATTCGCCTGTAGGTGGGGCACAGGGACTGTTTCTGGGCGGCTTTTCCTCTCAGCCAAATTAAGACGTTAACACTGGCAGTAACACATCGAACCTGAGTCAGGCAGCAGAAGACCATGAACTGAAAAATTGGGATCCTTTTAACTGATTTCTGATTTTTGAGCCTTTGGAAAAGCCACATATTTGTAGCAGAAAGTCTGTTTCTCTAATATTTAAACACTTCAACCATAAACAAAATACCAAAATTTTATCAAGTGATAAAATTGCCCTGGAAAAACTGAAACTGATTCAAGAAGGGGAAAGAAATATGTGAACCCAAGTACAGAAGGGTCACTGCCTTTCTTCCTTCATGGTATCAGGTTCTGCTGCAGATGTGTGCTTCCTGCTGATTATTACAGATGTTCAGCAGGTAAGTGGTGGAATGGAATGGAATGGAATGGAATGGAATGGAATGGAATGGAATAGAATAGAATAGAATAGAATAGAATAGAATAGAATAGAATAGAATAGAATAGAATAGAATAGAATAGAATAGAATAGAATAGAATAGAATAGAATAGAATAGAATAGAATAGAATAATTTCAGGTGGAAGGGACCTATAACAGTAATCTCTTTGACAGCTTCAGTGCTGACCAAAATTTAAAGTATGTTATTAAAGACCTTGTCCATATATCTCTGAAACACTGACAGGCCTGTGGCATCAACCAGCTGACCAGGAATCCTGTTCCTGTGTTTCACTCCTCTCTTGGTAAAGAAGTGCTTCCTGATGTCCAGTCTAAACCTGCCGTGAGGCAGCTTTGAACCATTCCCAGCTGTCCTAACACTTGATGCCAGGGAAAATAAATCAGCACCTCCCTTTCTACTTCCACTCTTCAGACAACTTTAGAGATTAAGGGGTCACCCTTCAGCCTCTGTTTCTCCAGCCTACACAATCATGGAATTCTTAGTTGCTCCTCATAAGATGTCCCCCCAAACCCCCTTTCACCAAAATTCAGCTTATTTTGGTGCCTGTTAAAGATGCAGCACTCCATTCACAAACCTGCTTCTTTAAGAGACACACATGTCACCTCATCTTTCCTATGGAAAATATATGTAATGAATATGACTACCAGAGAGTGAGAAATATGCTGAAAGGTTTTGCGCCTATGCAAAATTGTGAACTTACCTGGGAGAAAATATCTTGAGGATTTTCCATGTATGTATCTCCTACTTCACAACCCTTCCCATATGAAGTCATTAAAAAATCTCTAAATGAGACTAATGCTGTAATAGATGCATTTTTGATAAGTAAATAGATAGTTTTATTGATTAGCCTAGTACTAAGTAATATGCACATTACTAAGCTCATATTTCCCAGGTAAAGCTGCCCCCATGAAACTGAAGTCGTTTTTTCCTGTTGGCAAAAGAAAACAAAGGAGCAAACTACACTAGTTCATTGTATGTTCTGTCTAAAACTGGTTAATGTTATGCATATTCAGAAACACGTTTTTGCTTAAAAGATAGATGGAACCAATTGTAAAGTCTTCTGTGTTCCTGAATTATCTCAGTTTTATTAATTGGCACATACTTCCAAATTCCTAACTTCATCCTTTGTTATTCCATATAGGGAAGGAAAAAATGTGCATGCACTGAAGGATGCCACAGGAGTATTCATGCAGCTGTGACTGAAGTGTAGTTTAAAAGCCATGGAATAGTGTGAGTACCCACTAGGATGTGCTGTTGGCCTAAAATTGAAGGTATTTAAGAAACTGAAATTTCAAAATTCTTAAGTGTGATGTAAACATAATCCCCATAGTATTCTCATCTGGAGATTTCAGAGAAGTACAAAATACAGGATTTTGTAAGAAAAGGCATGGGGTGGTTGAATGATTGGCAAATTTTCCTATCATGCAACTATCCTTGGCTGAAATGAGAGTTTCCCAAAGGAGTGTCACAGCTATGACCATATTAAATTTATTCAGTATCTAGCATTAGAATTTCTACAGCTGGAAATTTTTATTGGAAGGTATGGTCTCTGTGCTAAGACCTCCTGTATATATCACATGGGCAATAAATATAACACACAAAAAACAAAACTCACTGTGTTCTATAAATAATTATTTGTAGTTATGGTCTTTTTGTCTGTTGTAAATGTAAACATGTATCAAACAGTGTTCAGCTAAGGTTTTTTGCATTTAATCTGCTCTATTTTATTAGTGGGTGTAAAACAATGTACATTTATCAAGATGTAGAGTTCTGAAAACTGGTATGATGGAAATATTTGTTGCATCATTGCTAGAGCTTGTGGTTTGTCATTTGAGTAGTACTGACATTAATCAGTTTTGATATTTTAGCCTAGAAATGGTTTCCTATGTAAGAATTTTCCAGCACTTGCAACTTTGCAGTGACCAACATTCTCTTAAGTTGTGTCTGTAGAAAGTAGCTTGATAAAATCTGCAAGAAAACTTAAAGAAGGGTCTTTTTGAACTGTTCAAACCTAGAATGTGATATGAAGACCTTGGTAGCTGACAGTCCTTTCATGCCAGCAACAGTTTTTGCAGGCACCCAGAATTTTAGAATTCCTTCAGCCACAAAGGGGGAGAGAATCCTCCTATTAATTTTCTTCTGGATTTCCATCTTAAAAAACAAAGCAGGAGCATAAAATGTTAAAGATTCCTAAAATACTTCAGTGTCAGTGTAGTACAGACAGTGCTTCCAGTGATAGTGATTAAGTGCTCTAATAAGCCTTTTCTTTAATTTGAGTAATTGTTTAACTGCTGCATTAGGCTGGTATAGTATTAAATATGGTTTTTCCAGTCATTCCTTTCTAACTCCAGACAAAACACTGAGTTTTACTGAAAGTAAGTTTTCGTCATGTTTTTTCAGTTTTTTTATCCATCAGTGCTACTAATAGTCTACTACTAGGGCTGAAAAGTAGTGCTGCAAAGCTTTGTGTATATTCTGAAAGATCCCCAATCCACAACATTAACCACTTTAAAAGAAAAAGGCCTTGGTCAATTAAAACCTGTCAGCAGCACAACTCTTCTTTGTGAAGAGCAGGATTTTTTTTCTCCTTCTGAGAGCCATGAATTAAGTTCTAGTCTGAGAGCCAGGAATTCCTCCATTCTCATTCTGATACTGACTCTTTTGTAGCCTATGGCAATTTATCACAATTTTTTTGTGTATGTAAAATGTAAATATTTGCCCAGGGCAATATGAAGATTAATTACTTAATATTTATAAATAATTCTGAAAATCAGCATTATGCAGATATTATGATTATTTCTGAGCTGTGGATTCTAATCTGGGATAAAGCCCAGAAAAGGACATAAACAACTGATGCTCAAGTCAGCTGGAATTTAGATGCCCTGGGTCAAAACTGCAGTCCTAAAAATGTTTACACACCTGCCATGAAACCCTGGAGGTTCATTAGGTTGAGTGGAAGCACTGGCATTTTTTTTATTATGAGGTGCATTTTGTACTCCAGCAGTGCTCCTTCATGCTCTCAAAGGTACTTAAGTCCTAATAGGACTGAGCAGCTTTGTAATTAACTCAGGCTAATTTCCAGCAGGTGTCCAGAAATGAGGCATTCCTCTGCATGTCTCCCTGGAGAATTCCATCCAGTAGGTGAGCTCTGAAAATGTTGGCCCCACAGTGGAAAAATATTTCCCTTCAAGCTGTAGCTCTGCGCTTAGTACAGACAGAAACATGGATGAGGTCCAGGTTCAATTCCCTTGTCTGTCTCAAAGGATCCAACCCCTCCTTTGGACCATGCTTTGGTCAGCAGGCAGAAGATGTTTTGGAATGTAGGAAGGATTCTCTTCGCCTCTTCAATTCTACTTTCCAAAGAAAATGCTCACTATTCACTGTCAGTGTTTCAGTCTTGCAGTTAATGGCACTATTGGTAAAAAAGAGGATTTTTTGTGAAATTTTACAGAAAATAGAGTAATATTCAGTTCTGGAGAAGGACAAAAATAGTTGTAGGAGCTGGGACTAGAACCTAGTGCTCTCAGTGAGTGCTTGCTTATATTAGTCTTCTCTCTGTACCACATGATAACTTTGTGGGTGCACCAAATGCAAAAAATGTCCTCCATGCTCTGTATAAATACCCTAGTCTCTGGATTCAGTTATGCAGATGAAAATCAGATGGTGTGGCACTTGGCTGTGCAGTGCTTTGTCTTCTTCCAGATCTGTCCCAGGTTCAGCCATAGGGATCTGTCAAATACAGAAGGACCAGACTCTTCCTCCCTTTCTCTCTTGCCTTGTTTCTCTCCAGGCTTGTGTTCAGTCCTTAAAATGAGCAGACAAGAAACACAGTCTGAGCCTGACCTTTTTCTCCAGAAGTCAAAGAGAAAACTCCTTGTGAGATTCATTAAATTAGAATAGGGCTCCAAGTATTAATGGAAGAAGATTTTTTTGGAGAAGTTTCCTGTATAGTACCCATTACCTAAAACTCCTGCTCTTCTGATCCGATTTCTCAAAACTGCTATTCTCATCAAGTCAATGCCTGCCTCAATACTTTAAAACAACTTAATTAAAAAGCAATTTTATAATAATTTAAACTCAAATGCTCTGAAATGTTGTCTGTTAAGTGACTGAAAGGACAGCTGAAAAGGAGGGAAAGAAAAATAAATAGGGTTTTCTTTTCAGAATACATGCATGCTTGTGCTTTTATCCTTGCAAGGATATGTTTAGCAAACGTATTTGTAACAGCTTTTGTCTATGATTAGGCAGTCATTGTGGCACAAAATTGTGAAGACAGAGTTTTCACTTGTTGAGAAATGTTGGTATAAAGCAATACAAGGAGTTGGAGATGTAAATGGACTTTAATCCCTGCCAACATGTAAACAGTAATGTGACTGAAAGTCTTCACACAAAATACATTTCTAAATATCTACATACAGATAGATAACTATTAGTGGGAAAAAACCCCAGTTTTTCAATAATCAGTAAAGTCCATAAGCCCAAATATTTTCATTCTAAACCAGCATTTTTATTTAAACATGATAATTTTAGAGGACTTTTTTTCTGCGCTGCAGCCAAGAAAAATCCATGAAACAGACTGAAACCCCCTGAACTGGGCCTCTGGAAAAAAAAAAAAAAAGAACTTTTCCATATTTCAAAGTGGCTTTTTAGGCCTCTCGAGTCTTTCTGGCACATCATTCTCAGACCCTTATGGACTGGGATGCTGCCAAACAGCTTTTTTCCCACAAAACTTTAATAAACTTTGAGTGCTGGACAGAAGAGTAGTGCAATTCCCAAAGAGAGATTTCACTACAGGATTTCAAGATGTGTACAATATAGAAGCTAGCCTCTGAATGAACCCAGCAATAATTTTCCTTGGATTTCTTACAAATACAAGAAATGCAGTTCTGTCTTACACTGGTTTAGCATTTTGCTTTTCTCCTACCACCAATATGATTCCTAACACTGTTTTATAAATTAGATGTGCTTATTCTAATGCAAGGATACTTTGATTTTGCTAGACATCATGCCCTAGTTATATTTACCTACAACCACATGAAAATACTTCCAACTACAAAGTGTTTAGATGCAAAGAAGAAATTTATAAGAGGTGACAAAGAAAGAACTGCAGCAAAAAATTCCCATTAGTCACCTCAGACTCCTAGTCAGTGCTACAGCTGCTACTCCAGTTGTGGGCAGGAACACTGAAGCTGATTGTTTCAGTTAATTTATAGAGTGTTTATACATCAATACACATAGATCATTTATGCAGCAGGGGATCATTATCACAAGCTTGGTCCTGTTTTCTAAGCCAGCATTCCCAGGTGCATGTGAGCACTCCTGTGGATTTGGCTGGAAGTTGCTTTCACATAATTAAAAAAAATTTGAATCAAATGGTTAACTCAGTTCTGAAAGACTCTGACAATATCTGAAAGAAGACATTGACTCACCTTTTCATTCTCTGGTCCTTACCCTGCTTACTCAAGCTAAGCTTCCACAGACCTCCAAGAATACAGTTTAGCATGTAAACCAGCAGTTAATTCTATTTCAGTGTGAGCTTTGCTAGAGTGAAGAGAACATCATTACTTAGCCCCAAAAGATAAATTCAAGATAAATGTACTGATTCTCACCTCAGTTGTGTGAAGATCTGGGCACTCTACCAGGGAAGTATAGTTGTATACTTATAGTGTCCTTATACCCTTCCCTAGGTGCTGACTTTAGATCCTCATGGGTGACAGAAAGGTCTGATCCAGAATAACTGCTTTAGGTTTTTAGATCCTTTTCATCATTAGCACAGAAACAGCTCATACATATACAAAACAGAGCTGGTCAGGAATGTGTTAATTTTACATGAAAAGTTTTAAACTAATCTATTTTTATAGCATTATTTTTTCCCTCTATGATTTATTAAACAATTACTTTTATTGTTGAAGGGCCTCTTAAGAAATGGGCTTGTTCACTCCCTAAACTGTATGCTACCAAAACTGAATGTTTTAAATCAGTTCTGCAGTCTGAATGCAATTATTTCACATATAATGACTCTACAGTCACAAATTAAATCCTTACCTTGTGATGCTTAATATCTCCATGGATTAATCCCCAAACTGCACTTCTCTTTCTTGATGCCATATTTCAATTGCAAACATCACTTACTTGGTGATCACAATCACTTGGAGGTCTGTTTCAATGGTTCCATCTTCTCATTAGAGAGTAGCTTCTGATTATCTTCTTTAGATGCATTCTTATCCTTTTTCACAAATTGATGTTGTTTATCTTCTGTCTTTGTTTATTTTTTTAGGCTTTAATCTGTTCCATGATGTTATTATAAAATTAAATTTATTTACTTGCTGGTTTATAGCAAATCCTTTATCTTCTAAACCCCTTTAGGCTTCTTTTTAAGTAATACTTCTGAAAAGTGTCAGGCTGATTGTCCTAAAACATAAATTCTCCAGCTGGATCATGAACAATAGAGAAAGAAGTGTAAACTCCTATACTGTTAAATTTCACACACTGCTTTATTGATACAAATTTGACTTGAAAGGGCTTTTTCTAAGCAATGTTTATATTAGTGAAATTTCTAATGCAGCACTCTTGCCACTCCACAGATAAAAACTAATGTTTTAGATTTGGGTTTTCTTTCTTTTTCTTGTAAGAATGCATTTTGGGACAAGAAGCTAGTTTGTTAGATTCCTCTTAAAGGATTCATTTTCTAATTGGAGTCCAGAAGAGGTTTTATGTTCTGGGCCTTTATTCCTTTCTTAAAATTCATAACACAAATCATGACTGCCAAAGCTACACTTGAACTTTTTCTAAATTAATTCATTTGGGTACCTGTAACCATGAATTGGAGTTGCATGTCATAATATTTGCTGTGCTGTTGAGCAAAGTTTGCACTCTCTAGGCCAAGGTTTTTGTCTGAGTAGTGAGATTAAAAATAATGAATCTCAATTTAAATTACTGTGGCTGTATCTCTTTCTATCTGTAGTTCGACAGTTCTGAAACAAATCCATTGCAAATTAGACATAAAAATCTTCTATACTATGAATATCTAGAAGTTTAAAATTCTGTGTATTATTCTCTAGTTTAGTGTAAAGGCTGCATAAAATATTTTGCTTTCTTGATATGGAACAGAAGCATTCATCTTTTTATTGATTCTGATTCTGAAGAATCTTTAAGAGAACAGTTGAGGAAAATTGATAGAAAGCCATTCCTAAAGCAGGAAAACTCATTTCAATACAAGCTTTAATTGGTTTTCCCTTGTAATTTTTCACTGTTTCCTACAATCACCTGCCCTAAAACTGTTACATTTTGATCATTTTATGATCAAAAACTACCTGAAAATTTCAAAGTATGTTCATATAGGAACTTTTGTTATAGGCAGTAATACTTAAGGCCAGTTTTAGGCATGGATAACACTAAAATCTGAAGAAGTGGAAGCAGTCAAGGGTAGAGGACTGGATAACAAAAAATATTTCAGTGGCAAACTGTAAGCACCAAGTCTTAGAAATTGGAATTTTCAACTTCCAATTCCTTTAACTTGTGCATTACTTTATTTAGAAAATGTTTCTCTTAACTTTGAATTTGAGCAGAGCTCTCGAGGTTCTGTAAAGTGTGGACAAGGAAAATCACCAGTGAAAATTTTTTACAGATCACTGCTCATCATCAAACTTGTAAGATTAAACATTATGAAATTGCATTTTTAGTGTTCCGTGAAATAGTTATGTAGCCTGTGTTGCCATGGGCTTCCAGAGCATAGTTTTGGAAAAAAAATTATTGAAGTATTTGTACAACAGGCAGTTAAAGCAGCATTTGGAACAGATTTTCAGCTCCCTGGTGAGCTCAAAAATTGTTCTTGAATTGTATTGTTTGTTTATTTGGGTTGGTCACTCCTTTCCATATTCCATCTTGGCACCCACTGTAACAAATTCTTGCTAACATGTCTGGAGCTGTTAGCCAGTTCTGTGGGTAGCATGGCAAGTCAAAGTAGCCTCACTTGAACTAAGACATAAGCAGTTGAATTAGTTTTCTGTGTTCAGTTTTGAGACTCAAGATGGAAAAAAGTAATCTACTATTACCAACTGGATCTCTATAAGAAGTGTGTCAGGTTGGCTTAGTTAGAGAGCACTCCTTTTCTTATGACATCTAATTATTTTTCATGTAATACATTTTCAGTAGCATTTTAGTTGATTGTTTTATTTGCTTACAGAGCAGAGCAATCCTTATGAAATCTTATCCCCATGGAAAAAAAACTGCAAAGTGGAAATGGCTGTACATGAGAGTTCTCATACAGTGTTTAGTTAGAGTAAACTGTGTTTTCCCAAATCCTAGAAAATACATTCCTAAAACAGCTAAATATGTAATCAGCTATAGGACATTAAATTTTCTGAAAGGAGGCAGGTCCCAAAAGCTTGCATATCAGAATCATAAGGCTTCTTTTCAGTTTGACTCAGCAGGGTAAGCTCCCACAGATATATTTTTGTTCATATGGAATTCTTCAGGAATACAACATGCTACATCCCCCGCAGTAATAAATATTGATCCATGATTCCTCTGACATAGGATCTCTACATTTTTGAGAAATTTGGCTTATGCTATAATATGTCCACATTGATTTCGGTGTAGGCCAGAATTGGTTCAGTAAAACCAATCTGCATAATTGCAGCAGGCATGTCAGGGATACATAGGGTGAGGATATTCCAACCAATGGTACTTTCCCAATATTTGCCTGAACAAGGAGGAGGACACAGCTATAAGGACATTGACATAGATTATTGCATTGATATCTGTGCAATAACTGGTTTAAGTAAGAGTCACATCTTGGAGGAGAGACAGGATCAGGATAGTACTCTGGATTTTCAGAATATCAGCATTCTTCTTGCAAGTAGACAACATTCCTTTTCTTCTTTTCTGTCTCTGTTGGTGGAGTGGTGTGACGGGAGAACATTGTTACCTCTGACTTCTTTAATTAAACCGATTTGATGGGAAACAAAGTGTGCCAAGGCTTCTTCCCTGACCTGAGCACATCAGATGATAATTTCTTAATCATTCATCCAAGCCCCACAGGGTCTTTTACTTCTCTCTTGCTTAGCTGTAGTGGTCTTAGTCACATTGCCATAATTACCATCCCAATTGGCTCCATCACACATTCTCACTGAAATCACAGGACTACTGAAGTCAGTAGGTTCAGCACTTTATCCCAAGTTACTGCCTGAAACTTGACATTACTTTATTGTCTAGTTTTAATTTTGATTAAGGTCTTATACTGCTAAAGTAAATGGAAGAGAAGATTTGTTTGGAGGGGGGGTATATAAATAATGTACTTTATATGGAAGAAAAACCACTGTTTAAAGTTCTGCCAAGCAAATTCTCAAATTATATGTATATACATATATATACAAATATATACAATCATAAAAAGAAACTAATTCAACACTGGATTCCTTGATTTTGAAGTAGTCCTCGCTATTGCCATTGTTGCAGTTCATTTGTGGTACAGGAAAGCCAGAACATGCATGATATTAGGAAAAATGTTAGTCAAAGACTTTTTGCTGTCCAAGAAGACAAACTCAGTAAGCTTCTCCCTTTCTTCACAATTATGTCTGAGTATGAAATGTGTCTTGAAACTAATGCTTTAGAGAAACATTGCAAGGAAATCAAAGAATATTGCATTGGAGAGTTAGGTCTGCCCAATCCCCAGAATTTACATGTATTTTATATAATGGAACATGAAGATTTATTGCCCTTACAGTATTTTATTCCAGCTCATGAAATGTGGATTTTCTCATTATTCTTGTAAACACGTGCTCTTTCTTGCTCTAGCAAGAAGTGGTGTGGTTTCTTCTTTATCTATTAAAAAAATCAATGTATTTTCTACTAGTAGTACTGAACTAGTAGTCGTTTGTCCCAAGAGTACTCTCTTAATTTTCTGCTTAAAACTTGACTGTAAAAATTTGTGACTTTTCTGGTAGTGTGGTTTAATTGTGCTTCCATATTGGAATATACTGTATGTCTGGAAATGAATGCTTTATTCATACTGTGTAGATGTTGTAAAGAAAGCTAATCCAAATGTATACTTTATTCAGAGGCAATACCATAGAGACCACTCTACAACAACTGTAGAGGGGAAAAGACAAAAAAAACCTTGGGACACAAAATATGAAGTGTGGCTACAGGATGGCACGGTGATATAATGGTGGATTTCTAATCTTCCCTTCTGTTTGAAATATTAAGCAGCAGGTATGTTCTCTTGGAGAACTTGGAAGTGCTTCTCATTAATTGTTCTGAATGCTTGATTCAGTAACTTCTCAATCTTTTTGCTCCTAAGGACTAAGACTGTGAGATTGAAGTAAGGGCCTTATTCTGAGATACAGCAAATGATTGATTTCAGAGCAGCTGGCAGACACTCAGTTACTCTCAGAAATGTGGGCAGAGTGCTGCTGAAGTTCAGATTGTTGTTTTTTTTCTTACCAGTTACACTTACTCTGTTGAGCTTTATTATTGTAATAATAAACTACTGTTACTAACAGGATGCAAGGCTGTGACTCAAGCGACAGCTCAGTTCAGAAGCAGTGGTGTTTATACAGGGGAAAAACTGATTCTAGATGAGATTGTTAGAGGTCAATTAATTTCATCTTCCTTTAGAGAAACTGGAGATGACCTACATTTTTTTATTTAGTTCATATCTTCCTTTCCCACACTTAGATTAATGATGAGTTGTGTTTCTTTTTGAGCCACGTTTTAAACACGCCTGGGTTTGGTGTCTTTTTTTTTTCTTCTATGCAACTTGAGAGCTGTTCCTGGTCTGTAAACTTTTTATGTTTTTTCTTTTACTCTGATTTGGGAGGATTGCCTTTATCTAGTCTTTGAAAGAGTGAGGAGTATAAACTAGGAATACTTTGCTGAACCAATACTTTGCTGCACTGATTGTGTGGAAGAAACTTTGCAAGGCAATGTTAGCATGCAGTCCTGGTGTTTCTTCTAATGAAAATGCGTGCTTTGCCTCAGGGACATTTGAGCAGGCATCTGTTCATACAAATGCAGCAGAATTTGAATTTGTACCGTGTCTTCTCACACACTGAAACCCATAAGGCTTCACAGAATCAAATTACATAGTAACAAGATTGCAGTAAATATGTAAATGATGAAAGAGAGGCAGGAAAATAAAAAGAAGCGGCAAATAACTCCACAAGCAAGGGAACTTACAAATAGTGGCTTCCAAGAACTTGTGGGTTGTGTTTGATTCTCAGATGTCTTACAAGTTACATGCTTTGATCAAGGTTTTTCCTGTGTCTGTAATGTTTATAACATCTTTCTATCAAGTGAATTTATTATTATGCACAAGCTACATTTCAGAAATATTCTGCATAGAGCACAAGTCGAATTTTGTTCTTCCTGCCATGCTGCAGTTCTGGTGAAATTCTCTAGCTTCATAATGATGATAATTTTGTTCTGTAAAATTTATTGAAATTTGGCAGGTGGTTGATAGTTGGTTTGGAAGGATGGAGGGACAGACAGGTAAACCACTGAAACTGACTGTATTAAAATAAAAAAAAAATCAGATACGAGCATAGCATAGATATCTTTTGTCAGAACCAAGCTAATGGTTTTATCAGGTGAGATTTATGATGAACTATATGAGTACTTTTTTTAATGCACAGGAGCTGGCTAGGTCAGGTCTGAAACACAGGTTTCATATGTAAATAAATAAATACATAGATAGGTATAAGTGAAAACCCATGTATGCTGTCTCCTTGGAGAAAATAAGTATAAAATATACCAAAGAGGAAATGTTTAGTGAGGTAGTTTGAAAAAACGCATATTGAAAATAAGGAGAACAGCTGTATTCTAAAACTGAGTTAAGAAGTGAGACTGTCAATGAAATTTTACACTGGGTGGTCTGACAAAAGCTGGGAATTCTGAAGTCCACAAAAAAAGATGAATGCGACAGTTAAATGGATTTTGGTTATGTGAACAGACAAAAAGTTTATGAAGTTAATCTGAAGCTTGTGGAGTAGACCCTGTTATCTGCAGAGAAAAGCTAGGCTTGGTTCAGTTGAGATGAATGCAAACAGAAGGATTAAAAACATCTATAAAATAAGGAGAGGATGGAAGGATACTTATGGAAAGTTGTACTGATGTAAAAGAGAAAGCAGCTTATGTGTGACACCAGAATTGTGAAATACTTGTATTGGTTCTTTTTGAAAGACAGCTGTTTTCAGAACTGAGGGTAGATACTGTACCAGGAGGAATATTTACCATTCTCAGTGGGAAGAAGAGGAGAGAATTAAAAAAGTACCCTGGGAAGCTTTTCAGAAGCATTTCCCCCCTCACTACAGCCGCCACATCACAACACCCTTTGTTCTTAAAACCAGTTTGTGAGTGGGAGCAGCAGCCACCAGTAAAAACACAAAAAAGCAAACATGGCAAAAAACAGTATGAGACCTCCCAGGAGCTCACTTGTCACTGTTATTTAAACTCTCTCTGTCCTTCCACAGACTGGAGAAATGGAATGAGGGTCACCAGTTAGGTTTTTGCAGTCTCTGATCCATAAGCAACCTCACAAAAACAATTCTAAAGGATTCTAAAAAGCACCTCTCACTTCTGAAACTTTTGCAGGTAGATGGGGCTTTTTTGGTAGTAGTTAAGAACCCTAAACTGACCTAGATTGTCTCTATTGCTCACTGTCTTTTGCATACAGGTAGAAATATTGTCTCTGAGCAATCATATTACTGATTTGTAGGTGTATGAAATTTTTTGGTTCATCTAGCCACCAGGTAAGTAGCAGAGAAGGGAAATGCACTCAAAGCTTTCTCCTGCCTTGAAATAAAGAAGGAGCAATTTACAACTTAAATCCATTCCTTATATCTCTTTTCTGTTTGCCTTTATCATCTCCTCAATATGTACAGTCAAAGCAGCAGGGAAGATTTGAGAATGTAAAGAGACTCAATAACTCAATCTTCTTGAAGGAGAGCATTGTCACTCATTTACTATGATTTCTGATACAGTTTGAGGATGAAATGTTGTAAGTGAAATTCAACCAAGTTTCATTCTATGCCATGCTCTTAGGCACTACCACAGAGCACTGTCAGAAGACTGTATTTAGGTTTATAACATATGAACATAGATTTATATGTATTCATACACGCATATATGTCACAGAGACAAAAGCACACAAAAATTACACAAACCAATTTAAAGAACCTTTTTAAAAATATACTTCAGAAGATTTGTGTGAATGTAAACATTGGGGAAACTTGTGCAGCAGAAGTCACTGTAGGCACTAGCATTTTGACCTCTTAAATAAAATTATGTAGGATTACATCTTTCACTGGAAATGAAACAGATGTTTGAAAAATTGTGGAATTTTAATTACTGCTTCTTAGCCTAGCACAGAAGATGCTATAAATTGCCTAACAGATTTGTGCATGAGACATATTATATATGACACCACACTATTGAGTTCCACTAGTTAATGAAAGGCTACCTATTAAAAATTTTTATAGGCAAACTGAGAATCTCTTGCTATGTAACCTTAATGGATGGAACTAATGAGGAAATCACAAGTTTACATATATGCAAGCAATAGTTGCTATATATCATTAAAGCATTTGTATGCTTAACAATGCTGATAACCTAATAAACCCCATAAAAATCTTTGAGTGTTGTGTAAGACAGAGAACTCTAAGAAATAAGGCACAAATATCCTTCTGCATATCCAACTGTATGGACTTCCACATTTCTACATTCACTCTGACTATAACCTCATGTTCACAATGTGAAAATAGAGTGCATAGCTGCTCTGATAATAACCATATTCTCAGAACGCTGTGGGCAGCTTTAATAATGTTTCACTGACCCTCATTCCAACTTAGATTTAATGCAGCTACAGTCTAAATAGATTAAAAGGTTCATATAGTTTAAGAATTAACATGTCAGGTTAATGAAACACATTGTAAGGTACCCATCTGTGAGTATCTTCCATTCCTTTTGCTGATATAGATTATGTTTATTTTGTACAGAGCATTAGAATAAATAACACAGTATAATACTGTATTATTAATACCCTTTTTTTTTGGTATTAATGTGTGCTTAAGTGCCAAATATTGATGCTGTTTAAATGGTCTCTTCCTATATTTGTATAGTGAAGTGCTGCCAATGTGAACTGCCCAGCTAATGTCCCGACCCATTGTAACATAAGTAAGTAAAATGCTGGTGTGGACCAAAACATTTTCCAACATAAACCTGAAAAACAGCAACAACAACAACATGCAAAAGAAACGGGTGCGTGGACCTTATCCACCACAGAAATAGAACTTAAAAGACAAATGGGTGGAGAGAAAATATATTCCATATTCCATTTTGATATCTTCTCAAAAGTTCCAGAGTGATTAATTCTAGGTGACAGTCAGGTAAAAAGATTGCATTCTGCCAGTCACAGACACTGGACATTTCCGTCCTGCTTCAGAACAGCAAAACCACCTGTGTGGTTTGTTTGTGTCATAATCACATCAGTATCCTTTTCAGAGGCAGAATTACCACCCAGTGGGTCTCAGTTCACAGAACATCACAGTTACACTCACTCCACCTACTCAGTCACCTCTAGATTTAGGTACAATGGTGCACATGTCTGAATTCGTTACGGAACAGTCACTGGGCTTCCTGTTGTAAAAGCTTTGTAGTGACTTTTCCTGTTTCATTCTGAAACGGCGTGAGAGTCCTTCATTTTCAGTTTATGCTGTCTTTATGGCTGCTTCGGTCTGTATTGTGATTGTTTAGTTCTTGGTTTTTCCATTGAATGCTTGTTCCATTCATTGGCACTGAAGTCACCAAACTCTTAGACTGGGAGCAGCAACAGCAAAGACATGACTGAAAATGAATATAAAACAAACAAACAAATAAATAAATAAATAAATAAAAGTTAGGACAAATTTCATTCAGAAATAACAGATAATTCTAGCTGAAGGGAGTGCTAGCTATATTCAGGAAAATTTTTATCCTAGGACATAAATGATTCTTGTGATTGAGCATCACAAATGCAGCAAATTACGCCCAGCCTGTGCCTCTTATTTACAAAAAACTTTCACAGTATGAAAAGGGAAATTTTTTTGACTGAGGTAAATAGATTGAGAACTGACAGAAGTCAATACATATTTTTAGGTGCTGGGTTGATTACTTTTTCCCCCTCTTTATAATTGTACTTGACAAACTTATGGATCAGCATGTTGCTTAACACCCCAGCCCATGACTAGGTCTCTTCTCATGTCTTAGAAAAAGACAAAATTGTTTCAGAAAAGGTTCAGTGAACATACTGAGGTGTAACATCTGCACAGTTCAGAACAGAAACTGACTTCTTATTTATCATGTGAAAATTCTCCTTTAAAATAATTTGTAAATCTGAACACAAACAGGTATTCTGTAAGTCTAATAATCCTTCACATTTTCTCAGTAGTTTGGATTCTGCCTATTCTCTGACTTAAGGCTTAGTGGTACAGTCCTGTCATCCTTTGTTTTTCATTGCAGATAAAGCTATTTCAGTCTTTAATTTCATTACTTTCTTTACTCTCATTCCTTGCTTCCTGTGTTGCCTTTAATAGGTGGACAGGGACTTGCAGAGGCACATTGTCACAAGGAAATTATAAAATATGTTTTCATGTGTAGGAACTGGAAAATGCAAGTAGAAGACATAATGCATATTTGATTGCAAAAGCCAACTCAGGTGCCTGATTTGGTATGCAAGCCTGAAAATTTTAGTCATTAATGAGATTGTTTAATGTAGGCAGCTTGGTGTCATTGAGAGTGGAAAATTCTATTTCTTGTGCAAGTCACGTGCAGAAAAATAGTATTTACAAGAGCATGTCTATCTCTGTTTACATGTATGAGGGCTATGTCAAACTTATTTATTGGTTTAGTATTTCAGATAAAGTATTTCAGCTTGGTCCATGTGCTATGTGAACTGCTAAACCAGACAATTTATATTCTTACATTCCTTTGCATGCCTCTTCTTGCAGGTGTTAAAAAAAGATAACAGCCAAGTGGTTCAATACAGTTAGTTAACTGGACATAAAATCTTATCAAGAGAAGCTTACCTGGAAACAGTTTTTAAATTTCTTGCTCACAAAATACAGAGCTATGGGGTTTATACAAGAGTTCATGGTTGCCAGGTTGATGCTGATGTAATCCAAGGGCAGCAAGAAACTAGGCAAAAGAAAGAAAAACATTTAAACAGTTCATATGTTAACAGAAGCATCCGTGCTCCTTGTGGTTACGGCCTTTTCTGTCACACAAACTAATTCCCTCTTACCTAACTCCCTCCATCTAATCTTCTACTATGCCATGTCTATAATAACCTATTTCACAGATGTTCAAAAACTCCAGAGCAAAGTGATTGAAATGATGACAGACAACATTTGTTGAGATTATGCTACCCCATTAAAATTGAAACCTCTGCAAATGGGCGCAGCTTAAAATTAATAAAACACCACAGCATTGCTCAGTGACATTCCTCATAGAAATTCTAAGCATGCAGCATTATATTTTTTCACTGCAAACTGTTGGCATGGAAAATCAAGTACCTGAGCAGTTCACATCTGCTGGGGTCTTTTTCATTGTATACCATTTTCTTCAAAATCCGGCTCAGATGGAGAGGGAACCAGCAAAGAGCAAAAATCACGACTAAACAGAAAACTGTCTTGGCAACTTCTCGGCGCTAGGTAAAGGAGATAAGAGTAGATACTGAGTGCTCAATTCATACTAGCAGGTGATAATAGTAATGTTGGCAGCAAAGTCAGTAATGTAGATAAATTATGAAAGGATTCCCAAAGTGAAGCTTCCAGACTACCTGATGTGCTACTCTTTTTTTACAGAGTTTGTCATGTTCTTGACCCTGGCTGTCCTCAACAGAACCTGCTCATCACTAAGGCTGGAGCAGCTGGGCACACAGGTATTGGTATTGCCAGAATATTGTAGGATTCTCTCTGATATGTTGTTCTATAAAGGGATACTGCCCAGTATCTTGATTTTGCTATGTGATCCTTACTATGAGATCTTCTTGATGTTCTCAAGTAAACAGTTCCTCTAGAAACATCTTAGAAATGTTGGTATTACAGCTTAGTCTTGTAATACTTAAGAAATAATTGCACTTTATGTGGCTCTAGAGAGTTACAGATGTTTTAGTGGATTTTTGACAACACATACTAGCGGTGTTTGATAGGCATGGGTTTGATAAAGAGAAACATATGAAGGGGTAAGTATTCCACTGTAATGTAAGAGTGACAAGCACTGCAAGGCTCTGTCATGAAAGAACTTGAAGTGAAATGAGTGATTACAATCTTGTCAGGCTTTGAATATGACTGTTATAGTTTTCTCTTTTCTATAAAATCAGCTTTTATCAGAATAAGAAAAGAATTATAATTAGACATTAATGTGGCCAAGGAAGGAAGGAAGGAAGGAAAGAAGGAAGGAAGAGGGCAAAAGGTGAGAGTTAAAAAGACAACCATTTGTAAATTGTGACATAAAGTCATTCTACAGCAGCTGGTCTGAGCAGCTTAGTGGCCACTGTATTTTAGGATGGGAAAGGGTGGATTCCCCCACCTCCTAGTACATACCATTCTAGTTCTAGTAGGTGGAGTAGCCTGTGTGTGGCCCTAGGACACACTGTGTTGCAGTCCCAGGGCCTGATGAGGGAAAAAGGTGGAGAATCTGCACAAGGGGAGGATTTTCCAGTCAGCCCTGATCTGGAATGAACCAGCAGAGGAGGAACCTCTGTGAGAACTCACTCTGATGCAGAGAGGACTGCTTTAGGGATTCACATCTGTGAACATGGAAGTTAAAAGAGTGGAATTTGAAGGGCTAATGTGAACACAGGGGAAAAGCTCCAGATTGTTTCTGAAATTTCAGTTAAGCATTAAACGTCAGCCAGTGCTGCCAAGCAGCAAAGAGACCTGATGACTTTGTTCTGTGATCGTTTGTTTGTTCTGTTCTCTTTTCAAAGCAGCTACAGCAGTGGTACTGCAACAGTGCAATAACCCTGAGAAGCAAAATCCACTCTTTTCTAAACTGGGTTATTCTACAATTGCTTTTTATATGAAACTGCAGTTACATATCAAAGAGTGCCAAAAGGAGAGAGGATCCATGGAGTCATATCTTTATACAGAAAAAGAAACATTTTTTGGCAAATCTTTGTAGTTAAATTTCAAAGTATTTAGCTAGTAGTGACTTGAGGTTAAAGAGGAGGAAGGCACAACTGTCAAAATAAGAAAAGAAAGAAAAGAGTTAGTTTACTGAGCATGCTGTCTTCAATGCCTTCTTATACTGTGTTTTAGTCTTTTGTTCCAGGTTTAAATTAATACCTTAACATCATAAATAACCCATATCCTCACCTTCTACTTCTGTAGTTTACTGTATTCAAGCACACTTCGAAATATTTCTAATGTAACCCGTAGAGAGAAGAACGATATTTTCAACCATTGGTGTTTCTAATATATTTACCTGCTTCAGGTGTTCACTGAGAGCAATTCTCAAGTTGCTGTTTCTTCTGTTTAACATTTCACAAGTCATTAAAGTATAAAAAATGGCAGTACATGCCAGTGGCATGCAGAAATAAAAACCAAACAACCACCAATCCTTTGCATCTTTGTAAAACTGTAGATAAGGGAAAGAAAAGAACAGATATTTTCTTATTATTCAATGCAAAATACCACAGAAAGGTCTTGAAAAAACATGACAGTTGGTACACACTGGTATCTGTCTGTCTGCTTATTGTTGATCTCTTTTTGACCAATATCAAAATAGGAATTGCAACAGTGTAAACATTTACAAATAGCCCGCCTGTACCTTTGTTGCAATCTGTCTTGGGTTGGCATTCATTTTTTTTTGGTTGTACTTTCTGAACATTTATATTCATTCATGAAAACTGGAATACAGCTGCATGAAAAAGACATGCCAAAATGTAGACAGTGTCAGTCTGAGATAACAAATCTTACTAAAAGCCTGTCTCAGGAAATGCCATTTACCTCTACAGCTTCTGTCCTGATGCCAAAAAAGGAAAATTCAAAATGTCTTGTAAGTTTAATCACCTTTTGTTATCAGTGAAAAGATTGGCAGTTGGTTTGCTTATGTACTGGGCAGATAGGAGCCACTTCATAAGTGTTTGTCTGATATGTGCAAAGCTTAGGGATGGCTTCCAGTGGTACAGTTATTTTTAACCCCTTGACTGCCATTTCCACCATTTGCCTTTTGTGACAGGACACTGAGATATTGATGGAATAGCAGTGCTTTGCTCTGTGTAATTTTAAGTATAAGCTGTGATGTAAGCAGTGCTGTAATTTATGTATTGTGGGAAATACTACATTTGAGAAAACATTTAAAATAGCTCTTTTCTGTAGAGGATCATGTTTTCAGACTTCAGAAAATATTGTATCTTGGTTTTTAACTTTCATGGTCAGCCAAAAGTATGCACTGAAATATGGCATTTCAAATACTTCCTGTGTCTAAGTTATTAGTATAAAAGGGATGTGTCACTCTTTCCCCCAGCTTGTTTGTTCCTAGAGGATGTGCTTTTGTAACATCACTGTTCCCACACCAAATGTCAAAATTCTTATGCCTGAGGATTTTATTAATCCTGTTTGAAAAAGT
The DNA here is from genome assembly GCF_029582105.1 of Oenanthe melanoleuca. Lineage (NCBI taxonomy): Eukaryota > Metazoa > Chordata > Aves > Passeriformes > Muscicapidae > Oenanthe > Oenanthe melanoleuca. The sequence goes on from NC_079337.1 coordinate 12,879,285, forward strand.
CAAACTTTTGACATCGTGTTTACATTTAAAACCAAACAGCACTAGGCTTGAAAGATGAAAAAAAGTTAATATCCTGGTGTTTAATAATATTACTTAAAAATCTACTACAGTTACATTAGAAAGCTGATTTACTAGGAAAAAGGGAATGCTTTTGATTTTTTCCCTCAGCCCCAACACAGCTGCATACAGAATTTGCTAGTTTAGATTATGCTGGTGGTTCCTAGGCCACAATCTGACCTCACTCTGGGACACTGTTGTGTTGATTAACTTGTTTCCTCCTCCTCATTAGCCTCCTCCCTGAGGAGGGGCTACAGTCTCCTGCATAGCTGCACTTTCCTTGGGGGCAGAATTTCCCCCTCTGGGAGTAGAGCTTTTGCCAGCAGAAAAACCAGAAAACAATATGCCTCGTATTTGAGGAGTTAGTACTGAGGGCAGATGTAATTACTGCTCCTTCTGCAGAGAGAAGGATTACAAATACATGGAGACAATTATCTTTTCCATGGCCAATTCCTCCAAGTCAGGCTGGAATCACATTGGCTGGGGCAGCGCAATAAAATGTGTACTATGTGAATCCATGCCATGTTTGGAGGGAAAAGTTTGTTTACAATCAGTATTCCAGCCTCCATGAGCATTGCCTGTTGGTCAAGAAAACACACGAAAGGTCTGTGTCACAGCCCTGCAATACATCACTGCTGGATGAGGAGTTTGCCTTGTGGAGTTTCAAAACCTACTCTAAAATGTCTGTAAATGATTAATTGAGGAATCTGAGTTTCACAAAGCTTACATCAAAGCACAAAAATGGGTTGATTGAAGAGAAGTAGACGTTCTTTTGTTTGTCTTGAAAGCCCACATGGAACTGGTTTTCTACAGGAAATGTGCATTTTAAACAAGTTTCCTAGTGCACTCAGCCTCTTGGGAATTATGGTCTAGCATGGATCTTTTAAATCTTTCAAAGATAGTTTTGAACATGAATAAAGCTCCTATTAAAAAGAAAAGTTAACAATAAATCCTTCCTGAAGTTTAGTAATTGTTTATTGTGGTGTTTGTGGTACTAAATATTATAGTTAAGGTTAAAATGGTATTTTCACTTTAATCTCATGTTTGTACTTGCTTGCAACACATTGAAGCACAAAGTTCTCTGTTTTGACTGACACATCCAACATTTACTCTCAGCTTGGACATAACTGCAGGTTTGTTTCCTTAAAAATCAAACAGCTGTGGGGAGATTGCCTTCTGAATTATGCTGAGCAAGTAAGAGATACTACTTTCTGCTAGGAAAACAAACCAATCTATTCTACTTACAATATTAAGAACAGAACAGTAATCATTAAAGTTAGCATGGAAGACCTGAACAATAATGTTTTTGAGAAGAGGGAAGGCTATTCTTTTTCTTAGGGAGAGAGGAAATGAAGATTGTCCAGGCACATTTGAGGAGAAAAACAGACATTAGAGAAGTTTTGCTGCACTGTGTAATTCATAAATCACACTAACTACAATATCTACGGTTATATAGGCAGTGGAGTTAGGAAACAAAAATATAATAAGCTCTGGGAAATTCCACTCCATCTTTGTCTGCTTTAATTATTTCTATTAGGGAATTCCTTTTGTCTTCTCTTTCAATTGTCTCATGCTCTTTTTGCCATCCCTGTAGTCTGTGTGTCTACCAAAGTTGGGGATGTTCCTCTGAAAAAATAATCATTCACACTTTTTATTTTCTAAAATTCCTAGCTCTACTTTACCCTATCCTTCCCAGTTCTGGGCAAAGTTATGTTCTGGTCTAATAAAAGGAAAAGCACCAGACATTCGAAAAAGAGAAACCTATACTCTATTATGAAAAATTCTAGTTCAGAAAAACATACCAAGTTTTTCTTAAGACTTTAAACCTGGTGCTCTCTTCCTTCTCCATGACAAATCAGAATATTATTCTTTCTTTTTCATTACTGGATGAATGGTACCTGGCCTTTCTCTGGATTCAGAAATTTAAAAATTAAGATATTTTCTCATTGTAAGGCCAGGTGGAAAACCACTATGCCCCTATGCAGTAATCTATTGATTCTGTAGTGACTTCCCACCTGAGCTGCTTTGCAGGGGTTGATGTGGGTATTGACATCTGTTAATCTGCAGGAGCACAGAGGGTGCAGGGTAGGAAACTTGCCCAAGCTACCTGGTGTGTCTCAGGCACTCCTCTTGCTCTTGAGCTGCTGTATCTAATGGCAGCCAACACTGCACAAGCACCTAGCTGGAGGTGTGGGTCTGTCAGCTTTGTAGTCATAATTTCTTGTAAACTAAAGGATTATTTTTTATTTGACTGTAATGCATGTAGCATGGCCCCACCCTTTCTTTGTGTGTCAAGAGATCTGACTACTGTGTAGGAAAGGGTGACTAATCATGATGAAACACATGTTTTGACATTTACAAGCTCCAAGGTGTTGTACCTCGAAACTCAAAACTTTTCAAGGCTCTAGCTACCCTGATACATCTCTTGATTGTACTTTAAGCAAGTGTGAATTGCAAATGTCTGTGGTAAGAATCCTCAGTAGCAAAGAAATGAAAATGTTTTAAAGCCCCATTTATTCTCTCTGGCTGAAAGCAGAGACAAGTCACTGTGAACATAGGATCCTCTTTGCACCAATGCACCTTAGAATACATTTTGCAGTTTAATGCATGAACTCTATTATCATCCAGTATCTTAATTGTCTAACCCATGTGCTGTGGGTTCCAAGAAAGAGAAGACAGGATATTACTTACCAACATGAAATTGTTTGTAGGTTTGAGCATGCAGGTAACATAACTTGCATCCTTGTATTTGAAAGGTACCACGGCAAAGCCAATTGCTTCTGGGATGGCCAGTATGAAGGACAGAAGCCAAATGGAGAAAATTTCAATAGCAGTGATCATTGGGATTCCAATCCCCTGAACACGGCTCCAGGACGCAACTGCTCTGTACCTGAAAGAGACAGGCTTTAGTTTCCAACCTGCAGTTTCCTTCCTAAGAGATCATGGTTTGGTGTCGTATGGCAAGTAAAATCCTAAAGCTGGCATCTGAGACTTGGATTACTTGTTTTTTCTGCCTATTCCAGGGCCTCTGCCAGCTGTCAGCTTACCTAGGACATAACAGGGCGCATGAAGGGGTGGAGAGCAGAGAGCCGGCTGCTCCTCTTCTGCTTGGGTGTGGGATTGTGTGGAATTCTGCTAGGTGGACTGCACTAATGATTTCTAATTAAAGTAAGCAAGGTTTGTGAGGACAGACCTTATCTTTCACTAAATAACTGCCATAACAGAGGAAAAAAGGCTTCTGGGCACACAGCCATGCAAACAGATACAAAGCATCTATCTCCTTCAGCTATCTCAGCTGTAGCAGCAGCGCTATCCAAAGTGGAGCTGTCAGCTTTCAGGTAATGAAAGACTAGGAAAATACTCTCAATGAAGTGAAAATGCATTTGTTCTGTGTACACACAGAACAAATGAACTGAGAGGATCTTTCTCCTCTGCTTGTCTCTTAGTTTTCAGTGAGCTTGTAGAAATTTATTAGCTTTGAGACCTCAATCTCTCTGTCAGCTCTGGTCAGAAGGTTGTAAAATTATTCAGAGAAGACTGATAGGCATAGAATACAGAGTACAATCCAGTCCATAAATTAAATTTTCAGTAGTAGATTTAACTGTTGTGCTACAATGACTGCAGCAAACTACTTATTTAGCATTTCCAACAATTTAGCAAAGACAGAATCAGTGGAAAGAACCAATATTATTTTTTGATCTTGTAATTATCTGAAATTCATTCTAGAGATGTAACAGCTTCTGAACTCCTTATTTTACTTCCCTAAAATAATAGCACCTTCCCATTTGGAATGACAGTGCAACATGGATATATGATGACATCCACTGAAAAACTAGTTTTCATTAGTTGAGGATAAGAAAAGAAAGGTTGTTCATCTACTTTAAAAAATATCAGACTAAGAAGGGAAATACTGGATTTTTAATTTATGAGATCACAGAATCACAGAATGAACTTGGTTGAAAAAGATCTTTTGAGACCATCAAGTCCAACCAAGATGGAAGGAATGAAGAGCTTCCAATGGGAAAAAAAATTTTTGGGGGCTACAGGACTGAGGCTAGAGAGATCAGGAAAATTTCATTATTGAAAGGCTTTTTCAGTCCTCCTTTAACCAATGCAGTAACATTGGATTCACACACAAAGCATTTCTTCAGATTTCTTGTATCACATCCCTTTTTTACTTGGGAAGTGTGCTTATTAACTAGATGGAAGACTTGGGAACTCCATCCCCTGTAGCCTCAGTGTTAGGGAAATGACAATGCCTGAATGCAAATCCAGGCTTAGACCCCTCACAAAAAGCTCAGCAAGCATTGTTAGCCAACCTCACTGGAAGGTGCTTGAGCTGCCATCACCCCTGCAGAAAACAGACTGGAAAGCTTTGCCTCAGTATCTACAGCAGCGTCATGCTCAGCACAGTCACAGGTGCACTACAGACAGGCTCTCAGAGCATCATTGCTACAGAAATGTCTGTATAAATACTTTGTGCATAATAAAGCAAACTATAACTTGGAATTGCACATTAAAAATAAAAATATCATCTAAAGGCATCTTAATCTTCCAAGAATGTGAAAAAGAAGGGAGGTAATGGTTCACTGACAGGGAGAGGTCTCTCAGATTAGATTTCTGAGACCATCGAAACAGATAAAACTATACTGGGAGAATTAAGAAAGAAATACCCAGGATCATATCTTCTCAGGAATATTCATGTTAAATCCAAATTTAATTTTAAAGAATTTGTCATCCTGTATTATTTCATTTTGCCAAATATCAAGTTCTGGCTTTCATTGCCAAATGGATTTTTAATAGAAACTTAACCTTTCACACAAATGCTCAAGTACTTGTAAATTTTGGAAATTTAACAATCAGTTCAAAGTTTACTTTCTATAGACTGACATTTTTACAATAATTTCCATTGGCTGCACAAGGTACTACCCTATCCTTGACTAACTAATGCTCTTAGCAAACAGAGGCTTGTACACTGTATATACTTTTCAAGTAGCAAATGTAAAGTTTGTTTTGTATTATCTCTGTAACTATAGAAGTGACAACCAATGGGTTGCAAGCTGTAAATCCAATTATTTCCTTTGTTGCATTTTTGTACCTGTTCTTTTGAGTTACATCTGTTTGGCACATGAGGAGATCACTATGCACAGGAGTAAGGATTTGGGTCTTGTATGTATTTTGCTAATTTTTTTTTTCAGTTCACAATTCAAATAACTCTCAAATAAGGAATTGTTAACTGAATAATTTTATTAATATTTTCAGCTAAAACATAAGAAGCTCAGTAATTCAATCAGAATTTGCTGAATATTTTTTAACCTGCAATTACTCAGTCTCTTTACTCGCTGCTGTAGGAGTGATTTGAAAAGTAGTGGTAGTAATAATAATTTTAGTAGCAATAATTTTTCAGGTGGGTGTTCTGTGGGTTATGTAATATAGAAGACCTTTGTCTAGCCACAAACCTCCCACAAGTAAGAGTGAGAAAGTACTGCAGGGAAAACATAGGACATTTGCCAGGGAACTGACATAAAATACATGCATAATGCATTGCATTTAATTCTTTATTCTAAAATCTGTGTGAGATTTGTCTAACTTTCCTTTTTTTTTTTTTTTTTTTTTTTTTTTTTTTATCCTTTCCTGTTTATTTCCCTCTTATCTCCAATCTTGTCTAAAATGTTCACTTTTTTTTCCCTGGTCACTTCCTGTTCTCTGTTTGATACGTCTTGCTCTCCCTTTCTCATTTTCAACTCCTAATGTATGTGCTGTCAACTTTTACACATACACACAATTAAATATTTTGCACTCCTATCTAGCTATGACATACTTAAAGCATTTCTTTCAGAAGGACATCTTGTCGGGATGTGAGAACAAGAGTGGGTGCTTTTGTTCCCCTATATCTTTAACTTAGAAATTAGGTGTTAATTAGAAAATTAGGTGTTCAAATGACCCTGTAATATAACAAGAGTCTGTTCTGCGAGCATCATCAGCCCTTTGTGAGAGCGAAAAGCAATGCAGGAAACATAAGGGACAAGATCAAGCAAGTATCTTGAGCAGTCACTGTCAAGATAAGTGCCAGGACAGATCCGAAGTGTCCCTACTCTTGCTGATACAGAACTGTTCTGCTTCGTTATTAGCAGCCACAGCTGTTCTTCATTTTATCCAAGTATACGAATGCAATAAAGCTGTTAGAGCTTTATTTCAGTGGCAAAATCTAGACTTATCTCATGAATTGGTGAGTTGATCCAGGCAAAAATATCTTAGGATTACTGTTCATTCAATGTGTTTTGCAGAGGAGGCAAGAAGAGGATGTATATACATGAAATGAGATCTATATCTTCACTTTTCTTCTTCACCCATTTCTTCATCAAAATCATTATCAAGACATAAGCTAGAGTAAAAACTCAGGCAGGGAAATATCCTTCCTCTTAGTCACAACTGAGGCACTGTTTAGAAAAAGAGTCACATTATCGTCACCATCTTGACCTAGAGTTTAAAAATGCCCTGGGGGGCATCTGAGGCAACTTCGAAGTGAGTTTGCTCCAAAGGTTGAATGGCTGGCTCTCTGTCAGCCTCTTAAAACCCTCTTCACATCTGAGTGGCCATTGTTCCCCTTGGGCAGGCACAGTTAGACCTCAATACACTGTCAGGGCAAGTCACTCCAGGGCACTAGTAATGAGGGGAGTTTCACAATAGGATGTAGTTAGCACATGGATTTTCCTGAAAACAAAAAAAAAAGAATCCTGTTCTAACTTAAGGCTGTAGTCTGCAACAGGGACAGAGTTAAAAATGACTAAAAATATGGAGCTCTGGATTCACTCTACCTATTGACTCCATCTTTTCTGTGTCAATATTGTATATTGGAGTACAATATATAGAGACCCAAAATAATTATAAACAAGATAGCTTTCAGGAGCTTTTTTAAAGTAAGAATTAACTTGCCTATAGACCAGAAACAGTCCAGCTGTGACAGCACATAATTTCATATTTACTAGTTTTCCATTCTAGAAAGCAACCATCAGCTGATGTGGAATCTTGTGATAATGTGCCTAACATTCGGTGTCCAACCTAACTTATTGAAGGTGCTCTGAGCTTTCATGGTGATTGAACCTAGATTCAGTTCTTGTTAGCCAATATCAGAATCTGACTCTATACGTCTGTTTTCTAACACACATCCTCTGCAACCACTTACAAGAGTAGCAACAGATGATAAAGAATATGTCCTTGGCAAAGTGTCTAAGCTAAGAGAGGAAATTAAATAGTCTGAGTCTGATCCCATACCAGACTTTATACTCAAATAGAAACAGCATTTGGTTGTTGTAAGGATTAGCAAATCCATCCTTGTAAAAATATGTATGCATCTACAAAAAGGTAGCTTCACGTGAGTAGTTCCAGTTTTTGAAAATGTACATGACAGTGGAACTTCATCTAGTGAAACTGCAGTTGTCAGAATTTATCTAACAAACTGTTTCATGTGCTATGATTTATTCCTTAGAGTGGTCCATGGGATTTTATTTAATGGTGGGCAGATACTGTTTGATAAATGGAATGCAGTAAGAAACTTTATTTCATGTATGAATACTAATAAATGATTTATCCACTGCAAACCTTGTACAATAACTTTTTCCATACAGCCAAACCAAGATTAATTTTAAAGCTTCTTTGCATCCCTGTACTAATACACTTTTTATTTTTACACAGTACTGCTTTTTATCTAACAGTATTTTCTGTCTTTAGAGATACTGATATTTTGGAATAGAACATGATCAAGTAACTCAAGACATAAAACCAACTTTTACAGAAGTCAAATGTTCATCTTCTATTGGATTTTATGTATTAAGAAAAAATAGCAGAGGCATTAATTTTCAAATTATCAGTGTCAAATTATAAAAGCAAGTTTCCAACATCTTTTTCAGTAGAGCTCTGTTACTTTTGAAAGTTATCAGAATAAACCCTTGTTTATTGTCCATAGGCAGTGAGTTGAAAAACTAATTTTTAAGCCTAAAGATTATGATCTTTTTCAAATACAAAACAAACAGGAGTTCATATGAAAGAAAGAAATCTGAATACTCAGTCAAACCCCAATAAATTTTTGCCTGGGAAAAGAAATTGAAATATTGCTTTACCAGAGCATTAATACCTTTAAAAATACCTTTAAAAAACATGTTAAGTTCATTAGTCCAAGGACTTAATATACTTTGAGCCACAAATCTTGTCCTTGATGTTAGAGTAGAAAAGACCAGAATCTAAGTTAGATTTATATTGTAATCTGCCTGCTAAGAAGATCATGCTTAGTGCTCCCAGACTTAGGAAATCTGTATATGCAAGAACAGTGCCAAAATAGTAAAACATACTGTACCTGTCCACACTAAGGGCACACAGGTTAAGGACTGTGATTCCCACTGATGCCTTCTGGATAAAGGGAAGGAATTTGCAAAGAAACTGTCCAAATTCTGTATTTCCAAAAGGCCAGTTCTGAGCGAGGAGCTAAAGAGAAGATAAAAATAATCAGAATATTTAAACAATAACCTAGCAAGTAGGTCACAACTGTAGTTATTTCTTGTCTTAGGCATAGCCACTGTAACCTTGAATTCTCCATACCTCAAACATATCCTTAGTACTGAGTGAACCTGGGAAATAACTGCTACTGTGGCAGCACAGAAGTTGAAAACTTACACTTAAATGTTGACCTTGTGCTGTTGCAATACTAAATTGCATTGTTAAAAGTTGGGGTTTTTATTAAATTATTGTGTATCTGCCAGCAGTACTGAATACTGGAACTCTAACTCAAGCCTGTCATAAATGGTTGTGATTGCCATGTCCCAGAACCAGGCAGTCAAAACATAACTCAGGGTTCATGATGAAGTGCCTCAGAGCCAAGTCCTGATGCTGCACGCAAGGAGATTCTTGTCATCGTAAGTGTACCATTGTGTAACTCATGGCAATATTCAGTGCCAGACTCTGAGGAGTGTGAAGAAAACACTGTTCATGCATAATTGGTTCCATATTACATTTTAAAGGACAACTGTGCAAACTTGTGGGCTGTGCTTCAAGGCAACAGAAAGGCATCCATTGGAAAGATGTGAGTGACTGAGGCTTAGAGTAGTATTTCCAAGGAGGCATTTACATAATAAATATTAGTACAGAGATTTATGTGCACAGTTGTGAAGAATTAGCATATAAATAGCAATATTTCTAGCTATAACTGTTAGAGCTTTGAACATGTCTTTGAACTGAGCTTTGATATCAAGTACACAGACAAAATAGAGGACACAAAATTATTCAGGATAATCAAATCTACGACTGGCTGCAGAGTCACAGAAAATCACCCTTTACTTGTGCTGACAGTAAAATGGCAGATTATATTCAATGTAAGTGTAATAAATGAAAAATTATTGAGTCCATACAAACTCAAGTAAGGGATATTTCAGCCCTCATGAATAGTTGCTTTGAAAAACAAAGTCACTAAACCTTTTCATTCTTGCACTAGCATTTTGTTAATCTTCTTCTCTAAATCTCTGTTGCTGAGACTTTCTCAGCGATAGGATGTTCATGTTTTGAGAGTTAGCTTTGCAACCACAAGGACTAGAAATATTTTTCAGTAGAAACTTAGGTCCTGGAACAACACAATTATCTGGTAAAAGTGGGTGTATTCCAGCTATAGAATTAGAAAAACAAATTCTGGTTGTAACTCAGGACTGTAGTATTCAAAGTAAACATTTTATTTCTATTTAAATTAGTGTTAAATTGAAGCATGCTAATAATCACTACCTTTAGCAATACAAATATTAACTGTGGGAAGTTCAAATTCACAGCTATCTTTATCTCAGTTAAGGTAGGTGTGACCTTTCTGGTTTTTCATAGCATGAGTTTTTCAGAGAACTTTGCTACAGAGCACAGATTTTTATCACAAAATTCTAGACTAGTAGGAACTCCTCCTCATAGTCCTGCTGCAGATTTTTTGCACCCTCTCTGTTTTATAGTCATTCATCACAATGCTGAATTACTTGTGATTTTGTCCCCCAAATGATACCTTAAAAATGCTGGAAGCAGCTATGCAGTCCACATTGCCTGTGTCACTCGAGGACTATCTAATATTTTCATTTGATTACCTGTATTGCAGGACAGATTTTAACAACTCACAGCTTTCAGCCAACTGGATGGAAACTGTGGATAAAACATATGTGTGCAAGCACCTTTGCTATGGTATCCCAGTTTAGAATAGTCACATTTGATGAAAGGAAATCCCCCTTTTCTCAAAAGGCTAGGGATTGGATTGCTAGGGATGATAATTTAACTGTAGTCAGTACCTTCAGTAGCAAAAGTGGTAAGTTTGTATCTGCAAACTCTTGATTAGTTCTTCTGATTCTATCTGTATTTATAGACTGAGTGAAATACATGGAAAGCTACAGCGGAATTGTTCTCCAGATAGGTTTGCAATAGTGCAATAAATATTTGCAGAGCAAATTCTGCATTTTGCCTAGAACTCTCATATGAGGTTTTAGTTTTTATCAGAAAAAAAAGTTAAAAAAAGAAGGGATGATCAGGGCCCATAGTAATTCAACCATGTTGTAGTCACATGGAATTTCAGCTCCAAACTCATGGCTGGGTTTGGATAAATTCAGAGTAGGTGTCAGGCTGGGAGGGCTAAATTACAAATGGCACTGCCACAGAAAAGCAGCTCTAGCAGACTTCTGTCAATCTCCTGTGCCAGCCAGAGCCCCCAGACTCATTTATCATTACAGATCACACTTTAAAAGGCAACTGAAAGCCACCTATTCGTTTCAGTGCCCTGACTGTGGCTGTAGCTGCACCAGCAATAAAAACGAACAAGCACTTTGTAGTGACTGTGAAACTCTGTTACTACAAGGCAAATATTAGCTTCAAAAAGAAAAGTGTTGTACTTGAAAAAGGTTCACTAACTCATTACTCCTCATGGGGAAGCTTTATCATGCTTCCAGCATGTATGCTTCAACCCCACACCCCAGGAAGCTCTCCTTTTTTGAGATTAAAAGTATTTTATTCCTTTTGTTTCTTACACTTTCCACTAATTGAAGTAATATCAGTACCAAATCATTAGACATTCTTTTCAAGTGGATTTTAATCAAAATCCCTGGGACTAGAAATAAGGTTTTTTGATTTCAAGATTCACTTTGCAATCATTTCTGGGGGTGTACTCCATTATCACTCTGCATCAGCTATGCATTCATTACTTCCCCTTGGATCAGATGCCAATTTTTTTCTTCTGAAGATATTTTTAGTCAGCAAATCTTATCCTGTCTTCAGTTTTGCTAATTTTTGCATCAAAACAAGTCCATTTCCCTCTGTTCTGCCCTAGCATGGTATGGAAATTTCAGAAGGAAATAATACATTTATTTTGTATTAAAAAATGAGCCCAGGAATTTAATTTAATTAATCCTGATTTACTTAGGCACAATGCAAGAACAAGAACAACTGTCTTTGCTCTTCGAGTGCTTCTGCATATTTTGGTATCCAAATAAAATGACTATTAAATTCTAGAAAATTACATTTTCTCTCAGGGCTCTAGGATAGAAGAAATCAGACTGATTGCTCCTACTTGTGTCCCAGTTCTCTATGAGTTGTGGAAGTGGACTGTGGATTTGCAAACTCACTTACAAAATCTCTGAGGTTTCAAAATAAGACATGTGGCAAAGGAAATGCACTTTTCCCTTGTGCAGTTTGCAACTTAGGAGTATTTCACACTGTGGTGCAATTCCTGAGAAAAGTGTGTGGTCAACATGTATTTTTGCACTGAAATCAAAAATCAAGATTGCTCTTTAAAAAAGCAAAGTGACCAGACAGCCACAGCTTCCTTGATCATCCTCCCTTCTCTGCTGCTTTATATGGCCTCTGTGCCCTGAGCTGTGGCTGAAGACAAACAAGCCATCAGCACTGAGAACATTCCTTTGCAGTGATTTTTAAATGTCACTCCATTGCTTTTATTCTGCTGCTGCTATTTTCTAACCCCCCTCAGTATGGTAGCTGATGTACAAAACATCAAGTCCCACTGTGCATCCCAAGCAATTTATATATAGTCTGAAAGACAGAATGTTGTAACCCCACCACATGAGTGTTGGCCAGAGCATGCTCATGTGCAGCCACTGTGTTTATCTCATGCCAGGCTGATGCTTTGTGCTTGCAGGCAGATGATGGCCCTGGAGCTCAGTCCAAAATACATGGACTTGGGTGCTGGATATGAACCTGCTCTGAGCTGCTCTATTAAACCTCCTTCAGTTCAACAGGTGCATGTCAGGACGTCCCCTCTCTGCCAAAGGCATTGAGGATGGCAGCAAAGGCTCCATACCTGCCCTCCCTTGCTCTGATCTCATCCTAGTGCTCTAGAGACTGCCTCTTCCCATATCCACTTGGGACCATTGTTGTGCTGATACACAAGATGTTCTTCCCAGAAACTGAACTGTGCTCCTTACACACAGTGCTTGTCCCTTATGCTGCCGCCATCTAGGGCACTGTCCTGACTTTCATGGTGTTTAAATGTTCCATGATACTGCTGGAACAACTCTGGCACAACCATGGAAGTCAGCTTCTATTCTGTCTTCAGGAAAAACAGAAATACCCTCTTTATTCTGCAACTGATGTTGCACTTGTGCAGTAATGGAGAAAGGCACCAATAGCTCCCAACAGGGGAGCAGGAGTTTCAAAACCAGTGTAGTCTGGGGTGATTGTCTTTACTTGCCACATAGCCCAGAATGAAAGATAAGGGAAATTCTTTTCGTTTTGTTACATCAGCATGTTTGGTTTTGCTGGGTCATTTTTTCCTTTTTTTTTTTTTTTTTTTTTTTTTTTATAAGGCTAGTTTCCTCTAAGAGATATTGAGCTGTCTTGATAAAGCTCTGTCTTAAATTGTATTCTACAATTATATATATGCCCTTGTCATGCTTGCCTGCATGGGCCAGACAAGATATCTGGTGTTTTGGATGAAATCCAGATGATATCTGGCTCAGCACAGACGTGTCTAAGTTCTATACCACTAAGCTGACTGCATTAAGTGACAAAAGATGATGATTCTGACTGAAGTGTCTAACCTATCTCTGATCTGTAAGATTGCTTAGTTAGGAATAAGGATGTATTGAGTCCTCAGCAGTGGTATTTTGGTTGTGGTGGCTGAAACAGGACCCTTCTCTCCTCATGAAATGTCATAGGGTAGGAATTCATTGCATGTTTTCAAGCCTTTTCCTTCTTCCTAAAACCCATATTTTATGTGAGAATTGCATTGCTGGACAAAGCTCATCTATTTCTTGCTTCACAATTCAGCTGTGCTCCATCACATTACAGGAAAGAAGGAAAGCTGTAAAGATGGAGAGGAACAAAGCCTGTCTCTAAGTATTCCTTTCCCTGAAAAACCTCATGTTTTGAAAGGACAATGACTAGATGAAAACAAAGAGAAGAGAAGAACAAGAACAAGGGCAGTCTTTATAATGCAGGGCATAAGACCAGTACTGAGTACATGGTGAGATGATTGTTCAAGCTTCTGCCAGCTTTGGGATCATTTGTTTATTTCCTTAGACTTAGATTCACAACTTTGGCATGATAGAGAAAAGACGCTGTATGTCTTCAACTCTTCTTTGCAGGAAATACATTCCTGATTTTGCTACAACCAAGAACTGTCTTTTTTCTACTTTGAGTGGATAAAAAACTGACTAGTTTTCTTCCTGGAAGGATGAAAGGTTATGTGGGGATGCATGAGAACCATCAAAGACATTTTTTACTCTGCCCTGTCATAGCTTTTCCTGCTATTTTGCTTATCTTAGCCCAGCTGAGTAAAGGTGAAGGTAGCAAAAGGTCTCATGCCATTCACTGAATGCCTACAGTGTTTTTCTCCTGCTTAGGCAGCTATGGAAGGGAATGTATAGTTTTACACAAGGGAAAATAGATTATACTTCAAGAGATCCTGAAAAGTAAGGAAACAAATGCCCTGGTTTTGCAGCAGAATATTCTGTCTCAACTAACTGGAAAAAAAGAAATCCTAAGTTTTAGGTTCTTGTTAAAATGCTTATTTTTATGTCAAAAACCTACTTAGCAGTAAAGCATTCCTAACAACTCTAGGCATCTGCCCTGTGGTATTTTTGTTGTTTACAAAGCAGGATTACTTTCCATGGTGTTGGCTGTCTTCCCATCCTGTTAGGTAAACTGTTTCTCAAGCTGGGCTGCTCTTCTTCAGGGCAATGAGCGGCAAGGTGTGCTTATGTGCATGGTGATTTGTTGAAAGGAATTTTTTCAATCCCTGGGCATAATATTTCTTTTGTTGTTCTTCCAGCTGTATTTTCTTTCGTGTGTTGCTAAAAAGAGTGACAGGATTTCTAAGAAGTTACTGCAGAACCGGTAAGCCCTGGGTATGCGCAATCAAAACAATTCCTTGTTATCTGTAGAGTTCAGCTGTTTGAGAAATAAAGACAGAAAACACACTAAAATATTCTCTTAAACCTAGAGTCTCTAAGTAGTGTACACTATTTCAAATCCACAGAGCAGCAAGGCAGGCATGAGATGAGGAGTTGAAGATGAGGGAGGAGCTGTGCATTGATAGGACATATGTCCCACTCCCCAAAGAAGAGCCAGAGTTAAAGGCAGAGTGGGTCTTGAACTGAGACTTAGAATATAAAATCTCTTCCTTAACTGATACCCTGGTTTGCACATTAAACACGCTCTGCTGGGAAGCTGTAGTTTGTAAATAGAACAGATTCCTGATGGATTTCCATTCCCTGCTCCATTTTGGGAAATTCAGAACTCAGGGATCAATTCCTGTGCTACCTCTGGGTTTGTGCTGTGTTTGGTCACTACATGGAGACATACACCCGAATAATAGGTCCTGCTTGGAGCAGGCTCTATGAATTTCTGCATCACACTGGGCTATCCAATCATTGCTTCTTGGAATCCCTGATAAGAATTTTTTGAAAGCCAGAATGTGGTCAAGTTGAGGCCTCAGAATTTCCTACTTGTGTTGGTACTTCATTGAGAAATACACACTCTACATATGAAAAATTCTGCCTTTAAAGAAGGGTTTATTCTCTAAGTGCTCTTAACTTTTGTGTGCTGTTGGCTTGGCTTTATACTGCTTTGGCACAAAAGATGCCGCTTGTTCTATCAACTACAAGATCAGTGCCAATGTGGTTAATTAGTGTTCCCATGTAGGTATAATTATTAATTCTGTTGGTAAATATATTCAGATATGCCAAATAATTTTTGATTCAGAAGGGATTGTGCTCTGATATTAAAAAATGTCCATGACTAGAAATGCCTTAGCTGAGTCTTTCTTCACTGAAGACAAAATGGATTAACATATTTGCTTGCTGTCAGCTACCTTCTATATTCAGATTTTTAATGTTCTAGGTGGACTACCGAGATTTAGATAATGTTGCAACTAAAGTAAGCATGAATACCAATTAACTAACCAAAATTCTCCGTTTTAATCAAGAAAACATCTTCTTTAACTGTCTGAGCAGTGAACACTTGCTTTTTTCCTGGGTAGATGTCTCACGCTTTTTACTAGTAAAAATATGTGTGTTTTGAGTAGACTGTTTGGGTCCTGATGGTATAAAAATGTGATTGAAAACTAAATTATTTTAGTTTGGTCTATTAAGGTTGGATTTATAACTGTCACTCTTCCTATAAAACTCAATTTGTTAAGATTTTTAACTGATTTGATACTTCAAGTGGATATATTGTGCTAATTAAGTATAAAGGGCCTTTTATACATCCTAAATATTTTCAAAAGACAATGACTATTACTCACATTACAATCCACTTAACAATAAGGGGAATCCACTATATAATTACAGTAATAAAAGAAAGTAAGGAGTGAGTTTTGAGCCTACTGTACCACAAAGAAAGGTTAAAAATTTCAAACACCTATGACCACATCTTTAGTCAACATAAGCTACACAATTATTTTTTTTCTCAGCATCATATCTTTGTTAATTGTGTAAACACATAATAAAATGGATTAAATTCTCCTGGGATCTTACATTGTCAATTACTAGTTTTAGAGCTGCTTCTTTCTAAGGGTTTTAAAATGGATTTGAGTACCAGTGGCATTATCTACTTCTCTTTTAAAAGTAGTTTCAAAATAGTTAATTTAATAGTTAATTGTGTTTCAAGAAAGTGATTATAACTATTTCTGATATTAACTTATAATTACAGGTATTATACATTTTGTTCTAAACAATGTGGCCTTCTTAACACTATACTAATAGTTATTTTAATATGCAGCTGAATGCTTGTTTACTCTGGTTTCAGTCCTGTTTTGTCCTAAAAATGAAGGTCTGAACCTAAAAGGTATTAAGTGTTTGACACCACTTACTATGTAGGTTACTAATATATGGTTCAACATGAGGCAAACTCTGAAACTAAAAGAATCCTTTAAAATAAAGTTCAGAAGGGTATAAATTACTTTAAAACAAAAATAAAAACACTTGAATTTTTTTTCCTTAAAAGCCTATCACTTCAATTATCCAATCATGATATTTCCAATGGCCACCCTTCACACTGTCACTCAGCAAGAAGAGCTGAAAGGTGGCACAGATTTTAGGATCCCTAGTGGTATAAACAGGAATGGCATTTAACAAAGTTTAAACCCAACTCCTAATGTAAGCATCCACATTATGGAATGGTTCATATGGAAAATGGACTGTAATAATAATAATTGCATTTCTTATGAGATGTACCGGAGCACCCTTATAAATCCATAAATGCTTCCCTGCATCACAATTCTTGCAGCTAACCTCAGACAGCAAGGTGGTTGTATATGGCAATTTATAAATAATTTATTCTTAAAGTTAAATAACTGAAAAATAGCTAAAATCTAGAATTAAGCTTTAAAAGTTATTTTAATTCTGCCTTCTTACATGTGGAAATTGACAGACACTGGTGTCAACAGGCTACGGTTTCATTCATAGCCTTTATTTATCCAAGACTTCTCTGCAGCACAAAAATAATCTCTCATATAGGCTAAGGAAATTTCATTCATCAAATAAGAACCATAGTTCAGCTCATCATATAAAACAGAGCAAGACAAATGCACCTATGTAATTCCTGAGAAGCGACAGAAGATTAATAGAAAAAAAAATATTGCAAAATAATAAAAAGAATTTTTAAAAGATTGTTTGTTACTTTCAACTAAACCTCTAAAGAATTTTCAGAAGACCATCAAAAGGCAATTCTGAACGGCAAAATTAATTTCAGATTTCCATTCCTTTTTGCAAAAAAAAGAAGCAGAACTCTTGAAAGGTTAGAAAAAATTGTGTAATAAAAATACTTGTTCTTTCTCAAACTTGGGTCTGAAAAGAACTCACGCCACTTTTCCTCTGAATGAACTATGAGATATGCCATGAGAAGTGAGAATGCTGCCTTAGCAATTATCTGTAAAGACATCAGGGTAATCTGCCAGGGAGGAAACTGTACTATATCATGGGAGGTGCAGTCATAGAATCACTGAATGGTTTGGATTGGAAGGGACCTTAATGATCATCCAGTTCAGGCTCCCCAGCCATGGACAGGGACACCTCCCACTAGCCCAGGTTGCTCAGAGCCCCATCCAGCCTGGCCTTGTGTAGGCTCTGAGTCCAGCTAAGAGCCCCACACCCATGTCCCATTAGACATTCACCCAGCTGTGGAAGACAGATGAATCTCAAATGAGTCAGAAGCTAATCTTTCTCATCAATCTGTTAATCCAAAATATGCTACAGATATTTTATCGACAAAGTGACAGTTTAACTTTCCAGGTGGAGTATTGAAAAGTGTAAACTAGAATTTCCATTAAATCACATCCATAATTATTTACAGTCATCCTTGTTATATTAAACCCATTACAGTTAGAAGACTTATCTGCAATTTATGTAACTGGAAGATCAGAACCAGGTGGTGCATTTCACCATAGATAATATCACAGAATCACCAGGTTGGAATAGACTTTCAAGATCATCGAGTCCAACCCATGCCCTAACACCTCAACTAAACTATGGCACTGAGTGCCACATCCA
This sequence comes from Oenanthe melanoleuca, assembly GCF_029582105.1. Taxonomy (NCBI): domain Eukaryota; kingdom Metazoa; phylum Chordata; class Aves; order Passeriformes; family Muscicapidae; genus Oenanthe; species Oenanthe melanoleuca. The sequence goes on from NC_079337.1 coordinate 12,897,350, forward strand.
GTCTTTTATTAAACACATCCAGGGATGTTGACACCATCACCTCCCTGGGCAGACAATTCCAGTACTTTACCCTTTCTGTAAAAAACTTTTTCCTAATATCCAACCTATATTCCCTTGGTGCAGCTTAAGGCTGTGTCCTCTCGTTCTGTCAGATGCTGCCAGGAAAAGGAGACCAATCCCCAGTCATTCCTCACAGGGCTTGTGTTCCAAGACCCTCATCAGCTCTGTTACCTTCTCTGGACACACTCAAGTGTCTCAATGTCCTCCCCAAACTGAGGGGCCCAGAACTGGACACAGCACTCAAGGTGCAGCCTCACCAGTGCCCAGTAGAGGGGAAGAATGACCTCCCTGCTCCTGCTGGCCACACCATTCCTGACACAGGCCAGGGGCCATTGGCCTTCGTGGCCACCAGGACACACTGCTGGCTCATGTTCAGCCAGCTGTTGACCAGCACCCCCAGGTCCCTTTCTGCCTGGGCTCTGTCCAGGCACACTGTCCCCAGCCTGTAATGTTGCAGGCGATTATTGTGGCCAAAATGCAGGACTCAGCATTTGGATTTATTGAACAACATCTTACTGGACTCTGCCTGTCCATCCAACCATTCCAGCACTCCTCCCTTTGACACCTGCTCCCAGCTTAGTGTTATCTGCAAATTTACTAATGAAAGACTCAATGTGTCATCAATAAAAATATTGAACAGGAATGGCCCCAGCACAGACCCCTGGGGGACACCACTGGTGACTGATCCCCAGATGGATGCAGCACCATTCACCTCCACTCTCTGGGCCCAGCCATCCAGCCAGTTCTTAACCCAGCACAGAGTGCTCCTGTCCAAGCCATGGGCTGCCAGCTTTTCCAGGAGTGTGCTGTGGGAGACAGTGTCAAAGGCCTTGCTGAAGTCCAGGTACACAACATCCACAGCCTTTCCCTTATCCACCAGGCAAGTCACCTGGTCATAAAAGGAGACCAGGTTGGTCAAACATGACCTACCCCTCCCAAACCCATGCTGGCTGGGTCTGTTACCCTAGCCATCCTCATCACACCACTGAGTGTGATGACACTCAGTATAAACTGTTCCATTATCTTACCAGGTACTGAGGTCAGGCTAACTGGCCTATAGTTACCAGGATCCTCCTTCCCACCTTTTTTGTGAATGTGTGTCACACTGGCCAGATTCCAGTCATCTGGAACCTCACCAGTGAGCCAGGACTGCTGGTAAATGATGGAGAGAGGCTTTGCAAGCTCATCTGCCAACTCCCTCATCACCCTGGGATGGATCCTATCTGGTCCCATAGATTTATGAATATCCAAGCAGCTCAGCAGTAATCTGGCTGCCTCCTCCTGGATAACAGGGGACCATTCTGCTCCCTGACACCATCCACCATCCCAGGAGGAGGCTGACCCGAGGACAAGCTGTCTTCCCACTAAAGACTGAGACAAAGAAGGCATTAAGCATTTCCACCTTCTCCTCATCCACATCCAGGAAAGAACAATAGTTGGTCTTGCCCTTCCTTTTGCCATTCATATATTTGTAAAAACATTTTTTATTATCCTTTACAGAAGTTGCCAAATTAAATTCAAACTGAGCTTTGGCCTCCTATTTTTTTTTCCTATATGTCCTAGCAAACCCCTTAAATACTTATTGAGAGATCTGACCCTCCTTCCAATGATGACACATCCTCTTTTTATTCCTGAGTTCCTTCGAAACCTCGTTGCCCATCCAGGCTGGGCTTTTGCCCCATTGACTTATCTTTCAGCACACAGGGACAGTCTGTCCCTGTGCCCTCAAGACCTCTGTTTTGAAACCTTTCCTGGACTCCTTTGTTTCTAAGGGCTGATTCCCAAGGAACTCTCTGAATAAGTCTCCTAAATAAGCCAAAGTCTGCCCTCTGGAAGTCCAATGTAAGTGTCTTATTGATGTTCCTCCTGATTTCACCAAATTTCAAGAACTCTATAATTTCATGATCACTATGCCCCAAGCAGCCTCCAACCACCACATCTCCCACCAGCCCATCTCTATTTGCAAACAGCAGATCTAACATAGTCCCTACCCTGGTGGGCTCACCCACTAGCTGTGACAAAAAGTGTCTGTGTTATCCTCCACACCTCTAAGAACTTTCTGGACTGCCTTTTTTCAGCTGTATTAAGTTCCCAGCAGATGTCTGGTAGGTTAAAGTCACCTACAAGAACAAGGGCTAATGATCCTGTAACATTTTTGAGCTGCTTATAGAATAAGTTGTCTACCTCCTCTTCCTGGTTGGGTAGACAGTAACAGACTCCCAGTCTCTCTGTACAAATGTATTATATGCACATAGAGAGAATTTTTTTCCAATAATTAATTCAAATTTTATGATGTTGTTCTATGAATACCTGTGTTAAAATGCAGTTATGATGTCAATGTTATAAAGATGCAAAATGCATATTTAAAAATCATTGTTTCGTTAATTTGAAAGTCCAGTTTGAAACCACAAGGCACCAGTTATTATAAAACCATGCATTAAAATGTTTCACTTAAAACACATGTAAATAACAATCATTAGAATCTTCAAGGGCTGAAATTGTGAAGAATATTTTTTCTTAATTATATGACTTATATATGTTATATGACTTAGTGTTTTATTTACAAATAGAAACACCTCGTATTTCTGCTGAAAAAAAGAAGTCAAATATCCTATCAGCTATGCACCTGTGTACAGTCCACTAAGAGACAAATACAAGCTTACAGAATTCTTTGATGATTTTTCTAAGATAAGTTAATATCAATGAAATATATTAAAAAGGGGCTCTGTTCTGTTCATTCAAGCATGTTATGGTTTGAATTATATTAGTAAATATAAATTGCATCAGAAAAAGCACTACTTTATGCTTTTGTTTAATTAAAATGGAAAATCAAAACACTGGGACAAGGTAACTTTATATAGGATGAAAAGATTACTGGGGAGCCTTTTTACACTTTGACAAATCCAGATGAAATTTAGCATTTCAGAAATGGTCTGTGATATAATTGGAATAATTTTGAGACTCTGCTTTTAATGAATATTAAATGAAAACCTTAAGGCTCAACTTAACTGACATAATCTGTCCCTGCAATGTCATAATATGGAGCCTGCATATCACAGGGAGTATTTTCTGTAAAAATATAAAGTAGGGATTGGATAATATAAAAATAGCTACTAGTCCATCGAGGAGGAGAACAGTTTATAAAAAGTCTTCCCTCAGAAATTCTTTTGCTAGCTGTAGCAGCTGTGAGAAATGAAGAGCTCCTGTGAAATGCCTAAAGCCACACTTCGGTTAAGAGCTAAGAGCTACATCATCTTTAATGGGAGATACACTTTTTCTTGATGGAGGTGAGACCTTGAGAGCAAGGGGTTTGTTGCAGAACAAAAAGAAGTTGTATTGTTTCCTTAAGTGCACTCTTCATTGACAGAAGAGCACTAAGTAGAGGAGGAAGCTCAGAGAGCAGCCAGGGATCTGTAAGGAAGTGTTGGGATGGATCGTGGTGTCCTACCTTGTACACGATGATGGGGATGTCAATGACAATGTAGATGAGGTCTCCCAGCGCCAGGCTGGCTATCAGAGCATTCGGGCCGTTCCTCATACACTTGTTCTGGTAAATGATCCTCAGCAGAGTTGCATTCCCAACCATCCCAATGATGAAAATAGCACAGGATACCACCGTGTTAATGTATTTGAAAGTTTCAGCAATCTTAGTCTGCTGGGAGCATTTGACAGTTTGGTTGGACACCGGGGGCTGTATGGTGGTGAGGAGAATGCTGGATTCAATCCCTGAGAAGGTGGAAAGGGGGTTTCCCGAGTCACTCCGATTGGAAACGTCTCTGTCAGAGCTGTCACTGAGGACAAATCCCGGGACCAGCAGCAGCAAGGAAACTCTTAAACACAAGGCTTCCATCCTGAAGTCCTCAATGAGCAAATTCAGTGAGATAAGTGTTTCACTTTTTCCTTCAGTATTTCAGTGAGATCCTTCTCACTTTTTCACCCACAGAGAGAAACTGTAAGCAATAAAAGGGAAAAAAGCACATAATCAGTACAACAGGTAGTCTAACACATCCTGTTTTTCACTTAGGGAGGGCATCTATGAATGTTCAGCCTCTGCAACACATATGTATAAACACCTGTTTATACTCACTGTGCTGCTCTGAAATCGAGATATACACCCATTACCTGACAAGAAGCAAACACAAAAAATTCCTTAAGTAAGTGACAGCTTATGCAAATAAGATCCCCTGTTAACTTGAGACAGAATTTGTATAGGGATGGAAAAATAAGGTGGATGAAATTCTGTTTTAAAACACATTCATGCAGGAAAAGTCCACCTGTCTTGAAGACTGCTAAATGGTATTTTAGCTAAAATAAGAACTTTTTCTTTTTTCTTTGAAAAAGAAAGGTAAAAGCACTACATTAAAAATTAAAGGTAGTAAATTCATCAATTTTCTGAGTATTTTTGATGTACTGCAACTATTAGTCTTTATATTATTTTTGTCTAACTTATTACCTGAATTTCAAATGAAAACTGAAAAGACATATATTTCAAATCAAAACCTGGACCAAATCCAGAATCCTTAAATATTAGGAGGAAGATATTATAGTCCTAGGATAGACTTCTGGCCAGGAAAATACCTTCAAACCTTGTCATTTGGCCCTGAATGCAATTGCAACTCATGCTCTTAGTACTTAGCCACAGTGAAGTTAATAATAAAAAAAGTTAAGTTCTTTAAGGATAAAAAAATACTTGGTTTAGTATTCTAAGCAACTCATAACATTTCCAGGTACTGAGGACAGCATCATAGAATCCTGCCCTAGTAAGTGTAATCCTGCTTGTGTGTAACCACAGCCACAGGAATTGTAGATACCAAACCTCCAGTGAAACCAGGGATGCCACTTCAGTCCATTTTCCTAAAGCCTTGTTTTAATTTAAGATTTTTTTTTTTTTTGACGTGGCTTATGTCTGCAAAACAAGACAAAGTGCTGTGGTGTTGACAAAAGAAGAGTAGAAAATAAAGTATTTATATCTTTCTGATTTCCAGGGACTCGCCTGAAGTATTTGGGAGGATCCTTTTAAATAAATGAATCCTAATTTCATTCCCTGTGGGGCAGCTAAATCAGATTTTATAGCAAGATATTTACCAGAGAAGGAGGGAGAAAATTTACTGATAGTACTTCTGGAGCAGGCACAGTATAAATATTTACTAGTATTGCAGGCTGCTGTTGTATGTGGTCTGAGTGTGTACCTCTGTAGAGCAGCAGATGCGATGCTAACCCTGTCTGGCATGCAGAGTGCTGTGCCTCACAGAGTAGGGATCCACCTTTCAATCCTTGCACTGCTGTATTTGAGATCAGGAACTGGCCAACTGCGAGTTCCCATGGACTTAATTTCAAAGTTTAAGGTACTAAATGGTAAACCCTTCCTTATTTAATTAAATTAAATGCTGGTTATGATAGTATCTCAGGGAACTTAGCAGCAGCATGGTGCAAAGTCTTACCAGAAAAAACAGACATGTTTGACTGTAATTCTTTTCAGGCGAGGATTAATACTTGTATTATTTCCTATGATTACAGTTCCTCAATTTACAAATGAGAAACGTGCATCACTGTTAAATGACTTTCCCAAGTGAATGTGATAAAGCTTTGAACAGAACCTACAGCCCTATGTTTTAGTAGTTATATCAGTTTCCTCCTTACTTTATGGCCCTTTTTGTGAAAATTTGATGTATGTGTCATATAAACATGGTGGCAGCATGGCAGTCATGCTGCCAGCATGCAAAGCTGGGAACAAAATTGCCAATTACCATCTTCTCCCTCTCCCGAAAGAAACTTTTCCCTAAGAAGAAAAACTAGAAAGTTTTTAATAGGCTAACTACTAAAGATACTTCTAATAGATTTCTGAGAGCCTTTCATTTCTCTGTGCTTATTTTTAAAGTATTTATCTTGCTGCAGAATATAACATGCAGCCTGCCTTCTATGAGTAACACACTGGCATCCCTGATAACTTTTTGCGATAAGGTAATCTAGGATTGTCCTTCTTCACATACAGCCTGGAGGGTGTGAGGGTGCTCTGTTAATGTGGGAGCCACCCGCCTGCATTGAGCCTCTTCTCCTGCAGTGCTACAGAAGCAGCCTGGGATGCAGAGGGACTAAATTCCTGAATTGCCTGGAGTATCAAGCCTGAAACATTCCCGTACCGAGGTTCGCAGGAAGAGACCGTACTAGTGGAAAATTGTTCCAACTATTAAAGACCAGCTAAAATGTTAACAGTGTGTGGCAGCTGGGATGTGAACGGGAGCAAATGAAGCGGGGCAGGGCAGGACGGCGCTGAAGGGAACAACGCCGGCAAGGGGGATTCTCTGTGCTGCTCCCAGCCAGCGCTGCCGGGGAAGCCGCCCGCTGTTCCTTCTCCTGGGCGAGAGGAAACACGCTCCTTGCAGCACCAGCGAAGAATCAATTCCAACATGCATTGGCAAACCCGTGCTGCCTGCCCTGCAGCCTGTATAGAGAGCCTCTGGCAAGATCCATACACTGCTAAACTTTATAGAATAACAGTTCCCCCGAGCTGCCGTGTGCCCGTCTCTTGTTCTCTCTCCCTTTCCTTTCTCTCACACACTCACACCCGCACACAGAGGCGCACCACAGCCCCGAATCCCTGTGCGGGGCGCTCCCAGCGCTGCGGAAGGTGTTGTTCCCGCCGTGGGATCGGGATGGGCTCCCGCAGCATCCCGCTCGCTTCCCCCCGCCGCGCCTCCTCGCCCGGCTCACCCTCATGCTGCGGCTGCTGGCGCCGCCGCCGCCGCCTCGCAGAATTTCTTCTGACTGGCTTTTCCTGGGATAGTCTTACCAGATCCTCCTGCCTGCGTCTGACTGGGTGGAATTGAAAATCTCCACCTCCGCTAGATCAGTGAACGAAAGAGACGGACTGAAGAAGTCGGAGCGTCCCCTCTTCTCTGCCCCCTCCCCCAATTAAAACAAACCTCCAGCCCGAACTGAGCCCCTGCCAATGTTAAACACAAAGGCTGCCTCCCGGGCACAGGGGAACACGGAACTCTTTAACTCTTTCCTCGCTGAAACTGAACGCAGCTGCTTTGCTGGACTCATCTAAACCACATCCCCGGGAACCCTCTGCTGTAGCCGCCTGCGAATGGCACGCAGGATTCTCTGCAAGGGTCTCTCCCTGATCCCACCAGACGGCAGAAGAGCCATGAGCAAAACGGGAAATCTGATTTAAAAAATCGCTTTTGCTTTGCATTTGCCCCGGGGCTGGCCGGGATCAGTCTCTGAGACGATCAGTAAAATTGTGTGTGAGAGTTTCAAAAATGCTGGGTCCGTAAACAGAAAATGCTCCTGAGTGAAAATCTTTGATCCGTCCAGGACACACCTTGCTAATACGTTTTAGTTGCATTTACAAGGATAGTAAGAGTGTGGCATTTTCTGTCATCCCTATGTTTTCTATTACTGTTCTTCTGTCAAGACAGAGGTGCAAAAAAAAAAAAAATTGTACAGAAAAAGTGGAAAGTTCACTTATACCTAAACATATTTTCTCACAATGAGAAAAAATGCCAGTGTATCAGAGGGAGCAGGAAAGGGTTGTACAGGAAAGAGTTTCAAAACCTCTTCCTTCATGTTAGCAATGAAATTCAGTCTTTCATTGAATCATTTCAGATTTCTCATTTCCTGGAAAGCTTTCATCTGGTTGTACCACAGAAATTATTTTTTAAACATATATGGGCTTCTTCTGAATAAAAGAGGTGACCTTCCTAAATCAAATGTAAAAATATGTTGTCCTAAACCCACAAAAGCAGACTGAAAAGAGCAATAGAAAATGTGATACTGGTGGCCTGAAGAATTAAAATATCTGGCACAAAATCATATAGGAAATTTTCTAAGCTTCTTCGGTTTTGCATGGTTAAAAGTATGCTTCTGTAATATGTTTAAAATCATCTGATAAATCTTGAACAAGAAAAACCAGCATCTGGATCGACTGGATTAGCAGAACTTTATTGCTTCTAGAAAGTCATCTCAGTTAAATGATGTGTCAAAGCATAGGATCTTTGAAGGAACATGTTCAGGCTGAGAATCACAAGGACCCTACTGTTTAAAAATTGGGTAGAAAGTTTAATTCAAAATCTCAGATTGCCATGAAGTTGAATAAATGCTGATAAGCCACTAAATTACCCACATATTACTAAAAAAATTCTTTAGAGTTTGGTCATAGATGCTTAGTATTAATGATTTGGTTTGTCAAGAAACATCTTGATACTAACTTGCTGGAAAAATCGTTGAAGAGCTGGAAAGGCTGTTCTTAAAGACCATGTGCACTTTATGGAGTGCTTTATTGGATGCAATTCTTAAATCTCTTGTGTGTTCTCTAAACATTGTTAAGACCCAATTCCTTTCCTAGTATCCTTTGACCTTTATGTCTAAACAATTAGAGCTGTAACAAAAAAAAAAAAAAAAAAAAAAAAAAAAAAAAAAAAAAAAAGCAGCAAAATAAAACAAAGGCAAAAAGTATATTTCTGATCTCATTCAAACACACATTTGTTCTTCCAATTCATAATACCATGATTCATGCATAGCTATATTTACTATTACATGCAATAAATGTAATGAAATTATCAAATTTACTATGCTGTTCAAGATCTATTTCTAGACAGCATTTATGAGTGCTTCTTTAACTGCCAACCCACACAAGTAGTATTAGCTATAAAAAATTACTGATCCACATTCTTTGTTATTTTTACTGTTGCTGATTTTTTAAATTAACCTTTGTTTTGTCTTTAATTTTCTAGGTGTCTAAAGCTTAGTTGGTATCTTGTCTTAAACTAAGATAAATTCAAAAATTATATTTAATTGTTCCTGCTTTTGTGGTATTCATGGAAAAGGAAGTTTTCACATAGAAATGGTGCAAAAACTGCAGCTGCAAATGCAGCTGGCCTCAGCTACTGAAAAAAGTGATAAAATGCACTTCTTTACACCAAGATATTTTCAACTTTTAGAGACGCTTTCACCATCATTGTAGGATTGCTGTCCTGTGCGGGGAAGAGTTCGTGACTGAGGACTCTGTGTACCAGTTTGAGCACAGTGAAAGTGTTTCCTCTGACCTTTTCTGTTTTGTGTCTTCAACAAACTTAGCTTGTCTTGCATAACTCCAGAGATTCAGAGTAAGAGCAATGTATCAATCTCATTAGAAAAAAACCAAAACAATTGGATTTGCAGCTGGAATTGAGAAGACTATCAGCAAATATCAGCTTTTGTAAAGCTATTAATTTCCATGCAGCCTTCAGGTATTAGAGAGAAATATTTTAATTTTCTTGGACTGAAAGGTGTGTTAAGCAAATGTATTACCTGTTAATCCACTTACCTCCCCACATTTGGTATGAAATAGGAATATATGATCATCAGGTCATGGAATCCTAAATTGAATTGCTGAGATTCAAAAGACCGAAATCAAAACCAGGCATTATCTATAATTGGCATTTCCATAAGCTGTCAGTTGTCAGGTTTATAATCAGTAGCATTTTCAGAAAATCAGAAATTATTGATCACAAAGATTTCAAACATCTAATAATTCTGAATTCTTTCACTAGATTTCTGATACAGTTTTTATCAGAAACAATACAAACAAGAGAATTTGGTAATACTTAAATACTTTGATTACAATACTGGATAACTGTTTCACTTTGAATTCAATATATAGATCTAGTGAACAAGAAATCAGCAAATATAAAACTTCTGATGGAATCATGCTAATTTCAAAAACACTTGTTGGGCAGGTTTCTCAACTTCTATTACCCCAGTTGCACCTCACTGAACAAAAAGAAGAATCATCCAAACCATAGAGAGTATTTCTATCTTGTGCAGTTTTCTGTTCTTCAACAAGAGGTGAACCTACACAGCTGCTTTAGAGTTCAGTTTAAAAGGGCACTCTCCAGAAAATCTAAATTCATTGAAACTCAGGGCTCATTAATTCCAGTGATCACTGAACCAGTTATTTGCTTCTGTTGAATAACATTTCTGTTTCCTAGCAGCTGCTTTATTTAAATTGTGTCTCTACTAATGCCATATCTATAACTCTATTTATGTGCTTAGCACAAATAAATCTTGTTTCTGGCAAGTCTGTCTTGCTCCTCCCACCCTTCTTGCCCTCTCCTTTCCTCCCTCCATCTTCATGTTAATAGAAAATTTGGCAATTTACAGTAAGAATTTATAATTCAAAGAGGATTATAGTGACAATACTATTGTATTAGTTTTTCCTATAACTGGAAAGGTGTTTGTATTAGAATCACTGAAATATTCCTGCCCTTGGGCTATGGGAGCCTGAAGCTGTGATAGAATCAAAAGGGATAAAGGACTGAAGTTTAAAGGATGGAATAGACCATGGAGCCAAACAACTAATACAGGAACAACTGCAGGAGCTATTGAACCCCAAAATGGAATATTAGTCAGGAACTGTGGATTTGGTGTATCTAAATTTTGCAGAATCTTGATGGAAAAGTTTGAGTAAGAAGTGAGCTTCCTGGGCCTTTAGTGTGCAGATGGGAGAAATAATAATATGTGTTGTTAATTCCCTTCAATTGATGAGCATTTCAGATTCCTCTGGGGAGCAATTACCTACTGTATCAAATGTGATGGACTAAGAACATATCAGAAAGGATTTACTCAGAGAGGTAGTGCTACTGGTCTTCATTTCCAATAGATGGAACCCCTAATTTTTAAGGTCTGGATCTTATCAATCTATTTGATGGGAGGCAGTAAAGAAGAGAGAACCAGACTCATATCCCTGATGCTCAGTGACGGAAGAGGAGGCAAAGGACACAAGAAATGTTGTTCTTGAAATACAAGGAATTAAATTTGAGTATAGGAAAGACCACTTTCACTGTAAGGATCATCAGAGTGGCACAGGGTACCCAGAGAGGCTGGAATATCTCCATCCTTCAAGATATTCAAACCTCAACCGCACACACTCCTGAGTAACCTTCTTTAGGTGGCTGGTCTCTGAGCAGGGCCATGGGCCAGATGATTTCTAAGAGTCTCTTCCAATCTCAAGAGTCTGCACATCTGTGATTCTGTGATTCAGGTGAGACTTCCATTATGTGAAGAATATTTTGACTTGAGCTCTGGAATTATGATTTTGAAAATTCGTCAAGTTATGTTGTTTGTATTAGGAACTGATGTGGTGTTGAATTGAGCATGAACTACACACACACACACACTCTCTCTCTCTCTCACAAGAGTGCTTGTAAGTTATTCTCCTGTGGCAAGTTGGATACTGTCCAAAAGGATAATGGGTGATGGTAACTGAAATATCTAGCAAAGGGTGTACTTTTTTAACTCAGTTCTATACAATTAAGATATTATTTTCTTCTTCCCTTTTGAGTCCAAGACAGCAAAATGAGTGACTTTAGGGAACATTTGGGGACCTTCATCCCCATTGTTTCAGGCAACCCGGAAAGTAGCTAGGAGATAAGGAACCTGTTCCAAAAAGACCAGTCTTCAATGGTGGCAAATAAAAATATTTCTACATAAACCCCTCAATAAGATGTAAAATGTATATACATGAAGGAGAATAAAACAGCAATATGTTACAGAAAAGGGCTGTTATGTAATCATCCAATAAGTGAAATTATGCAATGAGTGAGCACACAAAATAAAAAAAAAAAAAGAAGAAAGGAAAACCAGATATAAATTAAATTTTGATTTAAAGAATAGTAAGAGGAAGAGAATGTCTTAGATTAGAAAATCTTCCATAATTTACAAAAGTGTCAATCTGCACTTGCCGATGTGAGCCTGTGCAGAACACAAGTTCTGCCACAGAGGAATGCTGTTCTGCTGCCAGATGCATCTTTTATTATCTTAAGCACTAATATAATTATCTAGATAAGATAGTGAGATATTAGAATGCCATTTTATCTTAATCTAAATAAGGTTAAAATTATTTCTATTGGCTGTTCTGCAGTGAAGCTGTTTTTCATGGAAAACCCTGACTCATCTCACTTCTTTCTAATGTTTTTACATTATCTAATTTTTTGTTAGTGTAACTAAAGCTGAGTTGAAATAGTCTGCTTGGACATTTACTTTGATTCAGTTAAATCTCATTCTTATATTATTCAATATTAAATGGTTAGCATAAACTATTCCACATATTATCTTACTATAAGCCATATATGTAGGCCCATTTACAGACTTACTGAGTGACAGATTAATTACAAACTTCTGAGTGTTTTTATATATATAAGGAATTCTCTGCAATGCAATTTTGAGGTAAATGATCAAGATTTCTGGAAAAAGATTCGCTGTTCTTTTCTGCTATCTAGAAAATATTTTTTACTGGAAACCAAAGCACACATTTAGGTAACTAACATGGCATTAGGACAGTGCAAGTAGAAAAACCTAGATATGTAATAACTTTGAGAGAGAAGGAGCTGACAGTTCTTTAGATTTTGGTGATAAAGGCTATCAATCCTTTAAAAAGGGACCCTTCTATTTTTATGTTCATGCATGAGAGTATTCTGTCTGTTTGTTTTAACAGTACAGCTGGCTCCATCTCAAGTTTGGGCTATGATTGTGTTCCTGGCTATAGGATTGGTACGATGTGCTGTCTCATGTTGTCATGGCCTTACTGTGAACTGAATTTCCATTGCAATGACTTTTACCTTGTGTGTGGAAGAAGTGTTTTTATGGTGTTTGGCTGTGTTAATGCAGTTCAGTGATACAAAGTTTTGGAATTGTCAAGAAATCTGAATTTTGTCTTGAGGATTCAGAGAGTTGGGAGGCAATTAACCTTAGCTCCCTTCATTCCTCTTCCACCCCAGTTTCTTCATAGAGAGGCTTTTCTCTTCTGCTGTGTTCTGTCTAATGAGAACCCCTCACATCTCCACATGTGCCTGGTAGTCCTCCACTGACACCAGTGTTCATCAGGCATTCTCCTCTTCCTGATCCTTGTCCTACTGACAGCCCTGCAGCAGCTGGAAGTGTGTCCATTTCTTCATACGCTGAACAGTAAATGGTTGGATTTTGCTGTTTTGCCCTTAATCCCAGTCACAGTGCTGGGGCCTGCTGGGGTAAGGACAGACAGACAAGCAAAGTGGGAGGACTGTGGCATCCCCCTTGGCTGCTGGCCATCCCTTGCTGCTCCCTGGCAGAGGGAGGGTGTGCTGGGAAGAAAAGAGGGAACAAATTTATGTCTTAGTCCAAGTATCCCAGACAAAAGGCCCAACTCAGTTGTTCTATCTTTTAGCAATTTTATTTGGTCTGATACAATATCTTGAAACTGAGATTATTTCCATGTGTCAACCCGCTATATCCTCTCAAATAAAGGGAAATTATGAAAAGGCAAACTAATGATTCTGTTAAAATACACCAACATATAATAATACATGTGCATTTTTAAATTGTATTTTTATTCTTGTCACGGTGACTACTTATAGATGGTTCAGAATATGAAATGAAAAGGAACAAGAGATATTGTTGCCAGTCTCCCTTTCCTGGCTGATATTCCACTACAGTTAGAAGGCCTTACATTTTATGACATTGGATTTTTGTCATAAATAACATACAGAAGCGAATATACAGTAAGTCCTTTGTATCAAGCTGTAACACAAGACTGTTCTGCTTGTATAGACTAAAAAAACAAAGTTTGAGACTGATGCAATTCCTGGGCACAGGAATTCCTGAGGTAAAAAAATATAGTAGTTTTCTATGACAATCCTTATGACTATAACCAAAAGCAAACTATCATAATTAATAATTAAAATAATATATTTAAGGTATCAAGCAACAGTAAGCTCAGATTTTGTATTTTTAACTAGCAATTATCCTAGTTGTAAATTTTCATCTCCTCTTAATTGTTTTAATGTGCTATTCAATTAAACTATTTAGGAAGGTGGTTAAAAAATACAGCCAATAAAAGCATGCAAATAGAAATTTATGCACTCTTTCAACTAGCAAATTTATAATTTGTATCATACTTTCTTGGGGAAGAACACCTGAAAAAATGCTTTCCACTTAATTTCAGATGTAGAACTCATGTTTTCTAACCCATGAATAAATGGTATCTAGTCAACTCAGTGTTAAAAATGGTGGGAATGTAATGTTCTGTTTTCCCCATGAAGTGTCTGTAGTTATTTAGAGTATTGGATTATGAATATATTAAACCCTAGGAATATTGTTGTTAAACAGGTGCTGAAAGCATACATATCAAACTTGTGGTCATGTGTTCTTTCCTGTAGACCCCCTGAAGTCAAAGATTTATTGTGGAACTCTTACAGCACTGTTGGATTAGATTCTCAACTGGCATAATCAAATGCAAATCTCTTGTTGGAAATGAAAATACATTTATTTTTATCTTCAGGGAATGATCGTAGATGATGTAATTATTTTGAAGTCCCATTAGTGGAAGTTGAAGGGAGCCATGCAATCATGTTTCTCAAAATATGCCTGAAACGGAGCAAATGCTGCAATTTTCTGCAAAAGCTGAACCTGCTTCCTAAGAATTTTGATTGATTTGAATATTTTTGAGTACTTCCTGAATTTTCAATGATTTTTAGTTCACTAGTGGCTATAATAATCTAGATAGGCAAGTTTTTGATAGGCGTTGAAAGACAGTTGAAAATGTAATCTGGATTTTGAAATAATCTATAATTTGAAATGTTCATCTGAGAATAAAAATATTTAAAGAAATCTGCATTCAAACAAGTTTTAAACTGAAATAAAACCACTTTGTTCTGACATTCTGAATGGGCCCTGCAGCTTGAGTGAGGCCATTTAAAAAATTAATTAAAAATAATGTATATGTGTAAGGTTATATTGATCACATAAAGTTTATAAGCAAATATAAAGTTATTTTAAAAATGTAAACCAATTATTTATACAGCCATGTGAAAATGAAATGAGTGGGCAAGGCTGGATTCTTGTAAATAAAATAGTTTAGCTGTTTGGCATATAGTCATAGTGAAATATGTGGATCAAAGCATCAGCAGCTGCCTATGGTTGATTTATAGTATAAAAGCAGCTATCTCCTTTCCTTTCTGTTTCCAGTAGGTGATATTTAAATCTCACCTATGCTGTTACTTTTGAAGTGATGGCCAAGAGGAACAGAATTATGAACAGTGTAGAACAGAAATGCCTTTTGGATTTAGGTCTAGAATACAGTGACAGTCTAGCAAAATGCAAGAGCTTAACTTAGAACCTTTATTTTATACCTTAGACTGAACTTTATTTGGGTCAGGACCTGTGTGATGACTTCTGGAAAAATAGGGAAAACTGTAGCAAAAGCCTCAATATTATTTGTTGTAATTTTGTAATGTTTTCTTGGAATTTTGCAACATACTGAAATACTTGAGGGAGCTGCCTGTGAAAAACTCCTGGTGAGATATTTTGGTGTCTGCAACCTTTTTTACTTCAGGTCGAAAACCAAATCTATGAAAACTGTCCCACCTCTGAGGAATATTTGTTAGCTCCACTTTGTGCTTGTTAGCACCTTTATTTCTAGATAAATGCCTTCAGATTAAAGAAATTTACCCACGGTAAATTTACAGTTCTTTGAATACACATGCCTGTACATATATATCAGATACAGAGCACTAGATCCCACGTATTGTCAAAATTCATATCTGCAAAGAAGTCTTTCAAGTTATGCAGAAGTAGGAACAAAAAGTGTATGGCTTTTGCTGCTAGCATTTGGCGAGACTAAAGGAAAATGAAACAAACAGATGTCCTAGAAGCTGTCAAGACCTAATAAGTCTGGTATTAATAGACATGTCTGGGCCAAGCACTCTCCAGAGATAGTAACAATAATTGTTGCCTCCAGAGAGTCACATGCCTCATCTCTTCATTTTTCTAAAGAGTTCAAATTCTCAATTATTGTGTTTTTAATTTTTTTTAATTAATCATTACTTATTATAATGCTGTCTTTAGATTTAAGTTCCCACCCCTAATGAGGTGTCTCAACATGAAATAAATTTTAAGGGTTTACTTGGTGGTGAGTAGGAACTGATTGTTTAATTCCTTCTGCCCTGGAGGGCTGGTATCATTTGCAATATTAAGAAATTCTAATTTGAGCAGATGTGTTTGGCAGTTTCTATCAGGGTCACGCTATCTCCTTCTAGAAGTTTGTCCCATGATAGTACCCCTTCCATTGCCTTCCATTATCACCTGAAGGTGTAGACAGAGAGTCTCCTCTTCACTTAGAACTTTGGGTATGTAATGATATTAACTCAGTTTTTAAAAAAAATTTATTTCTTTCTGGTAGACCAAAGCAATTTTTGGTCTCTTATTTAACCACTGTCAAACCACTTATGTGAAAACACATTGGCCTAGTGGGGGACTTCAGTTTCATATCACAACATTCCTTTGTGGAATACATGCTCAGAGCAGCTGCAAATGCAGGTAAAGACAGGGAGTGATACAGAGCACTATTGTGTTCTAGTATTTTCCCTGGCTGGGCTTTGCTTGCTGAACAAATGATGGCATCACTCAGTCACCATTGTAGGAAGGTTCTTCTTCCAAGAAAGCAACTCTTGTGCTTTCTTATATTTACTATATTTTCCTTACTTCACTAGATTATGTCACCTATCATGACTATGGTATTCTACGCCGTATTTTAGGATTTCTTCTGATGCATCTATCACTCTACCCTGTTTGCTGAGGCACAGCTGCAAGAGGTACCATTGCAATATGTTATTGTCTACCTTGATTAAGCTCTGCTTCTTAGAGGCCATGTGCTTCTGAGAAAATGTTCTGTTATTGCATTCATTACAGACATTCCTTGGGACTATTGACAGTGTCTTGTTTAGTCGCCAATTTCTAGAGCACTTTACTTATTCTTAAGGTTTTATGCTTCATTGTTTCAAAAATGCAGTTATTGAGGTTAACTTTGAGTAATAGAGAGCAGAGATACATCCAAGCCTCTAATGAAAACCACTGTTCTGTTTGGAAGGCAGCACATATCATGATATGCATTGCATTTATCTGAAAGGCTGGGGGTTCATTGCCATTTGCTTTATTTGTGGATACATAATAAACCTCAGAGAAACATTCATGGACTGTGTTGATCCTGGAAAGCATTCAAAAGACTGAATTGTCAGTTAGACCAGATCCTTCATTAAGCTTATCTAAATCTCTCCTCCCTGTACTCACAAACATCCAAGGATATAAAATTATCAATATTTTTTTAAAAATACACTCTTTGTATGTAACGTTGCTGTAGATGCATGTGAAATTCTCTGTGACAGTCCTATGGGTTTTTTTAAAGAAATAAAGGTTTTAGGTTTTTGTGATTTCAAAATGATTGAGTCAAGTGTTTTCAACCACTTAAAGAAAACAAGCTGATACTAAGCTTTTAAAATGGCTGGCACTAGGGAAAAAAAATATCTTCACACAGAAATTAGAACATTTCTGCAAGTCTGTGGTATTCTTCAGGGGTTTCCGTAGGAGGAACCAGTATACAGAATCTGCTTTCTGATTGCTTTGAAGTAAAATAGCTCCTCTCTCCCAGTTCAAAGTAGGCCACAAGCAGGCCACTTCTGAATGTAGTTACCCAAATTTCATGTGATGCTACCCTCTCTTGCTTTTTATCAACCAGAAGCCAAAGAGATCCATCTCCTAAAGCTCTGTTATGGGAAGAAAGGTTATACAGTATGTTTTCTGAATAGTTGCTGAAGTAGAACCACAGATTCATGCCTAATCAACATGCCTGATTTTCAGCTTTTAAGTCAGTCTATAAAATACTGTATTTATTTTATTTATGATTGTGGTGTATGTGACTCTTTGGTGGGAGGCAAATTTCATTCAAAGTGTATTTCTTGAAAAGAACACTATAGTTGTTCAGCAACAATCTATGATTAGAAAGCTATCCAACAAATATGAAAAAATTACCCCAACTCCAAATCACACAGGGACTTTATGAAAACAACTTCAAAACTTGTATGTTTAACATCTGCCTAGAATAAATGTCTAAATGATTTTAATAACTACTGGTGAGCAAAGAGATAATATTTCGCTCTTGCATATGTGTTTTACATAGTAAAACCTATTTTGAATCAGATTGGAAAGATTTTTCTCTTTCCACTAATCTGTGCCAGAATCCAATTATAGAACACATCCCAGTAATGGCAATAAATAATAGTTATAAGAGGAGAATGCATGCTGCAATTTGTTGTTGCCAAACAAGACCCTTTAATAAGAAGCCTGGTTTTTCTCTTTTAACTGACATTTTACAAGGTTTTCTTCCTCATTTGCGACTAAAGAATTGGTACACTTCCAATATCTTGGTGGATTTGAAAGTTAAGTAAAGCAAGCCTATTTTTTGTATTTCAACAGCTGCTTCCTCCTCTGAATAAAATATCTGAAGCATATAAGGAATGAAATCCTGACCACTTTGAAGTCACTTGGAAAATTCTTTTTGTCTCTCAGTGAAGCTAGAATTTCACCCCAAGTGACTCAAATATTACGTTATTCTAAATTGCTTTGTGGAGGAGGTTAGACTTTCCTGTTTCAGACTTTAAAATAAATTCCAACTGGCATCTTTCTTGAAGCCCTTAAGAGATTATTCTCTTCAGCTGCTCTACCTTGTGACAGAGGTCTGAGAACCAATATGGATTTCTTAACATTTACATACTGGAAAACAGGAGGCCTCGTAAGTGTTTATGCTCCTCTGACTGTGCACCAAAGATTTTATGCAGAAAGACTGCTTCTGGAGAATTAAGAGTTTTTTCTATGGCAAAAAAGCAGCAAGTCCAACAGTTGTGATTCCTAGAAAGTGAGAGTTCTTATTTCACTGACATTACATTAGAAGCTTTAGGGTTTCTCACCACTGACTACAAACTTATTTCAGAGGAGGGACTGGGCACATTAAGAGTTTTTATTTATGCATTTCCAGTTGATTAGTTTTCTTCCATTTTTTTCCTACTGGTTCATTTATAGTCTGGAAATATTGTGCTTGTTTTCTGATGACTATCACCACAGCATTCAAGATTTTGGATGTTGACACTATTTCAGCAGACATAGCAAGCTCTGTGTTGGAAGGGACATTTAGTGAGGTCACAGTTGTCAAACTGATGACTTTAGAGACCTGCTACCAGTAGGGCTTAAAAATCTCAGCAATTTTAATGGAGCTTTCGGAGCCTTTTAGTTCTAAATCCCTTTCCCTTTTCTGTGTCTGGCATAGAATATTCTGTGGATACAGAACTGGTAGCTTGTTCAGGACAGATGTAAACCATCTCAATGTTACAAACTATATATATATATATTGGGTTTTTTTTATTACCAGGAAAGTAAATTGTAGCACTTCTGAAAGTACATGGGATAAAATATTGGGCAGAACACAGCTATAAGAGAAAAGATAGTAGACATCTCAATCAAGAGGGTGAAAAGCTCAGGATATGTCTTGCCAAGAAAAATTGTTTATGTTTCCAAAGCTACAAGAAACATAGTATGTTTTTTACTATAAACCCAGTCCAAATTCCTTTCAATAGAGTGACATCCTGTAGAGGGTATCCAGTAATATAGTCCATAAATAAGTATGGCTGGAGTAACTAAAGCTGATAAATAATAAATGATAGCTTGTAATCCATAGAACAAGTTTCTAGTTGAATGTTTATAGGGCATGGGAAAAATGTAACCCCCCATGGAGATGAACAGGGTTTTTCTTATCCCCACACCTGGGGTTTTGGCTCACAGCCATTATATATTTTCCTTTGTTTCCTGTCCTCTCCCCTTATAAGGAAGGAAACAGATAATTAAATTGCAAATGCCTATTTTAAAATGTATAATGACTGCATCACTGTATATATCCCATGTGTGTGAAGTTTATGTAACTGGATAAAGAAAAAAAGGCAATTTTTCTGTCTGCCATAAAACCAGTATCGTATAAAATAAGTTTGAGTCCATGATGAAAAAGGTTTCAGTGGTCTAAATTCATATCTGAGGTTGGTCCACGATATAGTAGCATTGCCCCAAATGAAGAGATAAGATTGTACTGTGTGACTTGTCAGAAAAATTGGTAGTAGAGACCTCAGGTCACAAAACTCTGCCTTGCAGATCACATTTATATGAGGACACCCTTTCTTTACCCTGGTGAATTCCATAGATTTAAACTAATTTGATTGCCTGATTTTGCAGGTATTTTGTCAGTTCTCTCAATATTGACATTAATAGTTTAGTTGTAGATTTTGACAGAAATAAGAGACATAATTTTTACAAATTTCTTTCATTTTTGAGAAGCATCTCTGCTTCTAAGAAAGCCAGAGAATCATACTATGATTCTGTGGTGCTTCTCAAAAAGGTATTGTTCTCTTTTGAGATGAAAAAAATTGGTCTGAAAGCCTCAGGAGACCAGGCTTTCTTGGAATTGTTCTGTCTTTGATGGAAACACCCTTCAGACCATCTTTCCCACAGCAGTTTAGTGCTGTGAGACTTGGCTTTGTCTAAAGAAGCTTCTTGAACATTCAAAAATGTAACTTGGCAAATCTCAGACAGGGCTGATGTTGAGAGTCAATGAAATTGGTTTAATTTACATTCACAGAAATACTTTTAAAATGCATTTTCTTGAAGAGAACCCTTCTAAATCCAAAGCATAGACCTTGTTCTACCTGTAAATTAGAGGGTTTCAGTAGTTCCCTGTTTATCTAATGCATGTAGTTTGTGTTCTTGCATTTCTACAGTTTTTTTATTTCTTAGTGGGTGCTGGATTCTCCACATAGAATCTTACCTTTCTCTGGAAAATTTAGATTTTTTTTTTGCAAATCAGGACAAAAATAAAAAAAACCACAGTATTTAGTCAACATTTGAATATAAACCATCAATATGAAGCAGATCACAGACTTGCAGAATAGCTGTGGCTGGATGGAGCTTTAAAAATCAGTGCAGAAAATGCAGTATTTAGATCCAGTGGCAGGTAGGAGCATTTCCCACGGATTCAGGGAAATTCTACAGAGCTCTGGTGAAATCCCATGCGTTCTGTTTGAGAACGCATGCTCCTGCTGTGCATATTGCATTTAAGTTTTATTTGCATGCCTCTGTAGGTAAAGGTTATCTGTTCTCCTTCAGAGATGATATCTATAATGATGATATACCTAATGTTCTGATTTGCATGATCAGGGAGTGTTTTCACAGCCTTTAAATGTTGGCAATGAACACACAGAGGTGTCTGTACTCATCCCACTGAACTGAAGCGCCTAAGCTAGAAGGGTCATCTGTCTAGAATCTTTCCTAATCACTGGGGAGAGAGATATTTCTTTGCTGTAAGTGCAAACCCCAAATCCGTGCTAACATAGGCACCTACATGTGATGATTTAAATACCCTCCTTTCTGCCTTCAGCCGTCTTTATTAACATATTCCTGCTTTGTCTAAGAATTTTTTGTTCAGTATCCAGCTTGGTGTGAGAAGGCTTTGCTAGGTGTGTCTACTAACTCATAAAGAGTGCTGATCCTAGCTCCAAAAGTCTTGGAACTTTTAAGGGAAGGGGAAGAAAAACCAAATGATACACATGTGATGTTACCTACTTAGAGGTAGTGTCAGATTTAAAAGTGCCTCTATGGTTAGGGAGATGACCTTTGAAGTTTTCGTCACTGTGCAGCTGATATTAGGGATGTGCAGCTGTTAATAAATTATGTGCATAGATGGATGTTTTCCATATTTTAACTTATGAGATTATTTTTTGCTTAGTACCCTCATAGTAGTGTATCTTGATCAGGCATTGAAAGAGTTCTAGAAAGAGTAGGATAAATATAAAGAAACTGGGAAATGGTAGTTTATCTAATTGATAGTACACTCTTTTTGCCTTTGGGCTTTTTTGAAAAGAAACTTCAGTATACATATGAATTAGAGAGTTTATTTGCAATAATTTGCACCTCTGTGAAAATGTGATTTTCATTTTACCACTCCTCGTGCAATATTTCAGTGATGTATGATTTTCATATTCGGCCTGTCATCTTAATGTTTCTAATTTACTGAGAACTCCCTCTGTCTTTAATACTTGGACTCTCAAAGGGTGGCTTCCTCAAAATATTAAATTCCTAAACTAAATATATCTATACATCTAGATCATATATCTGTATCCACTTCTGTGCACAGATTCACAGAATTGCTGAACCATGGAGTGGTTGAGGTAGAAAGGTAGCTCTGGGGGTCATTTGGTCCAACCCTCTGCTTATGCAGAGCCATCTGGAGCTGGTTGCTTAGAGTCTTATGATACCGTCATAGTCAGGTGCATTTTCTGGCAATTGTTAGCATTTATATTTCAAACTGCATTTGTTGTGAATAGGGTTTGGAATTTTAAACAGCAGCTAATTACTGTATAACTTTTGTATTTTGATTCTCTAAAAACCACATACTTGGGAATATTAACAATATCTTATTCTCGTAATTTACTAAACATTAAGGTATTGGATCTTGAAAAATGGGTTTCAAGTATTCAAATCTCAAATACAAGCTGACAAAACTAGAAAAACCAGCTTGAAATAAGTAATTGTTTCCTTCTCTCTGGTGGCAGTAATAACTTTTGTAAGATGCCTCCAGCTCAAGGTTAAACAACATCAATACAGATCCTGTCATCCACCTCAGGAATCAGTCTAGAGTTGGTTGTCCCATGGTAGCATTTCAGTTCCAGGACATCCTTTCCCCCTCAAAGAACTGTTAACAACTGCTCCAAGTATTCTCTGAAAACGTGGACACTCCAAAGAAGTTGAATTGCAGGCTTGCTGTGCATAGCAGTAAGAATAAAGTTAAAAGGCATATTGTGGATTTATGGTTTTTCATGGTAATGTGAACAGAGCTTACTGATAAAAGGGTTTGTCTTTCTCTGAGCACCATGGTTTTTTTGCAGATTATATCTTGTTAAGTGCGCTTGGAGGAGAGTGCTACTTTAGGAGTATCTTTACAGGATGGTCACAGTTATTCTACTTCATCCACAGCAGCTTTAAAAAGTAAAAGCATTGTTGGAATCTTCAGTGTGAATGTACCAATCTGAATGTGTGTGTTTGCAAGCTCCACACTTCAGCCCATGTAATTATTGCTTTTCCCATATATAAAAAGTTAGTTGGAAGCTAGTACAACAGCCTAATTCAAATTCTTCTGAAATTAAATGGATTCTAGTCTTTGACACAAACTTTGGATGATGTCTCATTTTCTAACTTCAGTAGTAGTGTTTGGACTTCCACTGAATTTATGAGATGACTAATGTGCTATTTAAAAATATTGATATAAATAATTTCTTTCTGAGTTTCCTTCCTTATTGAATAAATCCAATATTAGGAGAACTCATAGCTGTATGAGACACAGTGAATATGAATGAGTGTCAGTGGCTAAAGGGTGGAAACTGAAACAGAGCAGTGCAGC
This sequence comes from Oenanthe melanoleuca, assembly GCF_029582105.1. NCBI lineage: Eukaryota > Metazoa > Chordata > Aves > Passeriformes > Muscicapidae > Oenanthe > Oenanthe melanoleuca. The sequence continues at coordinate 12,920,694 of NC_079337.1, forward strand.
TGCAAATATACAGCAATCCATAGGTCGGATTCTGGTTGCAATCCATGGGTGCAGACTGTGTCAGTAGCACCAGTTCTGGATTTACAGTGATATCAAATAGATTTGAATTGAAGCGGAGGTAAATTAGGTCAGAATTTCAGAAATGGTCCGTTAAAATTGAACTTTAAAGTTAATATTGGGCATCTTGATTAAATGAACCCATTCAGCTGGGGTGAACTTCTCAGAATTACATTGGAGGTGAAAATTATCTGTGCTCAACCTCTCTAAAACTTAGAACATAGTATTATGGATTTTAGACTGGCTTGGAGAATGCATGAGAAAATTATCATGAAACTTGGCCTTATGGATCAGAGTAAAACATGACTATGCTGACCAATAGCATGGAGTATGAGTGCTTTTGATTTGTTAAAACATACCAGGGTTTCTATAACAGTTCTACAAAAGTAATGTTTCCATTATTTACTACCTGCTGTACTAATACAGTTAAAGAAATTAGAAGGGGTTTTTTTCCATAATAAAAGCCCAAGGATGTTACAGTGACACAAATGCCTATATCAGGTGCTGTTAAGATATGGTTTAACTCCATGTTCTCTAGATCATAAGCACAGGTGTATTATTTTCTTAGGAGATGTAAAGGCTTGGCATGTGTAGTAGAATCAGTCAGTTAAGGTGTGTTACTAATATCCCATGTGTGCACTTTTGAAATTCCCACCTCCTGTGTCCTCTTCTCCAGACAGTGTTGATTTGGTTTGAAACATATCACATTGCTTTCATTTGTATAGCAAAAGTTCTACTTTTTAAAATTGCCTATGTATTGATTACATTGTCTGACAATTCTAATACTGAAACTGCAAAGCATATACTGTGTTTATTGAGCAGGCAGAGCTATATAAATGTATTTATTACAAATGGGAAGGGTTTTACTCTTCCTGTGGTGGTTTGGGTGGCATTTCTTGTTTGGCTTTGGTATCCAAGATTGTTCTGGCTTTTGGTGTTTTCTTACTATTCTTACTCTGATCAGGGTACACCAAAACCCACTGGGAAATGCTTGCATTCTTATAAATACTTCACAAATACCTTTGGTTACAAAGAAATGGGGCACAGGGGAACAAAAGATGTCAAGGTTGAGTCAGCTTTGGCTAGATATCCAGATGCTTTTGTCCTGGAAATTGAGCAAGAACAGTTGCCTTATGAATTTTTATTACCTCTCTGTGTCAGCTAGATGAAAAGTACTGTAAGAGTAACCTCTCTCACGATCTCTCTTTTTTTTTTCTCCTCTTGTTTCTTTGACTTCATCTTTTACATATTTCTTAAAGGGGACAGTTCAGACTGAACAATATAGTATTTTGAAATATGTATAATATATGCTTTTGGCTGTAATTTTCAAGGGGAATTTGTATGAAGTAGCTTTCCTGTTTGTGAAATTCGTTACAGTGTGGACTTGGGGAAAAACTCAGTTCAAGTATCTGAATTCCAGTGGGATGTAAATATCTCCCGTTTGTCTTTCTGAAAGCTGAACTCAGTGGTGATCCAGAGGCAAGAGCAAGATATGGGGCATGTTGAAGGACAGTTTGAAACAGCAGCTTTAGGTAGTGAGAGTGGTGATAAAATGGAGAAGAGATATAGAGACATTCTACATTGTATGCCAATGAACACTTTTGTTGTAAAGGATGGAGCTGAAGAACATGAGGGAAATTAAAGAGGAATAACTTTTTTAAAACTTCATATTCAAAAGTTAATTGCTCTACTGAGGCTACAGAGAACAGCTTTTAACAATATTCTTGTAAAATTGGTTATCCCTTAAATTCTTGAAATAATGCATCTTTGAAATATTTGAGGCTTTCTAACTCATATTTTTCCAGCAAATAAAATTCCTTTACTACTCTTATACCAGCTACATTGCCACTTCTTCTGCTCTTTATATTCATGCTGTTTGGATGAAGGGCAATAACATTCATAACTGCTTTCAGTTCAGAAAGTGTTCACTGAATTCTCAACCCATAAAGGACTGATACCAGACTTCTTGTCACCTACTAGTTTCCGTAGATCCTGGTGCTTAAAAGTTTGAGTGCTCAGTCAAAATTTGGTTTTTTTAAACTTCCTGTTGCTCATAGTAACTCTGGGTCTGCACTTTTGATGATGAAAAATGAAATACACTTCCTGACTTCCAGATGAGGATTATCCACTTGTCTTACAGTAACTTTGAATGTTATATAAAATTGCTGTTAGGCAATAATAAGAAGAAATTATTGAGAAATGTCTCAATCTATAAAACAAAAATCCTGTGGTTCAGTAACTGACGTCCTGGTTCTCCAGCCCTACATTTTTTTTCTCTTCCATATTCTCTATTCTTTAAAAGGAACTTTGTGCTGAGTATTCATTTAGGAGCAGTAGTTGATTTCTCTTTTGGGAAAAGTAGAACAGGGTGAATGAGTAATTAGTTCCTTGGCAATATATGTTAGTTTTAAACCAACATTATTTTCAAGAAAAAGAGCTGCCTGCATTTGACTGGGCTGATTACTGATAGTTTCCAAATATTGCTACTCCTTTTCTTTAGTATTATTTTGCCAGCACAAACATCTTCATACCTACTGGGATATTTCTAATTCAACTCTGACATCTCCTTTTCTTCTGGATACCTGGCAAAGACTTTTGAGAATCAGTGACTCATAAGACTTAGCTGATTTATTCTCAATGTTTTCATGGAAAGCAGTGTCCATCATTGGGCCCAGGTTTTACAGTTCGGGAGGCGAGGCTCTTACATTGTAAGCAAGGCAGTGAAGTGAAAAGACTTTATTTCTTTTCTCACTTAATAACTAGGTTCAGATGCATTTTCCTCTTCCATGCAACTTCTTGTGAATTTAATGAAGAAAAAGAACACTAGTGCAAATTTAATCACAGGCTTTCAGCAGGATTTGGCAACTGCCACTTTTTCTTGTACTGTGTTAAATATACACAATGTTCTCTGAAAACCTGGGTTCAAACATTTGTTGAAATAAGAACAGTGATAAGTCATTAGAAACTCTGGATGAAAAGAGAAGTTGGGACATTGTGTTTTATATTGCTCATTATGAAAATGGGATGTGGTTGAATTTCAAGTACAATGCTGTTGTAAAAGTGATGCTATGTAGGCAGGGTGACCAATCTGTGTTTATGCAGAAGGTCAGGTACTGGAAGGGTGAATTTTCCATTGGACATGCTCATATTGGAGTTTTTGCTCTAACAACGTGCTGTGCAAAGCCCTCAGGGAGTCCTTTTGGAGGTGCTGCTTGTGTAGAAAAGTGATTTGGCTGGTTGGCAAATGTACAGGTCACGAGAGTCCTTTGAGAAGTGTGTTCCTACCCTTGTGTGTAGATGGTACAGAACATGGCCAGAAGCATGGGAAAGGGGAGAACCTATGTTCTGCCTTGATTCTCACAGATGTATTTGAACAAATAAAGTCATATCAGAGTTCCCAACTGTGCTACTGAATGCGGTTTCTTTCGGGAAAAAGAGTAAATACTGGTGGTGTCCTGGGTGGGTAGGAAGGTCAGAACTGTTCATATAACTAAATACACAGAAAAAGAAACTAGGCCTTGGTCTCTGTGGACAGATTGGGGATTTTTGAATTGGATCATTTCTTCATGCTGTTGCCATGGAATTCATCTGGCAGCAAAAATATACGTGCAGGCTGGCATTAAGATAAATCCCCCAATTTTCCATGTTGGGGAAGGAGGAGAAGCAGTTACCAAAGTGGGAGGACCAGCTTTGGTCCATCAGATCTGTGCTTTTGCATTGCCACAAGGCATGAGAAAGCTGATGGATTAGCTGGGAAGGATGGCAAAGGGGAGGCACACTTGATGTAGATCACATCCTTCTTATATGAATTTTTTAGGCTCCTGCCCAGTTTAGCTTCTGGTCCATGTCAGGTCCCAAGTTCAGTTCACTTCAGAGGGACTGTGATTAAAAAGCTTTGTTAGTTTTAATGAGTGGGAAAAATGAGCCCAGAATTAAACAAAAAAATAAAGTGAGTGCAACTGCACTTTAAATTAATTGAAATCCTGCATCTCTAATATGGTCTTTCTCCCTTCCTTCAGCCATTCTCTGATTTCCTGGAAGCTGCTCCATATGTATGCAGACCACTTAAGCCCTTCCAAAGATTCTAAATTAAGAATTGTCACCTACAGTCCCTCTTGTAGTGCTGGCACCTCCTGGAAGAGCTGTGAAGGGTTGGTGGTTCATTTTTACATCAAGCAAACCAAAGGAGTTTTTCCTCTTGTTTCACTTAGAGCAGAAACCCAGGAAATTGAAAAACAAAATATGTGCAGAACTGACTTTCTCATGTTTTCAGCCAAGTAACTTTGTCCTACATTATTTAATATTATTCAAGTGGATGAAGTGTCTGACCACATTATATGGTCTAGTCATCAGAATGAGAAGTATCACATCTTACAGGGATGCAGAAATGGGGGGATCATCCAAAATAGTGGAAGAAAGTGACATTTGTACACCCTGCTGAAATATGTGACCCTCTTCAGCCACAATGATGGAACTGTGGTCAGGGCTGGATAATTTCATACCTCATGTGTGAGCCTAGAAACCCATACTTGAATTATATTTTATTCATTATACACTCATGATCTTGTGGATTTATTTTTTTTAAAGCTGTACTTTCCACTTCTATTTTGTCCTTCAGAATTCTGACTTGTTCTGACTTGATTTCGGTTGTTTGGTGGATTATTTTTTTGGGGTTGGGGGGAGGTTTAGTTTTGTTAATGGATTCCTCACAGTTTTATATCAAGAAAGTTTTAACTATCTGGAGAATTGGAAAGCTACAGTTCGTTTTTTTTGTATATTGCCACTTGTTGCTTTTTTTTAGTAAGTATATGGCTTTTAGGTTGCTTTTTTAAAGATCCTTTCTCTTATTTTCCTGGAGTTCCAAAAAAACAGGGTGCCAAATTTCGCTTCCCTGCATTCACAACTGTCAGAAATCAGTCAGGTATTACAAATGTAACTGAGTAAGAATTTGGCCTAGACTGTGTAAAGCCCCAGGGAAATCCTATAGCTGTGTGGGAAACATCTAGCTTTTCTTGTGCTTTCCCATTCATTGCTCCTCCTCTTTCCTGTTTGGCTTCTGGGATTCTCCCAAAAGAAACCCAAGACTGTCTCTCTCAATACAAGTAGACAGAGCATAGACACAGTACTGGATTTTGTGCCTCTTGAAAGGACAAATTAGTGTAAGTTCACATTATTTCTAGTTCATGCAGCAGTATTAGCTGAGTTACCTGTTTTCATGATTGCAAAAGAAAAGTCATTCAAACAGCTTGTGATTTGGCCTCTATAATTTTGATCAAAAATAAGGTGGTGTGGGCTTTGAAATAAACCAGAAAATTAAACAGCAGATTTTATTCTTTTATTCATCTGGAAGGACATTGTAGGTTGTGAATTCTCCCTGAGACAGTCAGTGTTAGCTCCAGTTAATGCTTTGCTCTCTGCTCTTACTTGGACATGCTGTACTTCATGTTATTTAGCTATTTTGACTCATGATCAAAGTTCATGCTACCACAAATCACCAGCTGGCTGGAAGGATCTGTACAGTGGCTGTGGGATCCACAGGCTGCAGCCCACATACATTTCCTCAGACTTTTGAAATTCCTTATTATCCTTGTTCTGGAAATAAGGAGAACGCAGAAAAGAGGGTTCCATTACCTGTTTCTAATAAACATTAAAAAACATAGAAACAGTCTATAATCATCTGAGGCTGGACATATGAAATGAATTAAGCTTTGAAGTGCACAGTTACTTTCAAATCTGCTGGTTTCCCCCTGTCTTTAGCCCTCATGCTCCATTTTGCAATTTGCTGTGTTAAGGCAGGGGTGCATTTTGTACAATGACTACAAGATAAGAGAAAACACAGAGAAAGCAACTTCACATCTGCTTTTTAAGTGATCAGAGTCTGATGCATTTCTTCCAAATTATGATTTTTCTCATCCCACTACAAAAAAAAAAAGTAGCTCAAGTAGGTTATCTATATCTAATTTTTTTTTTTTTTTTTATTTAGGGACTTTGTGATCTGATTTATTTGCAGAGGTTCTTGTTCCCATGCTGATTTTTCTTCTCTATATATTTTCAATCAACTACTTCTTTCCCCTCTCTGCTATATCCACTCTGATCAAATTACCATATGTATAAAATTCAGCTGCAAGATTTCTGGCTTGCCCTGGGTCCTGGGAACATACCACCCTCATTTTGATCTCTCTAAATTAGCTTCCTGTACAATTTCCTGTCAAACATGAGTTTCATGAGATTTGTCCTTGAATGTGTGTGATCATCCCTTCTCCCTGTAATGAAATTTTGGCTTCCTAACTAGCTGGAATATTTTCATCAAGCCTGTTTTTAAAAGAGCTAATACTAATGAGATTTATTTTTATTTTTTTAAAGTAATGACTCTGGGAAATAGATCTGCAGAGATAATTCAGGTTAACTCTCATGTAAGAATTTTAAGCAGGAGTATCTGATAGTTGTGTGTTTGTGTGAAAGAATCTACCCCCCAGCATGTTGTAAATTACTTTTCATATTATTTATCACATTCCTAATTTCATGAATTTTCTTCCGTCTAGATAAAATAAAATGAAATGCAGGAAGAAGGCATTGTCTGCCAGCTGACACTATTGCAGGAGTAGTTTTTATTGCAACTTGATGTATGACTAAGATGACATTAATAAGCATTCTCAAATACAATGTTATTTCCTGAGAGATAAATCCCAAGGATGTTTTGTGTCTCACTGAGTCAGCTTCTGCTGCAGGATGCAATTATCCCATCTGAAAAATCAGACAAATATGACCTTCTTTGAGTCTAAAATCAGTAGACGCTTTCAAAACTTTTTCTCAGATTTGTTCTTTACTACTTTCTTTTGTGTATTATAAGATTTAATTCTGTGTGTGGTGCAGAATTAGAAGTATACACACAAAACTCGTAAAAATCTGATTCCTCACTTCCCAAATTGTTTCACAACTGAATTATCTAAGGAGTGTGTTCTCAAATTGAAGATTTGCAGGATGCAAGGCTAATTTTAGCTCTGCTTCTGGCATGGGATGCTTTTTCTGCTGACTGACAGACATAAGAAAAAAGTTTGAAGAAACTTCTCCAGGTAAACCTGGAACAGGAATAGCTGATTTGTAATAGTTTGCTGAAACACCAATTCAGGAAAGCAGCAAAAAAGTATGTTTTGATTTCATGCATTATTTGTAGGATACCATTTAAAACCTCAAAAGAACAAATTCTTAACACTGGGATTTTCATGAAATTATATAAATTGGATGACTGCTGCACAGGGTTTTCAGGATGAATTTTGCTCTGACTTTGTCAAGCAAGGATACTTTGCACCCACAGCTGGGAAACCTCAGGACAAACATGAGTTAAAGGAACAGCTCCTTCTGCTATAGAGCACTTCTTGTAATCTGATTATTTAGGTGGGATGTTTACATATACTCCAATTTGTCACTTTTTTCTTGGCATACTGGATTGAAGCTTTAGTGGAGTGATACCATTTGAATGATTGAACAAGTCTGATTCCTTCAATAAGTTCTAGATAAAGACATGAAAACATTCTTTGTTTTCAAGCTTTTTGCTTGTCAGCATTCCTTTTGATTATTGTTCTATCCATGATGTCTCTTATTGACATAATTTAGGACAAGCAAAATCTTGTGGACTTTTTTGTAGATGTTAGGGATAAAAGCATAAAATAATTATGATGTGCTTTCTGGCACTTTTGGTGTGGATTTTGAGGTCAGCAGCAGCTGTTCTACTCTGTAGAACAGCTCCAGTATACAGGGTCTTGATGCTGCAAACTTTATAGAGACACCAAGATTGATGAGGCAAGGGCTAGGGGTGGGATAAGATTTGTCATTCAAGTTTGTGTTCAGATACATAGTGGCTGATATAGTATGCTGAATTCTGACTTTGGATGTAACTTGGCAAAGGCAGGACATTCCAGACTGTGAAGAAAAGTGGATCTACTGGGATGGGGGACCAGGCATTGTCTCCTGGGGTTGAGCCCAAACCAGAGATTCAGTCCCTAACAGCTGAACACAACTTTAATTTTAAAACAGGGCTCCTTGAGGGGAAATAGCCCTGAAATGGCTGCAAAACCTGTGGAGGTGCTGCCTCTGCCTACCCAGATGCATCTTTTTGATTTTGCCACTTACCATCTGACATCAATACTCAATCTAAGCCTGAACAATGTGCAGCCTGGTTCCAGGCATGCAATCAGCAACTGCTACTGGCTAGGAAGTAGTAGGAAATCTTGTCCTTATGATACAGCCTCTCCACTCAATCCTTTGCCAAAATCTAATCAATCCCTGCAGTCCACAGTAGCCTGAATCCTAAGCCTAATACTTAACATCCCCCCAACTCTATAAGCAAGAAGCAATCAGAGGAACTTAGCAAACTCTCCTAAATCTAGTTTACCACCTCCCAGGAAGTCCTCTGGTACCAGCAGAGTGGCAGAGAAGTTAAAGGTGAATGAACACTTCCTGGTCTTGTAAAATCTGAGTGAGAAAAGCCTAGCTGAAATTCTGGGATGATGGTTTGCGTTTCACCTAGAAATGGTTGGAGATTATTTCAACTTTCTTTCCAATAACAATGCAATCTGCCAGATGACTTTGTGGGATTATTTTTGAGTTTCAGGTGGACAGGGTCATTCAGTCATGGCTTGTGGAAGGAAAGAGGATGGCACAAATTCATCCTGGTTGGGGATAAGTATCAGGTATGCGTGAGGTTATGAACAGGTTTTTCATGTGAACATTTGACCACATTGTAGGAGGATACTACACTTCATGAAAGAAGTAAGAGAAAGTAGGGATAAATATGGATTTTAGCCCTTTTTTTTTTTTTTTTTTTTTTTGATAAAGACTCATCTTCAGAGAAGTTTTTGATCCATCTGTCTGGATAGGACTGCTTGCCTCAATAGGGCTGCTCTTCAAGCAATGCACTTGAAAAGAAATAAGTAGTTTCTGATGGTTTTGTTGACCGATTCTGAGTGATTCTCCAGGCTGTTTGAGGGATTTGGCTGAGGTTTTTGGAGTGTGGGTTGGAAGGAGGAGGGAGATACTTGAATTTTCAAAATGGGTGTCAGACCAAATCAGTGGCTAAAGCCAAGACATGCCAGCTGAGAGAGTTTTTGAAACCTGAAAGAAGCTTGGAAACAGGATATATTTAAGGTACAAGAATTAGGAGCTCTGTCTGGTTGGGAGCTGTGATCCTCAAAAATTGAACTGAGGAGTGGGGTCACCTTACTTGATGCCTCCAGTGTAAGTAGCCACAGGCCTTACTAATGTCTGTGATGGAAAAGTGCCAAACAGGTCTCCCTCTGTGCTAGGAATAGAAAGCCCTGCAGTTGAGATTTGGCTTATACCATCATCACACCCTGGCCCCCTTTCCCTTCCCTGTGCCCCACAGCAAGCTGAAATTTACCTCTTCTGTAGTAAAGGAGAAATAGGAGCAGCCGTGGAAAGAGAGGATTTTAGTAGGTATCAAGATCAGAAAAGTAGATGGATTGAGGAAAGGGTAAGGAATAATGTGAATACAAAATAAGTTCCAACTGTAGATAATGTCCTGAAGGTGAATGGAAGGAATTTGGCCCCGTTCAATGTGGAAAATTCATATATCAAAGTGCATTTTGAGAGAGAGCAGTTACAGCTTTACCCCCTTATCTTTTCTCTTTGATGTATCCTTTTGTCCCACTCTATATTTAGCAGATGCAATGTGGCAAACGTTAGATGAGCAGTTGCTTATCGTGTAAGCCCAGAACATGTGAGCCCTGCTATGGGCATGTGTCCAAATACCTGAAAATGTATCACAGAGAGCTCCTCCCACTTATTCCTACCTATTCTTAGAGGAGACAGATTTTTCTCAGATATCATTCATCAGTGACTTACAAATAATGACACCTAATTTTTTAAAAAACAAACTCATTGTAGTTGCAATGTGACACTTGTGCATTCTAAGTAGCATATCGCTGTACTATCTGGTAATTTTAGGTAAATAACGAATGTGGAATGGCTGGTCTTCCAGAGCTTCTCGTCAATAAAAATAAAAATGTGTTTTTATGACCTAATTATTTTCTAATTTCTCTGCATGTAGCCCAGAATTTGTTGTGATTTACCTCCACTTTACTGGTGCAATGAACAACATACAGACGACAGGAATTCAGAAGATCCGTTTTCAGTATGGATCCTTATTTGATTCAACATTATTGTTATAGTTCATACATTAGTCTGTCACTGTTACACTTGCATATGTCCATTATCATATGTTTTACTCTTGATCCATGCTAGTTTAAGCAGAATGATAACAGAACTCACAGGCTGAGCTAAATGGTTGAACCTTACTGGTGAAATTTACTTTTTGATTCAACAATGAAGGAGCTTTCACAATTACAACATATTTTTTTGTTGTTCTTGCTGATGCCTACTTTTAATTATCATTCAGAAATATGGTTTTCATGCAAGTTTTCCCAGAATACTCTTTTTTATATTGCTGGATGCTGTACTCTGAACATTTCTGCTAGATTGTTGTTTTTGTCATTGGGCAGAGATCCTGAATTTTACACTTCTTGAAGATTGAGAGTGCTACTCAAATATGGAAGCTGTTCAAGACTCTGGATATGTACCTAAATAAGATTACTAGGAAACCACAGGTGCTTACCAGTGCTTAGATCTCTTGTGTGACAAAGCCTGCTGTAGTTTGCCCTCAGTTTAACTGCGTACATTCTGCTTAAACCACCCCTTAGATGCTGTATATTCTCTTTGAATCTGTCCTTCAACCAATTTTTATCTCATTTGGTCAGTGAAAGTAACAATATATTTCTTTTTAGTGGATAATTTGTGTTTGTTTAATCTTCAAGTAGTCTGCTAAGACAGGTCATATGAATGCTTTGATAGCTAATAAGGCCAGAAATGTGATTTTATACCAGAACAGACAAAGCTGGAGAGGTGAAGAGTCTGGACAAAAATTGCACAGGGTTTTTGTGTGATACTGAAGATAGTTCTTCACACTTGCACACCTTTTTATTATTTCCAAATTATAACAAGATAAATGCTTTTTTATTTTTTAGTAATGGATAGCGGTAGCATCAGAAAACTTTGCTTTCCTGAGGAGTAATGCATCATTTAGCATAGGAAGCTGTTTCAAATACACTGAAGTTTGGCTACCAGCCCAAGCATTTCAGGAAACAATTATCATTTAAGGAACATATTTCTTACTGATTTGTAGAACAAAATCGCTTCCCAAGTATATCCTACTCAGGAAACAATACTAGATAGTTCAAATGAATTGGTGCTTCCTTTGAAGATAAAAATTAAATGATTCATAACAAATCTGATCAGTCTCATGTAATTTTTTGCAGCCATTTGAATCCATTTTAGAAGAAAGAAAACTGTTGTAAAGTTGACTTGGAAAAGCAGAAGCTAGTGTTAAGTGATGGCATTATTTACTCTGCTTACTCTTATGTATAATATGAACATCAGTACATGGTATTCTTCTTTAGTTCTTAGTTCTGTTGTCTTTTTCTCTGTTTTCCTATGCTTCAGACAGGAACTTAAATACAGATTTTTTTTTAATACAGAAGCACCATGTTTCTTTTAAATTCAAGATTGTCTACTAATTTAATACAGCAGAACAAGATCTCACTGTCTTATTAGCAATAATTGCAAGAGGCAAGAAAAGTAAAACGCTTTTATAAGAACTGGAACATGAAGTACATATGAGCTCATGATGGATACCTCTAATCTCAGGAGATGCTCTGTGCTTTAATGGGAACCCATGACTTCTTTCCTAGAGGCTGGCCAAGTGCCCAGTAGGAAAATCAACTTTAACTGTTACACACTGTATTCATTTGTAAGTCATCAAAATATTTAATCTTAAATTTGGAGTAAGAGATAAATTACTGCAAATAGTTCTGCAGGTAGAGACTTAATGGTTCTTTCAGAGAAATCATGTTCAACTATTATTTTTACACACCCTTATTGCAATAAAAGCTTCTTGGAAAAGAAAAAAGGAAAGAATGTTTTGTGAGAAAACACAGTTGTTAGAAAATGAAGAGAAGCCCTGGAAATTCCTACTGAAAATTAGCCAGACAAGCAAAATAATCTGTCTGTAAGGCAGTTGGATTTCAAAATTTATAAAAAGATGTTGTCCTTCTTTCTAAAGTCTGCTTTGTCACTCTGTTCATTTGAAATGGTCAGCAAAAGCTTGCAGAACACGAGCTTTGATTGTTGCTTGAGAGAAGTGTAGCCAGTGGCTCTAATGAGTTGCTTCAGTGACCCTTCACTAATGTGGTCTGATTTGATCTCAAAGATCAAAAAGTTTCATTGCTTCCAGAAGACTGAAAACCATTTGCTTATACAGAGGAAGCCCTCCACACAACTTTGAGCAAGCTCATCTAACTTTAGCCTCAAGTTTGCCACTTCAGAGTCCCTGTCCCTTGCCATCCTGGTGGCCTGTGGCTCTGGCCAGGCTCCAGCTCCCTTCTTGGCTGGCTTTCACATGAGCAGTTGCTTAGCCCAAGCTGTGTAGCTGCCAGCCTTCTCCGTGGTTCTCTTTCTGCCCATGTGATCTTTTTCCTCAGTGTCAACCCTTTCTTTAACCCTAAATCTGATTTTATAACTGCAAAAGAGCAGTTAACTTCAGTCCTGTTATCTTTTGCTGTGCCTGCTTGTTAAGTCAAGCCTGAAAAAGATAATTTTCTGAAGTGACACTGCAGCAAATCCCAAACTGTTGTGCTTAGTGACTATTATCACTTGTTTAATCTTTGACTGTTTTTTAAATAGTAAAACCATCTGAGCCTCTGATTTATGATCATGTTTTGATACAAGTAAGAGTGCCTTTCCCCTTCCCTCCAGAGAGCACTTTCTCCTCGCATACATTACAAAGCAAGGTAGAAAAAGCCCTGACTTGTACTTGTGGTGTCATTCCTATCTTAAGCTGCATAAAGAATGGATTTATGGGCATGAAACCTTGAAATATCCCACTTAAATAAACTGGCATTTGTTTTAAACTAAATTGTCTTTGGCTTAGGCAAGCACAGAGGGAGAGGGAAGAGACGGCAGAAGCGCTTTGCATGGCCGGAGATGCCCTGCAGAGTGGAACAGGCTGTCCTGTAACACGGTTCTCTGAGTACCAGTCAGCTCTTCTGGTTCCATGCTGTTCCCAACTCACTTTGGGCTGTTGTTTGCATCTAAATCTAATCCTGTCCTTTAAATTCCCCTAGGTTTTGAAATAAGGGTGTATTTTTGGCAAGAACCACTCTTGGCAATTTACCAACAACCCAGGAGTAGCATATAGTCAGTTCTGGGTCTGCAGGGTTATGCAGAAGGTCAGACCTGCTCTGAGAATTTTCAGATGCATCCTTTAAGACATGTTGTTTTTCAAACTTTGCTTAAACACAGTTAAACACTGGACAACAGTATTTCAGCTGCACTGTGAAAATATTCAGTGAAGCCATTACTTGATTTTCTCTAGAAGTCAATGTGGGAAGGGAAGAGACTTTCTGTTTACTGTTTTCCTTGTCTGATGCAGAAATGGAGTCCAGCTGCCAGTGCAGAGGTCTGGCCACATCTGCTAAAAGATAGTGATCATTTATCAGAAGGGAAAATTTCCTGGTATCCAGGACGTTAAAGCTCCTCTTCTGTCTCAAGTTTATTAGGAGTTCATGGTCTGGTACTTTTCACATTTCTGAGTGAATCAGGTTAATAGAAACTAATTCCATGTTGAAATGGAGTGTGGTTCTCAGAAAACTATTACATTTGATTAAAAAAAAAAAAAAAAAAAAAGGTTATTCTAAGAGAAACCTATCCCAAGTGTTTAAGAAACAACTGTCATGAAACAAAACATGTTTTATTTTTGCCTTGAAATTGTCCTTTTTAGTCCTATTCATAGTATCTCCTTAGAGCTTTGATGTTGAAATATTTCTTATCATATTTTTACTCCCTGGCCAGTACTCCCGGCATGGACTAAGTTGTTCCTTTATCTAATTTTGATTAGACCAGATTATCAGTTACTCCTATTCCCCTGTTCAAAGTTGTATTTGTGTTATTTGGACCTTCCTTAGAGCCTAGACATGACATCTGAACATGCTATTCTTTTAGCATGAAACCTCAGCCAAATATTGGGCCCTAATTGTTTCCCATTGATGTTTTGGATTCCCTTCCGTAGGTACCCACTGATTACATTTGTCCTTTAGGATGCCACCAGCACAGCAGAAGCTTCATGGTTACCTACCACCCTCTAAACTTTCCAGTCCTATCCACTGTCATGGTTTTCCAGGAAAACATTTCATTTTGCATATTTATGCTTTTTTTCTTAGATATCTGACTTAGCTTCAAAAAAGCCACATGCTGCTTTCATCATCCAAAGTACTGGGCAGTCCTGAGAAATCCAAATTAGCAAACTGTCCTTTTTACCAATCCTCTACTCTTCCTGGAATCATTGAACTAAATAATAATTTTATGTTTCCCTGATCAGCAAAAGGATTGAGAGGCTAACAGCACAGCACCAAACAATGAGTATATGATTTTGTGCCTTTTGGATGTACTGGAGAATGCAAACATTTGGGTGTGTGTGCAAGTTGTGGCCACATCCTTATGCCAGCACATCTAGCATTTCTTCCTGCACAATGATTTATAGAAAGCTGGTGTGGAGGCTGGGAACTCTAATATGCTGGGAGTCAGTTCCAAAGTGGGTTAAAGAATAGGACTGCACAATGATGTTTGAAGCACACTGGCCACGTGGCTGTGTAGAGCCCAACGAGTCCCAGCTGGAAATGTGCCTGTTCAGCAAGGATTTCTCTTTGCAGCTCTGCTTTGACAGCAGCCTCTGGTATTTTGAGCCCCTTAAATGTGTGCCGTGTTGTTTTTAGGTTGTTCTGTCTTCTAAATACAAATGGCTACATTCACACCAAGCTGAGCTTGCTTTGTTGCTCCCAAAAGAGGCTGAAGCTGCTTCCTCTCCAGATACACAATTATCCAACTGTCCTGGATCTGTGTTCAGCCTCTCATTCACTTTGATTATTAGGCAGCACTCAATAGCAAAGGCTTTGCAGAAGAAAGTTTAAGTAGGACTTGGAATTCAAGCAGGAGCATTCCCCGCTCATGTGGAATTGCATTAAAAAAACTTAGACACACATTAGATAACTGCAGTTATCTTCCTAACCCCTTCTGAGGACCACAACCATCCTTTTTGTCCACGGTTTTGTCAGAGCAAAGTGGGAAGGTAGCTGGAACAGTAAGAAAAAGTCCCTCATATTCATCTGCAGAGAGGTCTGTTTCAAAGGCAATTGCAGAACATTTGTTCCACTTACCCAGGTCACAGCATCATCCCTGCTGTTTTCACTTTTTTCTTGTAGTCTTTTAAAATAAATTGTTGCCTTTAAAGCAAACGACTTTACTGAACTGCTTGGGATCTCAGTGTTTTTCCATGACTCTTTGAAAGCAAAATTCTCCCTTGCTGTTAGGGGTTATTTTTTCTTTAATGAGCAGACTTCTGCCTCCCTGCCTTCCCCTCCTCCTTCCTGCCTTTTGGCAGAACTTGATGTGTGAATTATGATGTTTGCCACTGCATGACCAAAATGCTCTGAACTGTGCTCCACAAAGCAGCAGTGAACTTGACAGAGAAAAACATCAGCCTGTTTTAAGAAAGAAACGAGGACTTGACACTTTTCTTCTGATGTTTGTTTGTTCTTATCTGCTGTGCAAATTCATTTGGTTTTGGTTACAAGCCAATTGGATATTTTTGACTGCTTGCTTTTTTAAACTGAATTTATGCAAAAATATTATGCAAGAACAATCTTCCATTGCAGTTATGGAGCTTTTCAGTGCGAGCAAGAGTAGAACAAAGTCTCTAAAATTGACTTTGTTACCCAAACTAGTGGTGAATTAGGACAACTTTTATTAAGCAAAGATCAAAATGTGTGGATTTGGAGGCTAACTGTAACAGTGCGAAAAGGATAGCAGCAGCTACTCTAACTATTGAATCAATGCTAGAGCATATTATACAAGTGTGGTTGCGTCATAGAGGTTTTAGATGTCTCACACAAAGGCAGCTGGACTTTTCCTTTCAAGTAGTTTTAAAATGTTCTGATAAGCACTTAAATTTATTCTTGAAATTAAGCAATTGTATTTTCAGGATTTTTCCATCAAAGATAATTTCTGTCTGTACCAAATACTTACAAAAGCTTAGTGGAAAGAAGGTACTGATAACTAGGCTGATGTCTAAGACTAAAGAGGTGTTTCTGATACAGTATTTAATATTGTTGTTGGTTAAGCAAGGCTGAAATACTGGAACAAGTTCTTAGAGAATTTACAGTCAAATCCCACTGATAAGCAGTTGCTGAGGTGCAATTAAAGTGAAGAGGCCTTTCTGAATTTCTTAATCTGTGTCCATCAAAATATTTCTAAACAACTCAAGAATTTCTACAAAACAATTCTTCAAGTTTTCTAAATTGCTTTTCCAAGACGGTAAATAAAGCCTTTGTTTGGCTCTCACTCTACACGACTTTCCTCTATTTCTGATATGTCTCTTGCCACTCTTTCCCCAACAGGCAGCTTATTATTTGCAAACTGGTTGTAGAGATGCTGTGCAAGCAGAGACAGCTCAACAGGAAAAATAACCAAGGAGGATTTTGCTAATGCTTCTGTCCATGTGAAGCAGATGTTCAAGTTACTCATGTGCATACATACAGAATCTTTTCCCAGGCTACTGCAGCAAAAAAATATACAAATTGTCCAACTTCCTTTTGTTTTATCAGTGAATTTGTTTTGCTTTTATTTGTTTGTAGCTTCTGGGAGTCATATGATAGCTATGCATTTTCCTCTCTGATAGCGTTTGTCTCTGATCTGATTGCAACTCTATACTATTGCAAAATGTACATGTATTGTTTGTTTCTTAATAGTAGGATCACAGAAAACAGAATTTTAAAGCATTGGAATGGAATAAAAGTATGTGTGTTCATGTGTAAAATTAATGATGGCTTTTTTAGCTTTATCTCAAGGAATCGCAGTTACCTTGGAGGTTTCCATGTGTTTTTTCTGGTTATCTTTGATTATTTAGATTAGACCTATTTTCACATCAATATATATCTAAAGTTATTGATTAAAAAGGAAGTGCACTTACTTCAAATATTATTTCAATATGAATTCTAACTGTTACTTGGTTTTGTAATATATATAAAATTGTTCCCTTCCAGTTTAAGTATTTGTATTTAAGATAAAATGACTATTCATGTTGTCAGATTGAACAGGACTGGTGTGATTAAAATGCTGTGATATTTTAGAATACTTGCTTGCCCTAATAAATTGTTTCTGGAATGAATTACCAATGGTGTAAGACCTTCAGTGAATGAAAAACTCAAACTCAAGGACTTGATGTTGGTTCATGTATTCAGCAGAGGTGAAACTAAACTATTTGTCTTAAATATGGCCATGTCTCTGTTTTTCATCCTACCTGGATTAGTAATATTCATCTCCTTTCCAATATCTTCCTAGGGAATGTGAAATGTACTTTTTATGCTGGGCCATCTTAGGTTCAAATGTCTTTGATCTTCCTTGTGACTTTTGAAGAGAAGTAGTCATCACAGACATACCCATGGCATTAAGGTAAAAATGTACATGTTGGTGCAGAAACAAAATTTCCACCACAGTGAAGGAGCACTCTGGAGTCTCTGCTGTGCATCAAACACCCCATGCGTATTGTGCTATACACAGCCTCACACACCTACCTCAAATTTTCCCTGGGATCATTCCCAGCCCCAGCTGACTCACTGTAGTGGTTCCAACCAAGATGTTTTTCCTTCTGGTGATGGTTTGCTCTTCTTGGATGCAACACATGTGAATCTCAGTGTCTGTTGCTTTGTTCAGGGACTGGCCCTGCGGTTACACTTCTGGTCAGAGCACTTTTGCTGAATTAAGATGTTCCTTTAGTACAGCTGTGTCCTGCTTTTTGCTTGGGCTGATTTCAGTCTCTGGAATTTATTTTTTTTTCCTTTCTTTAAAGTCCAGCTTTTTTCCTAGGATTGGTTGCAGCAGGAGGGCTGAGACTATGTCTCATCTTGTGTGTGGCAAATCTTCTCTGGAGGGCCTAGGTCCATAAACAACAAGAATTTGGTGGAATATTTTCTCCCAACCATCTCAAGCCCAACTCTGGATCAATCACCCAGTGATCCACAGTCATGAACTGCAGCATTGTCCTCTCAGTACTGTTGTACATGGAAAAATGGGGCTCCAGATGTTTCCTGCTTTCTGTTTCAACTCTTTCCCCATGTTATTAAACATTTTTAGTTGGCCTTTGGGAGAAAAGAAAGTGCTGTGATAACAGAAGAACAAGTGCTAAAAGTATGTGGCTAACCCCATCTTCTCCATGCACAGCATGTTCCACTGGAGCTGCTGAAATGCAGCTGGTGAAAACAGAGCTCAGGCAAATTTGAAATGATGGTGTAGAAAAAAGTTATTTTCATAACTTACTTGCACTTTATTTCTTTCGTTGTTTATGACAGCTGCTTTCAGACTACTCTGGACACTAGTTTTTATTTATTTGGAGACTTCTCAGTGATTCCAGAAGCTCAGTAGTTTTAGTGGCAGTGCTTAGTTCCATCTGTGATGAGTGAGAGGAAGGTTCTAAGTTCAGTGATACACATCACAGCAGTGATCCACACATGACCCTCAGGTTTGGCTACCACAGTAGGAATTTGTGCTGAAAGCTTGTGTGGGTATGAGCAAATGTATCAGTAAGTGACTGTGTGCGTTTCAAATGTTGTGCAGCTTTGTGCCCACCAGCAGACTCCTGTTTATTTAGGAGGAAAGATTTGTTTTGAAAAGTCTGAAATAGAAATAACCACATTTACTTCAGTTATTGAATTATTGTTGTTATTATTCAAGACTGTTAATAATGATATATTGTCATAAATATACACAGATATCTAATCTTACTTTTTTGTGATTTTGAGTGAGGTAACTTGTGTGTATTTCTTACCTGGGATTTTAATTGGCTTATTTGTTCAATACATTGACAAACATTGGAAATGCTGCAAGTGTGAAGGTACATGGCATAATTTAAAAAAAAGACAGTAATGTGATACAGTGATCCTTTTGTGCTACAGTAAGAGTAACTCTTTTTAACATACCACAAAGGTATATGTATTGAGTCTCAAGGAACTTTATAGCTGGACAACAACTGACTTTCAAAGGTTTAGGATTTGTTTTTCTGTGCCAAATGTGTATGGGAGAAGCCTAGAAGGTCAAGAGAAAATAAGCAGAAGTCAAAGACAGATTGTAAGACAAATAGTAACATCTGGTAAATGACTTGCTTCTACATTTGTAGAGCCCTTGTTTACTGCAGTGAATGTGAAATGTTTTGCTTGGCAGGATTATAGCATTAAAGTCCATCAGTCTGGGAATAAAGTTCATACAGGTTTATTATATTAATAATACACAGTAAAAACCAACAAATGTAGTTGCATTAAAAACCTGTATGTCATAAAAAATAATCCTCATCAGAGATGCTAAAAAGTTAGAGAATATATAGGTTTTATGGCCTTTTGTCATTTTTGAGAGGCATTTTGAATATTTCTGCTGGTTCATATGCATGTATAAAGTGCTTTGACTGTGCCCTGTCAACTGACTGTCAGTAAATCCATCTTTGAGCTCATTAAAGGCATGTTTCAGGGAAACAATGGAGCAAAGGAGCTAAAAACTGCTAAGCTGAGGACATCACACAAATGAAGGTTTGTGTCTCTCTTATGTGGGACCCCTAAAAGGGAAAATGATATGCTGAAGAAGGTAATAAAAGAGGCAGGGCAGATCTGGTTTGGTGAATTTCTGATAGTTTCCAGCTGATCCCACACTGCTATTTCCTCCTGACAGACTATTCAGGGAGAAGTGTTCATGCAAACAGAGCTTGATTTCTGTGGGAACTGTCTTTCCAAATGAATGTTCTTCTATGAGGAAAAAAAAGGGATTACAGATTGTATAATTTTTGATAGCATGGGTATAGCAAGCAAGCAACTCACCCCTTTTTCAGTTCCCCATCTTCTTTCTTTGTAAGACTCAAACTCTGCAGAGGTTACAAAAAAGATCAGGGCCAGCTGGACTCATCAAACAGAAGTTGAAGAGTTTTATTCAGTTGTGGGAGTACTTCACTTCGTATTACCATTAAAAGTTTTATTCTCTGAAAATTCGTGTTCCTATGGTATTTTGCCTTCCTTGGACTTTGTTCAATGAGAAATAGTTTAACTGGAACAACAGCAGTGATGTCTTCTGAGATCAAGACACTTGGATCAAAGGGAAACAGAAAAAAATCCATGGGGCTTGCTGATTGAAAGACTAAAATCAGGGCTGTAGTTTAATCTCAAATGCATTGTGGAAACTCCTCTGTAGCTGTTAAAAGTTTTAGTTGTAATACTGTCTGGAGTCCCTAAGGCTAGGGAAATTAAGATTTCTTCATGCTTGCAGGAACCAGAATGTTGAAAGTGAAAAGAGTTGTTCGTGTAAAGCTTTTTGTGTAGGATTCAGTATAGACACATTTCTAAACAGTTCCAAAAGCCGTGATTGTAGTTTGGCACTGTATATGTATCTGGTATCAAATCATGCTTGCATTACTTGAGAAATCATGCCAGTTTCTAGAGAACAAAATGTGTCTGTGTCAAAATTCTTGTTTGTTGCCTTCAGATGATTTGCTAGTTGGTTTTCATGCCAATCTACCAGCTTGGCTGCATCGACTTGAACAGAGTCTCTCCTGATTTAAACTTGTGTTATGGAGCCTGGCCCTTTGCATTTATATTTATGAAGAAGTCTGTTTATTGTCTTTGATAAAAGCAGAAGAAGTCAGTCTGTTTGAAAACCAGTGTGAATTGTTCAGTTGTCCTTGTAAAGAGGGACAGTTGTATTTTGCTGTTATCTTTTGATTAATGTGCTCTTCAGGACTACATGTCTTCCCAGCAGATTTCACCAGCCACATGTCAGCAAGTGTAAGAGCCAATTTCTTGCCCTTTGTAAGTCAGACCAAGGGGAGGTCTTGGGAGCAGAGAGTCATAATGAACCATGGAAGTCTGAGAGCAATTATTTCTAGGATAGTCAAACACAAGAAATAGCAGGAAACAAGGTTTATTTATGGAAGAGATGTCTACTAAGAAACCTACAGATTTTATTTACTACTTCCCTAGAAGATTACTAGAAAAATGAACAAAATAAAAGCCTTGCACTATTTGAAAATGAAAACAGTTTTAAAATTAGTCAGAAGAGGGAAAAATGTCATATATTCAAAAGATAAAAGATCATTTTTTCTGCTTTCAAAATAATGGATTTTTTCCAAAGGTGATAATGTTATGAGTGATTAGGACAATAGAAAGATGGATGTTAAGGTGAACTAAGCTTATTTTATTTTGAAAGGTCACAGTTAAGGAAGTTTTAAGATATAGACTAAGTTATTTATGCTCTGGGTTCAGGCCAGTGCAGTACTATATCAGCCCCTGGGTAGCTTAAGGGCAAATTTCACCTTAAGCAGGAAAGAAATTTATTTCTCTCTATCATAAAAATCTGCCCAATACTACCCTACTTCAGGGAATAATAGCAAGATACTCTTGTTCTTTCCCATTGTGCTGCCATATTTTTCTCTTTGGGGATGCTGAGGGACCAATTCCTCCCTGATGCTGCAGCACAAGTGTCCCATGCACTTGTCCCCAAGCAATCTGTGCGGATTTTTGTTGGTACCCACCTGTCCATTACGACTGTCATGATCTGTCTCTGCATCTGGCATCAGCTTGAAATCAGATGGAGGCTACTTAGGTTGGCAGCAGACTTTTATCACAAAGAGCAAAACCTGCTTATTTTTTAATGAGAGTTGTGTCCTACATATCTTCATGATGATGTATTTGATGTGTGTTGTGTATTTATTTAGTGGGCTGCCTTAGGAGGAACATGGAAGTGATGCTTCCCCTCTACTCAGCATATGTGAGGCCACCCTTGGAGTGCTATGTGCAGTTCTCCAGCACAAGAAAGAAGTAGAATTACTGAAGAGAGCCTACAACAGGCCCTAAGATTATAGAGGGACTCTCATGTGACAGCTGGGACTGTTCAGCTCAGAGAATGCCCAAGGGGAGTCACATCCATGTATATGAATGTCTGAAAGCAGGGTGCAAAACTAAGAGCTGGTTTTCTCATCTCTCCTGTTTACCATCTGGTCACACTAGACAAGCCATTTTAATACAGACTCAACTCTGAAAATATTTGACAAAAATCTCCACCAACCAGTCAATCATAGCCTGAACTAAATATTGTAAAGCACTAGAATATCTTGGCCCAGCTGCCAGGCACATCTGGATGCACTGGACTATTGTTCAAAGGTTCATTGTGCATAACTGGGATTCTGACATATGAACAGTCTGCCAAGATTATTAAAGAAAATAACAAAGCTGTCTGTTTATTATACTTGCAGGTCATTTCCTGCATATGCAGTACTTGGAGACAAATGCTGTGAAGAATGAAACAGTGCCTCTTGTACATTAAATTAATCCAAGAAGGCACTATGGCATTTATGACATCATAATTTCATGCAAAGGAGAAGAGGGAAAATCATGCCTTCAGGTGAAGAAAAGCTGACCAAGAAAAAAAAAATCATGTGTGAGCACTGAAATGGCCTTATAAATTAAAAAATGAACGACAAAATAGAGCTTCAGAAAAACATGTATGGGTTGCTAAATTGAAGTTTTTCTTTTTCCCAGTTAGGGGATATGAATGGAAAGACTCTGAGCCTTTTCTGTGTATCTGCTTGGTAAAATTTCTGGTACACTTTGGCTGTGGATTTCCCTGGCAAATGCATGAGAGATTCTGCCCTGTCACTGATGTAGTGGGACAATGAAAGCAATTTTTATTGCTCTGTGGTGGCACAGGGTGTTCTGCCTCTGTCCGTGATGTGTGTTAGGCTGTTGCACTACATAGTGTGTGTTTATGCTTGAGAGCTTTCCTGTGGGCTTCTGGAAGCTACTGGACTAGATCCTCAGAAAACAGGGACAATTACAATTTTATCAGATTTGGCCTATGGGAAGTTTCTTCTTTAACCTGCACTCACAACCATGGATGGTTCACAGTTTCATTTTAGTTCCCTTTAAACAGACCATAGTAAAATATTTACTTGAAGGACTATGTGTAAGCTGCAAGGGAAATCAACATATGTCAATCTGTTCTTCTTTGGACACTGGCTTACTTCTCTACAGTGCAGCAAAGAATGTATTTGTGAAAAAGTAATTGCATGAATAATCCAAAAGAGGAATCCATGACATGCCACTGCTTTTCCAGAGGAATGCAGCCTAGGTGTTTTAGTATTGTCTAACTTTAAGAAAAGTTAATGTCTTTTTTGGAAATTGTTCCATTATAAATTGCCCTGGACTCTAAATAGCTTTGGCACTCTCTAGCCATAACTACAACTTTTATAGCCCTGGGAAATACAGTCATGCAGAGGTGGTAAAGGGTTTTGCCAATTGATTTCTTTGTTTCTAGCAGACAAAAAGATAAATTAAAGTTGCAACCTGCCTTTCCTTTTCCTTTTTTAAGAGTTTGCTTAAAGGACTTAGACGAAGATCAAGAGCTTTGCAGATGTATCAAGAATTAATGACTGTGTAAGTCACACATTTTGTGCCAAAAAATCTTCATCCCAGCTGAGGTGATGAGTACAGAGACAAACTCTGACAGGGAATATGTCATGGGAGTAGCAATTGTACAGGAACAAGTATTGGGAATGACTTCTTACAGGGAAAACAAAAGAAGATTAAGGATTCAGAAAAAGACATGACCAAGATGTCCATAGAAATGAAAGCTGACTAGTCTGACAAGTCTTGAATTTCAAAGTTTTGTTGAGTGTATATCTAGACCCTAATGGGTCTGATTTTTTTTCTTAGTGTCTTTTATGGCTTTCCTTTGTTTTAGTATGAAATAGAGGTATCCTCCTTTGCAGTGACTCCCTAGAGCTTCTGCTTGCTACTTATCTGTCTTTTAATCATAGTGAAGAATACAGGCATTTTGATATGGTCCCCTGTCACAGATGAGGTTTACTCAGGGTTGAGGGGAATTGCCTACTCCATAGTAGGCAAGGTTGATATATATAAAGGAAAATTCTGTCACAGAACTCTTTATTTTAGCTTTTTTCTCCCTGTGCTAGAGACCTTTTGTGGAGAGAAGAACTAATGCATTCTTCTGGGGAAGAGATTTGGAGTTACTACTCAGCTAGTGCCAAATTCAGTGTGGCTTTGTAAGGGACAGAGGGAGTTGCAGCCTGTAGGGACAAACTCGAACTTCTGGGCTATGACAGATGGGGTCATCACAAGGAAAAAAAGGTATTAAGCCTTGATGTAGTGTGTAAAACTATTTTAAGGTGTGTTTAAGCTACTCATTACAGAAATTATTCAAAATATTCTATTTTTTGTCTGTGCAGAAGTGCTGGGCCAGATTGAAAGCCTATGCCTGGACCCTTAGTTTGGTATCTTCTGCATCAGGCCTTAAATCAAAACCATGTGGGTCATGCTGTCTATGCCCTGGAATAAGAACAAGCAGTGCTGCAGTATAACTGAGTCTTTGCTATTGTGATTTAAGTATTTAGGAAAGAAAAGCAAAGACCAGATGTGAGTGTTATTGTTGTAAGGCAGCCCCTGCAAATAGCAAAATGATTGACAAAAGGATTAAGGCTGTAGTATCACAAGGAGAGACTGGTAAGTCTGGGACTCTCAAGTATAAGGAAAAGGCTGAGAGAGATGGAATTGATTTTTACAAAGTTATGAAAAAGATAGTTCAAATGCAACCCACTATTCACCAAACCCTGAATTCATAGTATAATTTCTTTGACTTTAAATCAGTCATCTTCTGGTTTCATAACTATGCAGCGTGCAAAGTAAACTTCTGATATGATCTGCCACACAGGAGATTATGGAAGCTGATAATATCAGCAGAAAAAAAAAAAAAAAGGCAGAACCATGGATTGGAGGTCCATTAAGAAGTGCTGAAGGAATTAGGCAGGACAGTTCTACAGAAGACCCATACAGTTCTTGAAGGAGAAAGAGAATACTTGGCTACATGAAACCCAGTGGGGTTTTTTATGTTTTTATGGATGTCCTATGTGGTGTCTTAAGGCTTAAGATATAGGTGAATCAGAATATTTAATCTGAGGTGAGCAGACCCCAGGCAAATGAGCCTGTGCTGAGCTGCAGGACCTGGCAGTACAGGAGGGAATGAAGAGTGGGTCTCTATCCCAGTGGTGCTTCACACATCCTCCATAGTCAAATCCTTCTGCAGAAGTCACAAACCCCTTTGCAGCCATTCCCAGTAAGATCAAATTCTTTCAGGCAGCAACTTGTGAAGAGGAGCCCCACACCTATCTGCAGATACCCAAATCATTTTGCACTTGCTGTTTTTGTGAGTATCACAGTAGTTGGTGTTATCATGGGACAGCCATAATCTGTGTCGGTGACAGTGAAGATTCCTGCAGTGTCACCCCTGTCACAGCCATTATCACTGAGGCAGTTTCCCAGCCAAACTTAGCTCACTCCCCAGGAGTTTGGGGGAGGTGGGAACCAGAGCTGGTGTTTGACAACCTGCACCTGGGACAGTACATGTACCCTGTTATACCTTATCACACAGCTGTACCAGACAAGTCCCTGTGTGGCAGGAAAAGCTGCAGTGACAGGAGCAGGCTGCCAGTGCTCAACAAGACTAGTTCAGGGAGAGAACTGGATGGTTAGCTGAAATGGAGATGTTTAAAGCTGTATTTTTCTGGTATTTTTATGTGATTATGATGAAAGAATCAGTGACCCTTGCAGTGCTGCTAATGGATGGTCAGGTGTCAGGCAAAAAGCTACAAAGCAAGGTTTTAGTTCTTAAATTAAATTTTTGAAAGTTAGTGTTTGGAAGGGGGGAAATTGTAGAAATATATTAAACAACTTTTAGAGACTTAGAGTAGCAGCCTTTTTTTTTTTTTTTTTTTTTTTTTTTGCCTTCCACCAAACTTGTGTGACAAGGCAAATGACCCTGCAGGCCTTTAGTCTCTTTTTCATGCTCACTGATGGCTGGGCTCTCTTACCCTTACAAAGACTGATGTGGCTTGACATGATTTAGGGCTGCCTCAGTTATTAGCTTCCCAAACAAGTTAGCTTTGCTGTAACTTCAATGCCAGAAAATAAACACACATACACTGAAAACCCAGTGAAAGTCAGGCAAAGTCTTTCCAGGGTTTTTAGTTTTATCACCACAGCCCTGCTCGACTAGGGAGCCTAGAGAACAACTAAAGAGTAGAAGGAAGATTCCTGCCTGCCTTTCATGTGGAAAAACCTGGCATCTTCATCCTTTTCAAGGCAACAGAATGTCAAGTCAGGTTGTGTTGCCTAAGGCTGCTATGCAGTAAGGGGATTTAAATGTACCCTCTGCATACAGAAAAAGGAAGTCCCTTAATTCATTCAATATTTTATTAGAAATCTCTTAATGCTGGTCTTATTCCTAAAGGTAAACATCTCGGAGGCTTTTCAAAGCCTGTATTTCATTATTTAATAATCTGTTTTCACTAACACAATTCCCTAGCTCTGAGCCTGTAACCAAGTCCACAAGCTGGAAATATCAGCAGTCCAGGAACTGTTAAATAATTAAGCCATTGGTGCCTGGAAGTGTTAGTGTTTAAATCACTCATGTTTTATTTTCACAAACTGCTGGGAAAAAGGGTGTCATTGCAAAAAGATTACTTACTAGCTCTCTTTCAGGACAAGATGACTTTTTTTTCTGTGATGGTATGGCTTGAAACTGTATGAATGTTTGCTAAGAAAGTGAGGTTTATAGGATAAGATTGAATAATGAGCCTGTACAGACCTGGTTCTTTGTTTTTCAGCTTGTATCTGCAGTAATCCCATCTTCTGGACTCACTGGAAATCCTTACCTCCATTCAGAGATTTTTATAGGACTTGCATATGACCACCTTTTCTAAAGAATTCCCAGGAATAGCCATCGACTGCAAAACAGTATTTGGCTGTGTGTGTGTGCATATGTGAACATGAGCACAGATTTGCATGTGTCCCATCCTCAAAGCAGGGGGATGTCTCTGAAGGTAATTGAAGGCCAAATATTTGGGCTACTCCTTTTGGTATCTCAGGCTGAGATCCACTGAGGTGGATGTGGGCTCCTTTTGAACAGACAGGACATGACCCAGACTGCTCTCTAACTTCAAGCAGATGGGTCAGGTCAGTCCACTGAGGGAGTTTCTCATCCATAAATGATATAAGTCATGATTTTTCTCCATCAGAGAAAATGGAATTAGTTTTATCATAGTACCTTTTACTCTGGAGAAGGATAAAGTACTGCAATCACAGATATAGTGTGAGAGAGGAGGAGTTCAGGGATAACAACAGGCTTTTGAGGGCACTAATAACATGCTCCCCCTAATTTAGTCCAGACGGAAAACATTTGAGTGCCATAATTTGTTATGGCACCAGATTGCTTCCTTTTGTCGACAGTTTGAATTCAGTTGCTATGTGGAGTGAGATGGCTGGGTGGGGAAGGGGAAGAAAATGAGATTTTGATGAAATGTTGTAGGACATGAGAATACTTAACTTGCTCTAAGTGTAATTCTGCAGTTAGCAGTGCAAAAACCAATTCAGTGCAAGGCAGGAAATAGATGTGGACTGTCTTGAGTACTGGGATTTCTTACTAAGCTGAGATCTGGAAATAAGTGTCTAGAATGACTTTTTTTTTTTTTTTTTTTTTTTTTTTTTCCATTGCCTCTGTTTACTTTGGCTTTTTGAAATACCTTGTGACTCTTTTCATCTCTAATGGGAAATCTGTCTGCATTTCCTTCAGAGTTTATTTGCTGTATTTACAAGCTTAGACAGTATTGACATAGTTACTAAGGAGAAATTGGGTTTTGGCAATGCTGGAAATTTTAGCAAGTTTATATATACATGTAAAATTTAAACATACAGAAATGAAAGTAAAAAACAATTTTAAAATCATTTTATTTCAAGGTACTCATAAATAATGAAATACTGGCATTGAGCTCACATCTACGAGCTCACATCTCTGTTATACCCCTCTGTCTTCTGTATGTTCAGCGTAAAATAGTTGGTCATTTTGGCTATCAGTATGAAGATATTTTTCTGGTAACTTTGAGCAGAACTCAAAGAAGAATTCCCTCAACCATGTAACTACCAAAAACTCAAAGCTTGTTTTTCAGGTGACCAAATATTTTCAAATAACTTTCCTCCTGCTTAGGATTGACTGGACTTTTCTGGAGCCCTTATTTAAACATCATATTGATATGTTATTGTGATTAGACTCAAAAAGAATGTTGAGATATTCCATGGTTACCTTTATGATATCCTGTGTACTAAACAGGCTGTGGACTCTTCTGTAACTGAGTAATGGTGAACAGCAGACTTAGACACCTCTTTGGGGGCATTGTATGACTTGCAAGACAATCAAAAAGAGTTTGTTGTTATGAAGACATTCCATTTCTTCAATTACTCTAGTTCAATTACAAAGGAATTTTTTCCCAAGCAGTTAGGGATTAATTCAAACTATGAGTACTGAAACTAAAGAACTCCCTTTTGAGTCTTTTTTAGAAACCAAGGCCCTACCCTACAGTTTACCAAACTTTAGGATTATATTTGTTAGCAAAAATTAATCATTTATGCAAAATAATGTTTTTACCAAACACCCTCTTCTATTTCTGCTTGTTTTCCATCATGTGGTGTATCTTGCCTGGCAGGATGGGTGCTTACCCTTCCTGTGAAGGAAAAGGAAAAAAGGGAAGCTTCTAAAAAGTGGCTTAAATCTCACAAATTATTAAAGTGCCTTCTCCTGTCGCTTCTTTCTGACCCAAGAAAATTTTCCTGTAGTTCTCTCATTTCTCATAGATCTTCTTATTTTTACTTTTACAACTAGGATTTGAAAAAATTGCTGTGATATTCTTTAATATTATTGCCACTGCTCTTTTGAGTCACTGCCCTTACTGAAGTGGGCAGGTGTACTTTTCAGTGCTAAAACTTGCTGATTTGTCTTAATGAAATATTACTGTAGTATCAATATAAGATTAAACCCACTGCAAGACATAGCAAGTTAACTTTTGATTCTGAAGGACCTAATTTTTTTAATAGGTGTGTACATGTATGATATTCAACTCAAACCAGGAGGATTCTGGTTCTAATACAATATCATGTATTTCATCAGGGTTTTAGAGTGCAGGAATTTTTTTTCTTCTCGAATACTTTAGTCTGATGCAATGACAGTATATTTTTTAGTTCCTCAGATGACCTCTCTGAACTTACAGTGCATTTTTTTAAATACCAACTAGACAAAAGACAGGATGGACATTGTTGTTTCATTTGATACTGGTACTACAACATTTTGCTCTTTAAATGACACAAATATTTTCTTTTGGTTTTTTAATAGTTGCCAAACAGGCATCCCCAGGCACCTCATGAAAGTATCCAGATCCTTGTATTCCCTGTATTATAACCACAGCAGATGACTTATTTTAAAGATATTTTATACTTATTTTTTTTTTTTTTTTTTTAGCAAAGCAGAAGCATAAGTGTGAAGGATGAAAGATTACTTAAAATAGTCATAAGATTCCTTATCAATTC
The DNA here is from genome assembly GCF_029582105.1 of Oenanthe melanoleuca. NCBI lineage: Eukaryota > Metazoa > Chordata > Aves > Passeriformes > Muscicapidae > Oenanthe > Oenanthe melanoleuca. The sequence continues at coordinate 12,950,330 of NC_079337.1, forward strand.
AAGGTAAGCAACCTCAAATCACCTCAGATTAGCAAGAAGGAAAGCACTCATTCAGTTGGCACAGAGCTGCTAAAATGAGGTAGCTTGTCAAATTTTCTGCCATGTCCTTGTTCACTTTGTGGGAAATAGGACTCAACTTGCCTCCCTTTTTGTCTTCACTTTGGGGACAAAAGAACAGCAGCATAAGAGGCTCCTGACTGTTTTTATTCAGTAGGTAAATTCAGTATCATCTGGGGAATTTATGTCCCTGAAGAACAGAAAGAAAAAAAATAGCTCATCTTGAATGAATATTCTTTCAATAGACACTTGTGTAAATAGGAATTATTTAGTGCATATTATTCTTTAGGATTAAGATGTCCCTTTGGAGTTAGCAGGCAAATTTGAGGCAGAAATTGAATCAAGATGCTAATGGATTTTTTTTATCTATTGCAACAACTCTCATTTCCTTTTTAAAAATTTGGTTTATTAAGCTGTTTCAGATGTCACAAAAAGGATTGGAAAAATAGCTTTAGGTGCCTGCATTAATCTTGATAACTTTAGCATTGTTGTCTTGCTGTAAACCACAAAAAGCCATACTGTTGTGTGTCTGCCCACAAAATTAACTCAACAGCACACTGCAGCTTACTTTAGAGGCCTCTCCAAACCAAAATAAGTTTAAAGAATCCATCAGTCATAGATAAATTTTAGTGTATATCTAAAGAAATGAGAGTGAAAGTCAAATGCAGCTTTTTAATACCTGTTGAATTCACAACTTTCTGGAATACATTATTTAGGTCTTTGTTTTAAACCACTTATTAAAGAATTGATTGTTTTATAATTATTTAATTTATAATCTATTATTTAAATAGGTAATTATTTTATTTAATTAATCTATCATATAGTTATAATTTATTTTATACATGTCAAATAATTGCCAATTAATATTAAATATTCTGCATTAGTATATAAATTATTCAGTTCTTGATAATTAACTTTCAAGATATTATGAATTTCCAACAACAGCTGTTTATTTTCAGTACTCCATGTTTTATTGGTAACAGATTTGGCATTTTTCTTCAATAACAATCTTTTATACCACTTGGGAATTTTTGTTTATGCATAACAAAGTTTTCCTGCTGTACAAGTTGCAGACACTTTCTCTACAAGAGTTTCAGTGTTTTAGCTCTTGCTGCTATAAATGCTGCCATATTACCTCTCCTCTGAAACCTAAGTGATGTACAGTGAATAATTTCAGGAAAGTTTTACCCCAGTAACAACTTGCTCAGAATAAATACATCTTGGGAAAGGACATTAAGAAATTTTTTTTTTTTTATGTCTTTCTTAAAGCTTTTGCTTTTATAACTTTTTTAAGGAGCAGAGTTCATTTTAAACTTATTAGTTCAATGGAAGATCATTGGAAGATGATTCAGAAATATCTAATTAAATTGTCCTTTACATTTTTATGTAACATCTTTATGGATAATGTGTCCCTTCTGGGTTTATGCTCTGGGTGACCAAATTTCATTTTAAGGTTTCATGGAGTAGTAGAATGAATGAATTCCAGGATTTTTTTCTGCATCTTGAATTCTCTTGCATCTTGACCAGGTCAATAGTTTCTGGTTGTTAAAGCCTTTATTCATTTGTTCTTTGTTGTCCTGAATAACCAGTAACTGGCTAGAACACATTTAAATGCATAGTGTTTGAAAATGAAAGGGAAATAAAGTAAAATGTAGCAATAATACTTGCAAGGAAATGGGAGATGACAAAAAGAGAGAGGAATAAAACTGAAGAAAAACAAGTGATGCACAATACAATTGCTCACCTCACACTGACCAATGCTCAGCCCATCCCTGAGCAGCAATCAGCACCTTCCCAGTTTATATACTGGGAATGATGCTCTATGGTATGGAATAACCCTTTGGCCGATTTGGGTCAGCTGTCCTGGCCATGCTCCCTCCCAGCTTCCCTCCCTCTTGTACTTCCTCACTGACAGAGCACCAGACACTGAAAAAGACTCATCTTTAGTGTGAGCACTACTTAGCAACAGCCAAAACATCAGTGTGTTATCAACAATCCTCTCATGCTAAATCCAAATCACAGCACTGCAGCAGCTACTAAGAAGAAAATCAACCCAGATAAGTAAAATAAGTAAGGGGATGATATAAACAGGAAAAAGAAGGTATATCTCAAACTGGGTGCATTGTCCTAAACTGAGTGGAAATATATTTTGAACTTTATCCTCCATTTGCTTTTGGAGCCTATCCTAATTAGGTCTAAGCAATCTAATAGGATTATTGTGTTAGAAATGTGGCATTGGAGATTTTTTTTTAATTAGGCATTTTAGCTCTGATATCAGGACAAATACAAATCCTGTCAGCCTCTCTATGGCACATCTACTTCTGTTCAGTTGACATGTTTGTGTATTCTGGAAAAGAAAGCAAATTATTAATGACAGCCCACAGAATTCCCCTTTGCATTATTTTGAATGAATTGAGTAGGTTATAGAACTAAGTTTTCTTAGAGCTTTTTGGGTGAAAATTATTTGTTTTGCCAGATCTTTGTCTTCCTTTGTCTCAGACAAGGGGTTTCTGCAAATCCACATTACCTTAAGGAGTGTTTAAAGAATTCACCAGTTCCTAGAGGGTCTGTTGCTGGATCAGTTCAATGGAAGACATAACAGGAATGCAAATTACTTCCATTATACAATTTTAATAAATATGATTCAAAGACAACTGTTCCTGCTGCTTGTCCAACAGAAAAAAAAAAAAAAAAAGCCAAGCCAACTAGTGAACAACAATGCCAGTAACTGTGATGAATTATAATTCATTTTGGAGAGGAAACCATAAATATATGACCTAAAGGGAAAAAAGCCCCAAACTTTAGGCAATGTAAGTGGAGGGGGTGGAAATCTTATTAGTAGTGCAAACTATGGGCTGAGCAGGAAAGTCTCAAGTGTTAGGAATGAGGCCCTAAAACTGAAATTTTTCAAAACCAGTCTGGAAATGTATGTGGGAAGGATGCAGCAACTCTTGCAAAAGGTGAGGGACAGTTTATAAATGCTCATCCAAAAAAAATCAGAAGTATTTTTTTCACATACAGCTCTAGCAATAACACAGTCATTTCACTGTTAATGTTCTTGCCTACAGATGGGTTAACAGGTTTCTGTTTTCTCATGCTTGAAGAGCATCTTCAGTTTGAGACCTTCCATTTGTTCTTCAGGGTGATTTGCATAGCCTGCTGCCTTTTCCTATGTTTCTTCTGCTCTCTCCTCTTCTGCTTTTATAATGTAATTCTTTTTCTTGTTTTCCTTCTTACAAGGTATTTCTTATCCTCCAAGTCCATATGAAATTGTTCCTAGTGTTCTCTTCACTGCCTTTTTTTTCTGCTATAGGAGAAATCCTGTGTTGGAGAATGTCTGTGACATGAGACTTACTGTCATCAAGTTCAAATCTTGAATCATCCATCAATTGCTACATATCCATTCACTGAGCCATTCTTTCTTCAATGGTACAGTATATTTTCTCTTTTACTCTCCCTGTTCAGAGCATTTCACTTTCCATGGGATTAAAAATGGTTATGAGTCCCTGTTTTAGGGTATTAGTTTACAGCTGCAGTGCCATGCAAGGAAGCATAGGGTGTTTGCCATTACTCTGCTAACTTCAGATCCTAGAATAAAAATAGTATCCAAAGATGGATTCCTGAATGTTGAGAGGTAAAAATGCTTTAGAAATTAATTTTGTTACTCACCAGTTCTCTATTCTTAATCTCATAGGGGTTTAATTATGCATTCTAGTAAAATTACTGCTATCTGATGGATTCAAACCAGTCTTAACTGTCCACTGTGAGTAAGACCTTCCTCTGTGGAAGTGTACTATTGAAACCAGTAACAACCTGCAGAGCTGAATGATGTACTATGCCATTATTTCAGATATACAAAGATTGCAATTTGAAGTGGTTGTGTTGGTTTTTGTATGTTTGTCACGTTACAGTATAAATATTGAAATTCAGAGGGGATATGCAGTAACAAAGAGAATGTGTATTATATACTGTTCTAGGGTCATGGTTTTGTCTCTAAGCAGTGACTAAGGTGAAATGTGCAGAGGCTGGAGTTGCAGGACTGCTGTCCATGCGTGGGAGCAGGGCTGTTCTGCCATGCAGATACATAGCAACAAACAGCACACAAAATATTAGAGCAGAGTGAAAGCAGAGGGGTGACCTTTGCTCTGCTGGCTGCCAAGCCCAAGCTCTTGGGAACTGATGATAGGAATGTTGTCCAGAGATGAGGCCATGCTGAGTGAAATAGCTCCTCCATGGTGCTTGGGGAGAGACAGGGAGCACGTACAGTCTCCATTTGATGTTTTTTCCTGGAACTGTGAAATGGAAGTCTATGCCTAGGAACAGAGGTGGTGTCGATGGGTTTGTGTGATCCTTCTTGACACCAGTGTAGTCCAGCAGTCATTTTCATCACTTACCAATTGTATTTTAACATAAAAGGCCTTTGGAAGTGCAATTGAAGCACGGAAGAACAATACAGGTGAGTGTATGGAGAAGTTAGGATGATGTTTGAGGGGAATTCAGCTCTGTGAGTGCCAGGCTGACCCAAAGGATCCTTTACGGGCAGTCCAAGAGTGACTTGTGGTGTATCCATCAACTATTATCCGTTTCCTGCTGCTCTGGTTCCTTCCTTAGCCAATGCCATCCTGGTAAATGTGGAGCACTACACTGGGCAGCTGTATCCCTGCTTTTGTGAGGATGGCAGGAGAATTGCAGTACCTGCTCTGCCATCTCCAGTGTCTAGCCCAGGAACCCAGTTAGAGGTGATTATTGATATCTGCTGAGTCTGATACTCATATTACCAAAAAACAAAAAGGTGTCATCTGAGTGACATCTGAAATTCCAACTATATGACTCCAGAACCAAAAACTCTCTTGTTCTGATCCAGTCAGAATAATGAGCTTTGTATTTAAATGTTGAATGTTAAACTAAATATTAAGGGCCTGATTCTTCATTGCATTGCACTCATTCCAGAATCAGTATTCAGACTGCATCTTTAAATATTAAATTTCTCCTGACAGAATGGAAGCTGATATGCAGCCTCTGACACTGGACTCCCATGCTTTTTCTTATGCCACAGGTGATGACAATTGCCAGAAACAGTGACTAGCAAGAGACTGCAATATCCACCTTAATTGTATTCTATATTTTCAGACATAATTTACAGTTTTACAGTGTTGAAAAATGAGTATCCTGACAAAGTGCTCAGTATCCTGTAGCAAGCCACTGGGAACATGAAAGTTTTCCTTTCAAGATTCAACAAAAACAGTCCCTTACTGTGTGACAGAAACAAGCTGCACCAAACCTGCCAATGATTCAGCATGTTTTTCTAAATTCAAACTGGGCTACAGGCTCAAGTTTGCAGTAGAGATTCAAAGCCTGCAGGGAAACACCAGAGGCTCATTCCTTTCTCCCAGCACCCATCATGGTGCCAGGTAGGGAACCAAATGAGTAGTAAAACACTCTCTGTACTAAAATAGCACAACAAATGGCTCCAGGGCACACACAGAGGGGCCAATACACAGCAATAATTAGCTTAAAACTAATTAGCAAAATATTGCTAAAAAATCTTAAGTGGCACAATTGAGACCTGGATGAATGTTTGAACTCAGGAATATTAAAATCCTTGTGCAGTAGCTGTGAATTTGATGCACATCAGGAGGCTTCACTGACAAGCAGACCAGTTTTGACTGGAAGAGAGGAATACAATATAAAATATAGCTTGCTGTGGAATTAGAGGTTTTGAATGAAATCTAAATTTTTCCAGTAAATTCTGATCTAGGCAAGACAGGGAGGAAACAGACATTGCCCTTTACTAGAATTAATCCATTAATTGCATACAATTTTTTTAGATTAGATTGCAGCATATAGATCATGCATGAACTATCCTTAGTTTTACTTACCACATTCAATATTATGTATGACATCCTTGAGCTATGTAATGCCTCCCATAAATCTCAAGTTTTAAAATATTTTCCCATTTTTTACTGTACTTCTGCTCTTGACCAGTCGGAAATGAAGAATATGTTTATCATACTTGCCTAAACACAAGAGTCTGTTTAGTCTTCTCTGTTTAGTCTGAGCACTAAATAGAAATTGCATGTGCCAGAAATGAAACCAGGTTGAAAACCACAGAACAACCTGGGGAGGAATACATTTGTATGCCTTAAAATTGCCCAGGCAGCATGTAGAAGAATTTATTACCAATATAAATTATGTAAATGGAAATTCAATTATAGTGATTGTGTAGACATAAGTAGTTAGAATCTGTCCATATCAATCATTGCAAAAGATCTTTCAGAAGGAGACTGTGCAAAAGTTTCAAGATGGACACAAAGAGTATCCAGTGGAGATGCCAAATCTAGATCCTAGAAGGGAAGTAGTGGGTAAGCAGAGCCTCCTGCTCAGCCAGCCCTGCCCACAGCTCTGGAACCAGACAAATGGGTTTGGAAATGTTTAATTCAGGGGAGTTTGTTCCATGGGCTGGCTGCCTTGGTGTCTGCTGTATCAGGTAACCCTGGCACTTCTGGAACATCATTATCAATTAAATTATGAATCAATATGTCTTTTAACATAAAATAATGCATTTATGTTAAAATTAATGAAACAACCTTCTGGCCTCCCAATATCAGCCACTTTTCTCGAATGTTCTTATTGCAAATAAGAGTGGTCATATACCTTCAACCAAGCAATAGAAGTGGTAGTTGCAGTTCAATGCTGATAGGTCTTCCTGAAAGCACTTTTATTTACAGATTTTTGTTTTTCTGGGAAGAAGTGGAATTCCTCAAGGAATTTCCTTTCTAAGCAAAATCTGGAAAACTATGAGCTGCTCGAGTTCTTTGATTTGTTGCATGTTGTAAATGCCCAAACAATGAGATCTGAAACAGTATTTACAGTGGAATACATGAGAGGCAGGATATTTAGATTCAAGAGCTTCATTTTATTTCTGTTGAAACATAGATAGCAACAGCTATTTATACAGTTTGTATGTAGGGTAACACTTGGATTTAAATTACTTTCATTATTTGTAAATTAAGTTTTCAGTTTACGCTTAAACCTAGAAATTCCAAATAATTTTTTTTTCTGTACAAACATTATTTATTTGCACATGAGATTTACCAAGTCTTCTGTGATAATGACAGAAAATTTTTTTGCTGTTTGGTAATTTTAAAGCAACATGGTTTAAAATATGTAGGTTAGTAATTTTATCCAATTTTAACCCTTAGGCAACATTTTGGATAAATGAATTCCCCCAAAGTGTTGTTAATGAAAGCAGGCAAAGCATCTACCTAGCTCTACCACTGCCTGTCCCCTGTGACCTAAAACATTTTCTGAAAAAGATACAGTGAAAAAAATGCAAAAATAAACAAAATAGTTGGCATTGACAAAGGTTGGGTTTAGCTTTTCTCCAAAGACTGTCAAGCTCTTTAAAAATATTGCTGAAAATCTTGATCCCAAAGCATCTCTCCTTCAGAAGTCAAGAAGAGGTGTTTTTCCATTTGGAAAACATTGGTTGTATCTGTCAAATTACTGGAAAAAGTGAACAGATTGTGTTAATTGATGTAGATTCATGTTTGCCTCTGCAGACTTTTCTAGACTTTTATGACAAAAGCTACTGGGCAAATCTGAAGTCTCTTTTTGAAGACCTTCAGTGGTCTGATACCAGTTGTATTCAAGACCAAAACCATCTGTCATTTAAAGACCTGAGATAAGCACAGCAGTTGGTGATTCTGCTCCTTCTGTAGAATAGTCTTTTAATTTTTGTAATAAGGTTCTTTCTACTCAATCTAGACACCTCAAGTGTCAGAAAAGACCATTTTTGCTCAGGAAAATACTTGTCTCTGACACTATTTAAGCAAAATCTGATGTTTAAGGGACTAGTAAGAGTATAGTAATCTAACAAAGGAAGGGGATGCTGCCAAAGTCATCTCAGGAGGATATCTTCATGTGGGACTCAGATGGAAGTGGGTGTCTTTGGCTAAAATTAAGCCAATTCCAGAGGTTAGGTTTAGGATTAAGGATGGCAGAGAAACAAAGCCTAGCATTCCAGTTGGGGTGGGACTGTAGTAAATCTGCCAAAGGAAAGAACAATCTGCAGAAAGACTTCTTCCTGCAGAAATTCATCATGTTAGACACAGATGGGGACCTTGGGCTGAAACCCAGCCTGTACCTTGACCCCTAAAATCAAGGATTATGTGTAGGATTGGGGATGCCAGAGACTAAATTCTGGGATTATTTGGAGTGGGGATGCCAAAAACAGTCTGCCAAGGGCTTCATGTGGAACTAGATCTGACTTAATGTGGAACTAGACCTAACTTCATGTGGCTTTACCTGAGGTTTAGTCTATGCTAATGCCTAGGATTAGGGTGGTGAAGTGAGGAGAGAGAAGGCTTAGGACTGCAGGTAGACTCAGTCTGGCTGTAATGGATTGATAAAGAAGGGGACAAGCTGCCAAAGAAAGTTATTCTCTGGGAACTTCTTCATGCAAAACAATGTTGTGGAACTTGGGCTAAGGCTCAGCACATGCACAGACCTAAGGCTGGGGTTGGGTGAGAGACCAATTGTAAAGCTGTAGGTGAAGGGGGGTGGAAAGGTGCTGCCAAAGAAATAAGCAGTCTACAAGCAAACTCTTCCCTTTGGAAATTTTTCTTATGGAGGAGGACTATGGGGCTTTCCATGTGGCTCAGTCAATGCCTAGGGCTGCAGCTGGAGTTGGTAGAGAGGCAGAGCCTAGAGCTGCAGTGGATTGGGACTGCAAAGGGGCTGTCAAAGGAAGGAGCAATTCTGGAGAAGGATTATTCCTGCGAGAACTTCATATGGGACTTTGTGTGGGTTTAACATCTAGAGTTCTATTCCAACCTATATTACTCTGTGATTATGTATTGACTCTGGGAAACAATGCAAAATGAAAACCAAAAAAATCTCTGTGGCTTCAAGTTTCAACACGAGAAAATTCAGGATTATTCTCCCATGGTCTTCTCAACATGAAAGAGTCAGATGCAGCACTGCTTTGGCTACTCTCCAGTCTAGTTGGGAGGTAAATTGTAATCCTCCTCCTGGAATCCAGCCTTCACCGCCAGTGCCCCCGACCCCTCTCCTGAGAGCTGGAGTCAGCCAAGAGGAACCACAAACCCTGCAAGAGACTGACATTCACAAACCAGCTCTCCCACTTCTCTACCTCAACATTTCCCTCCTTTGCTGAATTTCCTTCTCATCCCAGACAGCTCCAGGCTAGACAAGTCTTTGCTGCCCTTGAACCCCTTTGGGTGCAGAGAAGACAAAGAGTATTTCCTGGCTCCAGCTTGCAAACAGCTGAGACTCCATCACACCAAAAATTCAGCTGTTGATACTGAACATGTGATGCTTCCAGCACATGTAGGAGAGACTGCCTGGGAGTTGGGAATGACACATTTTGAATGGCTGAGCCCCGACTCCTTGGGAAGGCCCTTTGGGAGTCAGCTGGCAGGTAGTTTTGTGGGGCCATTCAAGAAGTCAGTCTGGCATGTCAGGCCTGTAAAACATTGATTTGTCAGCCAAATTTACTGCTCTCTTTCTGCAAGAATGCTATGTTAGCCCTTAGAAAACATCTTCTCTCATTAGTTTGCAGCTCTCTGTATAAATCAAGGAGTTTCTAGAGATAAGGTCCAGACCATGGAATAAAATATTGCATTAAGTACTCAAATATTGCATTAAGTACTAAGTGCTAAATTTTTAAGTGTTGACCATTTCAAGAGCCAATTTAAACAAGACAGGATTAGGCTGAGCTATTTACCTTCCTAACACTGCTCACTATAGCATAATAAATGATGGGGCTGTAAGCCAAGGAAGGCGACTACAAGAATGTTTTGTTTAGACTACTACAATAGCCAGTTCAACATCATGAGAGGAATGCAGGGTATTAGGAGTGATCTGAACTAGCAGAGCTACAATAAAAGTGATGAGTTACTGAAATGTCTGAAGACAAAGTTATGTTTCTGCTCAGATTTGCCCAGAATCTCTACATTATTTAAAAGTTTTAGAATTGGGGAAGAGATTATCTTTGTCTATGTTTTACTCTAGTTTTTTACAACATTTGTTTCACATGGGTATTTATTTCTCTGTTTCCAGTTTTACCACTGGCTAAGTGATTTCTGAGAAGCTTCATTCTCCATACCACTGTTTTGCTTTCTGTAAAACAGCAACAGAGCTTCCTTCTTTGTCCCTGGAGCTTCCAGTTCTCTAACATCTCTAGAGAGCTTTCATTATATTCTTGTTTTATTGGCAGCAGAACCAGCAACTTCAGAAACACAGAGAACAAAGAAAAATTTAGCTTATGAAAACAATCGTATCCAATACAGTAAGAAAAATTCTCCAAGATTTATTTTGCTGCAGGCCTAATAAATGCTGCTGGAGGCTTGTGACTGGGGAGGTGGGATGAGAAAAGGAGAAACACTCTTTTGCTGCACAAAGCCTAGTGGATTAATATCACTTAGGAATACTTCATCCTACAATAAATAGCCTTCTCCCTCTGGGCTGCAGGTGAGCTGAAATTGCTGGGGCTGCTTCAGCCTAAAACGGTAACTCTGCCCACTGAAGAATTTAAAACACACAAGAAGAGCTGCACCATTTAACTGAGCAAGAGTCTGGGCCAGAATGTGCAGGAAGTTTTGATACCATGAAGGTCTCTAAATTTGTACATGGCATACTGATGTGGACTCATAGGAGATCAGGCATGTAGCAATTACAGTCTTTCTTGGCAAGAGTGGAAATATTTTAACTCCAAAGGTAAGTTCAAGTGCTGTGCAGAATCTTACACAATATTGGTGATTCCAAGTTTGCTGCCTAAGGTAGGAAGCCAGTGCAAATAACATATCCAGCTCTGATCCTGCTGTTGGTTCATGCTCTGTCACAAGTCAGACACAAATGGATTTTGTTTCAGAATCAAGAAAATGGAACAGGGAAGGCATTGTTCAGGAAATAATTACAAACAAAAGGAGGCCTGGCTTATGCAGAAGAAAAACACATTTGTGTTTGAATTAATGATTTCTTGAGTTAAGAGTGTTTCTTATGGCCAAGGTATAGGAGAGCTGGAAGTTTTTGCTATTTAAGTGTCAATTCCTGAGGATGGCTGTAAACTGCTATAACTTGCACAGCTAACTTTTACTAAATGATGTCTTTGTTCTCATAAATTAATGCAGTTTTTTATCTCTTGTGCATCTTATTCTCTCTCTCTTCCTTATCTTGTGGTTTTCTCATTTACCACCCATGACTTTTGCAATTCAACGGTTTTTAGCATGTCACATTAATATAAATATGTAGAGTTTTAATGGATTCCTAATTCTACTGCAGCTGCATCAGTTTTATGCTGTGCTGACATACTTTGTTACCTGAGTACTAGTGTATGTCTATCCCAGTCAATGTCTTGCAGAAGTATTTTTAACCTCTTTACCTATCCTCATTAAAGTCTACAGTTTGCCTTTTTTTTTGTGTTCTGATTTCAGTTTGCTGAAGAAGACTTTCATTTCAAAGGAAAGAGGATGCTCCTGGGTATGCATTTGACTGTGAGAGTGGTGGTGTTTGTGGGAGGAATTTTATAAAACTGGATGGAAATGTGAGATTTGGCAGCACTGATCACAGGCTGGGATCCCTAAAGTAAAGAACCAAATGCTGGTTAGCTGTGTCTCCACTCCCTCTACTTTTCTTTTGCTTTTCTGAAAGTGTCTAGACACTTACTGGAAGAAACTTTCATGGGGCAAATAAACTGTAAGTTCAGTGAACTACGGTGGGAAACTAATTTGGAATTCATCAGTAGAAATGCTGGTGTATTTCCATGAGAAACCTGGCTGCAAGAGTTAGTAATTTAATAAGTAAATCATCACATTACCATGTGGTTTGCATCAATCTAACCAATGTAGCACAAATTTGAAAGCCTCTAGTTTAGTTGTTGATAAATTATAAATCAATTGTTGGTAGTCATCATTGTGAAAGTAATTGTTACAGAGTTAAGAAAATCAATAATGGTTTATGTTACTCACAGGATAAAAGGCTGCCTTTGCTGATTCAATTACTGTATGGCATTTGCCATTCTCCTGTATGGAAGTATTTTAAAATACAAATGCTTAATACAATAAAAACCTCTATGTCCTATTGCCATATTTACTTAAGAAAAGAGAAAAGAGCTGGAAAATTGCATAATCTAGAGCTGGTTTCTGTATTCTTGGGGATACTTTCATTGATGCCAAATATTGATTGGATAATAGAAAGCAGAATTCTTCCTGTGGCCCTAAGGGATCCCTGGGACTTCTCTTTGTTTCATTTTAGGCTTGTTTCCTTTCACATCAGCCATGAACATGGACATGGAATCTTTTATTGCTTTCTCTTCTTTGCATCCTACCTGATGGTCCAGAAGTGGTTGGCTGCTTTTCTACCATCCACTCACACTGTTCTTTGCCTGGAGCAGTTCTTTGGTTTTATGCTTTTAGACATTGACTAGAAATTGATCCATTATTGATTTCAAATAACTGTGGTTTTACAGCCTGATATGCACCTTGAAATAGAAGAAAGAATGCACTACAGGAAAAAAAAGTGTTTTGTGGAACAAATCAGAAGGTATTTTTAGAGATAAAAATGCTGAAGGTTGTAAGACCTCATAAATATGTAATCTCATGAAGCACATGAAATTGCACCAAACATTTGTAATTGTGAGAACAAAATAAATGTGGGGGTTTTTTTTGTTTGTCCTCATGTTACCCTCATGGGGTAACAAATTATGTTTCTGCATGGTACTGTGTGGTTTATACCTATTTCCATTTAAATGGATTATCAGTTTGCCATGAACATTGTAGTCTTTCTAATTTATTCTTACTGAATGATAAATCTGCTCACAAATTTCTGAGAGAGATTTTTGCTTCACACTTTCTATGCCTGACAACAGCTACAATGTCCAGTCTTCAGAAACCTTAGGCAAATAACATTCAGCTGTTTTGAAGGCAAAATTTGAGGCAAAGTTAGAGTTTTCATGTACTCCCAGTGACACTTCAGTGCTTTTGTAACTTGCACAGCTGCTGTTATGAATCTTGAAGTAGGATTGTTCTCAATCATTCTCAAACTGGAGTGAAAAACAAGCTGACATTTGCAAATGCACAATAGAATTTCCTTTCTCTTTTTTCTTTCTGGTTAACAGAATAAAGTCTTACACAACAAGTGTAGTAATTAAGACCATCTCAGGTATACAGGCAGATTCAAGTAGTGATTCCTCAAGACTTTAATTCAACATTCTCGAAGTATGTGCTTTAACTTTGGGTATGTTTGAAAATGTGTCATTCAAAGGACAGTTTATTTTGAAATTCGCATGCTTCATTTTTATTTTTTTTAAGTCAAATATCTTTTTTTCAGTGTTAGAACTCAAGAAAACCAAATTATAGGGATTAATGCTGTGACACTGAAGAATTGTGTACATATTCAGAAAAAAATAGATGGATTCAGTTTATCATAATTCACTTCCACAATTAATTAGGATAAACATGTGCTGGACTGTTTAAAGTAATTCTGCAAATCTATTTCAGAAGTTTATTGAGATTATTTTCCAGGGTGTTTCTATACAAATATATCTTAATTTGAAAAGAGCTAGATAACTATATGGAGCAATTAACCTCTTTTGCACTTTCGTTGTTTTGTCTATGTGGTAACATGGAGTTTAATTGGTGTATCTGCTTCTTTTTTAAACCTTATTGCTTTTCTTGGTAATGTGTATCTTACCAGTATCAGCAGATGAAAATTTTTATAAAACTACAAAAATCAGAAAAGAGCCCAAAAACATACGTTAAAAAAAAAAAAAAAAAAAAAAAAAAAAAAAAAAAAAAAAGTTGTCTTATATTTCATTATAGATAAAATTTACACTACTTATGTGTACTTAGGTTTTATTTCTCAAATTGTTTAGGAGCATGAAGATACTTTGTTTGAGTCTTGTATTTTTCTTAACGTTAGAGAACATAGCTTTTAGAACTACTTTTTTTACAAAATGCAGCCAACATTGAACAGTCTGAAATCAGGTCTGTCTATCAGAAAAGTTTTCTGCCACCCACCACTATATACATTTTTATATATCCATTTTTACAAATGAAACTGAGCCTTAGCTGCCTTTAGATACTTAGAAAAATAGCATGGAGTTTGGTAATACTAATTTTCCTCTTCTCCATGTAGAAAGGAGGCACTATAATATTTGGAATGCCCCTTGAGTGCATGGTTTGACACTGCTTGACATTAATGTTTTGTTTCAGCACAGTAATATTATAAAACTGTAGCCAAGACCAGTAATAACATCTCTCCAGACCTCTTTTAAACTCAACCATATTTGGGATTATTTTTCTTTCATAAAAATGTTTTACAATAATTTTGCTTTCCTGTCTTACATGGCACTCTGTGTGCATGCCCATGATATGTGCCAGTCTTCTGCTGCGAAAAAATTAAAATCTAAGATAGATCAGGTGGTGTATAAGAAGGGAATTTTTCTTTTTGAGTTTACCACTATAAGTAGGAAAGACAATACCATTATGGAGGCAGCCACAGGGAAAGCTGACAACAGGATTGCACTGATCACTCTCCTGGGTTTGGGAATACTGTGGGTAAGAATATGTTCTCACCATGAGCCAGCCTTGATTCAAAGCATTCTAGCTAAATATCAGTGGTTTATCTGCCCTTGTACAGACATTGTAACAGCCTCATCTGTGGGGTTTATTCCTCCATTTAGGATCATGGTGCTTTTATGCTAAATATGATTCATGTACACATGAAAGCTGAACTAAAAGCCTGAACAAGATTAATCCTTTTTCCAAACCTATTGTACTCCTGTTCAGAATTTCCTAGAAAAGTTAGATGCAAAATTCACTCATTTAAGGAAAAAAATGGGGTACATAAAATATGTCCAGCTCAAACAGGGCCCCCACTGAACACTGTGCAGTGTTTGCATCATTTAAAATTACTAGTTTTTTTTTTAAAATGCTTTTGTCAATTTTATTCTTTTTACTGTATTGGAGGATAATTTATGGGTCTTCAATTTTTTTTTTTTTTTTTTTTTTTTTTTTTTTTTTTTTTTTTTTTTTTGTGTTACCACCAATTGTTTCTTTACTTTTAGGGGTTTCACTCAAAATCTATGTTAAGTGAAACATGCTAATCACTTCTAACCCTCACTGAAAGAAATTGCAAATAGCACATGCTCAACACCTGCCTGATACCTATCTCAGTTTGAAAGAGGTAAAGAGGAACAACTGCTGGTGACCATGAGTTAAAAGTCTCCCAAGGAAAGGCATGGCCTGGTTGCTGGTTTTACAGGGCATAAACTATTTCTCATGCTTCCTTTCATCTTCCTCTTGCAGACTGAGTTGTGTGTATGTCAAATGCTGCTCTTGGCCTCGTGTCTGAGAAATCTGCTGCTTCTGACGTGTTTTCTCCAGAGAGTTGCAACTGTTTGTGTTTGTCCTTTGGCAGCCCGTGATCACAATATTTTAATTTCCTCCTAACAGCTTTAAAATGGAACTGACAGAGATTCTCCTTGCCTTTGCTTGACTTCTTTCTTCTGGAAGACAGTCTGAGTATTTTTGAGGTGCATTGGAAGTGACTTCGCCAGTCCTGCAGAGCTCGATGTTTTGCTCATGGCTAAGGGCTATCCAAAGATGAATTCGAGTATAGAAATTCCCATTTGGAGATGTTATTGAGAACTAAAATATAAAAGAATAATTGTTCTCTTCTTTAACAATGCTATTAGTTTGAGTCTAGGCAGGGAGTCTCAGCAGATAAGCCAAAGTGCGATGCTTGTATCTTAGGATTATACAAATTAGACTACTACCACCATTCAGAGATGGGAAATTTTTACTCAGTGGGGGAAAACCAAGATTGTTATTTAGAATTAATATAACAATTCTCCTCCTTGCCTAGTAAACCTTAATTTGAAAGACATCATCAACATTGCTGTTACCTGCTCTGGTTGCATATCAAGCAATTCTGACAGGAGAATTCATTATAACTGGCAGTCAGGTCATTAGTTTACAGCTTTGTTAGGGATTAGCTTTTTTATTTAATAGGGCTGTTATGATATAGTTATATGGTTGAGAAGGCTGTTTTATCATCCAGGAAAGATTTCAAAAGTTACAGGCTGTACTAGGAATGGAAAGGTCTTTATTACACTGCTTCTGTCTAGCCAAACTTGAAAACAAGACATTTGCTCACAGACTGGAGTTTATCAGGCAGAAAGAGTAATTAAATTTGAATTGTGTCAGCCAACTACATTGAAATGAAGTCAATGTCCATTGCACCAAGGAGAAAGAAGGAAATTATTAGTTATAATTATACTCAGTGTCCAAGAGAATTGCTTCACACCCCTTGCTTGAATCTGTTGCTAAGGGAGGAAAGAAAACTAAACAAAGAATCTCTAATCCTTCTCTTAATGTCTAAAATTTCTTGATGTCAGGATTCCCTTTGGGAGTTAGAAGAAACCAGATACTACTGAACCATAATATTTTAAGGATTGACAGAAGGACTGTTAGGTGGATGAGGAATTGGTTGAATTGTTGATCCAGAGGGACAACCACTCACAGTCCTGACCAGGGACATCAGTGACAAGTGCTGTCCCTCAGGGGCCCATAATGGGACCAGTGCTATTTAATGTCTTCATTAATGATATGGACAGAGGGATTGAGTGCAGCCTCAGCAAATTTCCTGTGAGGACAGGCTCAGAGTAATGGGATTGTCAGCCTGGAGAAAGGAAGGTTCCAGAGAGACCTTGTAGTGGCCTTTCAGTACTTAAAGGGGCCTTATAAGAAAGATGGGGAGACCCATTTAGTAGGGCCTGTTGTGGTAGGAAAATTGTTTTAAAATAAAGATTTAGACTAGACATAAGCAAGACATGTTTTACAGTGAAAGTGGTGAAATGCCAGCACATTGCCTAGAGAGGTGGCAGATGCTCCATCCTTGGAAACATTCAAGGTCAGGTTGGATGGGGGTCTGAACAACCTGATCTGGTTGAAGATGTCCCTGCTCATTGCAGGGGTTTGTACTACATGACCTTTAAAGATCACTTCCAACCCAAACCACTCTGTGATTCTATGGGCTCTCAGTAAGCACGGAGTTATGGTACTGAGTGCAACCAATGAGACTCAGTTAAAAATACACTTACAACAAACTTGCTGACTTTATTTCCATTTAGAAACTCTCTAACAAGAGGAGATCACAAAAGATTTGCTTTGAAACCTTGGCTTGCAGTTTAGGTCCCTGCATGAATCATTTGTAGAATGTCACACAGCACAAAGTAGGTGGTTCTTTGCTGAGAAAACAAAAGATAAAATACTTTACTGTTAAAATTTGGTTTAGGTGAAGCTGGCAAAGGTGGCTTGTCACTGAAGTGATGTAATACATTCCTTTATAAGACCTTTTCTATGCTAATGTATAATTTGAAATTATAATTATAATTAATTGTGGACCTGATTTCTCTATGGCTATCATCAGTCTTAGGCTGATTTTCTGGGGAAAGTTTCAGTAGACAATGAACAAATTCGAGGCAAAACACAGTCTACACAATGGTTATTAAAAAAAAAAACAAACTCTTATAAGGAAAATCTGGTTAAGGAAGTGAGTCAGAAATGTGTAAATCTGACTGTATCACCATGCCCTCTGAAAATTTCCTATGTAGTCTCTGTGAGAGTTTGGCAGCAACAGCCCCTGAAGATTCTGTCTGTGCTGGCCATGCTCTTGAGCCCAGGGGATCTGGGCTGAATAGGAGTTTTCTGAATGTTTGACATCCAAATCTCCCTGTGGCTCCTGTGGTTTATCTTCCTAGCCTCTTTGTGGCTCTATTTTATTTGTACTGGACCATGCATCACTGATGTTATGAAAGGCAGACAAGAGGGATTGACATCAGTGAAGCTGGATATTCATGGCACTTTGGGTATCAGGTTTTACTTACAGTGATACAGGGCTAGAGGTCTGGAGCTTTTTGGAGGTAAAACCAGCCATTTGGAGGAAAGAAGAAAGAAAAAGAAAAAAAAAGCAACCACAAAGCTTAAAGACAAAAGTGAATTTTTAAGTGACTTTTTGATGAGAGTGAAGAAGATGGGCTGCATTCATTTATTTGTTGAGTTTGAAGGTGTGATGTCACAGCAGAGCAAAAGGATGTAAGAGCACAATTGAAAGGGGACAATGAGAGCTTGAAAGAAGGAACAAATTTTTAAGATATTGATTAAGTCATTTACAAGTTGAAGGTAAAGACACTTGTTATTTTGTTTGCCTTCCAGCCCCAGAGACAAGGCACTATTTTAAAGAGATTGCTATGCTTTGTACAAATGTTTGGCTAGATCAAGCAAGCAGCTTGCAGACCTGTGGGCTCATTGTCAAAAACTGTGTACCTTTTATTTCCATAACATGGATTTAAAGGGAAATGGAACAGGTAGTTGGAAGAGATACCTGTTGGGGTAACTGAGAAGGAAAACGACATGAAGCTTGGAAAATACCCTAAATGGCTTCTGCTTGGAGGCTGAGAGTTTATACTGGGTGAGGTGGACTCTTGATCTGCCATTCACATACTCTTAGGATGTCATTTTTTTGGAGCCCATGTTAAGGTTCAGGAGCTTTAGGGAGGAAAGGAAAAGGCCATTTTAAAGTTTCTTTAGTGCAGACAGAGCTCAGCTGAGATATTTAACAGGATTGAAAGGGCTTCCAGGGAGCTGTTTGCTGACCCCCGGGTTACCTTCCTGTACTGTCTGGCACCTCTCTGTTGCACTTATATTTGCTGAGTGCAACTGGTTGGATTGCTTATTTATTCCCCTATATAGCCTTCCATGTAGCATAGAAATACCCTACATCATATTATCTTACAAGTCATGCCCCCAAAATATACATTAAATCTTTAATTTTGTGAGATAAGTTTTCTCTCTGAAAATTAAAGTGTTTTTCCAGCTGTTTCACTGACTCAGAACAAAAAAATTTGTGTACTGTTTAAATGTAATTAGCTGCAAAAATTATGGAAAAATAGTGCAGTTTGCAGATATGTTTTGTAAAAAGACTGTTGTAATTTGATGTTTGATGATAATAGTAATAGTTTGGGAGAAATAATATATTTATTCTCCCTTTTTGTAACAGTATCTCACTTTAAAATTATTTTTGTATTTATAATTTTTTGTTGTGTTTTTACTTCTTGGCAATGTGGTAGGAGGGAGAAAGAGATCAACTGCAGGACAAGAAGAGGTTGTTCCTCCACTCCCTCTTTCCTTGCAAAGAAAAAGGCAGGAGACAGATAAAGAACTGACCTGGTGCTACATATTGTAAGTGATGGCACAGAGAAGAAGCTGTTGCAGTAGTTAACCCAGCAAAACACAGATGAAGTTCAGCCAAATACAGATGTTCTGTATAGTAGTTGTCTCTAAAAATTAGGCCTCCAAAAATGTTGCCCAGGATAAATCATAATTTACCCAGACTATTGGTAACTCTTAATTAAAAAGTATGTGGCATATTTAAGAAAGGAATACCTGAAAGTAAATATGGTAAGGAATTATATTGAGGCCTTGGTGATTACTGTGTTTGACAAGAAAAAAAATTACATATTACATATGTTCATTTCTATTTTTTAATTATAACTTTCCTTATGTCATTTGTAAACTTAAATTTGTTTCCAGTTTTAATTTAGATCTCAACTATTTGCTTACATACCTGCAATTCAGAATGCTATTTGAAGTGGAATTGTTTTGATTGATTTTCAAATTGTTATGAAGGGAGAAATTATAAGGGATGTGTTCAATTAAACTTCCATTTATTTTTCTTAGCTGAAATTTGAAACAGGAGACAGCCCCAGAAAATGTTTTCCCAGGATACCTTTTGGCTGTGAACTACAGATGAACCAGAATTCATGGTCTGGTGGAACAAAATATTCATAAGTAGTTTAGTTTTCTCCACTTGCACTTATTTAGATTATGTCTGAGGAATTAATTCCTCAGAGATAACAGTCCATGTAATTTTATTCAAAATATGCAAACTAGTGCAATTTCCAGGCCAGCAGAGTAAGCACAATAAGTATTTTACAGTTTAAAGGCTATTGAAGTATATAGAAGTATTTCAAAGAGAATTCATTTGGGAAACATTAAACTCTCCAAGCAAAGGTTTTCCTAGATGGCAATTTCTTAATGTCCCTTCAACTCCTTTTTATTTTTCTTCACTGAGAACCATTTGATTTACTTTCAGATTCTTCCTTATGCTCCTGCTGAAGGCACTTCCTGGGAGGTAGCTGCTGTCACCTGGGCTCAGGATGCACCACAGGAAAACACTTAATTTCTCCTCACTCCCCTTCCACAAGGACAGAAGCAACAAGTTGTAACCTTTTTCTTCAGCCATCTGATTTTTCTCCATGGTATGTAATTCATATTTATATTTTTTTAAATTGTTTTTTATTGTTTCTGAAAATTTGGGTTTAATTCTTCAATTTTTTGGTCTTTTCTGGCTGTGCTTGTTTTGGTGGGCAATGTATTAAAAGGGAATAGAAGTTTTACTGATTGTGAGATGGTCTGCCCAAGTCCCACAATGTTGTTGGCCTCCAGGAAAAACAAAATCTCTTTGCACTTCATGCAAGTTGGTTGATTTTACTGCTAGTGTGTTTAAAAGTGTCCTTAAAATTAGACACAGGAGAGCTTTGTGGATGGGTGAAAGTAAAAGGATAATGTTGATAATGTTCAGTGCTCTAAACAATGTCAACCTTCTGCTAGAACCTGAGAATTTAGAATACAGGATTAGAAGGAATCTCATTTTCAGTGGTATTGCCAGTTGGAGTAAGAAACTTGCTATTTTTAATTGGAAAGGAGAGAAAAGAGGTTATATAGCCTAAGAGAGAAAGGAGTAGTATTAGAAGAGTAAATTTAGAGTGAATTTTCTTTCAAGCTTTTCTAATGAAAGTGACCCTTCTTGTACATGCAAATAGAGAAATGTATTTGTGTTGGATGATAATGGAAGGGTTTATAACAGTACTGTTTCTGCAACTGATTTTCCATCAGAAACATGGAGGTGTGTTGTGTTAATTGATAGCTGAGTGCTTTGAGGACAAAAAAAAATAATTAGCTGCTAAAGTGCTTGTTTTCAGTATACTGAGTATGAATTTGTTCCATGTAAATGGACACACTCATGTGTTTTTCATATGTCAGCTCTGGCCTTCATCATCTTACAAATATGTTTGAAAATGTTGCTAAATTTCATGCAATTGGAAAGAACAAAGCATTAAGGACAATAATTTCATGCTTTGTACAGAATAAACAAAAAACCCCAGAACTTTCCAGGCAAGGGAAGGGAGTGTGTCAAATTAATCTGTAAAAGTCAGACAAAAGGACTTTGCTTGGAAAAGAAATGCAGAATGGTTTTAATTAACATTTTGCTTCAGGTCATGCCATGTTCTTTCAATTAGGACTTTGGTGTAAGAAAGACTGTCTCGTCCTGAAATGTCTTTGCTTCTTTAAAGGGAAAGATTTGTTCATTTTCCAGACATGGGGGAATGGGATACTTCCAGTAATCTTTAGTTTAGGGTGAGTATGGATTGTGATTCTTTTTCAGTTTTAAATATAAATGAAAGGAGTTGGGATCAAGCATGTTTAAATATCATTCCAAACTCTTCATTTTTTCTTTCAGTTCAGCTCACTTTCTTCAGAATGTTTTTCCATTGCAAAATTCTGACGTAAAAAATTTCCCTTCGTGCTATAGTCACTTTCATAGTCATAGTTTTTCTCTAATGCTCTATATATCTATTTAATAGTTTGTCTGCAGCATTTACCTCCAATGGGAATAAGTTTCTGTGTGTTGTCATTCAGTGTTATGTCTAAAAGCATTTGTATGTTAGAGTTTCAGGGTTGGTAAAGGCGTCACTCCTTTTTTATTATAACAACTCCTTTTTTTAACAATCATGTGTTTCCTCTGTCTGTGCATGTGCCCTGCAATGGGCCTCTTCTGTTTGCAACCTCATAATTCTGCCTGGAACAGAGTACTGAGGTAAACAGGATGGTTTGCTGAGGGAGGAGTTTCATGCTAATTTCCCATTTCAACCAAAGTAAATCCCACTTCAGCTGATACACACAGAATGAGCTCCACTCTTCCCATCATGCCTGATGAAACCAAAGCTTCACAAGCAAGAAGGATGAACTAATGTGTTTCTGTATCTGAAGCAGACTGACAAAAGAACTGTAGAAATCTTATTTGGGAATATTTCTCATGTCAACCACTGTTAACAAAAAATGCCCCACACTGCCAGCCATTGGGCATTGCTATCCATTGTTTTATGTAGTAAGACCTGTTTTTGGGGAAAACAGTATCTACATCAGGATAATGCTACGTGAGTTCAGTCATGATATCATATAAATATCAACCTAGGTCTTTAATTATGTGAGTTAATACTCATATCTTCCTTTGCATGGAATTTTGTGCTAATGGAATAGGACAGATGTTACTACAATCATACTATAAACTGTAGATTAGCAGCAGTGTGGGATATTTTTTTTATTAGTACTTGGTTTGCAAAGTGAGTTCTCTCAAAAGCTCAGAAATCCCAAATTCAGAATTGCCCTTGTTATATCATTAGGCCACTCTATACAGTCCTACTCTCCTTATAAAACAAGCATGTTGCAGAGAAAATTTATGCATGGTTCTTTAATCAGCACCTTGATATAATGAAATATAGGAAATTGTAAATCTACTATTTCCCAATGTCTGGTTTAATCTACTAGGCAGTGAAAATTAGTTTTAGAAAAGCTATTTTTTATTTTAGAATAGGAAAAAAAAAAAAAAAAAAGAACAAAAAGGAAAAAGAACATTTCCTTGGCATTCCTGAGTGGAACATACTGCAACTGCTGCCCTAGAAGTGGTGTGAGTCAAACTCCTTCCATAGTTAGGGCCATTTTTTCTTTTGAGATATTACCAGTATTTTTCTGTGGAATGGATGTGGCAGGGGAAAGTTCTTTTACATCACTCACTTCCAAAAAGAGGAACTTCTGTGTCCTTTACAGACAATTTCAAATGTTTAATGAAAATAATGTTGGACATTCTTAGGCAAAGGTCAGAGGAAGTTTTAAGACTGAAAAATTTAGCTTAAATATAGGACTGTGCTATGAGATCCCAAAATAAGTGAAAAAAAGGAAATAGTAGTTATACAATACAATGTACTTTTGAATGCCCTGGTTTGGGGTTTGGTGCTGGCCAAAAGCCTGCTAAATACTTTAACTTATTAACAATAGAAAGTGAAGAAAGTTTGGGTTTGGTGGAAAGGATATTATATACAAAAATATAAACAATGTTAGCTCTTGCAGCCAATCAGCATCAGCTGTCATGGTCTGATGTAATCTAATAGTCATGTCATAGTCATTCACACTGTTATATTTACAGACCAACAGGGCAAAAGAGTTCGGGTTTTTTGGAAATTCAGTCTGGAGATGCCCCCATTATTCACAGTATTGAACAGGAATGGTCAGATCCTATTCAATAGTTGTGTAGCTGTGTTCCCTTCAGCTGTGTTTGTTTCATTTAAATTGTAATGGGCACAATTACTACGTTATTTTTCTCTGAGTACTTAGCCATTATAGGCGTTTGCACTTCTAAGCTGGATCCTATTTCTTTTTTACCATTCAGCTATAGAGTACTCTACTTAATTATAAATGAGACTAAGAGATTAAAACAATTTGTTGAAAGTATTTTGTACTTTATAGCTGTTAGGAAATGCAGTATATTTTTGGTGTCACGTTTTAGCTCGTAGTCTGAGACAAGTGTCTTGAATTAATTCCAAAAATGAGGATGACTATTAGCAATGTACAGTGTCATGGCTTCAAATCTGTTTGGATTTGCCTCCAGCTTGCAGACCCACTGCATGCCTGAGTTTTTCAGTGCTGGAGGAGATATCATTAGGTGCACAAAACTTTGAGTATTATGTGTGCTCTTCTAAACGGGCTGGGTACATGTCAGTCCCTTTGTCTCTAGGGGGGAACCTGTTAGAATCCCTTTAACTCTTCTGTTAAGAAACACCTGGGGGAGACAATTGCATGTAGATGTCTGGCATTACTGTGGCTAGAAAAAGAGAAGGTAGAAGACAAGTGGTTAACTTCAGACCCAAACCCAGGCAGTGGAGCTGCAGAGCCCCATTGGGAAAGGGATGGGGAGAGCTGCCAAGGAGGTGCTTCCCTGGTGCCCTGCAGTAGCCTCGAGATCCAGCCCAGAGGGTGGGAGGCAGCAGAGTTGAAATGGCTGGATTAGGCCTGTCTCTGAGAACCAGCCCTCTGCAGGGAGCTGAGGGGACAGATGGCAAGCAGAGCTTGACCCAAACAAATCTCAGTCCCAGCACTGGGACAGCTTGGCCTGCAGGGAGGCTGATCCCTGGAGATGCTGGCATTGCCTAAGTACGCTTTGAACCCAACTCAGAGAATCTGCACAGCTCTAATTGAAACAGCCTTCTGTTGTAAAGAAAAGAAAGCTGCAGAAGGGATGGTAAACCATGAATCCTTTCCTTTTATTTGGAGCCCACAATTGGTCTGCTAGTATTGTACAGAGAACGTTCTGCACTCCAAGTCCATTTGAAATTTAGTCAAGCATTGCAGTAAATGATGTAACACTCTGCTGGGAGCTTCTCCAGACCTCTACTGTTTTACTTGCTTGTTAGTAAGGCATGTTTAACAGTGCAAGTCCTTTTTTTCTTTTTTCTTTTTTTTTTTTTTTTTCTTTTTTGTCTCTTTTTTTAAATTTAATTCTACATTTGCTTTTCTCAAATATTTCCTACTTAGGTTTTTGCTTAAAGCAATTCTAATCAAATTATTGATTTAATTTATATCCTTTAAATCATGGACTGGGATCTTTTTGACATGTAATAATGTTCCACATTCATTAAACCCACAGCTCTTCAACTTTAATAATTGCTTCCAGGCTCTTTGTAAATAAGTAAAGGCTGGGCTCTTCCATTTGATGCATTACTATATCCATTATCATGAGCTGCAACTCATAATATTCTTTTTAGTCTTCTGCTTATGTAGTTTTAAACACTTTTTTGATCTCAAGTTTTATAGCACAGTGAATTAGCTGAAGGGTACACAACTGAACTTTGACCTTGTGAAGGCATGCAGTCAGATGTGTTTATAAAGAAATTTAGGATCACTTGTGGCTTTTGAAAGCAATTAGGGAAGTATGGATTCCTTTCCTCCTTCAAGTTACATATAAACATTCATACACACATGCTTGTTTCGCTTGTGTGTAAGGGATGTGCTTTATGGGAGAAAAGGTTGGATGCATTAGAAACACTTGAGAAAATCTGTTCCAAATGTCTCCTCTGCTGCTGCAGTTTTCTACAATACCAGTTAAAAGGTTTTTTTTCTGAGCCAAATCCATGGTTTGAGTTAACTGGAATTTAGAGGCAGATTTAACTGGTTCTTTTCTCTACCAGCTACATCCAGCTTAACCAAGAGGCCTGTGAACTCCAAAGGGGACACTCCATGGCCTATTTACCTTTACAGATCAATCTTTAAGTTCTGGCTTTTCTTGGACACTGTGATAATAAAACTAGTTGGGCCTTCATTCACTGCTGATCATGTTTTGTTTGTATTCCAGCAGCCAAACTTACATGAATAATCTGCTATAAGAGTATTGGTCTGCCTTTCCCAGTCTCCCAGCTCCAGAGATTTTCCAGAGCTTTACTGATCCTTTTCAGCCTCCCTGTATCTTTTGAAGACACGAGAGATAGTGGGGCTGCAGCAGGCAAATGTGGAGATAAGAAGCCAAGGGTTATATAGTCAAGGTGCAATATTTTGCCATGTATTGAGGTCTGCAAAGTGCTGGCATCCCTGTAGACCCTCTTGAGCACATCAGAACCCAGTCTATGTGTGATACACTGTCTTTGTCTGTAAGCTCCCTAATTTCCACAACTATTATAACAGATACACAGATATTTGCAGTAGGGAGGATTTTCAGGAATATCTTTAATTTTCATTAGAGTTCAGGTTTTAATGTTTAATATGCTCTTGCCAGAATTACGTACTCAGTTTGGAATTTTTTTTAATCATCAGATAAGAAATTTACAAAATCCACCTGGAAATCAGAGATTTCATGTGTAGAATGTTGACTTGACCTACAAATGTTCTGTTCATAAATCTGTGATCATGCAGAAGATGTGTTGTGCCCCAATGTTGGCTTCCTTATGTAGGAAGTCTTTGTTGTAATGCTGTGGGGTTTTTACATTATTTGAGCTACAAAGAGAATTTATTGGATCAGATCCCATAGGGGGATCCTTGCAGCTGGCTGAGAGATGTGATTTGTGACTTTTGGGAAGACCTGTGTCAGAAAAGGGAAGATTTGTGCTACAGGTGTCTCTTGGTGGTATGATAATGCAGGACCTATGTTTGCACCAGATGGCTGTCTGAGTTCCTATTCATCTGAAAAGGGCTGGTTTGTGCGAGTATGAGTTTGTTATGGCAAAAAGGGACTTTTTCTGCTGGGCCACAACATCAAGAGTAGACCACATAAGACAGGAGAGCTGTCCCAGTTATGCTAAGCCTGATAGCATCATGACTAGAATAATGTCTAGAATAAAGGTTTGTGTGTTTGCACTCAAGCAGAAGTTGGCCCATTGAAGGGGTTCCAGATGAGGACAACAAAAATGGTCCCAAGTCTAGGCACCATGAGCTATAAAAAAACCAGTCAAAGTCTACTGCTTATTCTGGAGAATTCTGAGGCCACCACTGTAGTCAGTGTCTAATAAAAGGCCACTGCAATCACAGATGTAACTTCCCCCCCATGTTTGGGTGGGGTAGGAGGACAGTAAGTGGGCTGAAACTGCAACAAAGCCTGGGTTAGGCTTTAGGAAACCTAACAGAAAGGTGACTCACTGGAGCCCTGCAAACTGTCTGTCATGGGAAAGTCTTCTGAGAACAAATTAAGCAACTGTTGGTCAGGAAAGACATAGCATAACTGTTGCTCCATATGGTGTATTTGTGTCAAAGAAACAGGCCAGTTAACTGTTTAGAGGCTCCTTTAAACCCCATAGTTTCTCTGAGGACCTGATTTTACTAAATGACAAGATTCTCTTTCTCTGGAGATTTTGAATCTGGTGATTCAAAAGCCATCTGGACACAATCCTGAGTAAAGTGCTGTAGGGAAACTGGCTGGAACAGGGAGGTTGGACTAGGTGGCCTCCAGTGGTTCCTTCCAACCTTGCCCATGGCAGATAGTTTTCCAGCATGGCACAGACTGAATGCTGGCTCTTGTTGGTAATTTGGTGTGTTTTACAGCCTGGAACTTTCCAGAAAAATGATCTGCTTATTAACCAGCAGCTGGCACTGCCTCCTTCCTGGCTTCTAAGGGAGATGCTGCTGACCAAAGGCAACAGGAGATTCTCTGATTCCCTGCTTTGAGCAGCCATAACGCTCCAGGCTTCAAAGGGAAAGGAAGCTGGAACACTCTGTATTCAGATATTAAATATTGCTGTCTAATAAAAATTGACTGGAAACACATTTAAGAGAGCCAAACTCCAAACTCCTCCTTTGGAAGAAGTGGTTATCAGACCATCAGTTTGATGCTTGCCCAGTTAATATATGCCTGCTTTAGCTTATCTGAATTTAAGTCTTCTCAGAGAACACTGCTTCTCTCTCAGCCTTTTTAGTATTACTGTTCTTTTCTTCCCAAATAAGGGAGCTTTAACCACAGCGTGTGCCTGCCAAACTTGAGCTTTTTGGAGTTGCAAATCTGAAGCAGGATGCTATCTGGTTTTATGAGGTCTTTCTGTTATTTCTATAATCCTCAGCCAGCCAAGAACCCCTCATTTATCCTCCTGTTCTAATCCTCCTGTGTAAACAAAAGGCAGACACGGTCTTGGTTCCAACTCAGCTAAAAACTGAGGCAACTCAAAGTGTAAATATAACTTATAGAGGGACCTATTTTCCAGAAACATATATGTTCCTTCAAAGAAATTCTATTAAGGTCCTCTACTGTTTGAGAAACACTTTAAAGTGTTACTTTCTCAAATCCATTCTAATTTGTGTTAAAGGAGAGTCCAGAGGCCTCACTTAGAATTAGGGTTTCATTATGCCAGATGTTGCTGAGCAGTGACTATGCTGAAGAATTTGTTTGTTTTGTAACAGATGAAGGTTTGTCAATGAAACTCAGATCATGATAGTGAAATAATGTGATTATGTACATAAACAATTAGTTGAAATGAAATGAAGTCATATTAGTAAAATCTGTAAGATTTAAAATGAAGAAACAAAAATAAGCAAAAACCCTCATATAAAAATGTTGACATTACTAATCTCTGATTTGTTTGTTGTGGAGTAGCCTGACATAAAAGGCATCCCAGCATTAATCCCTGCTAAGTGAATGAGCACACAGGCAGTTTTAAACTCTTATTTTTTAGCTAAAACCTCTGTGTGTTATTCTAAAGGCAGATGCTTTCCATAGTTTATCAAATTTAGTTTGTTTAAATGTAGGGCTTTTAAAAATGTGTTTAATGACTTTATGGTGCAAATTATAAAGTCTTTCATTTCTTCAAGATTATTTTAAGTCCAAAATTCTTGGTTCTTCCTCCAACCCTTAAATGTTGCAGATACTGGGATGAAAATGTGACCAAGTCAGAAATTAAATTTCCATTAAATTCATGGGTGATTTTCCTCAACAGTTTCCAGAGTTACAGAGTCACACTGAGATTTTTGGTTTTTTGTGAGAAAATAAGGTTTCTTTTTTTGCAAATAACCTGTCCATGAAGTACCAAGGGAATCACAAAGCCCACAGTGAGGCAGGTTATCATTTGTCTGTTTTCCATTAGATTTGGTTATAAACTGTGCTAAGAGCATGACAAAGTTGTATCTTGGTTACACATTGGTAGTGCACTGTTGTGGTTTCCCCAGTTCCCTGGCTGGATTTAAAGTATCATATCCTTTTCTGTTCATTTTATATAGTAGAAAGGTACAGTTGGTTTTGTTTTGCTTTAATCTACCAGTGACATTCCTACTGGTTTAAAAATCATAGATATTACAGGACACCTTATTACCATAGATTTGTACACAAACAGTAGGTATAATCTCACAAAACTAAACAGCAAGGTTGTATGAAAAATGTAAAGCAATATAGTACCTGAAGTAGCATCCTGGGAAAAGAGAATAAAAATAACTGAAAATAAGTCTTGTAAATGAGATTGACTCTCATATAGAGAAGACAACTTGGGGATAAATGATATCTTAATTCCTTCAAAGCAGGCCAACTAGAACACCATCTCAATAATAAAAATCTTGTAAAATTACACAAAATCAAGTGAAATAATCAACATACGAGAAACTTGAAAACATTTGGTGGCATTAAATTTGTCAGCAGTCAGTAAACCTACTTAGTACTCTGTCTTTTGAAGAGGTTCCAGAAGCTGCACAATTTCCATAGTCCCTGAAATCTTAGGGACAAATATTTTCATTGGATCTGTTTTCTACTCTTCAGTAAGACTTAAATAAGTAACAGTTCAGACTTGAATACATTTGTTTACTAGCCTTTCTTCTAAAAGGCAAAGAAACAAATCTTTGTCTGAAGTAAAGCACTGTTACCTTGCAGCAACATTCATCCTATGCCAGTTAATGCCAGTAAAGGATTTCAAAATTTATGGATATTAAAATGTATTTCAAATATCAAAATAGTTTTAAAACATGGTCAGACAATAATGGCAGACTGCAGTCCACAAAAAGATTTTAAATTGATTTGGAGATAGTTTGTATTCAGAAAACAGCAGATAATACACAATCCTACCTAAATACATGAAGCAAAACAAAATGAGAGCCAAAAAACCTCAAAACAAAGAAACACTAGAAAAGGCAAAGAAATGGGTAGATAAATCCACTGAATAAATCATTAGTGAAAGAGCATGCCTTTTGAGAGCTGGACTAATTGCATACATTTCTCAAGCAAAATGCAACCTGACTGTGAAAATGTGAAGATTGACAAAAATCAGGACAAAATGAATGCAAAATATCAATAAACCTATTAAGAGCCATGTGAGAAACTAATCAATAGGGCAGGCAGTAGGGCACAGCTGCTGAACAGTCCACTTTAATGCCATCAATAGCCCATGGGGACAGCTCAGCCTGTTGGTTTGGGAGCATGAAAGAAAAAGATTAAGAGGAAAGAAAAGGAAAAAAAAAAGAAACAAAGCAAATTCAGAGTTTTGGGGGGAAAGCATACTCCTTGCAATAATTTAATTTATGTATGATTTAAGAGAGGTATCTATTGATTTGACAGATGTTTATCATCAGTGCTGAAATTGAGAAGGGAACGATGGTAATCTTAAGGTAGATTGTTCAGAAGTCAAATGGCTCAGTTCTGGTCCTCTTCAGTTTCAGTGGCAAAGATCCAAAAACTGTAGCTAAAGAAGGAATGGATCAACACTTGGCTCTGCAGTGCTTCTTAGCCTTTTTTTTTTTTTTTTTTTTTTTTTTTTTTTTTTTTTTTTTTTGATTTAATTGTTGTGCAGCAACATTGTGGGTTTCTTTGCTAAAGCACTCCTAGAAAATTTTGTGTGTCAAAATACAGAGCTTGCATTTATTTTAAAATCTTCATGGAAGTATTTTTGAGGCAAACAGACTCATGGAGGTGGGAGGTGGAGCTTGTCAAATAGCACTAAAATTGTTAATAAAATGGGCTTCACAAACATAGTGTGTTTCAAATGTGTCTCTCTCTGTCCTGGTAGTTTCTATCACTGCTATTTTTTCTGTAGCTCCATAGGAGCACAACCCAAACCTTCCCTCTGCCTGTGAGTTCTGGCAATCCTGAACAGCAATTCCATTACTGTTCCAAGATGCAAAGCCTTGTGCAAACTGTACATTTAGGAGTGGCTGCCATACATCCTTTCTTTAGTTCCGTGTTGAACATCTTCCAACATTAAAATCACAAAAGGATAGAGTTTTTGACTCTTTGTGAACTAAGGAAGGGAGGTCAACAAAACATCCATCTTGGACTTCCAAAGGATGGACTTTGGCCTGTTTAGGTCACTGGTTTGGAGAGTCCCTTGGGAAGCAGTCCTTAATAACAAAAGGCTGGACACACTTTAAGGAAGAAATCTTAAAGATGCAGAAGCAGGACTGAAAGGAGCTGGTGGAGAAGATCAGCCTGGCTAAACAGGATTAAAAAGGAGGGTTTACAACCTTTGGAAGAAAGGGCAGACAACTCAGGAAGAATACAAGGATGCTGTTAGGTCATGTAGAATCAGAAAGCCTCCACTGACCATCACAGTGAAATCTAATAGAAGGTGTCTTTATAAAAACAGCAACAACAGGAGGAGGGCCGAGGAAAATCTCTATCCTGTTTTAGAGGCAGAAGGGAACATTGTCACCAAAGGTGAAGGAAAGGCTGAGGTACTTGATGCCTTCTTTGCCTCAGTCTTCAACACAAAGAATGGTTATCCTGAGGGTAGCTGGTGGACATCCATCCAGCCCCCTGAGCTGGTAGACAGGGATCAGAACAGATCCCCTGCAGTGCAGGAAGAATTAGTCAGTGATTTGCTGGCACTTGGACACTCACAAATCTATGGGGCTGGATGGAATTCATCCGGGTTTATTGAGAGAGCTGGTGGGAGAGATCACCAAGCCACTCTCCATCATTTGTCAGCATCCTGGCTCACCAAGGAGATCCCAGACAGCAAGTGGTTGGCCAGTGTGACACCCATTCACAAGAGAAGCTGGAAGGAGGATCCAGGGAACTCCAGACTTGTCAGCCTGACCTCAGTGCTAGGGAAGGTTATGGAACAGATTATCAGGGCACCCAAGACCCCAACATGGATTTAGGAAAGGCAGGTCCTGCTTGACCAATCTGATCTCATTTCATGACCAGGTCACCAGTCTGGTGGATGAGGGAAAGGCTGTGGATTTGTCTGCCTTGCTGTTTGTTTTAGTTCTGTACTTCTCTTGCTGACTCACACAGCCACCCACTATAAATGCTCCTTGTATATCCCATATCCTTGGCCCTAGTGGCTTGCCTGGGATATTGGATATTGACCTGCCATGGCTCTGCCATCCTCCTCGGCAAATCCCACAGGTGCTGATTTGAGTAGTGTAACTTTGCTGTCACAAAATTTTAAATTTATTTTTCTCGACCTTTTCTCCATCTTGCTGAAAAAATGCTTGGGACACACCTTCTTTCCTCACCATTTTCCTCATAATATTTATCAATATTCTGACACCTGGGTGGGAGCCCTTCTGCTAACTTTGTGGGCACCTTTTTCTTAAAACTTAATGGAGGATAATTAATCTACATCTGCATCTTGTCTACCAGTCATGATTCAGTTTAAAGTCTTTGATTCCCTCTGTGCAGCCCTAAATACTACTGTTGAATTTATTCTAGATTTTGCTTTTAATATTAAAATTTCTAATTCACTTACCAGTGGCAATCAACTTAATTGGCACTGTGTTCTCTTTTTTCAACCACAGAAAGAATGATAATATTGGAAAGCTAATGGTTTATTGTTCCTTCACTTATTCTTGCTTATTTATTCTCTCCCTCAGATGAAATTCCCCAGTTCTTAGGTTTCTCTATACATCCTGATATTTAAAAACTAATTATTGTAAGAAAGTTTTTCAGTTTTCTTTTTTCTTCTTCCAAAGTTTTGGAAACAGAATCTGGAGGAAAAAGGTTTCAGATCTCTTCATACTTGTTCAGTGTCTACCAACTTTTATTTTAATTTAATAGGTTTATTTCAAATTTTAAAAATCTAATATCTGTGAGTATCAGAACAAAGCAGTCTGAAAATTAATCTAAGTCATAAAAATAGGATTTTATTTAAATTTATTTTTAAAAAACTGCAGTGCTCTTATCAAAAGAAATAAAATAAAATAAACTGCAGTTCCATCTTAGTTCCTACTGTGGAGGTGTATAAAAATGTGTGTGTGTATCTTTTTTTAAAATTTAAATTATTGACCTTGATAACATGATGTCAAGAGCTAACACATCTAAAGGTATGAACATTTCTGAGTGTGAATCATCCCAGACTTTCAGATCATGTTCCAATTATGCTTTTGTGCCAGAGCATACAGCTTTAAAGAAAATGTGTTTTGGATATCTCAGGGCACTTTTGTTTCAAATGGCTTTGTTTCTGTGACTATCAGTGCAAAATTTACTCTTCTAGGAGATCTTTGCTGAAGAGAAAACTGTGTTTGTCTTGTTTTCTCTTTCAAGTTTGGTTTTTCCAGGGTTCTCTGTTCTGATAAAGTTTGTTTCCCACAATTGGAAGCTGTGAGTCCCACAGGACTTTACAGCAACATCACCAAAAGCTCAGACTCGATTTCTCATTACTGAAGTACTGCAGTGAGATCTATGTGTCTCAGCTCTCCCAAACAAATTCGTTGTTTATTTCACAATGATTTT
Organism: Oenanthe melanoleuca; assembly: GCF_029582105.1. Classification (NCBI taxonomy): domain Eukaryota; kingdom Metazoa; phylum Chordata; class Aves; order Passeriformes; family Muscicapidae; genus Oenanthe; species Oenanthe melanoleuca. The sequence continues at coordinate 12,983,714 of NC_079337.1, forward strand.
TGACCCAGCTCACCACTCAGATTTATGTGTGTCTCTAACACGAGGAGTATGTGCAAGACCAGCTGAAGGTTAAAGCGCTTTGTGCTGACAGCACACCCGGTGTGTCAAACAGCAGCTCTGGTGCTCCCATCTACAGCCTGCTGGCCAGAGCTGCTAAACATAGCTGGGCTTATCACATCCCAGTGAGGGGAAGTGTGGCATTCCTGGGGCAGGGAGCCAGCACTGGGCACTTCAGACCTGCCTTTCCTCACTCTGCTTCTCTGGGATAGAAGTGACATTCCTGTGTCTATCAACCCACATCAATTCTGGACAAGCGCCTGCCATGCAGAGCCCTCACAGTAGTTTGGCCTGAGAGCTGCTGAATTTATTGTGTGCTAATCAGTTTTGTTATGACACAGTGAAAGAGGCAAAGCAGGGCTGGAATAATGCAGAAATAACTAGAGTTAGTGTGTGTGCAGATGGACAGCTCTAGCACTGTGTGTCACTGTGATCTGTTTCCACTTGGTGAAGTCAAAATGACCTTGAAACAGAAGGTCCTGCAGCATGTTAAAACCAAAAAACAAACCTGTGGAGAGCCTGGAGATTTGAAAGATGGTCATTGTCTCTGTTTCCTACTTAATTAAAAAATGAATTTGAAGGTGATTAGGATTGTAACAGAATTGGTGCCCTGTGGGTGATACAGACTCTGAATGCCAAACCAAAAGTGCAATATATTATTATTTTATGTATTTTTTTTTTTTTTTTTAGCATTAGGAAACTTGGACACCCAAGGAGTTTTACATCTCCTCCCTTTGTGCAGTGCTGAATTTGCACTTTCTAAAGCTACAGACAATGTAAATAGCAATGGCCATTCTTGTCTGGAGTAGGGACTGAGGCCACCCAGGTACTGAGGTCCTGAGAACACCCAGCCCAAGTGCTTCAGATGCAAATGCCTCCACAAAGGGTGATGTGGAACTTGTAGGGCAGTGGAGTAAGTGCAGGATTCTGACAGGAGTTTCACAAATAGTTGGAACAAAACCTAAGCAAGTAACACTTGACCTTCCATTTTAATATTGAGACTTAGTGACAAGAAAAAATTATCCCATTATGTATAAATATATATTTAGGGTGCTTCCTGCTTTTCCTGAGTTTATAAATAGCACAAGAGCATGCTAGCTGAGAAGCAGAAACATGCATATTTGAGCCCCTGTTCTCTGAAAGCAGCACATCATCCAGCAAATACTATTTTCAAGAAATTAGCTTCCCATTTATACTATTCTGGTACTTGTAATACATCTCTGCTGGAACCCAGACACTTAAAATTTTAAAAACTGAAATTTTTTTTATCTGATAAGCAGAAATTTATATGGCTTTCTTATAGAAGTAGTTTATACTTATGGATAAAAATGTGGATAAAGCTCCCTCTATTATAGCTACCACATTTTCCTGAGAGAATTTAGGCCACAGAAGAAAATAGAAAAACAGAGGATTAATCAATATCTAAATTTGACTTGACTCTGTTCTGCTTCTCAGCAGAAAGGAACTGCTGTGGGGAGGTGACAGTCCTCTCCTGGGAAAGGGACTTGGCTGCCTCTCCTGCAGGGGCTGGCTCCTCTCTAGCCACAGGAGAGGCCCTGGTGCCAGCTACAGAGGTCACTGCTCATTTGCCCTCTGTCTTGAAATGGAAAAAAGGAAACATTGCCAAAGAAGAAGATAAAAAATGCAATGGAGAGGAGGGAGTGTAAGGCCAAAAGCAGAAGTGTGGGTTGTTGTGGATATGCTGGAGAGGAAATGGCTAGAAAAGAAATGTGGCAAATTGAGATGTAGAATGAAGGTCCTGGGGCAGGATTGATGGTCCTGGGGCAGGATTGATGGTCCTGGCAGGATGTTGACAAACAACCCTTTTAAAGGGAAAGATCAGACAGGGCAGAGAGCAGGAAAAGGGAGGGAATACAAGGGCAGTGAAAGGGAATAAAAGGGCAAGGGAAATCTTTTATTCTTTAATGATTATCCCTCTATTGTATCACAATGTAAACAGCACTGCCAGAGAGGGAATGCCATGATGTTTCTGTGTCTCTCAATACAATATGCTATCCTTAGGCTGTTAAAGCCAGGGCAGAAGAAGCAAAATTTAAATAAGCTGAGAAATGTCTGTTGTTTTTTGATGGGAAAAAAAAAAAAAAAAGAGAGGAACCTAAATGTATATTCAGTATTCTGGCTTTGACAAGGAAAGATGAGTTGCTCTGCAGGAGCAAAGTAGATTAGAAAGAAATTGGAGATATAATAATGAGTGGATTGAGATGGGCAGGTGAATATTTGGGTGCCTGGGGACCTGCCCAAATACCATTATCAAGTTCTATTCTATAGAATCACTCTTTGCCACCTTTATTCTGAGTATGATGAGAAAATCCAGCATCTTGTTATTGTCTGCCCATGGGCAGCCTCTGAAGGGCAAGTTCTATGAACATCAGTGCTGTGAGCAGGAGAAGCTTGTTAGTATGGGCTGGGTGTTGTTTTGGGATGGGTTGGGACCCAATGTTAGCACTGCCTGTTCCTTCTGCTGGCTCCAGAAGGAATCAAGGTGATCAGCTTGGATGTGAGCTTCTTACATTGCATGTAGCTCAGGACCTGCTCATATGTCCCAAATCCTATCTGTGGTATATTTGACTGGACTCAAATGTTCTGGCATACAACTGAAGCATTAGCAACATCCACAGATATCAATAAAAATTGCATGGATGGAGGGACAACTTGCATGATTTTTATTAAGTCTTTAGTGACTCTTTCTATAAAGAGTTATTGGCACAAAAATTAACAATTTTTAGCCAATATTTGTGATCTAATTTCCATTGAAATAAAATCTCTAGAGAGGCTTCAGGTCTGAGTAGGTTTATTCTGGGTTTATGAGTTTTAGAGTGAGGAAATATTTGTAGACTGGAGTACTAAGATTTTTTTTCCAGAGCTATGTGGAAGAACTGAGCAATTGAGGAAAAAAACAAGGTTTTGACTATGCCATTCTGAAATTAAAACAATGAACTTGAGGGGGAGCAGCTATTGTCAAGCTGATTGTTTGTCCTATCTTTCTATAATCCTGTCAGTTCTGCCAGTGTGGCTGTGTAAACCAAGTCAGGAAAAAGAGCTCATTTTAAAGTAAGATTTATGGGGAAGTGGAGGGGAGGAGATGTTAACTATTTTTACTGAGCCAGGTCAGCTCTCCAAACTGGCTGATAAAATGCTCACCCTAAAGATACCCAGTTTTGACTGGTGGTTTTGGAAGACAGCTAGGAGGAGACAGTGGGATGGACAGGGCAAGAGCATCTCCAGCTGATATTGCTGGCTAGGGAATGTCTCCTTGAGCTTGGCCTCAACTCAAATGCATTTCTTTCAAGGCAAGAGTGGCTTATAAAGTACTTGGGTCCATCTGGTTCCCAGCTCTCCTTCCTGCTCCCAGACTGTCCCTGGCATTGATGTTTGTAAAGCCACATGTTAAACAGATGTGAACTGAGTGAAAAAATACTCTTTCTGTAAGGATGAATATGTGTGAGCTCTAGACAAAGGAGATAAATAACAACTTAGCTTTCTCAAGGCTCACACAGACACATCTTACTACAGACAGCTAAAAATTGATAATACAAACTCTCCCTCCTGCTTCTGTCACCCAGCCTGGAGGATCACGCACTATGTATCCCCAGAGGGATACAAAAGAAAGAACTGCAGAACAAGTAGTAGAAATGGAGGTTTCCTGTCTTGTAGAAATTTCTCAAAATTGGTTAGTTAATTCTTTCTGGTGAAGTATCAGAAAGAGGATCTCTGAGAGAGCCCTGAAGGTAAGAGAATACAAGGTGTCTGAGCAGGAACACAGTGGGGTTTTTCCTGGTGTAGATGGATCCTAGTGACAATAATCACTATAGAAATGTTCCATTGCAAGGACTTGCTTTCTACAGCAACTTGTCACTGCAGGAGGCCTCAGAAAATGATAGCATGAAATTAACATTCAGGGTGAAAAATGAGACTAGACTTTGTATTCTGAAATCCAATGTTGTTAGGATGTGTTCCTTAAACCAGTAATTGTAGTTAAATGGATGGGAGGGATTTGTCATTTCTGCCCCTGTGCACTGACTTGTGTTAATGATTATAAAGAATCTGAAATAAAATCAAATCTATGTATGAAAGGACTGTTCTTTGGAGAGACCCAAAAATCTACAAAGGATTGAACCTTGGATTGTTCTCCAAGCCTACAACTGTAGATTTATCAACTGTGATGTGATTCCTCCTAATTGCCCAAAAAAAATTTTTTTTTCTTGTCCTTCCTAAAAGTGTAGGAGACTGAAAGTGACTAAATGTTAGTTGTTTTTTTTTTACCACAGCTCCAAAACCATAACAAGGCTCAGCTTTTTCATGCATACATAGCTGAAACACAGAACCTGAAACACATTTTGCCTTCCAACCTGCTTTTCTCGGACATTCCTAATTTTCTATACCTTCACAGCTCCAGAACCATTTTATTTTTGATCAAGATAACATGAGAACATGAATTTCTGTTGCTGTTCCTTAAACAGACTTCTACTGACTCAAACTCTTAGAGTACTGAAGTGTTGAGGTGGGAGGTAACAAGGCTGTTTCTGGGGCAGAGGAAGAAACTGTCTGTACTTTGAGCAAACCAGAAATGTTGTGGATGAAGTTAGCACAGTACTGAGCCCTAGCAAGTTCATGTAATCTGTGGAATTCTTCCAGAGATGGGAGCAGGAACAATATACACAAGTTTTTTTTCCTGAAATGTAGCTGTGAACTGCAGACACTGCAACACACTGGTAATTTTTAATGCATCCTTATGGCTTTCTCCCATGACTAGAATGAATTTTATTTGCTGGCGGCTAAATCTGGATTCTGCTTCCTCTTCAGACTTTAATGGAACTAATCATGCCAAACTAAGTGTTTTCATGCAATGTACTTTAAATATCCAAAATTACAAATTGAGTACAGGTGTCCACAAAAAAAAAAAAAAAAAAAAAAAAAAAAAAAAAAAAAAAATCTGTCAGGATTCTCTACCATTATCTTTCCCTCAGCCATACCCTAATATTCACTCATTAGCTTCATGATAGATGAGAAGTTGGATTACTTATTCTCTGGATTTTTTGTTTACTTGCTTGTTTTTTGCCTGGCCTGTATTAGATTTGATGGTTGACAAATATGAGCTTTTATCTCTGTTCCATGTTTCCACTTTATATCTGCTTAGGAAAAATCAATAGTATTTCTCAAGAGACTATCAACTCCTCAGTATTCAGAGAGTGTGTTTGCCTATTACTATAGTAAGTGAACTAATACCTGACAAAATGTGTAGCATTTTGGGGAGTAAAATTGTGTAAAGACATCTTTAAAAGCTTGATATTCACACTCAGTTCTTTCTAGTCCATAACTGACATCATATTGCTTAAGTCATTTTTGAGGAGACTGTTTAAAAAAACAGAACAAAACAAAGAACATAACAAACTCTGTGCTTTTTCTGTATTCTCAGAGACATGGCTCTCAGATATAGATCTGCAAAAAAAGTGTGACTTAAGGTAGGGAATGAAAAGGTCAGAGAATATTCAGAAACAGGATGAACAGAAAGGTGTAGCTTGGTCTAGAGACCTTAAACAAAATCAGAGGATAATTTTGACAGAATCACATAGTCAAGATCAATAATCATAGGAAGGTTTGTGGGGCTTTCTCTTTTATAGTAGTAAGAATGGAGTACAGCCTCCTATGAACATCTTAGAGACATCCTCAGATACGAAAGCAATAGAGAATCTCTTCAGAAAGAATAAAATCTTAAAAAATCAGGAAATGTCTTGAACAGGAGAGCTGTTCATATACAGTGGCAGAGACCTCATAGTGACTTTTAGAGTTTCAGGGCAATATTTGCTGTATGATTGACCTGGGCACCTTTCCTCTGATTTTCAATATTCCTAATAGTTTTCAATATCAAACTAAATCAAAAACACAGTTTTTTCTTAGCTGTGGAGATGTCAGTGTCCGGTTCTATTCTAAGTATTCAAAGGTGATAAATAACTTCAGTTTCTGAAGGACATATTTTGCTGATTATAAGCAGCCATAAAATTTGATCCCACTGCACTTCCACTATTTTTGTTTCAAAAAAGCTATGAGTAGATGCAAACTGAGATTGATGTGCTCTCTTCTACCTTGCTTGGAAAGATGCAGCTTTTTTTTGGATGGGGATATTAAATATTTAAATGGCTCTTATAACACTCTAGATGGTAAATATTTCTCTGGAAAATGTGTTGAAATTTTTAGAAATAACATCTCAGCTAATGTTAGAGGATATTTCTTGTCTGTTCCTCCTACTGCTTCCTCATCCCAGCGCAGACATTGCTGTTTCAGTTGTCCACTTTACACTGACAAAGATCCCTTTCCTTGGAAAAATCTCTGTCTAAAAACCACCTTAAATATTCCTGTGAGTTCATTGAAACTTACTTTGAACTTAGAAAACAAGATGCTGCAATTCCTAAGGTCTTAATAAAGCATTTCAAGTATTTTCCTATCTCAGACATGAGAGTTAAGTCTTAGAGCTTCACAAGGACACTCACTTGATTAAAGTTTGGCAGTGGGCTTTAAATGTTCTTACTGGGCTATATCTCTAGTAAACCATGTTCCAGCTGCTGTCTCTCACGAGGCTCAGTAACACTTCCTACCTTTAGGACCATCATTGAGAGAGAAAAATGAACTGTTTAAAAAAGGCTTTAAATTAGGATGTGAGGTGGGTTGGTTTTTTGGTGTTTTTTGGGGGTTTCTTTTTGAGATAAGGTAGCATCATCCTTTATCTGATCTGCCTAGACATGAACTTCAAAGCTCTGTCAAGATAAGGAATGTGATACCCAGATTATACCAAGAGAATGTTTGCAATAAACCAAATTATTCAGTGCAGTCACTTGATCACATTGATACGATCTATGTCTGCTAAAAGCCCTAAAAACCCCCTGCACGGCACCCTGCTTGTTCTCATCTCCTACAGCATATGCTGTTACTACATGATAACTTGCTTTTTTCCAGTTAAAGAAACAAATGGTCATTTTTGACTGGTTAAGTTAATTCCATCAGCTTTGCATTGCTGTTTCCATTTTGGATCACATTTAGGATTTTCCTTTATACTTTCAGAAGAAACTCTTTTATGTATTCCAGGGGATGGGGCCAATGGTGCCCCTTACTTCTGTCTTCCACTACCTCATGAGGAGCTACAGACAAGGCAGAGTAGGCTCTTGCTGAGGTTCACACAGGAAGACCAAGCAGAATTAAAATGTCATATCAAGAAAAACTCTCATTTACTCTCTTTCCTTACAGATATAGCAGTCCTTACTGTCAAATGAGTCCCTCTGCTTGCAGAAGGGTTTGCCCTTTAACTGTAATTTGTAGTCTAGAAGTTATGAATATATGTTGGAATGTGTAAATTTAACTGCTGTACATCAGGGAGAAAAATCTAAATCTGCTTTTTAATCTAACCTGGGTGAATAACACCAAGGAGAGAGCAGAGTGTCTAAAGAAAACCATACAGTTAAATCCTGAATGTCCTATGTGTGACTGATTAATTTTAAATTGTTTTCATCACCCTGAAAACTGGCCTGGTCTGTTCTGGCATGAAGAGGGAAAACAGCTCAAATTCAAAAGATAAGTCAGTTGTTAAATGGTCGGTGTGGGGACTGTGGCTTTGACTCTGAACATAAACAAGCTTTTGCCTCATTGCTGAATGCTGTGAGGGCAGTGTAGCTGCTCTAAATGGGAACCATGTGGACAAGGTTAAGGAGGGGACTCTAATCTGACAGACTGATTTGTAGGTATGTGATGATGTCTGATGTCAGCCAGAATTGCCCATAGGTATTGCAGGGTGAGGGTGGTTAGGTTTCATTTTTTCTTCCCCTTTCTCCAGGCCTGAGAACACTGCTTGTACTGTTGCTTTTTGTACAAAATTATGGGGAACAAGAGGGTTCTTTTTATTATGCTTGTGAGAATACCTGGAAAAATCTTGGTGTACTCTTTGCCTTATGCTAGCAATAGACTTCTGTGAAGTTCTTTGGCATCCAGAAAATTAGAGCTGGCAGTTTTGGCTCAGTGCTTAGAAGATAAATTCCTGAAGTTGCATACCTAGACTTCCCTTGTGTTTGCCTTGATTAACAGGCTATACATAGCACAAACCAGAGCTCCTAACCAATGCAAAGAGATCTGAAACTTGCCTAAAACTTGGTTCCTGCAAGAGTCTTATTTCCAACTTTAAAAATTCTCCTAAACAAGATCCAAGATGGGCAGGTTAGTTGGTTAAATCTACTTAAATCTGACTCACAGATTTAAGCAGTGCAGCACTTAAGGGAGAATCAGCAGAGCACTCCTGCATGCAAGAGACAAAATATGAGGAGTGTGGTTATTCCTCCTTGAGTTTTAAGGGCATGAAAGGGAATAAAATTGACTCCTAGGTGAAATATAATCTGGAAGTATTTATTTTCACTGGCTTTCAACTCATTTTGACTGCCAACTATAGAAGGGCAATTGATTCCCCTTCAAAGTTTATAGCCAGCTGCTTGAAAGGACACGTTTTGAAAATCTTAACAATACCAAAGGGGATTCACTTCCTGGCTCCTCCAGAACAAAATGTCAACAGTGGTAGTGTTATTGTGGAACTGCAGTTTTCCCAGGCAGAGTTCCTGGTAAGTCTTAACTCATGAGAATTCCTAGCAGTGCTCCACTGAAAAAATGCAGTGTTGGTTTTCTATCATTCTGCTTGCTACAAGAAGGTTGGGTTAAAGGACACGATTCTGGAACTTTGGGTCATCACAACTGCATATATAATATTATCCTAAATTTGCATGTGTACCTAATGACCTGGTAGGTTATCAGATTACTAATGGCCACTTAACTGTACCATCTAACTGTACCATAGATAACCTGGAAAACCAGAAACATAACCTTGGAATGCCCAAATTGCAGGGTTTACTGGGTTTTCTTTTTTAGCACATGTTTTGAACTTGGAAGCTTCCAATATCCCTCTTTAAATGGCTACATTCATATAGTGGTGTGGAGGGAAACAATCACAGAAAAGCATAGTTGATTGATTATTAAAATCACAATTGTCTGAAATCATGAGCAGGTCAGCAGCATTCATGACATCCGTCAAGCATTTCTAGTAAAAGGAGAATGAGTTATTTACCCCAAAAATAAAACACAGAGGTTTCAAAGACCAGCTCAAGATCTCCACACTCTAGAGGCTCATTTTCTTTTCTTAGTAAAAAGTATTGTGAGGGCCATGTAGGTGGAATTGATATATTAACACTCAGAGCTATGAGTTATGTAACACTTCTTACTTTCAGCAGTGTTTGCTGCTCTCACTGGTAGTTTATATTGTGATAAGGCCTAGAGACAACATGTATTAGGTTTTACTAATGACATTTTCTACCCACTTGAAGCAGATGTATCCTGAGGACAGTTTATCTTCATCCCTTAGTTCAGTACAGATACACAAAAAGAGAGAAAACAGGCCAATAGGGTCATAATCAATTTTTGCTCTTCTCATTTAAGAGGAAAATACAAAGGAATACCTACAGAGAAAGATGAAGGAAAAATGATCTCTTGATGAAGTTTTCCTGTGGTTGGGTTGTGGTTCTTTGCTTCTTGCTGGAGTGAACAGATATTTTCCTCGTGTAACTCTGCTAACTATCTATAAATGGTATATTCAAATGCTTTTTTTTTTCCTTTTAAATTCAGTTTGTTCTGTTTAAATGAGCTACTGACACAATCCTCTTTTGCCCTTTGAATATATCAACTGATGATATTGAGGAATATTGATGATATTTTTATTCCAAAAAAGGAGTGCCAAAAGTGAAATTCAAACTGAAAAGACAAATAAATAATAGTCTGCCAACTTCTCCTCTTCAATGAGACCAAGATATGTGAGCTGAATTATCAAAGGGCTGAGATAGGCATTTGTCATACATTATGTCCTGTAGGATATGCTGCAAATTCAAATACAGAATAAGTTTGCTTGGGATTTTTTGTTTTATTTGAACAGTTGAGGCTTATTCCTTCTTCAAGTCTTCAGATAAACATCCCTCTACAAGTGTGGTATTTGGTTGTCCAGTCTATCAAAGAAGACTGGGTTTATGTTACCTTTTTTTTTTTTCCATTTTGTGGGGAAATAGCAAACAGAAAAGTGCAGGAATAGAATAGTTATATATTCAATGCACTGGTGTTTTCCTGAGGGCTGGTTAAGGTATGTGATCTAATAAATGTACTTTTGTGACTGTGTAGCCTGCATTAAATGCATAATTAACTGTATGATTGAAGAAGGACTTCAGTTTGATATCTTACTACTTTTGCCCATATCTTTATTTAGCCTTCTTTCCAAGAACAGTCTTTTTCTGTCAAGGTAAATAAGAGCTGTCAAATAAAAAGTTTGACAGCAGTTGTGATAAGAGGTAAGATCAGCTACAAACTGAACTGAATTTAGGATGGCCAGAGAATTGCAATGAGTGTTCCCCAGGTTAAAGCCACTCTTACAGACACTGTGCTGTGATTTCTGCCTCACATCCATGTCAGAATAAACACAAGACTACAGGTGGCCCATGTGTCTTCTATACTCTGTGACTCATCTGCAGAGGCACTTTCTAGAAAGTGGCTTGGGACTCCTTTGGACAGAGGGTAATGATGGCTTTGCATCTCCATCTTTTGGAGGAGCTTCTCCCCACTCACCTGTTCTCTGAGTGATGCTCTGGCCCTTCACAGGATTAATGTGATGGTGTTGGTGTCTATTTTAGCTGTGGCCTGTGCACAGAGTGGTGCAGCCTGTTGGGGATTCAAGCACCATTCTGCCTGATCTCCACATCTGGCTGCTGCATACACCAAACCTTTTCTTTGGATATCACTGGGATTATGCATATGTGGCTGGAAACAGAAATTGTGTTCTGCTGTCACTCTCATAGTGACAATGACCAATCTCCTCCGTGTTTATGCCTGTGCAATGATTGCTCCCAGCCCAGTGGGGATGTCCAGAGCAAACAAAGGTGAGTTTGGTCCTCAGTACACAGCACAAACCATTTGGGTAAATTCTTTGTGTATGATATGGATTCATTCACTTCTCCAATGCTATTAGCTGAGTATTATACAGTTAGATTTTCCTGGCTAGTAACTGGCAAGTGACTAAGTGGTTTTCATTAGAATAAATGCCCAGATTTTTGCATTTGTGTCAGAGACCTGCTAACTGCTTTGAGACATCTTATATAGTAGCTCAGACTCTCTCACAAATTACTTATTCCCTTTTCCCACCTCTCCCATATGCTGTTAGATGACAATATTTTAATGCAATTGCTCCATGTGCTTGCTTGCTCTGATTCTCTCCATCAGTAGTTTTAATTTTTGAAATTATGATAATTTTCTCTGTGAAAAAGTTTCAGAAGTGAGCCTCAAGGAACTGAGAAAATAGTTTGGTTTTTTTTTTCTGTTTGCTGAAAGCTGCCTAGTGTTTTCTTAAAGTGAAATTTACTTATTTATATAATAACATCAGGGCCTGAGTGAGGAAGCAGCTCACAATTTGTATTGTACCTATTGTGTTTCATTTTATATGATTACCACAAGGCTTTCTGTTGGTATAAACAACACAATTCCTTCAAAACATTGTTTGCTGGGTCTGAGCTGTAAATTATCTATGAATATTATTCCTGGCAAAATACATAGGCAACCATATGGGATGCTGCATCAGGAGCAAGATACCAAGTTATGCAATAGGTAGGACATTGAAGATAACAGTATAAAGAAATGATGACTTCATAATGTACTTCTGTTATATTTGTCAATATTAAACAAGTCAACTAAACTGGAAGACCTTTGTGGTGGATAGTCAGAGGAAAGTATTGCAGTAATACAAAAGTACTATTAGTACTATTAGTAACTATATGTGTACTAAAGTAATACAAAATACTATTAAGAAAAGTACTGACAATATTGTTTATCTGAGCAAGGAATAGCCCATCCTCAGAGTACTTGTTCCATGGAGATTTCATGGAGATTTGCATCCTCTCTGCAGATTAGCCAGAGAGAGAATTAAACTTTTTGTGACACGTTTAAGCCAGACCCCTCAATACTCAGTGGAAATGTGTTTGCTTCTGCTGTCCACCCCATGGAGCTCATAGCTCACAGCAAACATTCCATGTGCAGTCCCATAATCTCCTGCTGACATAAACAAAAATGCTGCCTTTGAGCAAAAATGTCAAAGCATGCCCTCACTGACTGAATATTTATAGAAAGATGCTATTGCAAGATGAAATAAAGAAATTTAGAGAAAAATATTTTTGGAGGAATTTTTAGTAATGTGTCTCAATATTTGGCAACAATTTGGAAAACATACCATGCAGGACCTTAGAGGGGTTGCTCACAGAGGTGAAAATATTAATGTAGTTCCCCAAAATTACCAGTGGGCCTGTTCATGTGGGGACCCACCCACTGCTGTTCCACTGAAATCCTGGCAAGAATGTGGGCCTTTATTTTAGACAGTGTTTTTTTTAGCAGCAGAAGTTGGTAGGGTACATTCCCATGTTGGTGTACACTGGGAATGATGACAGATGCAATCTGCATCACTTTATTCTATTTATTCTTACTTTCAAACCAGCAAAGTGAATGTCTGTCTGCTAATGCTGCTGCTCACAGCTGGGCTACAGGCAGAGCCCTTCTGCAGGTGAATAGGAGACATAAAGTGGGAAAACTGTTACTGAAATTGACATATTTTTGCATTTTTAAAGGGAGACATGTTTGGTTCCCTTTTTTTGTATATATTTCTAAGCAAGTATAGATTTATATTTTTTTTGCTAGTCAGGATATAATTTGTATATTGAAAATGTCAGCCTGAATTTATCTACAAATTTAGTAGCTGAAGTTTATAGCCCATTAAAGGGACTTCATGAGACCATTTGAAAATGGGATCAGGAATAAAACAACACTTGTCAAAATGAACAAAAATACATTTTGTTGCATAATAGTCTGTCTGGTTAGTTTGTTGGGTTTTTTTCCTAGTATATTTGCTCACTAAAATGTTGTTCACTTAATTTCTGTGACCCACAATAGGACATAAAATCTGTGTCCAGTAGAGGGTTTTCTGAAGTAATATACTGTTAGGAGCAATTTAGAAAGGAGACATCTGTTTCTAATCTCAAAAAGCAATTGCAGAATGACCCAAGGCTTTCAAACATTAACTTTCAATAGGTTGCATATTTTTTCCTTCTATCGATTCTTAAGTGATGGACATTTTCTGCATAAATTAAAATGCAAGTGTGGAAACATGCTTGCACTGTATGAGGTGTGCTTTAGTGCTTTTGGAAACAAGGCATTCTTTTCCTGGAATCAAATTTCTGAGGCTTGCCCCTTGACATAAGCAGTTCATTTCCTGCTCCCCAATTCTCAGACAACATAAATCTGGGGTTGGATTTTATTTTTTTTTATATTATTTTAAATGAACCATAAGAAAATTGATACCATGTGATGTGAAAACTTCTCAGCATGGTGAATATACTTCTTTCTTTTGAGCTGAAAAGGATTGAAGTTAACATTTGTTTCAGATTTCCTGCAATACCATCACTGCTGTGTAATAGCTGAAATGGTTCCATCCATCCCATTATGAAGATACTTTACTTCTTGACAAGAAGACATTAAGTACAAGGCAAATTGGGGGTAGGAAGAATCAAAACTGTGTGAATTGTTTAACCTTCCACCACGGTTCAACAAAGTTTAGGGAAAAAAAAGAGCTTTTGGCAAACTGCCTAGATTTTGTAAGGCCACTCACACTTTGTGAGCCCCCAAAGATCACAGTGTTTCTGGCTCAAGGCTGAAATCCCATTGAGCCAGGGCTGAAAAAAGCCTTTCAGCTGTGTTGAGTAAACACTTCAAGAAACAGCTATTTGTCACGATGCTCTTAAATGTTGGATGGGAGCTGACTGCCACATCTTGGACAAAGATGAACAGTAATCATGAATACATTGTTTGACATCAAACACTTCCAGAAGGCATGGTTGCACTCGGTGCTAGGTGGAACAGGGTGTCTGTTGCTTCTGTTGAAGCTGTGGGCTGGAAAAAGGAGCAAAATGATTAATTTGCTAACTGAACAATAATACTCCTTGAAACTCCACTGCATAAATCATCTTGAAAAAAACTGAAGAAAAAGCTTCTCCCGATAACAAGAGTCCTGATTTCTAACACCCAATTTTCTACTTAGGAGCCTAGAAGAAATTATATCTCCAAGAAAAATACTTAATTCTGAAAAATGTAGGGATGAGCTAAGAATGCAATTGGTGGTCTGATAACCATTTGTATGTATATGTTTGCTGGTTTTGTTTTGGTTTGAGTTTTATTTGTTTGGGTTTTCTTTTGGTGGGAGAGTTTGGGGGATTTTTAGTTTGTTGAAGAAATGCTGGCAAACTCAGGAGCAAGTACTTTCTGCGTTCCCAGTCCTGTGGGCTCAGACACCATCCACAAGATCTTAACCTATGCAAGAGTTTACCAAGCTGAGATAATTCGTTTTGCTCACTATGGTGTCTTCAGGCCACTGTAGTTTTATTTTAGCTGAATAATTTATAAACTAGGAGAAAAGTTTATGCCATATTAGGTGCTTGAGGGAACCAGGGACAATGAAGACTGCTCAAAATCTCATCATCAGGTGACTGTTTTGGTTTTTGTGCCAGTAGTTTATCTAGTACACTTCAAGATACTGGGAAGTGAGTGTTCAAATTACCCAAACTGCAGTGACACCTCAGACTCATGTGTGCAGTAGCATAAGTAACAGCAAGCTCAACATTGCTGATATGTTTTCCTGTTGAGGAAGATATTTGACTGCCCACATGAACAGAAGTTGTCCTCTCCTTACTTTTCTGTGATAGTCAAAATTTGTCCAGCATACTTAAACACCTAGCCTTGGATCACATTTAATAGTTAGTGTTACCTCATATTTAGTGGCATCCCTATCCTGGCTTTACTTTTTATATGATAATTTAATAAATTATTTGATTCTCTGTGTTCTGGAAATCTCTATCACTCTCTTTTGTTAGAAATCACCTTTTCCAGGTGATAGGTGTATCCTATTAAAATCAAGAAGCATGGGGATATGTTATCTTTTTGAACTTTTAAAAAGTTTGTTTAGTTTGAATTTCAGGTTAATATTTGAGATAAGGTTGAACATAAGCTAACTAAAATATTATAGACATATTCTTTCTATCTTGCCCAAGGACTTCAAGGTTGTATCACTGGGGCATGTAGTAAAGAACAAAGAGAGAAGGGATGAGACTACTGTGCTTGGAAATGGAAGCACCTCCTTAAATGTTTGATTAATATGGTGACTTCAGTTTTATTGTAAGCTTAGACTTATTGACAGATTTATTGTAACTGGGAATAAAATTGTCAGATTTGTTCCTGCAGCACCAGTAAAAGGTATTTAGTTATATTGCCAGGCAGTTAGTTTTAAAAACAATTTGGCCAGTGTAGGTTCAAAGAGCCAGTATGATAAAACAAATGGTATGAACTTTAGAGGAAAAAAAACCCCAATGAAATGAACATTAGAAGCTTACAAAACTTTGAATTTAATTCATGACATTGAAATGATGCTGATAGTGTATATACATAGTGGAGTTGTGGTATTTGATGGTTTAACATCTGCATGACTTGGTACCACAAGTATTTGGTCTTCAGACTCACTCAGCAAAATATTCCTGAATCCTGCTGCTGTAACACTGCAAGACACACCTTGTCATGTGTTTCTACTTAGAATCTCTGTCACTGGACAAATGTTTGTTATTAGCAAAAGTTTCTACAAATGAGTTTCACCATATATTTTCTGGTTCATTTCAGTTTAACAACAGTTTTATATTTTGCCCAAAGGCTGGAAAGCTAAGTTTGTGTCAGAGACTTCTACTTTAGCTATCATTGTCCAAAATGAACACTTTGTTTTAAAAAGAACTTGGAAGAATTATTGTAAAAAAGGATATGTAATTTATTTTGACATTTAAATAAATAACTCTTATTAACAAATACTTAATTTATACTGTACAATAAGTATTCAGTTTCACAGCAAATAGCTGAAGATGGGCTTGATAAAGTGCATTGTTTGTATATTAAGTTATTATGGTGGTCATAGCAACTTCAAAGTTCTTTGCTAGATTTTAACTTTTTTTTGTGGACTGCAACCCAAGTTGTTGTGTTGTTTTGTTTTGTTTTTCCTTGGATAAGCTCTATATCTGTTGTGATTGCAGGGAATAACTGTGACACTCAATAGCATCACAGGAAAATACTAAGTGTATGAAAACTGGTCAGACATTAGAAGCGTTGTCAAAGATGTGCTGAATCAGGCACTTTTCCATAGGGTTTGCAGTTAGACTAAATGTTTCTGTCTGTAAACAAATACTGGAGTGTGTCAACTTCATACTTAAGTAGTGACAAAACTGCTTTGGAGTATGCAATCTTTTCTGGTTTAAGTGCTATGGGTTAAAAGTCCTGATAGATGTGCACAGAGGACACAACCAGTTTACAACATGTCACTAAGTTTTGATCTCTAGGGATTTAACATATGTGCATAGTTAAAGTTCAGGGCAGGTAAGGTAATTAATTTGTGGATACTAATGTAACTGATGAACTCTGGAAGTCCTTTGTCCTCATTCCCATAACAATCTCTGACACTTTTTGAGATTTTCTCTTTGGGACTAAAGCTTCTCATGTTTCATTTGAACTCTGTTTGATTTTTGGATGGAGAATATGGAGCAAAGGGAATGTAAATGGGCTAAGATGTTGATGTTCCTCCCACACATCCTTTCTTTTTAATGCATGTGTAGGAGGGATGAAGAAAAAGCTATCATTTCCTTTACTTACTACAGCTTTCATTTCCTTTCCCAATGTGAAGACTGAAAGAAATAAAAAATGCTCTGCACTGTTTGTTGGGATTTCTTGTTGAAGTTTTAGTGTTTGGGTTTTTCTTCCACAAGAGATTTTGCAAACCTGCCTTATAGAAAACACATGCCTAAATCAAGTCCTCCTTAGTCCTAAGTCTCATTCAAGGATGTGTGTTTAACTCCAGGAACATACTTAAATATTTTGCTGAAAGTTTGTTGAATTGCAAGTTGTGTGAATTTCTATACAAGCCTCAGTCTGTGCTTGGCCAGGCAGGCAATTTCATTAAGATGTCATTTGCCTAAAGATAGAGCAGAAAAGAAAAGATTTACTGAAAAATAGACTAAAAGTAGATGTCATGAGATCACAGGAAAGGCAGGCTGTGCTGTGGCATTCCTGAAAACACTTCCCTCATCTTTTCTTGAAGGCTTCTGATGCCAGAAATTTTATGACTTTTGAGGTAATCTTTTCCAGGCCTTTACTAATCATGCTATTAAAAAGGTGCTTTTATTTTTTTTCCCTATATGCCTGTGTAAGTTCACTATTTCTTTTCTGTCTGCCATGGGTACAGTCAGCAAATTAATCATTTTATTCCTTGCAGCAGCTTGTCTGCTGCTGAAGATTGTTATCTTGTCTTTTCTAAGATACAGAATCATTATTCAAAGATTTTCCAGGTGGTATTTTCAGCTGTTCCCAGAATTTTACAATCTCCTCTTAACCTCCATCTTTGGTTTTTCAGGAAGGATGATAGCTCTCTTTCAAACAAGTAAATATAGGAAATTAATCAAAAAGTACTTCTAATAAGAGAGTAGAGAAATGTAAGAAGACACCTGCCATCCAAATACGTATGGCAGCCTGCCAGCTGGCAGCCAAGTATGCCAGGGGAGGAATTTCAGGTCCTAACCTAAGATTAGATCACTAAAGAGGCCTCAGAGAGCAAAACCAAGGCATGTAACCAATGTCAGTTAAGTCAGAATTGACTTGTATGGATAATCTTAGACTTTAGTAATTACAGCTATTTATTTTAGAAAATAAGTAAGCTATATAATAGAAAAATCAGCCTGAACATGCTTTTCCTTCGCAGTAGAGGGGACTCAAAACACCTAAACCAATGCAGGACCCTGAATTTTTTTGGCAAAGGTCCATTGGCAAGTAAAGGCGTGTGCATGCAAGCGTGTTGTAGTTAAAATGACCCCTGTCAGCTGAATTTTTAGTACAATGTTAAATTTCTTGGGATAGTAACACTTCTTTTACTCATCTGGCGAGATACTGAAGCACATACATAATTCTAACCTTGTGGCTAGTCCAGTTAAGTCAGTAAATCTGTTCATGGTCTGTTTTCTGTCAAACAAACAAAGAAAAACCCCAACCTAGCAGATTTCTTCTTAAGAAGGAAAAAAAAATATTTAAAAAATTATAAGCTCTTTTAAATACACCTCCCTGTCCTCTTTGTAGAGAAAAAGCACACATCAGTCATGAGTTCTTCTAGAGGGCCCTGTAGAGCTTATTCTTGTTCCTGAGTTATTTAATATTTAAAAGCAACTAAAAGATAACAAGTAAAATAATGGGAACTTATAAGTAAGGAAACAGATGGAAATGGATCAGGAAATGGTAACAGGAAATTATTGGGATCACCTTGGTCTGAGCAACCAAAAGATATTTCATAGAACAGAACAGATATTTAGGAGCTTAGATTGTTGGCTGAATTTCTGTGTGGAATTTCTCCTCAGAAGCAGCAATTTTAT
The DNA here is from genome assembly GCF_029582105.1 of Oenanthe melanoleuca. Classification (NCBI taxonomy): domain Eukaryota; kingdom Metazoa; phylum Chordata; class Aves; order Passeriformes; family Muscicapidae; genus Oenanthe; species Oenanthe melanoleuca. Next base: position 13,002,334 of record NC_079337.1, read on the forward strand.
GTATCATACACTCCAGGCCTTCCTCAATCAGCTTTGCTGAGGTTCCAGGAGGACTTAGAACCAATGTGCATAATAAGCTGTAGAGATTCTTGTAAGAACAGAGTGATAAACATTACTGTGTTTGGTGCTAGTTCAGCCACTATTGGAACACTATGTAATGTGCTGGAAGCCAAACTCCAAGAAGTATTTCCATAAACTGAAAATGGCTCTGGGAGAAAACACCAAAGTAACTTGTCAGATTCTTGTGGCTTGAAAAAGGTGTTGGATGGTAAGGGGTCACATTCACTCCTGTCCTGTGGCACAGGACTAGATAGTCAGAGGTTCTGTTATTCATATGATATATTTCTCCTGTCAATTTTTTTCTCTTGCTGGTTGTGCTAGATTTCATCTAACAAGGTGATTCAGTTATTTTTTTAAGGGATCCAGAGAAAGGCTGTCCTTCAAAGATAGTTCCTCCTTTTTGTGAACTACTTCCAGTTGTGGAACATCCCCAAACTTACCTTTGACACCAGTCCTTGAGCCATCACTTGATCCTGGCTGATCCATCCTGCCTTCATGCTCCTTTTGGAGAATTGAAAAATATCCACAGAAAATTGTCTTCGCCTTCCATGGCTTGCATGTAGTCTTCAACTGCTTTCATTGCTTTGTTCCATTATTCCCACCCAGGTTTTTCCCTTTAAGTGGTATGGGATTTCTGCTTCAGTTCATTTTTTTCATGATTACAACCTTTTTTAACTTTTTTAACAGTTTCCAGTTTTGCATCTTTTTGGATAAATTGTCTCTGTCCTTATGCCATCCTATTCCTTTAGCACATTTCGTTCTCTGTTCCTAGAACTTACTAGAAGCTATGTGCTGTTGTCCAAGTTCTGTTTTATTAGGATAAACAAATTCATTTAATCTCCTTCATTAATCTTATCTTGGTAGGATGGATGAAATGGGTTTATCAGATGACTTATCAGAGACTTGTGTAGAAACATTCTGCTGCAACATATAAAAGCGCTAGTCCTAAAAGAAAGCATAAAATATATCTGGGGTTATTCCACACTGGAAATCCAGTGTGTTCATTGACAATATTACTGGCAAGCAGCTTGCTGCTAGGGGAAGAAAAATTTCTTGCCTACAGTTAATCTGTACAGCATATGAAATCCATGGCTCTATATTAACACATGGTCTCTGCAAATTTACTGGAGAGGGATTAAGCGAGAGTTTTTAAAAAATAATAAATTTGCCTTCAAAAAGGGCTTTTTTTTTTACTAAATGCTAAATGGTTGCAGCTGTTAAGTTCCTCCTAATTGTGGGAAAAATAGTAAAAGAAGTGGTATTTTTCATTAGGCTACCCTTTCTTTCTCTTTAAATTCTCAGGCTCATTGGGGGAAATTAATGTTTTCATTTCCAGTAATTCTTGCTTCAGACTTCTCTTGTGTATTTGGAGCTGACTTAAGACCAACAGAAGTCTGAAACAACAGTCCAATGCAAGTCTGTCATTCTTCAAGTAAAATTATTTTTGAAAGTATATTATCTGGGGCCTTAACTGATTAGGCAGCTGGAAGAAGGAACAGTGGAGTAAAACATTAGTTCTTACTGTAGACAGCATTAGACTTAGTCTCACTTCAAGAGCAGGTCAGCCCAGCTGGGGAAGGAATTCTTGCTTGATTCAATTCCCTTGACCACGTGGTAATCCATTAAGCCTCTGTTGACCATTCCCTCTCCATACTTGAGCCCTTCCTTGGCAGTATCCATGTTCACTGGCACTGGGTCTGTTCCCAAGTGGATGTTTTAAAACTTTCACTCTCATGTATATCTGTGAAAGTATGGGATCTTTTTACATGAGGGTGTAAATCCTAGGATAAACTGTGAAGCAGAAAGGAGTGTTATTGAATGCATAGCTAGAATTAAACTATTTCTGTAATTTTATGAAAAATAAGGCTTATGCCCTTATTTTCCTCTTTACCAAGATGTATGCACATATATAAATATATTTAAAAGCCTCATAAAGCATGTGAGACAAAGTTTCAGTTCAATCAGTAGTTTCCACTGCAATCTGTAGGAACTTTTGTTGATTTACTCAAAATAAAAATGCTTATTTAACCTTAAAAATATCAAGAACACCAACTCATGACTTGTCTGTTTTTACTGGAGATTCCTCTGGATGACTGGAAAAAGTTGTTCTGAGTTAAAAAAAGAATAACATGGAGAGAAAGCCAAGCTAATGCCAGAGGACAGTTTAAAACTGTTGAGGACAGATGTTTTGTGTGTTCTCTGGGTCACTTTGGGAAAAAATACGCTGCTGTGACTCCTCAGAAACTGAGTTGGTACTGACAATCTGGTTTGTTTCTTCATAAATAGAAAAGCATCGTATCAGTTACCAGTAGGAGTGTATTTAAAATTTATCTATTTAGTTATGATTAATTATGTCATTAGTTTAGTCAAGATTTAGTTAAACTGTGGGCAATCAGAAATACAGAAGACAAAAACGGAAAGAAAAATAATCCCTGTAAGCTGTGCCTTACCAAACTGGATGAAAGAAAATCAACGAGTACTTAGAAGGTTTTCACCACGTCAGACAAGTGGCTTTGAAAACATTCAAAGCATCACCTTGAAGGTTGTTTGGTTAAGCTCTGTTCTAGCATAAGTTGGACTGGGAGTAAGAAGCACGGGTGAAGATTATGACTGGAACAGAGAGAATTTTGAGGCTACCCCACAAAGAGCCCTGTATTTTAATCATGTACTGAAATGGGTAATTGTGTAATTGTCAGCCTCCAGAGCGGTGTGAGTTTAGGAAAGTGCAAAGTGTGCTGCCTTCAAGGATAACAAACATCGTAAAGTCCCAATGTGCTGTTCAATATAATTCCCAATGCCTTCCTTTCAAGACCTTCCCAAGACCTTCCAGGTCTTTCTGCGTTCCACAGAATCATCTGAGAGTGATGTGAAGGTGACAAATCAACTAAGTGATGGCAGGGTAATGTAAGTGTCATAGCACTAGGAAGAAATCAGTAAGATATTTGTGTGGAAAAAGAAAGGAAACCGTTTTCCTTAAATCTGACACTATATGCAAAGGGAGAGATCTGTCACTGAAAGTTTTAGGATTTTTAGCAGCTCAGAGGACAATTGGCTTCAGTTCCTCAAGGGGTACTCTGTGGAGAGCCAAAAATATATTTTGCTAAAGTTATGGTTCCCGCAGAGCACTGATGGGCTGTCATGGGTCTTACATGGGAAATGTGGCTTGGAGCTGGGCAAAGAGGAGAGCCTTCAGAAAGGTTTCTCTAATCCCAACAAACATGCTGGGGAGCTGTACCCGTTGGGAATTGGGATCTGCTGGAGCTCAGTAGCTCAGTCCCTAAGCTGAGAGTGCTGCTGACAAAGGGGTTCTGTCTGCCCTATAGTGTCTGTATAGGTTATATACAAGTGGGGACATTGCCTCCCTGTATGGGCTCTGCATGTGGAAGAAGCATGTGGTGCTGGGCAGGACTATCTTGAGACAACTCTTTAATACTCAGGAACTGTCCAGTATGTGGCCTGAACAGAGGTGTCTTTGGTGCCTAGAAAGCAAGTACCTAAGCCCAAAACCTGACTGAAGATTCATCACAGTGGGATGCTGATCCTCCAGGATATCATCAGCTCTTCTGAATCCTACTTATACATCCTGAAACATTCACTCTTTCTAAAACTCCTCCTGAAGTTAGTCTTTCCATCCCTGTGTGAAAAGACTCTCTTGCTAACAGTTCCTGGAAGGCAGAATTAATGAAGAAATTAGCTAAATGCTTTCTGACTGCTTTTCTGGCAATGTGGACATGCATCTGCTGCAATTGCACCTTCTAGGCCAAGTGCACATTTGATCAAAACTCAGAAGGGAAACAAAGGTTCAGCTCCTCTTCCAAGGTAATGAGTATTCACCTGGGGGAAGGAGACATTGAAGCAAGAGTTTTCTTATTATTGATGCAAATTTAACACCTTGAACAACAATGCAAGAAGACAGAAGAACACAAACAAACTCAAACCATGAAGGTGCAACTCATTCCCTATGATTAAATGTATTGTTTAATGATTTACTGAAGCTTCAGGTTTTCCTCTTTAATCTGAAAAGTCCTGAATCTCCTATGTAATGGTAGGGTATAACCTAAACATCATGACTGCAAAAAGCACCTACCTTGACTTAACCAGTTCTTTCAGTTTTCCTCAGAGAAATGACTCTTTTATGAACATGTTGTCTTCAAACTGAGGCAAAGCACTTTCCAGGCTGCTGTTGACTCCTGCAGTATGAACTTCACGGTTAAATATCTTCTACTGTAGATAAGAGTACAGACAGCACAGGCTTTGCCTTAGAATAAAGGATCCAAGGAGAGTTGTTGATTTATTAATTTTACAGTATAGGGCACAGTTACCACATTTGTTTTCTGATCTGACACTCCAGATATCAGCCCCTACCAAGAAGATAAATACCCGCAAGAAGCTGATCTTTATAGTGATACTCTGCTCTCTCCAAGCAGACTGTTTTGTCACGGCACAGTGACCCCTGCTAAAGCAAATCACTCATTTCTACTACATGAAATAGTAGCTTCTTCTGAAATAGCCGGTTCCAAGTGCTAGGTGAATGGTACTGAGATGAGTTAGCAGGCAATGCCATATATATGAAGGAATACTCTTCTTTCTCCATTCAGTGGCTGTGATGTGGAACTGCTCTTTGGAAAACCTAATAGGAGTTTTCTGCTGACACTGTGCAAAGCAGCTTTCCCACAGGGTGACATTTGAACACCCACAAACATTTACAACTGTGGGAATGCTGCAGATTTCCCTTAAACTCTAGGAAAACCACCTTGAAAGTGGTTTGTTTGCATAACTTGAGAATGTAATTTCAAAGGGGGAAGACAACTGACAGCTGTGTATTCTTACCCTCACCTGTGCTTAGCACAGAGTGTCTGGTCTGTGCATATAAATAGAGTCCTGTTATCCTAGAGCACGGCAAACACTCCAGTGATATCAGTACTGCTGTGGCTTTACCCCTTAGCATGCAGCTCCTTTCCTTTTATTAATAACCAGACACTGTGTTTAACCATTTCACTTGTACTGTAGCTCTCCTTTAAGGGACCATTTACGTGTTTTCATAGCAGTTTTACAGCCTTAATTCAGAGCTGGTGATAAATAAAGCTGTTCCCAAACTTAGAAATGCTGAGAGCCAAGAATCACAGTTTCTCAAATCTCCAAAATAAATAAGTCATGTGTCAAACTTGCCTATCCATTGGCAAGGGAGTGCCATGAACACTAATGTTTGATTGTGGATAAGGGAATGTGGATGTTGTGAAGTGTTGACTGATACAGCACTCAAGGGAATGGAAAAGAGAAAGTGGTGGAAGATGCAAAAATGTGTCAGCTGATATCTCAGTAGGGATTTTTTTTTTTTCCTGGTTCGGTGAAGATACTGTCCTGATGGGTTGCAAAGGAGAATAACTCTAATTTCCAGCAAAATCAGTTCTAGGAATTTTATTCTAGTGGTTTTGCAGTGATGCATAGTCTGAGTAACGTGAATAAGGTTTTTATTAAGTGCATATTAGGGCTGGTATCTTTGTTTTTTGTTTTTGTAGTTATGAAAGCTTTTAGTCTATGATGAATTACAACCTTTATTATCTTGATTAGAACGTCTAAGAGCTCATGTAACAGAAATGACTCTTTGGCTTGTTCTTTACTCCATTTACTTGTCTATAAATGAGGGCAACTGAATTCAAAAGGAGACGTTTCCATCTTTTTTGTTTTGTTTTGAGTACCTTTCCATGCATCTCAAGGCTTCTCTTTTCTTTTTGGTACTTCCTCTCTAGAGCTGCGCTTCTTGTTCTGATAGGATGTGTCAGTCACTTGTCCTGTTGCCTGTAAATCAGCCAGGATCATTTCCAGTAACAGAGGCCAGTGTCATGATGCACTGGCACTGGTATCCCACAACTATAAATAGATTCTTCCACAGGCCTCAGAAGGATAAATAGACATTCAGAGTTGCTGCAGTCATACAGGAGAAGAATAACAGCTCTAAAAACTAATGCCAGGACCCAGTGTTTGGTTATTCAGAGGGCTGCTTTTTCTCTCAAAGGGCTTGGCTTGTGTAACTCTAGATGTTTTAAAAATTTTTTTTAATTTAAGTTTTATTTTATTTGCCGCCTTCTGGCATGTGGGCAAACTGCTGCCACCCAGCATGTGCTGTAATGTTGGTATTAGTTTTTAGGAGGAAAAGGAAAGGTTTCATGTTGTGGTCATTTCTGGTTTTCAAGTGCCCTTTTCACAGCTTCTGTCACCACATCTGATGTGTGTGTTAGAAGGTTCCCTGTATGCTGTGTATAAGAAATCTGTTACTTGAATCAAGCAAGAATCATTTCAGTCAGGGGGACCAAGCAAGTGTTTGGAAATGCTTCATCTGGGCCTCCTTGAGTGCAGGATTTTTTGGCAACACATTAAGGATATACGTACTCTTTTCAAGAAAAGCAGCTATAGTCAGAAAACCACTACTTGCTGTGATATACATGCTAAACCTAATCCCCCTCCATGCCATCTTATAGGATACAGCAAGTCAGGTGGATATCTGCAAAAATTTCACTGAGTTTTTTTTGATTTGGAGATTTAACAGACAACTTTTGGTGAATCTTGATATGGTATCTAAAATTCCTCGATCAGCAGGTCTGCGCTGAGTCTCTGCTGGAGGTTTCTGTCCCTAAGCTGAGTCAATGAAGTCCTTGGAGTCTCAGCTACTGTAATGTGAAGCATTTTAGCTTTAAACAGTAATTAAAAAGTGTTTATTCCTTTCTTGTAAATCAGATTTAGGATTTAGGAGTAGTAGGTTTGGAAAGCAAGGTGAGGCTGGTGTATGGCTATGGCTTAAACCATCACAGCTCTATTTGCCTTTGGCCTAAGCCTGTGACAGGATAAACCTCCTAACCTTTGTTCTGGTACAAAACCAAAAATAAAGCAGAAGCCTCACTGGCTGTATGGATGACAAATAAACACAGGGCTTACAAAAGTTTAGTTTTGGCTAAAGAAACTTCCTGTGTCACACTTCCCATGTGCTCATGGAGGCATTATATTGGATGAATCTTCAAAAGGTTTTTGTCATGTACTTAATGTTTCTTATTTTTCAGGGAAAATTTCAGCAGTAGAAAAGTCAGTTTGGGTCGACTTAGATGGGTGTAATAAAACATCTGGACTGCAAAATAGATCATATTTAATTTGATCTCCTTGTGTAACATGTATAAGTTCTGGACTAGAACAAAAAGTGACCACATTTTGCCTGTGTTTGCTCAGCACTCCCATTTTTAAGGCTCTTGTTTCAACTGATTATGATGTGCCAGCTTTAAACCATTTGGCCTTGGCATTTCCATGGCATGCTTTCCCAGTAAGTGTCATTATTAGACTGAATGAAGCTTTCCAGAAACAGCAAAAATTATTCAGCTTTCTAAGATAGGTGGAAAAATATGGTTTGCCAGAAATAACTCATAGTCTCTTCAGTAAGTGGTTCTTGATATTAATTTATTTATTTATTCATCTGACATATGAGGTGTACTGAGGATTTTCTTGTTTGGTTTCTTATTTGTTTGATTTTTGGTTTTTGTTGGTTTGTTTGGGGTTTTTTTTCTGCAAAAGCAACTAACTATATCCTGACTGGAGCCTTTTTAGAGTTTGTCATATTAAATTGGCATCTATGGACAAAAGAGAGAATACTTCGAAATGCCTGGAGGATGAGATGTTATCCAGAGGTACCTGGACAAGATCAAGAAGAGAACCCACAGGAACCTCGTGAGGTTCAACAAGGTCAAATGTAAGCTGCTGCACCTGAGTTGAGACAGCCCCTAGTAATAATACAGGCTGGGGGATGAAGGGATTGATAGCATCCTTGCAGAGGAGGATATGGGGGTAAAAAAAAAAAAAACCCAAAGAGCAGCATGGCCAGCAGGTCAAGGAAGGTGATTCTGACCCTCTGCTCTGGTGAGACCCCACCTGCAGTGCTGCATCCAACTCTGGGGTCCCCAACACAGGAAGAACCTGGACCTGTTAGAATGGGTGTGGAGGAGACCAGAAGATGATAAGAGAACTGGAGCACCTCTCCTATGAAGACTGCTGAGAGAGCTGGGATAGTTCAGCATGGAGAAGGCTCCAGGGAGACCTTACAGCACCTACAATACCTGAAGGATGTACAAGAGAGCTGGGGCTGGACTGTTTAGCAGGGCCCATTGGGGTTGGACAGGGGCCAATAGCTCTGAATTAAAGGAAGATCAATTCAGACTAGATATAAGGAGGAGGGATGATGAAACTCTAACACGTTGCCATGAGAGGTGGTAGATGCCCCCTCCCTGGAACCATTCAAAGCCAGATGGGATGGGGCTCTGAGCAACCTCATCTAACAGAAGATGTCCCTGCTCATTGCAGGGATGAGCTTTAAAAGTATTTTCCTGGGGGAAGATAGGTTTGTAAGTATAGTAAGTGTAGTATAGTATAATTCCCAAAGAATTACAGCTGTACTGATTACAAAGGAGTGGAAACAGCCTTGCCTGCCCGATGAGGATGGGTGTTATAAAAGGATGGGTCAGTGAGTTGCAGTTGGAGACCCAGAGTCTGCTGCAGTTTGGGATGCAGTCTGCTGGCTGTGCTGTGAGGAGGAAGGGACATGCAGTCGTGCAAGGGACAGATAAGGTACAAAGATGCTGTGTGAGGGACTGACAGGGTCAGGTGGCTGGGTAAGGGACAGCTTGGGGTTAGCCTGTCATGCAGAAAGGAAAGGAGTCAGAGCTGTGTGAAGCTGCCTGTGAGGGAAGGAGTCAGAGGTGCCTGAGAGAACTCTGCGGAAAGAAGGCACGAAAAGTTTTTAATAAAAGACTGGTGTTGGTGCCAGTCCAGTCCGTCTCAACATAATTACTACATTTTCCCACTCAGCAGCCCATTCTGTTCCTCTAACTCTGAGACATCCCTGGTGTCCGTGCCTGCCCGTGAAACACGGCGCTGTCCTTGGGGGGAACACAGATTCTCCCTCTGGGTACACAGATTCTTTTTCTGAACACGCAGATTCTCCCTCTGGACCCGCAGATTCTCCCTCTGGACACACAGGGATCCAGATCCCGGATCGCCGCTCCCCGTGGCGGGCCCGGCGCGTGAGGCGCCCCGCGCCGCCGCTAGGTGTCGCCGTTGCTCTTCGCCGGATTCTCGGCGCCCACACTGCGAGTTTCCAGGGAGCGGGGTGCTCCATGGAATCCCAGGGTCTGCAGGGCTGGGAAAGGAGCTGAGACACCAGCGAGTCCAGCCGCTCACGCAGCACAGCCAGGTCTATCACTAAACCGCGTCCCAAAGCGCCGCGTCTGCCTCTTTTAAATACCTTCAGTGGCAGTGGCCCGAACGCTGCCCTGTCCCAACGCCTGACCCTTTCAGTGAAGGAGTTTTTCCAAACATCCAAACTTAAACCTCCCCTGGAGCATCTTGATGCCATTTCCATGCCTTGTTATCTCGGAGGAGAGCCATTGCTTCCTTTCAGGGAGCTGTAGAGAGCACAAAGGTCTCCCGAGCTCCTTTTCTCCAGGCTGAGCATCCCCAGCTCCCTCAGCCACTCTTCACAGGATTTACTCTCCAGACCCTTCCCAGCTCCGTCACCCTTCTCTGGCCTCACTCCAGCACCTCAATGTCCTCCCCCAAAGTGAGGGGCCCAGAATGGAACACAGGATTTGAGGCACAGCCTCGCCTGTTCCAAGCCCAAGGGATGATCGTGGCCCTGGTCCTGCTGGGCACAAAACACACCCGGGGAGCAAAGGTCCCTCCCAGGCTCAAGGGGTGTCTGACACAAGAACCCATGCAAAATCCCACAAGTGCGATTTTGGTTGGTTTTATCTAGAATTTAATGATTTATGGGCTGTGCTTCTTCATATTGATAAAGCATCCAAAATCTTCATCTTCCACTGAGTTCACTATGCCTGAAAAACACAAGTGGAAATAGTGGACTTGCTTGATTCTGTTCTTTCTTCCTGGAATGAATTATGATTGTCTTGGTGCCAGAAAATTAGTCACTATCACGTAATTAAGTTTATCTTTGACAGAACTTTATACTGCCATTTGTTCTGAAGTAACATGTCAGGTTACAGTTCCCAAACTGGTACAGAGTCATAGAATTGTTTGGGCTGGAAGTGGTTTTTAAAGATTACCTAATCCATACACCCTGCCGTAAGCAGGAAAAATGAGTTACACTCTGATTCAAATTTTGGACCTTCATCTCTCCTATAAATTCTGAATACTATGTAGATGAGTTTATAGCATGTTACATTCAAAAACCTGGATTAACAAAGCATTATTAAAGCTGAAACATCAAGCACAGTTGTTGAATTTAACATTGTCCATGCATCCTGTGTTTTCTCCTTTCTAGAGAAATAGAAATTATAGTGTCTGTGCATACAAACACACACTGTTTAATTTTGCCATGTCAGAATGTTTTCACCTTCACCAGGGATGGTCTTTACCTCACCACCATTCAATGCTTTGTTATATCTTCACTTAAAAAGATGAAATATGGGATTCATATTTTGACTGAATTAGTAATTTGTTGTGGACTCTTCTGTAATACTTCACAATATCCATACAAAATCAAGCAGTGTTACTGAGCAACATGGACTGTTGTGAGACAGAATTTAAAATTGTCAAACAGTTGTTAATTCTGGTGATCATAGTGAAATGTCTTGAAAAAGCTTTTCAAAGCATTCTGCATTTTTATGCTCTATTAGGCATTCAGGGAACTGCTATAATAAATTAAACTTTGGCTGAAGATGTGAGTACTCAGCAAACTTGTCCAGATGTTTCACATGGGATGTGTAAGAACTTAGACAGTTTGTGGTCATCAGGTGAGTTAAGGTTTCTGCAGAGTTCTGCCTTGTGTTATGTACAAAAGCAGATATGGAATCTCATTTTTTATGTAGCATTCAACTGTCTTGACCCTAAGAATTAACTTTTTTATTTTTGCTATAGTGATTTCCTGATTTGACACCCATCTTCTACATTATTAAAAAACAAACAAGTAAAGAAACAACAACAGCAAAAACAACAGAAAAATAAATGAGACAAAATTATAAGGACTGTAGCATTTGTTATCCCTGTAGAGCAATGTGCATAACGTGGAGCATGCACAGAAGTGAGCACATTAAAAAAAGAGCAGGCATTTTTAATCTTGGTACTACGTGTCTTAATACTTTCTTTAATTGCAAGCATAATATTGTTTTTAACACTTCATGTAATTCCCTAGGTTTTTAGAAAAGCAAAGTGAAAACATTGAACTAGATTTTGTGGAATCACAACACCCCCCACAGGGGTCATCAGCAAGATGGCAATCTCTGGATGCATCTGACAGCCATCTGCTACTTGAGCTAACAGTGTCACTGACAGCAGTAGCTGGGAGTTATTTTTTAGCTGCCTGTCAGTAGAAAGGAAGAAAGGATATGCATTCTGTGGATGCCCTAACCTCTTTTCAGGTGTGGAGAAATTTTCCCATCCAAGTTTCTGGGAAGGAAGTCTTGGCTGGTTGATTGAATCCTCAAAGGCTGAACCTTTCTGACTACTCCTCCTTTCCCTGTTTCAGCCTTCCATCTCATCCTCTTCCTCGCAACTGTATTTTGTCCTAGTATTCTTCCCTGAATCTTTCTAATTTCTCTTTATTAATTGTAGCTACCTCAGTGCTCTCTCCAGTCTCCTGGCCCACTTTTGGTTCAGCTCTCCCCAGGTGGCTGTGTTCTGAGTCCAGCCCTCTCCAGCATTAGTTTAGATTAGCTGATATCCCTCCTAAATTTACAAGTTTCCTGGTACCTCCTGATTACTGATGCCAGGCTTTTGCCCCTCAGCTTGCCATTTTCCTTTCATTTCCTCCAGCTCCAGTATCAGTTTCTCTCACCCCATCCTGCATAACAGAGTTCATTTTAAGTCTAGGACCATAGGATATTTTCCTGAATAGGACCTTCCCTGCAAGCCAAGTTATTGTCCAGCCCCTGTTTAAGTTTTTATCTTCACTTCTAATAAACTTTACATCTGTTCTTCAGCGTATTCTTTCCTAAAAGCAGTTCTCACAGAAGATACCTTCAGAGCTGTTTGAGTGAGAAGGGAGCACAGTCAAGGACTGTCTTAGATTCTGTCACAAATTTTGTAGTTAAATCAACTTGGTCATATTAAAATGAGACAGAAAGGGGACAACACATCTCTCAGCTCCTTCCCTTCAGTGCTAAGTGTCACAGTAAGGCCAGAGGGGACGACCAGATCATCTTGTTAAACTCTCATTGCTAGCCTCTATATTTCACTCCCTCCATATATACTGGAACTGATAAATTGAATTTTGACACTCAGATGATCATAGTTTCTTAAACAAAGATTGGAAAGCCTGAGGATAAACACACAGGCTTGTCTGAGAAACAGTGAATCAGTGCCTTTGTCAATATGACGGTGTTTTTCTGGGAGCTGACATGATGGCAGTGTGCAACACAGTCATGAATAGATTAAACAGGTGAAGTTATAGCATGTATGTGATGTTTTCTGTCACATTACTTGTTGCAGGACTTTTTTTCCACTATTTTCTTCTATTTTCTTCCAGTTCATCCAAAATATAAAACATGGAGATTCTGCTAATACCTTTTGTAGTTGTACAGTTGTTTTGGGGTTTTTTTCTATACAAGCAGAAGTGAGGAGCAAACTTCATTCTCATTAAGCTGAATTTTATTTTATCCTCTCCTAAGTAGAGTGCCATGTAAATACTCCATTATAAACCTGCAGAAAGCAAATAATGCCACTGAGGACATCCCTGAAAATGCATGAAAGTTAAGTAATGTGATTTGGTTAAACTTAAGTTATTCAGTTTATGTCAACTTATCTCAGCAATGAGAATAGGGGTATTTTACTTGGAAAAGCCTTGTAATATATAGATACTGATGAGTGACCTCTAAAGAGGTCTGATTTTTATGATTTTATGCATCATGCCCAGACAGTCTAACTGATTTCCAGAATTTATGTTCTCTTAAAGCTGTATCATGCTTAATTTAGAAACAATTTCATGAGTTCTGAGGGCATTAGTACACACCACTATCATGTCACGATCTGGGGTGTTCAAGTATTTTTTGCCTTTGAAATACCCTTACATTTATGAACTCTTTCTGAAACTTTCATTTTGAAAAACCCTCTTCTGAAACAACTTTCAAATAAAGAAGAAACACACAGAAGCTTGTTGGCTTTGTAACAACAACAAAATGTACATCCAAATTCTAAATAGGCCCAGTTAGAAGGACAGAGGAAGGTGACTGTGTTTGAGTTAATATTATTATTTCTCTTTTGAAAGAGCACCTGGAGACCCCATTTGTGATCAGCTGCCCACTGAGTATTACATATCCACAGACCAGCCCCAGGTATGCAGTAGGTCAGTCAAGACTAGTCCTACCTGGCCTCAGCCTATGAATAACAGAGGATTTTTGCTACCCAGTGTTTGCAGTGAAAATAGAGCTGGCAGATGGTGAAGAAACATGGAGGTGCCCTGAATTCCCACTTTATAGCTGGATAACAGAGAATACTAGGTGACTTGCCTGGTGTCACATAGGAAGTTGAGTTAGTACCAAGATTTAGAGTGAGCTTGGCTGTAAGCCTGGCCTTTTTCTTGCAGTGTCTCATAGTTAACACCCTGATCTGTGTAAAGGCTGGATACCATTGTCAGATCCTCTTTAGTTCCCTGTGAGGAAGTTATACTGCTATGAAGTAATCTTTTTTGTCTCCACCTGTAAAGGATGCACCAAGTCCCATCCTTTGGACTCATGTAAATGTGTTAGAGCAGGACTTTGCAAGTAACTTCTTCTCTAAGTCCTTACCAAGAGTGGGAAACAGCCTCATGCTAAGCAACTATATTCATAAGTGCATTTAGCAAACCAAATAAGCAAACTTCAGCAGTGATGGTTTCAAGTGTAAATTCTCATCAGGAAGTCACTCTTCACAAAGGTGTCTGCCCTTTGGACTGCCTCTGTCCAAATTTTAAATCTTTGCAGCATCCCAAAGGATTCTCACTACACATGAAGTTGGGATTTCTCTGCCTGTCCCAGCTCCTGTGCTCTGCTTTCTGTTGTTCTTAGAGTGGACCCTGCAAAATATATGAGGGAGGGTAGAAAATGCTGCTTCAACTGTTCAGTGCTTCTGATATTTGCCCAGGAACTCTGGGGTGTGGTATGACTAAATGTGTCCTATGTCCCAGAAGAATGCTCTAGCTGCCAAGCTCTCACTGGTTAGGACTGTGCTCATTTCCCTTTACTTGCCACAAAATGCAGTGGTGTTCCTGCTTATTATGCTGGGCTGATTTTTGAATCTCCGTTCAGAGAATCTACATTTCTCCACACATTAGCTTTAGGAACACAAAAGCACTTCACAGGGAGGACCATGTAGCCCAGTATTTGTGTCTTGTGCAGAGAATTTTCCGTGCAGGACATGGACAGAGCTGAAGTAAAATGAAACCTTTTTTTTTTGAGAAAAATTTGAAGAGTTGTTTTACACAAATGAAAATGGCTTTATTTTCTCTGCCTGTGTTCTCAATGGATAACAGAGTTTAGGATTTCCAACTTGTTAAGAAATCTTTGAATTTTTCATGTAATCAGAGACAAAAAAGCATTGATTCCAGATGTGTTTTCCTGTTTGTTTCAGTGGAAGCACTGAGGTTGCTTCATATTGTTATCACAGAGGTTTGCACCCAAAACTGATTGCATGCTGCATTAAAGGTGTAGATAAAAACAAGAGTAGTTTGAAAGCAAAGATACAGCTGCAATATGCAGAGGCACATATAATATATGTGTTTTTCTGCTTAAGACACATGTGAGTCAATCATTGCAAAGCTGGCACCACTTTTGGAGCAGCAATTTCAGGTTCATGGATTCACAGACTGGTGTTCTTAATTCCTCTGGAGTGTCTTTGGGAAAATACTGTGTTAATTCAACTGACTTTTGTGTCGTTTGTTGGACTTAGTCTGTGTATGGTTATCCACGTGCTTGGATGTCAGAGAAATGCAGGTGGGACATTAGCATTTAATCAACACGTTAAAAACAATCAAACAAACTTCATCTAAATAATGCTTTATTTATTTATTTTGACTGGATAGTTTTGCTTTTCAAAACTTGGGTGAAATTCAGTGCCAGACAGTTTGAGTGGTATTAATATTTTTTAAAGTTGTGTGATGTTGAGTCTTTCAAGATTTAGGTACAGAAACATTATTGAGGATGTATTCTATTTCCAGGAAAGGGGGAGGGGGAAAAAAAAAAAAAAAAAAAAGGAAATCTATTATTTAAGGAAGAAATACAGCCAGTGTGATAAAAGTGCCTTCCCACGTCTTGTGGCCAGGTGCTACGTGCATATAAATGTTTCACGTTAAGCTTTAAGATCAAGGAAGAGTCTGTGGGGAGCCTTGTTTCCTGGAGATCTGCTTGCTGGAGTAGCTCCCAAGTACTGACTTCCCATTTTTTATTTGGTTATTAAGGATGAAAGGCTACATCGTTTTCTGGAACAGTGTTCCTTGCATGCCATTATCTTTGTCCACAGCTATGAAACATTCATTTCTATAGGTTCATGTGGATGCTTAGCCTCACTCAGCTTAGCCACCGTTGACTCCTGCTTTATGTAAGTTTAATTCAAAGGATCACCTTTATGTCGTCCTGTAGACTGAACAAAAGATGGATGGTTTCATTAGTTGAGAAACTGTCTTTTTTACATACAGCTGAGTATCATGGGTCTCCAGCCTATGTAATGCAGGGCACTCTCTGGTACTGCTGAAAAGGAAACTTTGAAAGTCTAATTTTCTGCCATGGTTCACTCTGGGCAATGCATGTGTATGTGCAGCGTTACATGTCCAAATTGCCAGTAATGAAGTTTTGCATGCTCCAAATATGTACAGAACCAGGAGGAAAAATGTGATTGCAACCTATTTGTACTCAGTTTGCATCAGCAAATCGTCCCTAGGATTAGAAATTGCAGCACTTACCTATTTATCACAACAGCTCTGCACAAATATCCTTTCCAAAAATACCTTAAAAAGACTGGCATGATTAACAGCTATTTTAAATATAACAAGCTTAGTAATTTTGGGGATTTTGCTTGGATAAAAATCCTAGTTTAACTACTATATTTTTTAAATTTAACTGATTATTATATTTCTAGTAAATGCTATCAACATGAATCTTTCTGAAGTCAAAACCAGGCACTTGCCTGGCACTTACCTCTTTAAAAAATCATCTTAAAAAATTGTAATAAAAATTTTAAGCTTAGAAATTACTGCAAAATATTATTACCCATATAAATGACAGAATCATGCTAAATCAAATGTAACATGCTGCTGTAAGAGGGAAATGATAATCATTTATACAGAGGTAACAAGGAAGGCACAACAGATGCAGAAATTTAGAGTGAAACAAAACCCTTCAAAATGAGCAAAACTTGGTAGTTTATCAAGGGGAAGGGGAGTAAGAGTAAGAAGAAGTTATTTGGGGTTTTTGAGGGATGAAGGATCCAACCTATAGATATTTCTTCTACTCTGACCTGTGTGCTTCTGTCTCACTCTTTAATGTAATTAAAGGTACTGAAAACAGGTGTTAGGGAGTTGCTTGGGGAAAAGCTAATAATGGCAATCTACTGTCTGGAGAGTTTATGCTTGTGCATTTTCTCTAACATGACACTCATATCAAATATAAACTTAACAAGGACTGATCTATATTCTGTACTCTTCAGATGTTGTTACTGAATCCATTTCCTGATGGCTCTGGGGAAGAGTAATTGTGTAGCTCAAAACCAGGCACATGGTTGGTATTTTATAGAAAGGAAAACATGTTTTTGCCTGAGCCCAAGTTTTCTTTGTGGAACCATGAAGCCCATATATATATATTTATGTATGTGTATGAGTGCAGCTATATATATATATGTACAAAACTCATACTTCTTAACTCTTCTGACACAGACATCCAAGTGCTGCCAACTTTGAGTTTAGTTTACAGGATAAACACAGATAAAAGCACACTAAGCAGGGACCTGCTATCCTTGGCAGAGGAAAGAGACAGACACTCTGCATGGTCCATTGCCAGCAGCTTTTCATTGCAATAAGTACTTCAGTTTGAATACTGTTTTTAGAATAGTTCTGTCAAGTTTCTGAAAACAGTGTAGGAGTAAGAGCTCAAAGATTTCTCACAGATTTCTCAGACCTGGAAGGGAATATAGCCCATCTGAACAGAAATGAGCACTCATGCTCCTAATTTGAAAATACGTTTCCTACCTCTAAGGATGTGTTTGAGCACACTGGGGAATACATATGATTTTGTGAATACCTTCACTGAGAGAAATGATGCATCCTAAGGGTTATGTTATCAAAGGAGCTTGAAGTCTCCAGTATCCTCTGCTTTAATGTATCTTTGGATGGCAGGTTAGTATCAGTATAGGTAGTAGGAATAAATGTTTTCCTAACTTTCCTGTAAAGCATAGTGGTAGTTTTTGAGCATTTATAATAAAATGCCTCATTTGTGGTGCCCTGTGATACACATTCTACTTCGCTCTCTGCCTCAGACTCTGTGTTTAGTGCAGTAAGAATTTTGTTCATTTAAACACTTGCTATGTGTTTCATGGCCTGACATAAACTGAATATTTGGTGGGCAATTCTGATCTTGGATTCCATATTATGTCTCTCTGTGACTGCAGGGTAACTGAATTGGGGAACAATGCAAAGGCCTATGTCCTTATTTTACACCTTTATATTTTTCCCTTCCTCCATGCACTCTCATTCTAATTTCCTACGTTTCCTCTGGTCTGTTTGAGGGGTGGGTTGGGTTTTTAATTTTTCAGGAAGCTTTTTGATTCACTGTGGGTGTTTAACATTTTCCTTTCCCCCCAGACTTATGTTACACTTAACAGATGCATCAAAGTAAATATTTTTATTTCTAGTATTTTCTTTTCCTTACTGTACAGTTTCCCACTTTTTATTGTTTCTAATCATGTACTTTTGATTCTATCTATCTCATATTCTGTCATTTAACCTTTATTTTCCTTCTCTTGTTCTTCTCTGTCTTAATTTAGCTTTAATTGTTCCTATAGTAGGGTGTGATTTTTTTTTTATTCCTCCAAAATATGGAATGGTTCTCTTTCTGTTTTTTTATTAGTTCAAGTCTGAAAAATTATTTTGTTTTGTTTATTTTATAGGCTCAGTTTCCTTCTCAGCTTTCAAATTGTAGAGGGACAAGGTGGAGTTTTGTACTTCTATGAAATGATGTACATTTTGCTGGGATTTGCCCCCTATGAAGAATAAGGACCTGCACTCAAAAAAGAAACAAGTAAAGAAAAATCCAAAGTGAAGTATCCTGGAGGAGCCCCTTAAGAGCTGAAGATCACCCTTCCCTGATGTGAAAGACACGTCATTTACTCTGCTTCTAGCAGGTCAGCACTGCTGTAAGGTAAACCTTTTTTATTGACATTGTTTGTTTGGCTGTTGTTAATTTGGCAATGTTTTAGTCTGTTTGTAACTGTGAATTTCAAAGATGTGTGCTGAAAGGGAAAGGGAAGTTTTAAAAGTAGTGTTCCTGCTTGGAAAATGTACCCTGAGATAGCCAGAGCTTGGATTCAGCTGGATGCACCCTCGTGCTTTTCCTGCAAATGGAAGTGCCTGGTCATTAATACAGTGAGTCACAGTAATGTGTTATGATCTGATCTGGCATTTATAAGGAAATAGAGTGGCTGGCCTCGGATACCTCTCCTGCAGGTCACTTGTCCTAGTGATAGAGTGCTTGCTCCCCAGAGGAAGCAAAGCTGCCCATTATGTCACCTCACACCCTGGAAAAGTCTACTGATTCCGGTGCCTCTGGTTGAGATGTGCTCTCTAAACGGGGTCAGTGTTATAACTGGGAGGGGGGAGCAGCTTCAGCTGGGAGTGAGTGCTTAGAGAAATGGTATAACTGACTCTGTCAGAGATGAATAAAGAATGTAGACAAGCAGGCTTGTTTTATATTCACTTTTTTTAAAAAAATACATATATAATGATTTGTTTTTTGGATCATTGATTTATATGTCAGACAGATGAAAAGCAAAATTTCTGTGATGCCTTTATCATTATTCTGACAAGGACTGCTTTTAAGTTAAAGAGTGATAAAGAATGCCAACTTTTGACATTATTAGAACAGCCCTATCAGTTTTAATTTTCTTTTGTTTTCTTCTTGTCAAAGAAAGGCCATTAGAGATAAATTATGATCTCAAACTGGTTAATCTAGTGACGTGCATTTTTTCCCCATAAATTAACCCATCCACCTCGTAAAGCATTATATAATCTCACTGAAAAGCTAGCTACAGAAAGTAGAAATTGGTGTCATCCGTCTTTAGGCCAGGGGTTCTGAAACTCTGGGAGAGCTGCCCACAGCGGAGGCTTTGTGCCACATTGCTCAGATGGATGTGTGGGGCCGTTTGCTCTGCCTGTCGCTCTGTGTGCGCGGCGTTCGTGGCATGCCAGGCACCGCTAGAGTGTGCTCAGTCACAGCTCTGATCAGCAGCGCGCACCGCGGAGCTCGGGGAGGGCTCAGGGTTGCTGAAAGTTTATTTTTTCCACTAAATTAGGGAGCCAGTGCTCGTGTCATTATAGATCAAAGTTAGTTGACCTCATGGCATTAGCATCGGTGTATGTAAAGCACAGTTTATACATAAAGCTGGAGCATTTCATTTTGACCAGTCTGTGTGTCTACACTGGTTTCACATTTCAGGTGAGGAGTAGCTGTGCAGATTGTGACGATTTCATGCAAAAGTTTGTTTCTCTGTATCACACTTGGGCTTTGTTTATTGCTGTTCCAGAGCTATAGTTTTCCCCTTTTACTTTATTTTTCTTTATTTTTCTTCTTTCTATTAATTTATCAATTTGATGAGTGTTAAGCCATGGTGTTTTCTATAAAATATTATTGATAGCTTATAATTTGCACCTCTTTAGCCAGGCACAGTCTGCGTTTTCAAAGCCTTTATAAGCATTACCTGAATCAAGAATTACCCAATCAAGAAGACCAATATTATTAATGTATTTTGACAAGTAAACCAAGCTAGAAAATCAAATCAATTCCTTGAGACCACAAGACTGTGCAAAATCCAAGACAACATGTATCATTTGACTTCTATGCCTATGCTCAACCATAAAATGCTTGGGTTTTTCCAAATATGTTTATGATTAGCATTATTATTAAAGGGTTAGGATTAACATTCTTTTGGGAATAGATAATATGATTTCTTTATATCTGTACTAGAAGTTTTCAAGTGTAATTTATCATCCTGAGCATGTTATAATAGGACTGATACAAACAGAGAGTACACTAAAAAATTTCCTTCCTGCAGCTCAGCTGGATGCTAGCACAGATATATAAGGCAGTATGTGAAGTTTGAGAGAGAAACAAAGAACTGGCTAGCAAAGATGCTGGGAAAATTAGCAGAAAATATAGAAAATTACAAGGGGGGGTAAGGGAGAAAAAATGTGAAGAAAGATGAGTCAGGTTGGATTTACTTATACTCAGGGCCAAATTATATATTATAGATATGATATGCAGCATATAATAATTAGATTTTATCTAGTAAAATAAGGATATAGAGCCTAGAATCACCCACATTTGAAACAGAAATAAAAATAATGTCTCCTATCACAGTATGTAGACTCTGCTGTCAGTCTACCCTGTTTTTAATGCATTATGGTAATGGAATGGAAATATTCTGTATGTTTCACTATCATGATGTGATGTGATATATCAGTGTGTGTCATAGCATATCATATTATATCTATGTTATAAGAATTGAAGTATTTGGAGAGAAAATTAATTGAGCCATGAGTAGCAGCATACCTGTAGAAAGAGAGGCCCAGAATAACAATGCCATGCAGAGAGTTATTATAAATATAATCATGATATATTTTAGCTTGTAGACTGTGTTCGAAGTATCCTCTTTCAAGACTTTGGGATCACAGAATAACTTTCAGTGTTTAGTCACTTTCTGCACCAGTGATTCCATCTGATGGGGATTCAATTGATTTTTCACATCTCAGCATAAGAAGGCCCAGACTGTGCCCTCTTGCCTGTGAGTGTTTGGTGGCACCAGCAGTAAGGGATGTCAGGAAAAATGCTTTTAAGGACAAGAGCAATGAACATGGAAGGAAATAACACAGAGAGCTTTCAGGTTTCATGGAACTGCAGACATTTTTTATCTGAGTAGTTCAAAATGTGGACTTTACATAGAAAGAAGCTTTGCACAGTAAAAATCTTTACTTTTTACTTAAAACATTAAGAGAAAGAGTTTTATTGTTGCTTAGTTTGAAGCTGCATTCATTTCCTTTTACAGCTGCATTTAATATTCAACTCTTAAGCATGAAATTAATTCATATTATTTTCTCAATCCTGTTAAATGATACTCCTGAGAAGGATATCTCTCCTGGGAAGAGCAGAAGGTTAGGGACAGATGTGGGAAAAAAGTAGTTGATGCTGTGTGGGATGAGATTTCAGTTTCTGAATGTACTGTACTACCAGGCAGTATATTTGTATTAACTGCATTTAGTTGCTGTCAGAGCACTTAAAACTTTTGGACAAACTGAGAAGAAGAATATATTCTCCCTGTGTCCTTGCTGCTCTCCTTTGCACCTCTCTGATCTCAGTTTCCTAAACTGAAATGCAAACAAATAGAGGCCAGTGAGACTGAAGTGGCATTATCTGTTAGTGAAATAAAAAAATGGGACCACCAGGAACAAGCATGTTGAGAAATATCCAAGGTTTGGAACTGGATAATATTCTTTTTGTGAGGTGGGGTGGTGATTCAGAGCAGGAAGTAGTAGTGGAATTTATGTGATCATGGAAGACTTGAACTTACCCAAAGAAAAAAAATGTCCATTGAAAAACCAGGCATATGAATACCATAACTTCTTTTCCCTAATTTTTTTTCCAATAAAGTCAAGTCTTGGATATTCTCTGAAGTAAACTAATGTCGATTTTTTTATTTTTTTTTTTTTACCAAATCATCAGTAAACTAGCAAAAAATAACCATGTGTTATGCATAATTTCACTGAACAGCAAGACCTAAAGGGTCTGGACATAAAAACTTTACTCAGAGCAGGCTCCATCTTGTCCAAATCTCTCTGTGGGAAATGTGAAAAATAAATCCACAGTTCTGGGGCCCTAGAAAGGCAAACTGAAACACTGAGGCTATTTAGTAAGTGCTGGAAAACCTACATATTTGAATGGGGAGAAGGCATATATTAACTTTGAATCAAAAAAAGTTTTAGCAGCAACCAAGATGATACTATTAGGAAGGAGTATAGATCTCCCTGGAATGGGAGTCATCCTAAGCTGTGTGTTAAAAGTGAGAAGAGAACCCAGAAGGAATGCAAAAGGGGATTGATTAGGAGGAAGAATTATGCCCTGGAGGTTAAAAGATACAGAACTGAAACAAGAATGGCCAAAAGCTGTGTTAAACCAGACTTTACTGTTCATTTCAGTTCCCTGCAGAGCTCTTCAGCTGTGCAAACAAAAATTGAATGAGGAGGAAAAATTCTCATCCTGTGTCTTCTCCAAGGAGCATGCTAACACTGAATAGAGAGATGTGTTGGTGGCTTTGAAGAACACCTCACACACCTGAGAGCACATTCCTTGGTATTGAGAAATGCTAAAAAAGGGTCATTGTCTAAATACTTCCTTGTGCTTCTCCCTTTGTCAAAATCTGCACCACCAAATATTTTGGAAGCACGTCTTCAGGGAACTTGTTCTATTTGCTAGAGTATCAATAAATAAATCCCAAGCCTTCTGGCTTGCCATTCAGTGTTAGGCTGCACAGGACTTGCATGTGGCTGTGCTGTTTCAAGTAGAGAATTTGAGACTGAAATACTACTTTGCATGTATGCCAGGTGACACACTGACTTCATTTCCATAGGGGCTCTCTCAGAATGAATCTGTGGGTATGGGCAGAATTGTTATTGCAATTACTCTAAGCCACTAATAAAAGCTTTGCCACTGAAATTATCAATTTAAAATTTTATCCTTTATTTTCTCGTATGAGTTTTCAAATATATTGTAAATCGTAGTTAATGGAAAACAGATTAGTACACTGCAAGCTTTGATAAACCATGAGCAAAAAGAGAAGCTACCACTAGTGATATTGCATATTATTTCTATAACATTGTGCAACAATATCTTCATCTTGCTCTTGTTCACTCTGCTGGGTGTGTCCTCAAGTTTCCACCATGATTGTAAATATTCTTATGGAAGGACCAGCACTTCAGCAGCTCCCTGGCTTCTGTGATATAAGCACAGTTTCTTCTGCCCTGGTTTTGTCTGTAATGTGCTCTTGCTGCATGTCTGAAAGAATAGTGGATTAAAGTGAACTAGAATTATAAAACATGCTTTGTAAACAGTATCATTTCAGCAATGTTGCTCATAATGTTCAAGTACAGGATTAGGGGCTTCTTTTTCTTTGTTTTGTTTGGGTGTTTTGGGGGGTTGTTTTTTATTAAAAGGATGAGCTTCTGAAATTATCATGCAAATATCACAGATATTCCAGCACATCTGCCCTTCCTGAGCTCCTGTTTCTCTGAGATCCATATAAAATTTCACTGGGGTTTTTTTTCCGCTTTATTTTCTACCCTTAAATATTGTAAATCAAACACTCAACACATTCAAAACATATCAGTCCTTTGAATCTTCCTGGAAGACTCCCTACTGTGTTCTCTGAATTTTTAAGCCTTTCAGCCTCTCATATGACAAGTGTGTTTTCTTCCAATGGACACGTGCACAGCACAGTCTGTCGGATTTTCCCCAGCGCTGTCGCTCATAACGAACTTCAGCTTTGCTCACATCAACTTCTTTTTGAACACTGGGAGTGTTCAGGTCTTCCTCAGTGAATCCTGGAACCATAATTTTTGCACTGGAACAGTAAATGCAGATTCCTGTAGCCCCTTGGTTAATCTTTGCTCACACTCAGCTTTGCTTGCAGGCTGGAGTCGCCAAGGCAGGCAGTGTGTTTTCTGTTTCAGCCTAGCTCTGTGTGCTTCCTCTAGTGATCCAGCCACGTCAAACACTTCCTTCTGAGGGGGAGAGCTGGAATTTCCCAGGTGCCTCACAAAACGTTTAATGAAGTGTGTAGCACAACCATTTCATTACAACATATTGTGTACTTTTGCCTTTAATAACTGCATTCCTCATCTAAGATGTCTCTATAGCTTTCCAAAATGAATTACAGTGGTATTATTTTTCTCAGAATATATTTTTCCATGACAAGAATAGCACTTTCCTAAACTATTGTATTTATTAGCAACCTGTTACCCTCTGACACTACTGTCATTTTCATCAGCTTGATAAAGTAAGTATCATTTAAAATCTCTTTAAAAATTATTAAACCAGTTTTAGTGGTTTCCTTTTTTTCTTTTTTTTTTTTTTTTTTTTTTTTTTTTTTTTTTTTTTTTTTTCTGATTGTATTGCAGTCAAAAATCAGATTAGCTTGAGGGTGAAATAATTCCTGTGGTGGTACAGAGGAATCACACTGTCTGGTGAAGAACAGGCTAAATTAGAAGGTGTTGCCCATCTCAAATCAAAGTATGAATCACTGTGCTGCTCTACTGCTTCAGCTTCAGGAAGAGCTCCTGCTTCTGCTTCTTTGCTGCTTCATTGCTTTTGCACATTCCTTTCTTCTACTGCACTTTTCTGGCCACTGAAGATGTGAAGGTGTAGATCAAATTTCTAGATAGATGGGGAAGAAAAATTTAATTAATTAATTAACTTTGTTCATGGCAGATGAATTTTACCCTGTTGGAGGGATATCATCAAATCACAGAATGGTTTGGGTTGGAACAGACCGTAGAGCTCATCCAGTTCCACCCCCCCCTCCATGGGCAGGGACACCTTTCACTTGCTTGGAGCCCCATCCAGCCTGGTTTTGAACACTTCCAAGCCTGGGCATCCCCATTTTCCCTAGGCCTGTTTCAGTGCCTCACCACCCTCCCAGTATAGAATTTCTTCCTAATATTCAATCTAAACATACTCCCTTTCAGTGAAGCCAGTCCCCTTTGTCCTGCCACTACCTGCTCTTATGAATAGTCCCTCTCTCTCTTTCTTACAGGCTCCTAATGATGGCATCAGGGAATTTATCCTTTAAAAGAAAAAACAAAACAGATAAAACATGATTAATACATTGCCTCTTTGTACCTTACAGTACCTCTGCCATAAGTAAATAATCCTAATTTAATAAGCAAGTTTTAAAAACAGTTAAGTAGTTACTGGTGGACAGAGCTGTGAATTAGTTACCGCTGGCACTTCTTAGCTAGGCTGTAGAATTAAAGGCAAAGAGATTGAACTGTCTTTTGATCCAAAAGTCATCCTTTTGAAATATGCTCTTACATCTTTGGAGAAATCATGTGTGACCTAGTTGCAATGGACAGGGGTAGGATGCAAACCACTTCCAAAGAGGTCCTTTCAGCTCAATCCCCTGTAATAAGTGTCATTATGAAAAGCCTCACCCGCTGTGTAATTCAAAGGAGTTAGAAGAGTTGTGATCAAAATAATTTCATTTCTCTCATAGTTGCATAAATTTCTCAGAACAAACTATTTATTTTTCTTAAACTCTGGCTTTATTGCCCATATCTTAATTCTGTCCTTGGAGCAGCAACCAGCAATTCTACATTGAAAACAATCTGTAGTAAAAGCATTTTGCAATTAGCCTACTAGAAAATTTTGTGCATTGCTATTGTACCTCAATGTTTTCATACTTTCTGATGATGTCTCTCTCTCCAATAATTCCTGCAATTGAAGAAGAAGAAAAAAAAACTTAGAAAATTTCCTATCATTATGAATCAAGGAATTATGTCAATGAGAGAGAGAGAGAGAGAGAGAAAGAAAGAAAGAAAGAAAGAGAGAAAGAAAGAAAGAAAGAGAGAGAGAAAGGAAGAAAGGAAGAAAGGAAGAAAGGAAGAAAGGAAGAAAGGAAGAAAGGAAGAAAGAAAGAGAGAAAGAAGTGTCGACTGGTTTCTTCATGCAAGTCAGAGACAAGGGGGATGTGAAAGCACTGGGGCATTCCAGGTCTACCAAAAAATGTGAACTTGCTGAGTGTATGGTGTACATCAGCTAGAAATGAGCATTTCTACAGACAAATAGGCAGGAACTGTAGGGAACAGCGGCTTTTCTCTTGCAGGGATGAAGGCAATAAAGCTGAAAGAGATTTCTATAAACCATAAATAAAGATGATAATGTCTTTAAAAACTGTGCATATTAGGTTTTTCTAACCATTTGTTTGAATGCTTCATAAAAGCTGAAACTAAACAAAAAAGAAAAAAAAAAAAAAATAAAGTTTCTGGATATCAAATAGAACCAGTCCAACAAACAAGAAAATTGCTGAAATCCATCTGAAGACTGTGGGCTTCAGCAAGAGGGGTGATGGAAGGGAAACTGTATCCAGAAGGAAGGCTTAGCAGGAGTATCAAAATGGATCTGAGCACTTCTCTATAATCATGACACAGCTATTCAAAGATGCTTTCTTTTCATTTTTTTATTTTTTTCAAAATGGAGTTGTATCCTTATTTTCCCTTTCCCTATATTAAATTCCTTCCTTTCCCTAAATGAAGTACTTTTTTTTTCACATTGCTTTTGATCTGGGCAGCACTTCAATGGTTTTCAATCTGTATCTAGCATCCTGAATGTTTTGCCAAAAGTGTTTGACACTACTCTGCAAATCATAAGATATCTAATACTGAATCTTTCCCCCTCGTTTGTGACCTGAGTCCAGAGAAGTTCTAGTGGAACCCAGAGAATGTGGAGCCAATATTTCCATGTATTTCAAGTAAGATAAAGGTAAATTTCCATTTTAATGTAAATGTAACCTTGCCCTCCATCCCTCCCCCCAAACCCGAAACCAGCAAAGAATAAAATAAAGAGTTGATCTGAAGAGTTACATCAGTCAAATGGTTCTCCAAAGCAAGGGAGCAGCTCAAATACAATTTTAGCACCTCTGCCTTTCAGAACTCAGTTGGATGTAATGTCTACATCAAGGAACTGACAGAATGAAGCTAACTGGTGTGAAAAAAATCCACTCCTTCTGAAGAAGCTTCTAAATACCAGTTGTCTAAATCTATTGATAAGCAGGGATGCATTATTAATGAAGCCTGCAGCCTGCCTAGTGCTGCTCAGATGGTTCAAGCATTTAGTAGGAAATATTTCTGTGAAGTGCTGCAAGGAATAATGACAGTGTCTGTCTTAAATCGAACAAATGACTGTAGCAAGCTCTGGGGAGGCTCAGAGCAAGCAGATGCTTTCCAAGTGAAAGGCAGTGGGGTACCACCTGCTGTAGGCAGGCAGGCAGGAACAGTCCACTAAATATTGACTTGTTAATAATTCAAGACAACAGGAACCCCTAGCTCTTCATGGATGGCACTGCCCCTTCATCATGTGGCTTTTCATCACCCTGATGAGCAACTTGAAGAATCAGACACTGAAATGTCTTGCAGCTATTCCCCAAAGACTGGGACTCAAACTGCCATAATTCTGAATGAGAAGTTTTTGGCAGTACACAAAATCAAGAGAATTTTAAAAATGGCAGGATTAGTGCTTTAGCTAAATATTGCTACTTGCTGTGTAGTGACTCAGTCTGCAGCTTGTACAGCTCCTGAAGCAGTATGTCTGCCTTTTGTGACATTTCTGTGGCTAAGAATAATTGAGAATCCAGTTTATTAATGGTGTATTGATAGTTTTATTTGCAACAGGGAAGATCTACAAGAGGTTACTTGCAACAGGGATTCTCAGTTAATACTCTCTAAAAATGTGTTAGTATGTGTTTGAGACCCTCCAGAATTCCTACCTTCATCATGGGTGTAAAAGAGGCATTTTCAAATGAAGAATCTTCAACTGAAATATTTGAAAATTAAAAATTAGTAAATTTTTAAAAGTCAGCAAAGCTATGCAGACTTTGTGGGCTTCTTGGTTTGCTGTCAACAGCAGTTTGTCCTGCTGTAGCACTGCAGTTTATGATGAAATACAAGAGCCCCTGTGTTTGTAGTACATATCCTGGCAATTGGTGATGTTTCTTCTCTCCAAGAATCAACATTAAAAGAACATTCCAATTCCTTCCCTGGTTTTGAGTCAAGATGTTTTTCTCCCATAAATATATAATTTATTTTTGTTTTTAATTTTGAAATTATGTTTTTTATTTGCACAATTTTCCCAGCTGTCAATGAATTTCCATTTAGCTACCTGACTTCTTTGCAAACTATAGTGGATATTCTGCTGCATTTAATCAAGCTGACTAAACTTCACTTCATGATCAGTCTTAATAATTCCAAGTGAGATATGGTGGGCTCTTTCATAAAGCAAGTGATTATCTATGAGCAACTTAACTCTGAGGCACTTAAAATTACACCAAATGCACTAGTATTTCTATGGAGTGCTTCCTTTGTGTCACAGTCAGTGAAAATACCTTGTGGCTTTCCAGCACTGAGCACAAAGCTATAGCTGGAAGAGCCAGGAGTGTGTGTGACTTTCTCTGCTGCACTGTTGAGCTTCTGTTTATGGCTTTTCAATTTTTTGGTCGTCTATATGCACTCATAAAGCTCAAATTTGACAGGACTGCCATTGCTATACTGAGGCAAATATTACACTTCCTTCTGCCCCAAAAATGCAATTGCTTCTGCTACACAAAACTCCTGCTCTTTGTATGCAAAAGAGAATCAATATGAGCTTTTGCTGAAGTTTTTTTATTGCTTAGACAAAAACCTGTTTTGCAATAGATCAGTTATCTGATCAGACATTATTGCTAGAGAGTATAATTTCTTCTGCAGCTTAAAAATATCTTTATTCTGCTTGCTAGTTCTGGGATAAACTTGAAATGCCAGAGCATTGGCCTGCTGGAGTATCCTAGATGTCTCTTTCTCAGTTTTCCTAAGTGGAGATTTTGCATATTCCCTGTGACTTCAGATAAGGTAAAGATTAAAAAATGTCAAAACTTCTCATGAACAAATACATGTAAAACCAGAACCAGATGTGTATTTGTATTATGTAGGTATCTGAAAAACTTGAAGATACTGGTAGATGAGAATGTTAATTCTTATATATTTGCTTACATGTTCACTTTGCATGCAGATTATGGGGAGTCATTAAAATCTTTTGGGGATAGCCACAGGCGCTAATATTTTGTAATTTTTTTTTAAGATTTGAGAAAACCAAGTCTTTAAAAGCTAAGATCAGGGTTTAGATGACACAAGAATACAAACAGGTAACAGTAGGTCACAGACTCATGTAAGAAAGGGAGTTAGCTGGTATCTCACTTAGAGGTAATTTTTTTTGTGGAAACAGCTCTTGCCTTCCTGTCCTTTCTCCTCAAACTTGAGCCAACAGATAGGAATTAAAGCCCATTAGTAGGCTGCAATATACCTAATTTTTATCCCAGCCTTTCTCCCCTCCTGACAAGAAGAGAAGTTGTTTGTCATAATGGCAAGGATAAGTAATCACGTAGGTTCCATGGACAATTTGAACATTTAGTGATATTCAGCTATGTTGTTCAGAAAGAGAGATAAAATAGTTTAGAACTGAATATTTTTATTTTATGCTAATAAATCCAGATGGATAAAACACAGGTGAGGAGCTGTATGGCCAGCCATAATTTATGGTGAACCACCTGGCACGTGCACAGAGCTGTCTGGATGCATCCTGCCTTTGCAGACAGGAAAGCAAAGGAAAAAATGGCAAGAAATTTTCAAGTCAGGCTAAAAATTTCATCCCCAATTTTATTTTCAAATGGATGTTACTTTCAAGGTATATGACTGCAAAGTGGCATCTACATGTTTTTCTTGCCTACAATGGTATTACTAAACATTGATCACTTTTCTGCTTTCTAAATTAAGTGGTGGGATAAACAGCAATCTGGTTTTCTCAAAATATTGCTATGTGTTGTCACATCCTGAGATGTCAACAGAATATGTGACACTGTGCAGAGCTCTGTGCATGCAGTTTGCATGTTTCAATATGCTTCACGAGTAGGAGCAATAAATTGCCCAATTCCCCACCAACACTGCCAAGCAGACAGGATTTAAGGAGGAGAACATAATAGTGTGATTCAGGAGTGCCTTTGATCATGGGAAGCTTAAGCTTTTGAAATATCTTGCAACTGGCTAGCTTAGAATGAAATTTTTAAAGGCTGGAAGGATCTTAAAGCCTTCAAAGGTGTGCTTTCTGTCAAAAATGGCTATGATTGCTCTGCTGTGTGAGGCTTTGCTAACAGGAGAAATGCTTGCCTGGTACGTCAACATTAGCATCTCTGAATGCCAGAGAAGTGCTGTCAGTAAATGAGTCTAAATGGCCATTGAGCTCTGCAGCCCTGCCAGGGCCCCATCAGTGCAGCCACCAGACAGAATGTTGGGGTGATGCTGCAAGGGTCTGGGAGAAAGCACAGTTGGCAGACAATACTCTGTCCAATCCTAGATATCTGTTTGGAATCAGAAATTCCATAGTCTGCACCATAATTAAGTCTGAACGAGGCATTTCTTAAATCATTTTTCTGTGTTTTTAACCAAGCAGAAAGTAAAGCCTTCATTTTCCAGTTGCTTTAGTATGATCAGAAACAACCCTCCAAAAATCTCTACCAGAACATCAGAGGAATCCCAACACACTCTTCGCAAAAGGCTGAAAAGGGAATGGAGTAAAATATGCCTTTTTATTAATTCAGACTTCTTCTGTGATTAAAATTGTAACTAGTTTTCCTCTACAAAACCAATTTTGCTTCATCTGCTGTTACTTATGTGAGTGCTCCTTTGGCAGAGGAGAAAAAAATTGGTGGAAATTCTGCATTGTGGCAGTGCATGAGATTGCATCGCCTTGGTGACACTTGCTGCCCTGTTGCAGACTACAGCTGCTGCTCCATTTTAAAAGTCTCTATCCTGCCTTTCCTCTCATCCTTGCTGATTTTATTACTTTTGTTTCTTTCTGAAGAGAGAATAGTGGTACAGAATGCAGTAGGTTGGAATGCATATAGTCAGTGCCACCTCTTAATTTGATCTCATTTTTCTCAAATTATCTGGACTCTCCAACTCTGAACCAAAAATACCCTCAGAATTTATGCTATTAGAGATGCTAACACTTGTGCTGATTTTGCAGATAGGTTGACTAATAGGCTGAGGGGCTTTAAAATAGAAAAGGAATAAGCTGTTCCACTATGATACCTGGAAGTACATCTCAACCTGTTGCTAATCTGCCTGTGTCCTGATCCTACTGCTGATTTGTTCTTATGGTCTTGGGCATGTCCCTTCCTCTCTTCCCCTCGCAGCCTTCCAGGTTTAGGGCCTCATTTAAATTATTTCCCTGGACTGAATTGTATAAGCTGAAATGCCCAGTAAAATGAGAATCTGATTTGCTGGCTGAAGAAATTAATCACTAAGAGTTTTATGCAGTCCTGTAAGAACTCATTGGAAGGGTGTTCTGAAAGGATGCTCTGGAAGAGCTACCTACTCCTGTATCGTGATTCCTGACCAATGCAGATAAAACCACGTAGATGGAAAGTTAGTCTCAATTAAGTTAGAATGTTTATGTTCAAATTCACTTTTTCTCCATATTTGTTAAACAGTGAGAGTTCTTGGAAATCTTCTTTTTTCAAGTAAGCAAAATGAAGCAAGGGAAGTTATGTGGACTAAAATTCTTGGTACCTAGATGTTCTGTGTAAGAACCTTTAGAGGACTGAGGCTCCTACCTTGTGCAGCTTTGCAAGAGTGTAACATGAGGAAAACATACCAGACACTACTGCACCCACAAGGAAACAGACCTTCCAGAGCCTTTCAGCCTTATTTACTGACCAGCAGAAGTATATGGATGTAAAGAGAGCAGGAAGCCATTTCCACCCAGGTTTCTGTCAAGGGAGCAAGAGTGGAGAGCGTGATGTGGTATAAGCATCACACAGAATACATTAGCTCTGACTATAAATAAATGGATTTTATCATCAGTGGTGTTACAGCTGTAATGGTCTAAAGACTGAAATGAGGCAAGGCTGTAGCAAAAATAAATATCTTCCATGCAGTGCCCATACAGAGCAGCTTTCAGGTGCAGGATTCTCTTCCACATACTTCTATAACAAGGCAGAGCCACTACCCACTGCAGCAAGGGCTGGAGCCCTGAGAGCTGGTGGTAGTGGGGAACATCCTCCTCTTGTGAGGCCACCTTTCCTCTAGAAAGAGGAGGAAACAGCAAATGGACAGGGTCATAAGACTTCCATGCAAAAGGAAGCTGAAGCTCTGTACTTGGAAAGGTGATATAAGCCAGGATATATGCTTTACTAAAAATTTTAAATTTAATAAATCTTAGGAATTGTTTGTTTACAGACACTGTGTAGTTTAGTGGAGTTGGTTAAGCATTCTATCACCTCAAAGTCATGTTGTTTTGGTTTGAGAAATGCTATCTCCTGCTCCAGAAAATGACTGTTCTCTTTCAATCATTAGCAAATCACTGTCTTACCTTCACCTTCCCCCTCTGGCTTTTCACCAACTGATTGGTTGCAAACTACCTTATAATGCAGTGGGAAACTTGCTAGCACACAAAAACACATGAAGTACTGTTTTCATGATAAAAGAGAGAAAATATTCTGAACTCATTATCCATTTTGTTATATTAGACCTGAGATCACATGTTAATTCTCTCTTTAATTTTCTTTTTTTTCACCCCACTTTTTCTCAGGACTGTCACTTTATCGCATCTTTCAGAAGGGTCTGGATGCTTCTTCAAGTGAACTGATCTTTATAAATCATCTATTTTAATACTATTCTTCCTTTCTTTAGCAATATTCACTATTTGATACTAACTTTAATAATATGCTGAGAAAGAAAGTTTTAATAGCAAATTGGTCAGTGAGAACGTGGCCATGGTATTTAACCTGCTTCCATGTTCTGTTATAAAATATTCTCACCAGAAGAAGGAAACGTATTCCTTTTTTTTTTTCAATTTTCCTTTTAAAGAACTAGTGCATTTTTAAGTACATCTTAAATAAGTTTGTAATTTTGGGCATCTCAAGGTGCCAGAGCAGAGAAATGAACCATAAATGAGAAACATCAAAAGTATCTTAGAATTTTTTTTTAATATTAAAGCGATGAATCACAGGCCAAATTAACAAGTAAAGGAATCTGGCTATAATGAAATCTTTTTTTCTAACATAACACTTCATTATAAAGGGAGTTTTTCTATAATAGTAGCAAGTGTAATTACATTTTTATATATAATTAGGACATTATTATCATTTCACCATATCAAAGTTCATTATAAGACATCTCCAATGCATTTTTCATAGAGCAAAAATAAAAAGAGAACAGGGGTCCTTCAATTAAAGTGGTATAAGGACATCCACAGAGACTGAGGGAAGCTGATCAAACAGCTTAGCCCAAAAGGGACCAGGTGGAAACTCAATGCTGCTCTGGCACAGGGAAGTTGTGTTTTTACATATCCTACTTGTTATTAATTATACTCTTCACCTTTCTCTTCTACCACTACATTGTTTGAGAGAAAAAAATGCTTTAAAAGTTGTAAACCAACTGAACTGAATATGAAAGATATGAAATACATGTGTTCTATGAATCTGAGTCTTGAGATCTCCTCTACCTTCTTGTGCATATGGCTGTTAGGCCCAGAAGGTACATCTCTGCCACCAGAAGGATGTGCAGCTGGAATGCATGGGAGCTGATCCATTTTCTGGATTAGTTTCAAAGTGTTTAGGTTCTCTTTATTTGAAAAACAATTGGACCCTTTCCTCTTTCAAAAATCCCTTTTTTCCTGAGTAAGGAGAGGATTAAGGAGCTACTGAGAGCTGACACAAGAACAGTCAAATATCATATTGATTATTAGTTTTTATATTCCTCAAATACTGACAAACCTATGCATAGTTTGATTATGCCCTGCTCACTTTCCTACTCCTGTAGGATTTTGTTTGCTGAACCCCCTATACACACAAATCCCTGCATGTTTTTCTAATCCACATAACAGGTGTATTCTCTTCCACCTTCAAAATGCATGTTAAATTTCTCTGGCAAAGCTATGGGCTGGACAGTGTTTAATTTTGAATTAGCATTAGGCTGAGGGTAGTACATGCCACTTATCTATTGGTCTAGAAGCAGGAGATAGGTAGGTTAAATCACAAATAGAGTAGGAAATGGAATATTTATAGTCTTGTTTCAAGCAATATATTTCAGACCTGCATTTTGGAGAATACTTCCTATTCATTTCTGGATCTGGCAGAGGCTGGAAGTGAAACCCCATCCCACACTGCCAACAGCCCTGAGTGCCCACTGCCCTTCTGCTCACCTGAGAACAAGCTGTCAGGGAAATGCATCAGTCCTGCAGGGCTGAGAACAAGCTCAGTCCTTCTTTAGAGCAACAGTATAACACAAGTATAGTATCCCTAAATTAAAACAGATGGATGTTCTTATGTTTCATGTCTTTATTTTTTGACTTTTCCTTTTCCTTCATCTCCTAGCAACTTCCATTAATTGTTTCCATCCAGTTTGGGATTATCTCCTGTTAGCTTGTTTTCCTTTTCTCACTTCCTCTGCACTTAAAACCCTTCTACACAACCATCTATAGCCAGCCATATTATCCCCATGACTTTGCCAGATATCACCAGGATTTTTGTCCTGTCAGGACAAAAGCTAAATTTATTCAATTGTTTAAAAATGGGATAGCATTTTTAGGGATCTGCCAGTTCTCTCCTGAAAGGAGAAAAGACTGAGACAGCAATAAAGGGATGACAAAATCTTCAGACCACCTGTGTACATGTAGACAACTTCTATAAGTAACCACAGGTCTCCACTAACCTCATAGTTGTCTTTCAGGCTCTCTGTAACAGCATAAAACTTTTGAAACTAGTTTATAAGGAAAAGAATGTAGGGGCCTCAGCTTCAAGTTATGTTGCATCTTTTAGTCTCTGACACAAGAGTCTCTGTAAAGCTTTTTATTCCTGCTGTTAATTCACAAAAATACAGAGAGACTCCCCTCCTTATTTACCAAATCAGGGGAAAAAAAATATCATTAAAATATTGCCTGATATGTAGTCCTGTGAGTGGGGTTTGGATGATTTAGGAAATTAAAACCAGTGAACTAAATAGACTGTATTTACTGAGAGACTTCTTTTAACTGCTCAAAAGAAGGAAAGCTGTCATTTCATCTTAGCAATACCTGGTAAAAATCAGGTGAATTACCATTTTTAATGGTAGCATAATGGTAGCATATTTTATTAATTACATGGAGCTCATTTATTTCGTTGCACGCACAGCCAGGAAAAAAATGGTGATGTGAAAAACTCCCAAGCTTTCAAAACTCCTGCTGTGCCTTCTCTCCACAGTATTCTTTCCCTTGCAGAGTGGCTTCATTATTGGAAAAAATAAAATACTAATTTTTAGAGAGAAAGAAAAGACAGAAAATTATTTGGTAAGGAGCAAAAATGTGTGAAACCAACCATGAGAGGAGAAAGATGAAACTTCTGTATGATTATATCCCTTTATTTCCAAGAGAGTAAGGCAGTATTGATATTTTTAAGTCTGTGAAGTGTTTGCTAACACGTCAGGCTCTGCTGCAGCCTGGGCAGCTGAAGCCAAATAATCCCATTACTGTAATGCTGGTCCTCACTGCAGGGCCCACTGCCCCAGGTTCATAAAGCACTGGCCATGGCTGCAGGATTTCAACTTGGACTGATCCATGCCTGATCCATGATCTGATCCAAGCCCAGAGAATGAACAAAGTAGGCTCTTGTCTGTTTGAGAGACTGCAGATGTCCCATAACCACTCACCACTGCAGAGCCTGACTTTCAAAGCATTTATGCAGCAGCCATTTGACCTCTGGTCTTTCCTATAAAAGATTTTTTTTTTTGCATTCACATTGATACCTGGTGGCAGCACTGTGAATTTCTGGTGCAGGAGTGCTGAGCTAGAGGAAATCAAATCTCAAAGACCTCAGTCTCTGTAAGATGCTGAGAGTCCAGTTTCTTGTACTGAAACTTTTAACACTTGGACTTCTACCTGATATAAGTTGAGTTTAGTTTTCTGTGACAATGAGCATTGAGACAACTCTTCTTAGCTGCAGTTGGGAGAAGCCAATATTTTTTAGACAAAGAAGAACAGAAAGAGAATATATGGACCTGGGCATCCAAAATGCAAGGGGCCTAAAATGAAGATCAACAAAAATGTTTAGGCAAAACTTCTGTCTTGGCTTTTTTTCTCTGTAAAGTAAGGATGTTAACAGCTACATTCCTCAAGAACTAATTTTAGGAATTTTAGTATTTGTTCAAGTCCTGAAGCAATCTTGTCTCTTTAATTAAGTTATTGGGAGGGAAATGAGTTTAGTGTTAACACGGTTCTGTCTGCCTTTCCTTTTTCTAGAGAGATATTCTTGTCCCTAGTAAAAGATCCATATTGCATTTGAAATGTGGCAGGTAGGAAAACAACATGAAATACTGTCTATGGGAGCTTCTCACACACAAATATTAACACAGCTCTCTGCAAACATTGGCAGGTATTCATGACTTTATTTATACTTACATCATATTCTGGATTTTTTCTTTATGACTAGGAGTGTTAGAATAATTTTATTCCAGCAAAAGTGTGATTTTTGTTGAGCTTGATGAACTTTTTATGAATTTTAATTGGGAGGTACAGGCCTCTAGTTGTTCCTATAGCCACAATTCCTGGTGTATCCATCCTCAAGAGCTACTCTGCACAGGGAGGGTAGCATGGATGAGGGAAAGGAGCAGCACAGAGCACCCATCATTGTTTTGTCCACTAGTTAAACCTTATTTCTGACATCAGTTTCAGTCCATTAAATTCCCACTGCATTCTTTCTTTTACTGGTCTTTATCTTTAGACAGTCTCAAGATCAAGGTGATTCTGTTTTTGGAAGAGAGAAGGTACCTTTTTAAATCATTAAGGACAGATATCCCTATTGTTGGCATTCTCCTTTCCTAGGAACACATTTCATTATGAACGGATTCTTTTAAAGCTGACAATAAAGTGTTTCTAGTAATTGTTTCTCTTGGGGTTCCCTCTTCTTTCTCTTGCTGCCCAGTACAGCCAATCCACCAGTGTCCAGCCAGTGAGGCATTTCTCAGTAGATTCCCAAACATGCTCCAAATGCTCTAGCAATGAATTCTCACCCTGGCTTTGACCAGCTGAATCACTATTCAAGTGCAGAATATGCATTACCTCAATTATTATAGTATGACATTTCCTCAATTATTATATGCAACAAACAATCCATAAAGTAAACACAGAAGAAGAAATACAATTGGTCAAAGTGAAAAACCCATCTTGGAACAAAAGTGAGAGATTACTGAGAGGTACTTCAAGGACTGTAACATCCATCAGATATGTACTAGAAATAAATAAAATGATTGACCTGATGCATTACATTTATCAGTATAAGAAAATGGAAAAACTCAGTGAAGAGACACAGCCCTTGATTTGAATAAGCAGCATGATAAGCAGTATCTGGTGAAAAAAATGACAAAATCCATTTGCATAGAGCAATTCATTTATAGAAGATGGTACTGAGAGAAGCTGAGTAACAGATGCCTGCAGCTGAGGAAATAATATCTGAATTGACTGGGGAAGGACAGACTGTCTCACAACCAGGCAATTGTTTATTAAGCAGGCAACTATTTACCTTAATGTCCACATTGTAGAGTATAAATGGAAGCCTGAGAGACAATGTGGACTAAATTTTCTGTAGTAGAATATTAATGCTGCCAGCCAAATGTGCTAAGAAGGCTCCTCAAGATAAATATCCTGGTGATCAGCATGCTCAGGTCTAGTAATATGAATTTAGCAGAAACTCAAAGTAGATCATGTCTGCAATATCCTTTTGCTTCTACAAGCAAGCTAAGGAACCATAACTAAAATAGGGGGAAAACAAAAGAAGCAATGACTGCCAACAGTGTTATACAGGAGTCACTTGCTCTCTGTTATGAGTATTCTCTAAACCTAGAAAGGCTAAAGGAACAAGACAGCCACCCATACCTGAAGCATGTCTTCCTCCTAGTGAGGAAGGGCAGGCTGAGAGGCTTTTAATATCCACAAGTTTTCTGAACTAAATTGTTCCCAAGAATTTAAGGTGTCAGAGGAACAAAGATGCAATGTGGAGACAACTGCTTCATCTTGGTGCATGCTGTGTGTCACCCTGGAGCAAGTGACTGGCTGCTCCATGCACAAATGTGGGATTCAGAAGTTAGGGACAGACAAAAGAGATGCCAATGAGAAAGTGTCTGGAACATTGCTACTCCAAAGAGGACACCAGGCAGTTTTCATATAAAAACTGCTGTTATCAACAGAATGCAAATTATGAAAGTAATGAATTGGCTTTTTTAATACAAAATTTGGTCAGTTCAATTTTGCCATTTGATGATTGCAATTCAGTTTGAACATAAGTGTGACTAGTCAGAACTTCTCTTAAAGCCAGTAGGAAGTGACATAAAAATGTTTTCAATGCATGCAACTGGAGTATCTGTTACCTTTATGCCCCAATTTAGGTTAATCCAAGAAGGTAACGATTATGATTGAACCTTGAAAACAGGAGAGTTACAATATTGTAGTAAAATAAATTGAAAAGGTTCAACATGCAAGAAATACAAAAAATTTGTAAAGTCTGCAAATCTATCAACAGACAGTTTAAAAAAACAGCTGGAAACATCCAAAGATGAGAACAAGAAAAAACTAAATGTTTGTTGATCTGTCAGTCTGGTCAAACATCAGAAGCAAAGGACCCCATGTACACAGTGAGTTCAAAGAATAAGAATTATCCTGGTAACTCCCTCTAATACCCAGGCCATTGAAAGCCTGATCTCTGAAAAACAAAAACAGCTCTCAGAATTGTGAGTGCTCTGGAGTCAGCACATGCTAGCCAGACATCACCCAGGTTAGCAGTGACCTGAAAAGGAAGTTTTCCCATTGCCAAAGCAAAAGGTGCTAAATCTGTGTTTCTTTTTGGTGCCCAATGCATAAGACAAATATCAGAGCAGAGGAAAAAAAAATCAGGCACAAAGTGCATGAGATGTTGTATCTAAAAAGGAGGTCTGGACAGCCTTGTCTTCAATGAGAAATGTTTGGTTCTTCACTGTAAAACTGTTTGTATATATTTTATTATAACTGTAGATTTGTAATTATCATTATCCGTGGAGCCAGGCTGACATTTCCTAATTACATTTTTTTCCCCAGTTATCTGAACAAGTGTGGCAGTGCTGTTTAGATTAGGTTTGCTCTGTTTCACCAGGATATTTTAGAACAATGTGATTATGCATAGTTGCACCTAGCTACTACTATCATGACAAGTACAGAAGTTAAATTATGAAGCAAACGTAAGCTTTGAAGAAATTTTTATTTAATCTGTATTCCCCTGTTTCATCTGCTCATCCATCCAGCACAATCTGCATCATTATTAACCACACCATATTTCTAAAAAAGGAGTATAAAAAGTAAGACATCTGTGTTATAGCATTAATATATTCAAAGGTTTTTACTTTCATCTTCCAGGCATTAACACTATGTAAGTGCAATGTAGGCGCAACTTACAGCATCGATGAGATACCACAAGAAAAACGCACTAAGTGTCAAAAAAGAAGGAAAAGAAGATACAAGTAGACTGAGTATTATGTAAAAAGAGGACTTTTATTCATAAATAGAGCACTTTCGCCTATTGCTCCTATATATATTTATTTCTAATTGCTACCAGAATTTTTAAGGCACTGAGGCAAGCCTCCAGCAGTGTGCTGAAGGTGTGTTTGTGCTGTTATGCCCTCTGGCTTTGCTGCCAGCCTATTCCCTTAGATCAGAGCCAGAAGGCAGACTGTTTTCGAATACCGATCACCTCACCCGGACCTAATCCTTTGAGTTCTCTTTGGCATCTATTCCTTCTGCCAGTTTCCTCTTCTGTTCCTCTCTTTTCTTCTGAAGTTGACAACAAAGACATCCTCAGGGCCCTCCTTGATGTAAGACCACTCTTGATGTTGTTACAGTGTGTTTTTTTTTTTTTTTGTACCCTAAAGTTGTGCTACTTTTATATTCAGCTAGCACAATATTTGCACACCAGAAGATAAAGAAAATGAGAATATGTTACATAGAATGATAGCTTCTTTTTTATTTGTACACCTTGGTCCTTTCAGTGGAAACCTTTTTTTCTTTTTCTGTCATTCATCTACATACCTGATCAAGAACCTAAAGGTATCTTTTTACAGTCTGTGCTGCTTATATACCTTAAATTGGCCTGACCTGCCACTTTTAATTTTAAAAAGATGGCTGTATGGGATGTGGATGAATATGGAATTTCTATGAAGCACAAAACTTTTGAACGGTTCCTGTCCTCTGTGATAGTGAGTTTTAAAAGGGAAATCTCCAAAGAGCTAATTAGTAGACAAGTGGAGCTCAGGCTGAACAAAGCTGAAAAGATAGCAGATAACTAAAAGGACCTGGCCATAGCTGACAAAAATCAAAGCACTGACAGAGAGCTGGCAGTAACCTTGGGCTGCTAACTGACAGGGACAATAAAAAAAGCCTCCGAGTGTGGCAGAGAGTGACAGCCACAACCAGAGGCTCTCTGAAGAGCCTGAAACCTCCACCAAAACAAACCTTCTGCCTGGCAGCACCATACATTTTTCCTCCCACTCCAAATTGGGGAAATTGGAGCTTGTCTAAATAATTCTGCATGAATGTGAACCAAGAATGGAAATGTCCAAGACTGGGGTGCAAAGTTTAATGGCAAACCTATGAGCTGAGGGGACAAGTCTGCAAAAAATGTAAGTTTGATTGGGGGACAGTGAGGGTTTCTTTGCTTACTCTGACACTTTTGCTGGAGCAGCCACAGAGTTGCTTGTTTCTTACTCTCTGTAAACCTTAATGAGATAAACATTTAACACAAACTATGAAAGAAATTCAGTCACCATATGCTCCCTGAAATGTCATATAAAATGGAAAACAAAATTAGCTTCTCTGCAGTTGGTGGGGCAGGGGAAATGCTCATTGCTGCATTGTGTTCATAGAGGAAAATGTGCTTGATCTGATTTTAGAAGTCACTTAATAAATGGTGGCAAAGCTTTGTATTTGCGTGCCCTCACTGATAGTAAACATTTGCATACTGTGATCAACAACATCTGAAACAATGTTGAGTAAATGATCTCTCACAAACTAAGATATTGAGGAAGGGCACACATTGAAGAAACAACCATGCAAATGAGTTGTACAAAAAAAGCCATGAAGGTCATTTCAAGAGACAGAAGAGATGGTAACTGCAGGGAAACTAAGGCTGCAGAGGGCAGAGAGTATTTGTTGCTTCTGGGCATATTAATTTTAAGACAGAGATTTAACTTTATTTTCATATCTTGGTGTTCTACTTGAAACCAGTTGGTCTTTCACAGAGTGAAACAATAACGTTTTCAAAAGTGGCCAGTTCCTTTTATCCTAGAAGCTACAGTGAGCCTACTATCAACAATCCCTTTGAGTCATCGAAAATTGTAACACAATTAGGAAATGTCTTTTGTTTTTTGGAAGGGATGGAGATGATCTTGATGTTAAAGAAGCACTGAACTTTTCTTTATGGATTCCAGAAAATTTTGACAGCTCTTAAGAGTCCTTGGTTTACCCAGTCCTAAACCCATCACTGTGGCCCACTCTCTTGGATATGTGTGTTTAACTTATCTTTAAGCTAGAGGCTCAGTTAATGAAATGTCATGCATGTATTTGATGCATTAAATAAGGCTTAGAAGTATCTAAGTATCTACCTGCCCCAGATATGCAAGAAAAACTCATATACCTCAGTATTATTATTTCAATTTGCTTAAAAGCTTGAAAACATCTAAATCCTTTTTTCAAAATTAAGACTTCAGTTTCCATCTGTAGTAGTTTCCATCTGTCTGCAAACCGAAGTGAATCCAAAATAATATAGAAATTGGCTTGCAGCCTATCAACCTCATAAAAGAGATAATCTTTTGCTTCATTTATACCTGTAATTTCACACTTCAAGATTGGGAAATTATTTTATTTAGAATTGTTGAATATTTATGCTTTTGTAATTTTCACTCATCCTCCTTGTCATCTGTTTTCATTCTCAATTTCATAACACTGAAATAGCCTTTGACTATGCTTCATTTCTCCTTATTCTAAACCTAGTTCTTCCCTCTTAGTCCTTGGCCTGGCCTGTCCCTGTAAGATTTCTTTTTGCCTTCTTTCATGCTACATGCCTTACAGTCTCTTTTCAAGCCTTTGAGCTTTACTTCGTGGTTCCCACTTTCTTCTCTGCAGGCGTTCCTCATTCCTTGCCTACATATATGTCACCTGCACCTCTTGCACAGGATATGTTTCCCTTGCCTTTCCCTCAGAAAGTGACTTTACTCTTCCAAGTAATTCTTTATTCGTTTTTAGACACAACTCTGTAAACACATATAAACCAGAATGGCAAGGAAGGCCCAGCAGAACATGGCCATCACTGTAGTGTTTTCCTCTGTTTTACTGCACTGCCTTGGCAACTGCCCTCCCCTTACAAAAAGGTTCAGCCTATGTTCTTACACTGATACAGCTGAAGAGAAAAGCTTTTACAGTCTGGTTTTGTTAATCTTCATGCTTTAATTCCTCACTGGCTAAAGGGGTGCTACAGGTTAACGTGCTAACACATATATATACTAAAACCCTTGTAAATTGGTTATGGAAGGTAACACTGTACTGCATTATACTCAATGTATTCCAAATGAATGTAGTTTGTAAGGGTGACATTAATTTCTGGTAGCAACTGAAACAAAATTGGGCCAGTTTAACTGAGATTGACATTAATATATCATTGAGCAGTTAGTTATATCACATGAATTAGATATTACAAATTCAAGAATCATTTGTTATGCTTTTAATACAAATTTTCCTGACATAGGTGAGATAGAGATAAATAGCCACTCACAAAGATGTCATCTGGTCTCTTGGGTCTATACTGATGATTCCTGCTGAGAAATTGTAGCAGCAGTTTACCATGCAATAAAATGTGGAACAGGCATCCATGGTATTTGTCAGGATCTTTTATGATTGGTTCCTCTCTTTTTTAGTATTGATTTTTATAAATAGTACATGTGTGTGTTTGTGTATTGGCAGAAGAAACACCATTGAGAAACTTTGGAATCTCCTTCATTTAACTAACATTAAAAGAAATGTCATAAGGTAATGATGAGTTCTACTTTGTTGCTTCTTACAGTAGCAGGAGAACAGCTCTAAGTAATGAGGTTTTATTTTGGGTGTTAACTCAGATAAATTTCTATTTCCCTTTTCTCAGAATCACCTTGCACAGTCCTCCTAAGATGTCAGTATGTTCACTGTTCCTGTAATTACCTTTAAACTGTTGATACCTAAAAAAAAAGTTAATGTTTATTATTTGTACGTCATATTTTATTTTTGTAGATAACTTCATGTATTGCTATGCATTATTACATTAGGTCGAATTGTTCAAAATCTTTTCTCCCTGAGGTTTGTGGGAAATTAAGAGAAAATTTAGAAGTGCTGCTTTCTTGTTCTGCATTAAGGCAGAAATTCAGAAATGACAGGATTTTCCCTTGGATAAATATTTAAGTTAAAAATGTCTTCTTATTCACCAGATGCTGGCATTAGGCTGTGCTCAAGCAGTGTAATCTTTCTCAAGTGCACCTTGGTGACTCTGGGTCTTGTGGGCAGCACTTGTGTACCAGGGAGCATTCCTGGTACTTAGAGGCAGCAGGCAGGGGCTGTTTGTCCTCAGGTGTACACAACACCAGCAGTTGTTCTTGCAGCACACGGGCTTCATTTCCCTAAACAAATGTATCCACTACTCAAAAGACGCTCGCTGAACATAGTGCCCGTTTTGAAACATCCAAACATGCACTGGAGTTCAGCTCTTTATTTCCTGTATCCTTCCTGGCACGATGTGAGTCCTCCTGTCAGGCTGAGTCCTGTCCGCTGCCTCTTCCCCGGGTCTGCAGAGTGCCAGTGCGGCCTCTCCGAGGCTCTCCGTGCACACAGAACCCGGTGCATTGATGATAACTCGATGCTGCTGTGAGCCTGCGAGGACTTGTGGCCTCATGGGCCTCATCTGACTCTTCTGAAACTACTTCTACATTCCAGTGATGTAAATGAAAGCGCCCCTCTTACAGCAGCGAGAAGCTTGAAGTGCCTTTCCTTTTCATATGCACATTCCTTGAATGCTGCCTGAAATGACCAACAGCAGAATGTAAAAGAAATGAAAGCTGGAGCTCCTTCTGCCAACGAAATCCCAAATCATCTGTTACGGCAGGACTGAATATTTACTGAGGAAACATAGTCACAAAATTAAATTAATATGAGTGCTGCCAACACAGCCTCACAGAGAAAATGTAGAGAAATCTAAAAATCTCTTTTCTCCCAGTCATACTACATTGCACATCCTTCTGTAGCTGTTTCTTTATACGTATAATAAAGCTATCAGACACTGCATGCATACTTTGGTCCACCATACAGAGATTTTCCAGGGCTATCTTTAAGCAGCACCAACAAGGGATTATTTTGTGTGTATCTGGTTTGAGAGAACAGTGTCTAAAAAATGAATAC
Organism: Oenanthe melanoleuca; assembly: GCF_029582105.1. NCBI lineage: Eukaryota > Metazoa > Chordata > Aves > Passeriformes > Muscicapidae > Oenanthe > Oenanthe melanoleuca. The sequence goes on from NC_079337.1 coordinate 13,046,883, forward strand.
AAAATTTTCTCTTGTAATTTTGAATTAGTTACTGTGGCATTAGTCAAATAGGATCTTTTTCAGTCTTTTCACTGAAAGAATTTCCTTTCTTCTTTATCAAAAATTTTATTTAAATAAAAATCTTTTATTTAAATGAAAATAAATAAAACCCATGTTGCAGCTGTTGCTGTTAAGTGCATTTTAGGAAGACTAATTGTTGCTAGAGTTTTACTTTTATTATGCAGAAATGGCTTCTGGTAAAATATACCTGATGGAAAAGAAACATTTTTGTTTGAAATGTATGCAAAATATTGTTTTCCATATTTTTGTGGACATATTTGGAGCCAAGAGTGCTTTCTTCCTTCATTCACTTGGCAAATAGTCCTTTTGGAGATTCATCTCCACGCTGTTTTGCATTCAAGCCGAGCTAAATCTGATGTCTCTTCATGTCACACAGGATGTGCGTGCTTGCTTGCTGCGGTGGGATTGCTCACAGGCAAGCTTGCAGTTGCTTCCAGACTGTTTCCAAACACAGGAGTTTTATGGTTCAAGTTACTGATTAAAGGTCACTTCTCTATTTGTATTCTACTTTGACACTTCAGATGAGTTGAAATTCTTGAATTATAAAGATATTTAGGCTGCTATGAATTGTGCTGAGCAGTGAGAGCTCAGAGTTCAGCTCCCTGGTGACTGAAAAAGCCCCAGATTGTTCCCCTAGAAGCTTCAAGGGCTGATTTTTAGAAGAGACTTTGTTGAGACCAAAGCCTGCAGTTTTGGAGCAGTCTTTTAATTGACAGTGGTTCCATTAGTCTAATGCATTTTAATACCACACATAATTTTAATCTCATAAGCATATTTTATAAATCAAAAGGGAGATGTTCTGTTGTATTTAAAATTGTTCAAAAATATTAACATTATTTAAAAGAATCAAATAGCATACGGGGATAAGTATGAAATAAAAATAGGATTATGAAATAACCTCTTTGCCCAAAAAACGTTGCTCATTCACATGAAAAAATGTTAATTGCAATTAAGTGTAAACTACAATTCAGTATCAACATTCTCTGTGCTTGTCTGTTCACTGACTGCAGTAAAATGGTTCCTGAACTGGATCCAGCCTAGTGACACTCACCTACCTGTGCCTGAGGTTTTGAAATTATGCTTCTGATCTCAGGTCACCACAGCCTCATGGGGCACTGGGCTGAATTATTCTGGGACTATCAGAGCTCTTACTTTGAGGGGATGATAGCTCCTTTCTCCTTGCTTTCCCCAGGATCCATCAGATGAAAATTGATGGGAGAGTGACATGTAACTTAGGCAACATGATCTTCAAATCATATTAATGAAATTAATTTTGTGAATTTTTATTTTCATTTTTCATTTTCCTTCAATTTCTTAAATATTATCTCATCGCAAGTCTCTACATTTAATTTGTGGGGGGTAGGGGGGAAGCTGTGTGTGCATGTCCAAATAGCTGTCAGAAAGATATTTGCCAGAATTCCAGTGAACATATTGGCTGTCAATAGAACTATTCAACAGCAAAACTGCATTGAACTTAACTGAAGTCCCAGTTGTCTTCCCTTTCTTTCCACAAATTACCTTACATATATAAAAAAACCCATGAGGGAAATCTCACATACTAATTCAGGGAAATTCTTGCTTTACTCCAGTGCAAGGGAGACAAAAATATTGTCTGAAGACTCTGACTCTACACTTGGTTGGTATTATGGCTTTTGGATGCACAAATCAGGTGTGTTAACTTTGTTGCTGTGTAATGTTAAAATGTGTTGATTCTGCATAGAAATTCTCAGTGTGCTCAGTCTTTTGGCACTGAGCACCTAAAATTTATAAGTACCTCATAAATCAGATAGAAAAAGCAAAGAGTTAAGTACCAAAGCTGCATAGCAGTATACATGGCATAAAAAAAGTTATTTATTATCTCTCTTTCTAACTGTAAAGAGCATGTTAATGGCATTTGATTTTTAGTTACCTGTTGCTAACTGCTCCATTTTAGTGGGAAAGAAAAGAAACCTGCTGCAGTTTTTTAATAATTTTGCAGGTCTACAAAGACAAGAAAACAACATATTTAAATTGAGCAGAAGCAGTAGGGAACTACAGCTGGAGTTGCAGTTCACTTTTTCACTATGCTTTTATTAACATTTATTATAAGGGTGAATTTTTTTATATTCTGATCCTTGTGATCTTCAAAGTCAAGCTTTCAGTAGTTACAGGCCTACAAAGATTTTTTAAAAAGACACATATTAGGGTGGGTGGTTTGGGTTTTTTCATTTGCAAAGTGGCTGTTCTGCTTCAATTAGGCTGACTCAAAGAGTAACGTGAATTAAATCTGGAAATGCACCCCAATCAGGTAGAACACTTCTCAATCTTTAGGAGTGTATGAATTATGATAGCCTTTGGCTAATCATTTTGCAAGATTTATAGCCATTGCATATTCAGTTGCTGACTGTCAACTTTGTCAGGGCACAGAAAGACCAACATGATGAAAGAATCTGCTGCTGCAAGTGGCTTTTCTCCACTACCCTCAAAAACACATCTCACAGTGAGAAGTCAGAAAATACAGAAGAGCTCAGGCACCAAAAATGCTTTGAGTGAAAGTTCTTTGCATCTTTCTAAGAACCTGCCCAAAGATCTGTTCCAAGTGACCCTGTCTAACAATTCAGACATCTCGTATGATATAGAAATCACACAGTATAAAATCCACCAAGAGTTGATGGGTTGGTTCTCTTCACAGGTGTGTTACAGTGCTCCTCTACCTCTCAGCAGAGATATGAGAGAATTCAAGATACAAGAGAATTCAGCCCAAAAGTCTTGGCAAACATTCTTGACTCAAACACTTTGCCCTCCACTGAGACAGTAATGATATGCCCTTGATCTGACAGATGTCTTTCACAAAAAAAGAAAAAAAAAAAAAAAAAGAAAGAAAAAAAAAAAAAAAAAAAAAAAAGTGGTTATTTTCCACCAAGTGTGTTTATGCTTACCACAGGCAATGCATCAGCAGTTTAATGGTCAATAGGAAAACCTGGATTATAATTTGAAGACTTGAGTCAAAAATATGTTTCTTAAAAAGGCATAAAATTTGCCTGGGAGGACAAACATGCCAGTGAACTAATAAAAGAAATGTACAAACATGTAAATATTATTGTAAGCTGTAATGATTATGGCAACACTTTAATTCCCTAAAATTATGACTTTGCAGTCAGGATATGCTTGTGTAGACTTAGCTTGCTTATTTTGTTTGTTTTTTAATAACTACCTATTTGTTATTTTAATTAGTCACAGTCTCCACTAGTGATTCACTAACAGCACTAGACAAGAGAAGCTTCTTTATATTCTCAAATAATCCAACAAAAATTGCTTCAGAGCCATCAAACATTGTTTATTCATCTCTATCCTTCCAACAGATCTACAAACCCTTAGTAATAGTTGCAAACAGGCTATAAAAGCAGAGACACAATTGCCCCTGCCACTCTCAAAGCTGTTGAGTTGAAAATTTCTTTTCCATCAGTCCCTACGTATTCCAGAAGCAGTCTCCCCAGAAATAAACCCCAACACAGACACCCCAGAACATGTAATTTGATGTAAACCAAGAAGTGTAATATTAAAATAAGATTGATTATTCTTTTTATTTTCATAATGATAGACGCATTATTAATTCCATAGCAAAGTTGATCTCTCTTTGGTAAATAATTTTGTGTGATAGGTTGTTTAAATCTTCCATCAAGATTAGGAAATTCAAGCTTTCTCATAACTATCATAACTCCTCAGTATGAGGTAGAGTAAATTGTCTTCTACTTCAATTCATTATCAATAAATGGGAATAATAGTACATTTCACAGCAAACAGATATTAGTGAAAATGCATTGGTAAGCCTGATAGAAGCGCAAAGTATGTTCTTTAAAAAACAATCTCACTTCTCTGCTGGTGTTGATCTTTCTAAGAAAGGGTAAATAACAAATTATTCATTTTGTTTTTTAAACTTTTTGAGAGAGTTTTAGGAGAACTAGGGGCTGGGGAATTTCGAAGCTGCAAGTAAGACTTATGAAAGCAATAATTATTAAAGAGTGAATGGTAAATATAATTGCTTAAAGGAAACTGAGGCCAGATGCTTTCCTAAAATTAATCTGTGCTTTTTAATATGAACTACACATTGTTCTAACTTATCTGGATTCAGATTAGTTTAGCTATAAGAGAAGGCTGTTGTAGTTAAACCTGCAATGGATGAGCAATTTTTAAAGGTAGGAAATGACACTCTTTCCTTGAAACTGCTGCAAGCAATTCCTGTTGGTGAAAAGGGATGTATATTCCTTGGATTTCTTTTCTGAGAAAACATTTTTTCTTATGACATAGTGAAAATAAATGCAGTCCCCTACAGCCAGGTATACTGAGCATCGGACAATTGTATCCCAGACTGTAGATAGAAACACTGACAGAAAGTTTTGAAGATAAAACAACTATCTTTTAAAGACTCACTTAAGTGTTGATAAAAATAAAATGGCACATCTGAATAACACAGTTGATGCGGCTAAAGATTACGGACACAGATAAGTCACTCTTGGGACTGCTTTATTTGCAATACCTGAACAAGAGAAGGTAAAATCTTACAGACTTCTGGAAGAAGATCAGTTCAGTACAATGGACATGAATCTAATGGAGATGTCAGAGTTTCAGAGTTATTTTCAGAAAGAGAGACTATTAAAACTGTTTTTACCAATAACATCAGATTATGTACTCTCTTGTAAACCAGACAGATTACTTGCACTTGCCAAGAATGCACTGAGACTAGGAAGTGACCAAAACAGAATGAGGGTAGTTGGATATTTCTTGTCTTGGATACTGCAGAGATGTCTGTGTGTGTGTTATTTATAAAAAAAAATACATTCAGCCTAGTTACTTCAAATGGCCAAGCCTAGATTTTTCAAGCACAACAGGGCCAGGTACACCAACACAGGAGAAGGAAGGAAAAAAAGATTAAAATAAGTAGTTTAAATTAATTGCTCCATTCAGACAGATTCATGTGTTCTGTCTAGCCTGGTAGCCTTTTTCATCCACTGAAAGGTGTTGTCTAGACAGAGATACCCTGGAATTCAGGCTCAACTGATCCAAGTTAGAATAGTAACATCTATTTCTCTGAAGTGTTCTTATGTATTTACAAACAAAATGAAAGTCCTTATCCAAGTCCTACAGATGAGGAAACTAAGATGCTGAATATTATGTGATTAGAGTAAGCTTGTTCTGCTTAGAGTATGCTAAGGGACAGGGTCCACCAAACTCAGTTCTATTGCCCCTGGGTCATGTTGATGTCCCTTAGATGAGGACCACATATATGACGTGACAGTACCATATTTTTTAATGAATGGCATTAGCTGCTTAACAGAAATACTGATTTATGTTTTGGACACACAACAAAAGTGACCTCACTGACTCAAGTGAGTCAAGGTCAAGCTATATAATAATAAAGAAATTATGTATCACAAATAAAAAACTATCTGGACCTCAGATCTCAGAAATTTGCTATGGGGAAAGATACTTGAGGTTATCAGTTGTCTCTTGCTTCTCATCCTCCATCTCAACTCTAGGTCCATCTAAAACATTCCTGTGCCTTTAAACATTTCTCCCTGCACCAGAGTCACAGTTCTGAGGCTCCACAGCACTCTTCTACTGAAAGACAGTGGTCCACAGGAAGCATTGTTGGGAAACAGGAATGGGAGGCATAGAGCTTAATCCAACTTCCAACCCTGTGTCCCCGTTTTCCCATGCTGCAACAGCAACTCACAGCTCTGCCTGTTCATGGAGTTTGGAAAGACAGTCACAATGCCACAATGGCTGCTCATTCTCTCTTCCTCATCCTTAGACGTTCATCTATGACAGAATTAAGGAAGACTTAGATAGAACTGGTTACACTCCTGTTCTCTTCCCATGCACCCTAGTAGGACAACTAGTTGTATGTGTGAATGTTTGGTTTAAAATGTGAAGGTGTATGTGTTTTCCAGTCTCTTGTCTAGAACTATTCCATTTGCATTCAGTGAAGCACTCATCTCAGATCTGATTAAATACATTTTGGAATTGCTGTTGGGCAGGAAGAGATATCCTCAGGTAGGACTGGAGGCCCCACTGAAGTCAGCAGCTGTGACGTGCAGTGCTGAGCAGAGCACAACAACAACAAATATATTTGGAGCACTTGGACACACATAGTTTGAATGTACTGAGCTGCTGATTTATTAACTATACTTTCAGCTGAAGACTTGTTACAAACACCTTTCCAGAAAATTCTCGTACAAATTTAGCTAATGCACTGTATGCAGCTTGTATTAACTTTGTTTGCTGACGTCACTGACCTTCACAGCAACAGTTCCTTCTACTGAAGCAAAAACATTTTGTTTCTCCTTTTCAATTAACTGCTGCTATTACTCCAAACAATTAACTTCCACTCACTTATTCCTAGCAATTAACCCATGGAAAGCAGGAAATAAGAGCTATAAAATAACACTGAAACACAACATACTTAAGCATTGAAGCCTGGGAGCTGGAATTTTGGTCAAGTTGGTGCCTGATGTTTTAGTCTACAGCATTACAGAAATGGCTAACTGCCAGTTTAGACCCAGCATTAAAACCTGGCATAGTGTGGTTCACATGATGGGAAAGATGTAACAATCCACTCCTATGTATGTAGATGTATTTTATGGAATTTATCCAAATGTAGAGAATTGACAAGAAGGGGAATATTGTTTTTACTCTTTTTTGTTTATATACATGCTTTGTAAATTCAGATATGGAGATTGCATTCAGAAATTTGAAAGAAACTGTGTCCCAATAACTTCTTACTATTTCTTCACTGGCTGAGAATTATTTGTAGCTGTTTTTGGTGTAAATACCAATATTTAGGATCATAAGTGACCAGATAATGAACAGTTTTATTTGACAAGTTTGTGTGGTTATCACCTGAAAAAAATGTGCTGAGGAAAAAGAGCTTAGGGAGTTCAGCAGCACAGTGGATGGAATTGGAAATTCCTCTAAGATTTTCATTGTTTTCAAAATAAGCAACTACTTGAGCAGACGTGAAATTATTCATTTGCAGCCCCCAAACTCCCATAAAATGATCCCCTTTCCACTCTCCATTTGGATGACAGTGCAGTGCAGAAGAAACAAGACTGTTCACCTGATGGGCTATATGATTTTGTTCACACATATCCAGAAATAATGGAATGAGTCCCTCAAACTTCCAAAAAATAATTTTCAACCAACAGAGACTTAAACTATGAAAAATTTCACCCAGCAGCCAGAAGTTTTCAGAAAGTTATAAGCTGCTGAAAATGGGGATAGCATGGCAAACGTCACACAGTCTGAGCAGTAGTAGTCATTTTCTCTCCTACTGTAATATGTAGCTGCATAATTTATTCATGTTCCAAAATACATTAGGTAAAAGGAATAAATCCCTAGTGCTGGTAGACTTAACTCAAATTCTTTAAAAGTCAATACAGTTTCTCATGTGTAAGATTAAAATGGGGGGAGTTCCTCAATTAATTGTTTTCCAGTTGCACTAAATGAGCAAGATTCCATTTTGGTTGGAAATACAAAGTGCTTGTCAAAATGCCACTTCTTACTGAATTTCAGCTTCCTGCCCTGGGAAAACAGTCCTTAATAGCTTCCCCCTCCCTCCATTGACTAGCTCTCTTCATATTTTCTCTGCTTTTTGAAAAAATTATGGCAATCCCTATGAATAAAAATGCTTGCCTGCAAAGTATATTGTTTTAATTTAATTCTTCAGAGAGGAGAGCTCTTCACAAATTAAAACACACTCTTTTCTAGCTACTGAGCTGCAGTGCCTCCTTCTGCTTTTTTGTGATCATCTCCACTTTTCATACTAAAGTGAGTTTCTTTTGTTGTTCATTTCACAGGATTCCATGGCTTGAATTTTTGTTGGTTTATTTTTTTACATAGAAATTGGATTTTTTTTCCTCCTATATAAAAATTTATATACTTAGGATCAGAATCAGGGCAGAGTATGTATTTAATTACCCATTAATGTCTTACCCTTGGAGCATTAATGGGTAAAGACAAAGTTTCTTTTCACCAGGAAAAAATTAAGCCCCTAACGTATTTAAATCGTTTTGAGTTAATAGGCAGCATTCACTGCAAAGTTTGTTTTTGTATTACCTTTTTTCTTGAAACCATCAGAAATTTCTGTTTTACAGTAAGGATTGCAGTGTGTTCTAAGCAGGCCAGGACTTCCAAAGCATTATTTAAATGCCTCAGCTGAATACCAGCATTCTTTCATCCTATTTCACACACTGAAGTACCAAAAGGGTAAATAACTTGCAATATCATTTTTGACTGACTTGACTTTGAAAAAGGCACAACCTACACAAACAACTGAGCAGTTGTTAGGTGCTTAAGGATCTCTAAATGATCCCATATGCTAGTCAGCTAATGCTGATAATGATTATAAACACCTCAGTTCATCATATTAATGAGTTATAGCCAATAGAAAAGGACAAAATATATAACTTTTCCACAAACTTAGTTAAATGTCAAGGTTTTTAAAGGCCTAGTTAGCAAGTATATTAGATGAGATATGTCAGTTTCCCAATTTACGACTCTGACTTGTCTCTTGTGATTCCTTATAGCCTCTAGCCATTCTCCTCTTACCTGAGGCATTCTCTGGCAAAAACCTGATGCTTCCAGTCATTCTGCATTCTTGTGTTCCTTCAAAAATAATTGGACAGGCACCTCTCCATAAACAATCATCATTAGTCACATAAGGTACACAGATAAGAATACCATACAAATAAGTTTCAATAGAATGTCTTGAGCCAAATAATAATAATAATTTGGCCAGTATGCTAAAAATGTGATTGACAGGGAGTTAATGCACTTAACACTTTTTTCAGCAGGCTGTTAAAATTAGTTCCTTGATGCTCAAAAAGTCCTGCTCCCAGAAAAGTGACACCGACATTGACCAGTGAGTTTGTTGCTGTTCAGTAACCTGCTCCATTTCCAGACTATATGATTAAAGTCATTATGGGAACTGTCAGGAGGAGGGAAAAAAATGAAAACTGTCATAAGAAGCAACTCTTGGAAATCTTGGGATTTTTTTTTATAATGCTAAACTATTTTAAAATATTGTCTGTAATTTCAATATCACAATATCCAGCCATATAATAAGAATCCATGTAATAAAATAAATCCTTTGGGGTTATAGAAAAAATGGTATATATGAACATCTTTATTACATATATAACAGGAAGAAAATTAATCATGAATTTCCGTCTATGTGAAAGGAGTGAATTAGTTTACAGAAAAAAAATTCTTATTTTAAAATTTGCTATCAGAATTAAATCCTCTAAGTTAAATAAATGAAATGGAGAGTGGAGAGACAAAAGAAAAAAAAGGATTCATAATTGAAACAACTTTGATTTTTTAAAAAAAGCCTGTTGACAATGTAATGTTTTCTAACAGCAATCCTACAGAACCAATAAGATGCCTCATGAGAATGCAATAAATTAGAAAGTTAAAAATGTCCTTATTTCAACTTTCAACTTTTGTAAATTTATTTTAATATTTGATGCAATTATATATGAATAATTTTACAGAATATTTTGTGCTCTTAAATACCCACTAAATTTTGTTTTTGCTGACTCACCAATTGCACTGTAAATTGTTGTTAGTTATATAGAGATTGCAATACATGTCATGTGTTGCTCAGACATAAATTATAGTATTTGTTTTGGATTGAAAATTGATTTAACAAATTCACAAATACTTAAAGTGTTTAAAGATCAGGAGGTTTTACATTTCAGCATAATGATCTGATCCTTTCTTTACTTACATTTAAAATATTTTTATAGATTCAAGAGGGTGCTTAAGATGATAGTGTCTTTTATACAATAATATCAATACTATAATTATCTTATATTTATTTTTCTTTTCTCACCTGCTATGTCTAGGTTTTGACATTAAGAATATTGCTTTTGATATTTTCAGCATTAAAAACCACTTTATGCTTTGGTTCCATTTTACTCCCAGTCAGAAAGATCAGAAAAAGCTCAAGTCACACAGTGAGAAACTTTATCCACTGAATGAGACATTATCCATTCCACCAGACTACAAATCAAAGAGTATCTCTTAGGCTGCTTAAAAATTCATTTTAAAATCTGATCCTGATTGTACTTTTATGGTAATTTCATACCATCAATCATCCTTTTACCTTTAGTCTCTAGGTCCACTGCTTTCCCCATAGATCTCATTCTCTCTACCTCATTATAATTCTTTAGGTGAGAAAACAGGGTAAGAAACCTTAACAGAAAATGAGAGAAAGATGTAAATTTCTTGAGAAAAGTCAGGTTCACTAAGAAGCACAGCTAATGATATGTTCTGATCTAGGATTTTTTTTTTAAATTAAAAGATGGAGGGGGATAGAATCGAGTGAAAAACACATTTGCCATGCAAATAATGTGTTTGTAATCTGTATTCTAACTCAACAATATCATTTGCACAACCAAGCTGTCAAAATATCTTCTTAGACGGAATTCTTTCAAAAAAAAAAGTAAAAGAATAAAGTAAAGATTTTTGGATCTCCACAAAACTTTTCCTAATTAAGTGCTGAACTACCTAGAATTCTGTACTTTCCATTACCAATGAGGCTGAGCCATCTTTGCTAATACTATAGATTATGTGAATTGCAGTAATTAGGAAAAGGAACTAACTGAGGAGGGCTAGAAATATACTGATCAAAACCCCTTTCTTACACCTAAAATTTAAGCTACAAAATTATGTAAAATGAACATAAAACCTTTTTGGTGTGTTCAGCAGTGGTGGTGCCTTCATTAGGTTGATCACAGGGAGGGAAAGCTGCTCTGTGCTGTTCCACCAGTTCTTTGTAGCAGCTACAATTTTTTGGAAATTGTCAAAATCCAGTCTACTTGTGGTGGCTTCTGCACGAGCTGTACTTTCCCAGAAGTCAGTATTATAGTATCACTCTTTTCATTTGAATCCTGGCCATAATGAAAAGCCTTTCTTACAGCATTGGGAGATATGAGAAATAATGAAACTACTGTTCGAGACATCTGGGCTGGAAGAAAAACTATTGTTAATCACAAGGGAAAAGAAGGATTTTTCCAGCACTGTGGGCTCATCCATGTTACAGTTCCTAATGTCTTTAACAAAACGTAGCCATAAACCACGGAATTCTGGTAATAGCAATAATCCCGCCAAAATGGTTTGTTACCAGCAGTTAGTGACCAGTTTCTTAGTTAATGGCCTGAGGGGAAGGCTTTAAAAAAGCTGTATGCACTGTTTCCTCTCAGGCAATTTAACTGGCTGCATTAAACTGTATTTTCATTGAGCTTCCTAACATTTGTACTGTGATAAAATTCTAGTCAGGGAAGGGAATGAGTGATGGTGGAGTATGTCATCACTCTACTTTGTAAGAGAAACATTTAAAAAAAAGCTATCTAGTGTCTTCCTAATCTGAATAATGTTAGGACTTGGTTCTGATGGTAATAATAAATGCTAAAGTCTTTAAATATCATGTAAAATTAGGAGTAATTAGCAACTTTGTCTGAAGAAAGATGGAAGAGTCTTCAGCTTTATGATACAATGCCCTTGAAACAATCAGGAAATAAAAGAAAAAACGTGTGCTTTCACACAAAATCAAAATGCTAATATGAAATGCTCATTTATTTTCATAAACCAAGTAAAAATAGTGCCTTATTTGGAGGAGTATCACACTATAGCATGATACTTGATAATATTAAAAAGTTAATAAAACGTGAGTATAGGAGGGCACATAAAGCAATTAATATACAGTTTTCATTTGTATTTTACTGAGTTAATATATTGTTTCACAAAGTGTTTTCAACTATGTCACTGATGTACTAACTTACACAAGTGGGAATTTCTTTAAAATATACATGCTTTATCCATACTTTATAAAAAGCATTTTCAGCAGATGAAAATATTGTACAGCACAGTGCTCTATTGAAAGGTAAAACAAGAATACTCCTTCACTATTTTAGTTGTGTAACAAGCCGTAAGTCAGTCAAATCCATAAACAACCCTATGCTGATTCCTCTGCCTGCTCCACAACTCACTGGGCTTAAATGGCATTTCTTCGTTTTTTGCTCACATGGGTAAAAAAACTCATTAATCAGAAATTTTTTCCCAAGTATGGCAATAAAGTCAAAGGAATGATTGGCATTACACAGAACACTCAGTAACATACACATAGGAATACAGGCTCTCATTAGGCACAGCATATTTAAAACAAAAAAAAACAAAATACTGTACATCTTTGCTTGCACTGTATAGGAGGCAGGAATGGCAGGGAAAAGAACCACATGTAGGGAAGTGGGGGTGAATGGAGAGAATTTGAGGGTTCTGGAATCCCAGCAGGAATGGAAGGAATCAGCTCTAGGGAAACTCTGACAACCTGCCTTACTGCTTTGGGGAAAGATGGCAGAATCCCACGGGAAGCTGCTTCTGTGCAGGACATTGAAGTAAGGATTTGTTAGGACAGAATTTCTCTGTTTGTGCACAGCCTGGTGCCATTATTCAGCCACAGGTAAGACAGTGAAACGGGCTTTTACATGAATCTTGCTTTTATTAAAGTGATATTAGAGCTTTTTTTTTTTACTCTCAGGTCCCAGTTCAAGTCTCTCTACCGCCCACCACTCCACAGAGAGAATCCTCTTCCCAGTAATTTGGGATCTACCATAGCTATTACAAGGACTAGACTGATTTCACAAAACTATCAGTGGTTTAAAACTGCACTCTTGGGCTGAGGTGGGCTCCTTCTAACTGTGTCATCTAACTATAAAGTCAACTGAATCATGGAGAGTAGAATACCCTAGGCAAATATTTAGAAATACAGACATGGTACTCATTGGAAACACACCACTCATGCAGTTATATCACTCATAGAGCATCTTAAGTAAATAAATAGGGGTAAAAAACAGCATTAAAAATTACCAAGATAGAAATATTAGGTAGCAATCCTGGAATTTTTCCATAGTTATGTGGAAACTGGAAAAGGACAAAGAAAACTATCAAAAAGTGGAGAGAAGGGCTTTATGATTTGAGAGCAGAAACAAAGATTATCTTGTGAAGGAAAGGCTGAATACACTTGGGAAAGGCCCTAATAAAGAAAAATACTTATTTTAAAGGTTAGACCTTATGTTGCATTTACAATTTACAATTACAAACTAAGACACTGTTCTTTAATAACAAAATAGTAACTGCCCCTTTTTTGTTGTTTACTGTGTGTGTGATATAAAGGGAGTTTAAAGGCCTTTTGTTTTTTGGTGTTTTCATGGCCTTCTTAATCCTCAAAATATCAGATATTAATTCAGGTTTTGCTGGAGGACGTTTTTGTGGATGTACCTCCTGTACCTTAATTGAAGTGATAAGAGAGAAGGGACTGAACATTTAATAATACATTCTTTCTTCAAAAAATTAATGAAACAAGAGTATGAAACATTAATGGAATTACTTCATATTAAACTATCCAGAGAAAGTGCTAAACATAAAGGGCCTCATTGTTGAGGTGACGGTATAGGTTAAGTGCTCTGTTTGCACGGAAGGGGATTGGAGGAATCTGGGCTCCCCTGGACATTGTTTCATCTCTCTCCCCTACAAGGGGCTGAGCTGTTACATCCACTTGTCTGAGGCCAGGCAAGGTTTCAAAACATCAGACTGAAGACTAGTTCTTTTGAGCTGAGGGACACCTCAGTTCAAAAGCTGAGCAGGAAGAGAGAGTGGACTAAAAGCACAAGAAAGAGATGAGAGAGAAGAAAGGGACTTTCTTGGCATCGAGTTGTCTTGGTGCTGTCTGATTTGAATATTTTGAAAGCAGAATTACTGCAATTTGGATAATCTCTGTTAAAAATAAAACAGTGTTCATGTTGAGTTCAAAGACACCTAGAAGCTGTCGCATTTCTCTTTTGACTGTAGAAATTTTAGAGCCATTGTAAAATCCTGATTTTGCTATGGCTTTGAATGCAGCAGCATTGGTTTCACACTGAGCTGACAACAGAAGACATCTGATGTAGAAAAAGTTCCTACCTCTGCGAGCCTCTTTAGAAAGAGTTACGCTGGCAATAGCAACTTGATTTCTAGACAATTTTCTCACACTGATGATGAGCAACAGCTGATGACTGAAGTTAGAATTTGAAGAAATTGCAGCTGGTGGCTTTTGTGTTTAACATTATTGTGGTAATTTACAAACTGCCAGGTAAAAAACTAACCATTTTAAGGTTACTTCTTCAGGGCATTCTGTCATTAGGATGACTGTATTCCCTAGCAGTTGTTCTGCTGGAAGTTGTTAGCTCAGGAGGACAGGCAGACAAGTGCCCTGCTGGTGCCAAAGCAGTGACTCTTTGCTTACTTGGTTTGCTCCTGTCATTCTCCAAAGAACTCTCAACTTGTTTCACTTCCCAATGTTTTATTTAAATCTCAGTGAGATAATGGATCATGGGAAAAGACGACCTATTTCATGGCTGAACCTGCTTTCAAATCTGCAAGCTCAAACAGAATTGCTTAATGTTATGTGACCCTTTGCTCTGCCTGCTCTGTCAAAGCTTTGGCCATATCCTGCCCAAGTGGTCAGTGATTAAGAGATCTCTGCCATGATTTCTGGATTAGAAATGGTGTGAAAATACAGCTCTTCCATTAAAAAAAAAAAAATGAAACAGAGAAACACACAAGTTGGTTTTGTTTAAAATCTTTTTCTACTTTACTCCTCATGCTAATACATTTGTGACAAATATTATTTTCCTGGATGACACTTGTACAGTCGGTCTATAGGAAATGTCAGCCAGAGAAAAAAAAATCCTGCATTAATCTGCATTCTGAAAGACTCCTCATTATTTCTCATCCAAACTAGGAGCTTACTAAATAACAAAATAGAATGCAAATAATTAAATAATGCAATTAAGCTCATATAAATTTGGAGCCGTCCAGAAATAGCAGGGGGAAATTGCACACCATATTTATAGGTGTATATATGATTTATAAAATAAAAAAATGATGGGGTATTGATTTTATCCACACTTTACATTCTTATCACTCATGTAGTTAAATAAATATCTAAATTAAGGTGATGCTATGCTATGGAACAACGTACAGTGATGAAATCAATGGAATCTGTCAGGGGTCATCTTCATGGACCCTTTCAAAACAGATTTCTGTATGGGAATAACAGTGGGGGATAAAAAGGGAAGTTCAAAAATATCAACCATGTATGAGATTTAAAAATGAATAAGGGTAATTTCTCCATCTTTTTAGCAGATTAGATTGCACCTAAAGTCTGCAAGAAGTTATTTCCCAAATTTTTGTTCTGAAAAGTGGGACAATGAGCAATCATTCCTCGGTGACTTTCTTCATACTAGTAATGATTATACCAGCCGCCAGTTACTCCTCTTTTATCAACACTTTCTAGTTTATGTCAGCCTTTCTCTTACCAAAACTCTTCCCTAACTTCAATTGTCTCCATGAACCCTTGGATGGACCCTTGGATCCCCCCAAGGATGGGGGAATGTCATGGAAAACAGAGGAACTTTATACATAGTCCTAGTCCCCTAAAAAATGAGGAATGCCCTCTATGCCAGTCTAGTCCTGCCTTGCCTTAGGAATATAAAACTGCAGTTTCATAAATGTCCTGGTCCAGAAACTGAGGTACAGTCTGAAACATTACAGAGTGTCTGTACAATTTTCTTTAACAAGAAAATTGCTGTTTTAAAGGGATTTTTCTTCATACTTCATTTTAAATGGAAGGTTCAGAAAGTTCCTGATATCAAAATCAAAAAGAGTCCTAGGGAAAGAAGAAACATTTTTTGACTATCTTAGAAACAATCCAATTTAAGCTTAGAGCAGAAGATACCCAGTTCAGAAGGTTAAACTCATCCCCTTGGGAACAAAGAGATGTGTATGCATGGCCACGTAGAGGGAAGAGTCCTTAGTTTGGAAACTAGGAAAAAAAGCAATTGCACAGCAGATATTGACAGAACATAATAAGTAACTTTGTGTAAATCATTTCAAATAGATTAGAAAACATCTGCATGCGGACAAGTGGCATTTATCTAAATATTAGAGTCCCTTTCTTAAGTCAGCTTGTGAAGTTCACGCAGTTGTAAAACACCAAGAAATGAGTCTCGGGCAAAAGCCTTTCATATAGCTGAGAATTTAAAATTAATTATTTTAAAGTTAATAAAATCAGTCAAACTTAAAATTCAAATAATTTTACATTGAATCTTTAGTCTATTATGCAGGTAAACATAAATGAAACTCAATACAACTGTGGGAATTAGTAACAGAGAGAATATCTAAGGAAGAAGAAATTAGTTATTTTGCTAACATGCTACAAATCATGGGAAATATTCTCAATTTTAAATTATTTGAAGGGTGTTTGACACTACAGTAGAGAGCAATCAAATAATAAGACGCAGTTTTCTCTGCCTTCCAAAGGGTTCCTCTTTATCTTCAGTATCCTGCTCAGATTGAGTAGTCAGATCTGACTACTGCATCCTATTTTCAACCAATCCCTTAAGTCCTGGTGGTCTTCAGCCTTCTGAGAGTATTTTTATTCTTTCCTAAATTTAAGGACTTTAGAGAGAGCATTTGGGAAGTTGAATTAAATTTTAATTTGTTTCTTCCTAATTTGTTATATTGTTGACATGCCAAAAGAAAGTTGGAAGCTGCTTACAGGTATTTATAAAGTGAATTATCTTTTTAACCTACAAATGGGCGCCACTAGCAATGAAAGCCTCTCCCTTATGTACCAAATCACGAGCAACATGCCCAGGACATTTTAGACACCTCAGGAAAGTGTTTCAGAAGTTTCTGTTCTACAAAAACCATGACAGTATGACATGAAGAGTGATCTCTGCTGAGAAGAGCAGCAAAAGTGCTGCTCATAATCGTGAGGGCAACTTTGCCCACAAAAACAAGTAAAGCAGAAGGCACTGAAGTTACTCACATGGAGTTGCAAAGGTCCAGGTGTGCGTGTGATGCACAGCCCAGTAGCTCCTCTGCTCCACAGCCATGGCAGCAATGTCAATAACACACAGCCCATCCTACGTGTCTGAGAATCCACACAAGAGAATGCTCTGAAGAGTCTTGACAAGCAGTGCCCTGGGAGTTATTTTGCTTTCAAGAGGCTGACTGCATTCTTTGTGCTTCTGGCAGCATCACTAAAAAAAAATTTAAAAATAAAATTTAAAAAACCGAGGCATTCTTGGATCTCAATTTTGTTTTCTATTGTTGAAAATTATTTCTGAAACCAAAAGAATACAGCCTTGCATATGGTAGACTGGAACTACAATGTTAAAAAGATCAAAAACTTATTTGGGCTGGTAAACTGAGCAAACACAGTATGGAAGTTAAAGAGAAAACATATATAGAAACTATGCTTTTAGACATCAGATTTTTGAGAGGGGGCATGTCTTAGGGTAAAAGAAATTTAACATACTTTTCCATCATTTTTTTTTAATAAATTTTAAATTCTCTGTGCATACTTTGGGGAAAATTCAAAATTTAACTCAAATTTGAAAAGCATAGATAGCTCGTTTCTATGATATGTTTCCCCCCTCCTTTTTTTCTTTTTATCTGTTTCTCCTGTTGACAAAAAGTCAACAACTTTCAGTGTAGTATTTTTCTAGTGTCACAAATGTGACCTTGATCACCCTTTCTTCTGCTAAGTTTTCAGAACCTTCTTGTCACAGCCAGCGATACTTTTCCAGAATAATACTAAACAGCTTGAGAATTTATTCAGTCTTCAGTTCTAACTATTTTTTTTCTGCTCCCTCTGATCAATCTGTCTTGAGTGCTGCTTTACCCTGGTGTATTGTTTTCTTTCCTGCCCATATTTCTGAACAAGTCTATTTAGATAGTCTGTTTCATCAATTTTAACATCAAACTCTATCATTACCTGTTTTGCCTTAAAAAAAAAATAAAATTTGTGGAATCCCATAACATCCTAACTTCAGAGCAGCTGTCTACCTAGTAAAATAAAGACACAAATTCATAATCATGTGTTGGCATCCCTGGTTAGTAAAACCCAGCTAGCTCTGGAAACAATAGCCCAACAAAGGAGGGTGCAGCACGAGCTTTGCAAGGCAGGAGTGCACTGAATCCTTTTCCCAGGATCCTTGGAAAAACTGCACTTGGCTGTGCAAAGCCTACACAGCCCTTGATCTGACCACAGAAAACAAGGAACTGTTCTTTCATGAGGGCCTTATTCAGTGTTCTAGATTTGAAACTTCTTTTTTCCTAATTGTATTTAATTCATGCACTGTCTCTGCCACTGCAGATCCCATCTACTGTCCTGAAACAGAAGCATGAGCTGTGAGTGTAGTCAAATACTTTGTTAATAATCTTTTTTATCTCAAAATAACACAGTGCAGTATCATAATTTTACTAAATCCTGTTCTGCACTGTTTAAGTAACATCCCTTTTTTATCCTCCTAAGAGGATAAATACACCAGCCAAATCAGGCAGAAACAGATGTCCTTTCTTTATGATAACTTTTCTCTTACGTATATGACAATATGACACAATCTTCCCTGTATGGATGCTTCCTTCTCACTCTTCTATCTACTGGTTTACACTTGGAAACAGTTCTACGTAGTCTTTGCCCCTTTTCATAGCCAGACACAGTTCTATGGTTGAGTACTAATATTTTTCCTTTTTTTTCTTTCTTTTCTGTTTTTTAGTTGAGTATTTGTTGCTGCATTTTAAAGTGCTATTCAAATCTGGAACACAATACATTGATGAGCTGGTAGATTTAATATGTGCATATAAAACCACATATATATTTATATATGCTAATCCATTTAGAACACCCCTTATTTAGGAAATGTATTATTAATTATGATCTCAATAATGGCAAAACAACTAAAAATCAATGCACTATGAATAATTCTAAAAGTAAAGATATTTCAGGTATGAACTCTGAAACATCTGTTTTCCTGACTTTCCTTACTTGTAGAATAATTCTGAAAATCTCATTGGTTTCATTTTTTTCCTATTTCCATCACATGATACAGTAAGTGAAAGGAGGTCATAGGCCATGTTCTCAGCTTATGAAAAATGGCATGGCTAAGTGAGAGATCCTTTATGCTAGCTGAGAATCTAGCCCCACATTTCTAAACACTACTCACTTACTATTTAGAACATATTTTTAATTTAAAGAGTATAAGCCAATGAAGTTTGGTATATATACACAGGAAGCTGTGAAGCATACTGCCTGTAATTACAAAAATGAATTTATATGGGGCCATGAAGTTTTTTGCCATGCCAAAATCTTATGGGGTTTCTTAAACATAAATCCTCTGTTCTCCTATAAGTCTACCTACTCTGCTGGAATTTCCTTCTCAGAAAAAATTCCTTTTTCCAGCATTAGTTGCTCCTTTATCTCAGCTCTTGCATTGCTGTATGAAAAGGTCAGCTCCAAGCAACACTACTGTGTGTTATTCCCTCGAACTAGTACAGGATCTCTCTTCTCATCTCTGCTGGATGCAGCAGTGCTGGCTTCTCTTCCTTCTGAAGAGGCTTAGGAAGAGCACTCTTCTCCATTTCAGAGTCTGACGCTTTCCTACCTTTTTACTGAGAAAAGAATAAAGCATAAACATCAGCACCTTCTTCTAACACGGCACCAATTCCTTGGCACCCACACAAATAAATCAAAGCCACAACTATTAATGGGGTTTTTTTGCGACTGAGATGATATGCTAAAAGGATACTTTGTGTTCCCCTCCCTTAAGAGAAATACCAGATAAACTGTTACTCTCTTTAAATGGTGCCTGATTGAAGTTCTTTAACATGTGGAATAGAAAAAGCAGCAAGAAAATAGTTCCTTTATAAGGTTATTCCCACCTGGCAGTTCAAAACTGTCCTACCAAAACAAGCTGAGAATGGAAAGTCTGTTTACATGTTATATCTGCTCTGGACATCTCACCTACCCTTCATAACTTCCAAACACTGTACTTGGCAACCCTGAGATCAGTCCACTACATATCCAGTTGTATTTACCTGCAGTTTCACTCTCCTTTTCTCACACAATACCCAGTCTGACAGTGCTTTTTCTCTCTTTTCTCTCCAGAGGTTTATTCAACAGGTTTCTAATAATTTACCCTTTTCCACTAATATTAGTTATTCTTCTTTTTCGCATTCTAACTAATATTTTTAAACCTTTTACCCTCCTTCACACTTCCTGATGTTTCTTTGCTAACCATTCAAATTTCTTTGAACTACTTCTTTCCTGTCAGAAGTTTATTCTCCTTCTCTTTCGATCTTTTTCTCAATGTCCATCTTTGTTGCAATCCATATATTTTTCTGAAAAGTCATCCTCAGTTTCACATACATCCTTTTCCAAAGGACTTTTAGTTCTTGAAGTTTTATCCTTGCTCTTCCTAATGGTAAGTTTCAGGTCACGTCAAAACACTGATGAACGAATATCTACAAATTCAAACTAAAAGTACAGTTTGTTACAGTGGATCTTTTCAGTGTTTTAAGTCTCTTCTTGCTTTAAAAGTTCCTTTACTGTATTTGGAGAGGCTTGAACTGACAGCATGAACTGACACCAGTGGTTGTAAAGGTAAATTATGAAGTGCACCAGCAATGGTTTCATATCTTACACAGCCTTGTCCAAGATTATCCTACACAAAGCAATTTGGGCATTTTCTCCCAACTAATAACTAGCAGCATCTAACCTGTATAATTAGAGAACAATATAACCACTTCAATTTCACCAATTAACATTTCATTTACTAGCCATGAGTATCTCTTTTGTCTTTTAAGATTAAATGAGTCGGTTTTATAGTTAGTGTTTTTGTAGTACAACAAAATTCTAGGCAACATAAGCACAGAACAAGGTGAAGACATGGTATCACAGAAAAAGGAGCCTTCTACTTCAATGAATAATTCATTTGTGAGCCACAGAGGCCATAAAAAATCTGAGAACAATAAATAAATATAATCTGCACCACAAAGCTCTAGAGTGCTGAGTGGGGGTTACTCACTTGAGCCCAAAGACAGTGATAACAGTTTGGTTCTGGCTTCCATACCGAAAGCTCCAGCACTATGTTAATATAATAAAAGCCGTGATCAGATCCCTTCAACCTCAGGTGCTGCAGCAGAAAAGCTGCTTTAAATTGTTTCTAAAACAACTGAAGAAAATAAGTAGTACATTTTGCTAATCCAAGCTGATGAGAAGAATGTAGAAAATTAAGAGACTTTTACTCCAAAAAGATCTTTGGTGGCTGAAGGCAATGAGTGTAGGAAATTTACTGTGGGCTATAATAATTGCTGCCTGCCCTGGGAAACGGCATCAAGGCCAGAGCAGTCATGGCTCCATGCAAGCACATCCTCTAATTATTGAAAAACCTGTGTAGAGTCTCAATGTTAATCAGTCTCTCAGAGACTTCAGCTTTATGTAGTTAGTGCAGATTTATGGCATTTTCCTTTTCTTGTTATTAAAACTGATATTTCACAAGGAAGAAACTATCTCCAGACAACTGTTAAAATGCAAAGTTTCAGCCATAAAAGAGAACTGCAGAATTATTCTGAGACTATTCCACAGAGAACCCAAACAAGAAGGGTATGAAACAAAACATCAAAGACACACAGAAAAATGGAAAAAGATGAGACTTTAAAATATTAACTAAAGATGCAACAGTTGGCCTATAGATTCAAGAGGTTATAGTGTAATTAATTAAGTGCTTGTTACAATTAGGGAAATAAACAGTGCATATGCTAATGCAACATGAATAATACATAACTATAAAAAGTAAAACAAATTGAGAGGTTTGTACAGTCACATTACCGGAGTCATTTGCATTATTGTATCAATGATGTACTTAAAAAACAAACACAGAACTTCAAAAAACTATTGCAAGGCCAGAGTTTGCTTCCTTTTACGAGTGCTGCAGTAATAATGTAATGTACAAATTCTGATTATTCCACTGAGATGATTTTATATTATATTTTGTCCCTAATGCTAGAGCAACTTTAAAACATTATACACAGTGGTCTTGGGCAAATAATATATTTAATCAATATTTCAGATTTTCTACCAGCTGGGTCTGCAGATTTCTGGAAAATAAAGTGGGAAATGTTGTGTGTCTCAAGATCTTTTCTCTTACTCTTACATATTACATCAATCTCTACTTTGCAGAAGTACCTGCCACTTCATAAATAGATGAATCCTGGGAGAGTTCAGAGAAATGAAACCACAAAAATTGTGAACTTGTATGCCACTGACAGGATTTGAGAAGGGCTTGGAGGTGGGGAGGGCAATAGACGTGTTATTCACACCTCATTTGGTTGTCATCTTTCTGAAAAATATGAAATAATAGATCTAATTATCTACAGGTTTTAATTTACTGGTGATTGCTCACTGTGCTCTTCAGTGGCCTAAATTAGCATAAAAATAATCTTTCTGGAAAGATGTGCATAAAGACTGCATAAAAACTGACCATAGGTTGTACTTATAACCCAAAAGTGGCACGTTTATTCTGTCTAGAAAAAGACTGTGCAAGATACCCAATTATCTATATGAGAACAGGAAGTTCAAAAGATGTAACTGGAATAAGCAGTGGGAATGCCTGAATCAGAGTATAAGACTGGAATCAAAAAAGGAGTTGCAAACTGACACCTGACATCAGCTCTTTATTCCATTTAAGATGCTAATACTTGAAAAGAAAATAAGGACTAAAATACCATAGCCATATATGCAGGAAAGATGCTGAATCATTTGAAGTACAAAAAATTGTATGCAAAAGCAAGCAATGTGCTCAACAATTCTCTTACCAGCATAGAAAGCTCTTAGATGTAAAGACATATGGGATGTTATTTTAGACTGACTTGCAGCTGTAACCCTAAATATGGTCGTATGAGAACTTACATCATGTTATGCACTCAACAGCGAATCACAGCTGCAGATTTTGCTGCCTGATTTACTCTGAAGGTGCCATCAGTTACAACAATGAAAATACATTAAAGCATTCGAGTGTTTTGTCTTCTGTAAAGATTATGACCTAGTCCTACTCACTACCAGAATAAACACTTCTCATTTCAAGATTGAACTTGAACAAACACCAGCTAATCCTGGGAGGGAAAACATGCAATGGAATTGGTATTTTATTCCCCTAATGGCATTTGAAAAGTGCATCCCCATGTGAAGTTGGCTGTTACCAATGCAACAAATACTGCAATAATTGTGGCAATAGCAAATGGGGATAACAAGGGCAGCGTGGAAAGCTGTGTGTGCTGCTATGTTTGTGAGCCAGGCTGTGCTGGCTTTGACTGAGGCAGAGTTTATATTCTTTCAGTGGCTGGTATGGATCTGTACTTTGGATTTGTACTAAACACAGGGTTGATAATGTGGAGATGTTTTCTATTGCCACACTGCCAAGGGGGTGTTGGAAGGTGGAAAGAGACACAGCCAGGATGGGTAACCTCAGCTGACCAAAGGGATGTTCCAGACCATGTGACATGCTCAGTGTATAAAGTGAGGGGGTAAAACGAGGAAGTAGGGAATGTTTGGAGGGATGTTTGTCTTCCCAAGTCACCTCTGACCTGTGATGGGTCCCTCCTCTCCTGTAGATGGCTTAACCTGCTGGTCCGTGGAAAGCAGGAAATTACTTCCTTGTTTTGTTCTTTGCTTTTTGTGGGTTTTGCTTTCCCTGTTAAACTGTCTTTATCTCAAACCATGAGTTTTCCAGCTTTTACCTTCCCAATTCTAATTCTGCTGGTGGGGGAGTGAGCACTGGGCTGCCTGGGGCTGGGTTGCTGGCTGGGGTTAAATGATGACACAGGCAAAAGTAGTTAGACCAGTGATTACTAATTAAACTTATAACTCAGATGTCTATCAAAGAACAAAACCACTCCATAATACTTGATGTTTTGCATTTAGCACTTTATATCCGCATATTCTTAGTGGTGTGAAATTCTGTTTGGCAGCATTAGCTACCACTTTCTGCCTTAGTAATAAGATCCACATGCAGAAAAATCTGATGTCTTCCTCACCCTTTTATACTAACAACATGCTGAAATGCAACTATATGTAGATTATATAAATATAGACAGGGAAGTCTAGATTTTCACACTTGTTTGTCTATCTGCATAATTGTATCTTTGCACTTTATTATTTACCTGTTTACCTCACAGCACATTAATTTAAAAACATGAATAACTGAGTTTTACTGGGTGAAATATGAAGTGCCACCTTTATAAAATACTGTATTCTACAGCAATTACTGAAAACTGCAGTATTGCTCTTATTACTTTGAGTGTCTGAAGTCATTGCTACAGAAATCCTGTACTATTATTACTAATGGAGAAGAAATACTTGATTTGTGTAGATACATAAAATTTTCAACCCCGAAATTTTTTTAACCCACAGGAAAATTAAAAATAGTTAATCAATTTTACTTTCAAATGATACATACAATTATCAGGCATATTTATACTCTGCTTCAACTTTTATGCAAACATAAAAAAGTATAGCACTTCTATTTATTCAACAATACAATATTATCAATTACTGAAAATACAGCTGGCTGCTTTGTAGATATAAACAGAAATTGTTTTATTCTGAAGACTTGCTTCACTGCTTTTCTAACTTGCCAGTTGTTGGCCTTATAATAATAAGAGATTAGCTCACCTTTTAAAATAAATACAAGATTTTTGGATAAGAAACTGTTTGACTGAGCAGAATCTTTTAAGACTGAGTGGCAGATTTGATTAGCGTTTCTTCACTTACAAATGAAACAGATACTCTGCAAAGACTTAAAACTTTTAAACCAAAATTGTTCCATTAAGCAATCAGTGACCGTATAAGAACAGATGTGTGATTTTCATTTTATTTCATTATTTAATGAAGCTTCCTTCATTTTATTTTATAAACCATCTACAATTTTATGTTGATATCTTGCTTTTGCCACTACTTTTACTTGACATATGTGGTGTCATGATGTGTCTTCATTTAAGTAAATAAGTGATCTGAGACGAACGTTTCTTGACTAAATCTTTCCTGGGAGGAACAAAATATGTAATTTTTGCTTACCTTCCTCATGGATATGACTGTCATAATCTGTATGACCTGCTTTTCTGGGCATGCCTGCCAGTGTTTCTGTGTGTTGTGCTGCTCTGTTTACCTACTCCCTATCTATATGGATACAGAATTACGTCTCTCTTCAAAAGACACCATAAAAATACTGAGAAGAATATAGTAAGATAAAGACAGCAAAAAAAAAGGACTACTCTTTCAGGGAGAAAGTCCATGCTGCTATGAGTTCTAGAAAAACAAATATTTAGCTGTAAATGAGGGAAAGAAACACCAATACTTGAGAGAAAACACAAGGCACAAGGAAGGAGAATTATCAGCAGAAACAAGCTTCATCTTCAGAAACAAGCCAGGCAGCTGCCTGTATCTCACACCATTTTCCCAGCTTTTTATATTGTTATAATCAAGGTGGGATGTCTACAAAGCCTGTATTTCATATACTTCAGTCACCACATTTCTCTGCTGTGATACTTAAAGAACATTTGCCAATTAATTTGCAGCTAAGAAAAGAAAGAAATTCCTGATGGCTCCTGGGGAGCTTGTCTTTGTGAAGTCTTTCTTGGTTGAGAAGCAGGGACCCAGCTCTCAGGGGAGCATGCAGAACAGGGAAGTTGCACGCTGAGGCTGAGAACAGAGGCCAAAAGGCAGTGCCTGAACTTGCTCAGATTCAAGAGGGCAAGGATTCCTTACGAGGCCTTGAGGAGAGCTCAGAGGCAAAGTTCACAGGGTGGACAAGAAGGCAGCTGTTAAAATTACAAAAATAGATGATTATAAGATCACAATGTAGGTCCTTATAAACCTATATTATGCAAGATTCTTAACCCTGGCTCTATTTAAACTGTTATGGCAGAGAAGACTGCTTCTGCAAAGCAGAAGCATCTTGGCTGAATCCTCCATACTGGTTCTGGAGACCAGAAATTTTTCTCAACAAATCCAACACCAAGGACAGATGGGTGCTGACATTACAATATATCATCCAGGAGGAGTTAATGTTGAATTCCATTATGGACATTAGTTTCCAATCTTTCTTGCAGTAAACTCAAATTATTATCTTTACTATTGCCATAAACCATCTCCCAGCAGGCCATGTTACTAAACTACAATTTCAGTTCAGCTTGTTCCCATGTACTTAGCTCAAACTGTTTAAATAACATTGTTCAAAGAAATTATCATTAATCTCACTGTAAGAACATCTATCTGGCAACACTTAAGACAAAGCTGAAACTGATGTTGTTACAACACAAAGGTAACGGGTTGTTATAGAATCATAGAGCCATAGAATGTTAAGGCTTGGAACAGACCTTAAAGATGACCTAGTTCCACCCCACTGCCATGGGCTAGGACATCTTCCACTAGACCAGGTCGCTTAAGATCTTATCCAACCTGGTCTTGTACACTTCCAGGGATGGGGCATTCACAGCTTCTCTGGGCAGCCTGTACCAGCATATCACCACTCTCACATTAAAGAATTTCTTCCTAGGATCTAACCTAAATTGCCTTAAATTTTCTGAATTTCCTATCACTGCAGTTCCTACTAAAGAGTTCCTTTCTGGCTTCCCTGTAGCCCTGCTATAGCTTGGAAAGTCACTACAAGGTTGCAACACAACCTTCTCTTATGCAAACTGAACAGACCAAATTTTCTCAGCTTGTCTTCATAGAAGAGGTGCTCCAGTCCTCTTATCAACTTCACGTCTTTCCTCTGGATTTGCTCTAACAGTTCCATGTCCTTACGTTAGCAGTACCAGAACTGTGCTCAGTGCTCCAGGTCATGAAGGTTTTGAATTCATGATCAAGTCCCTAGAAAAGCCACCCTTAGCATCATCCTTTCTGGAGCTGGGTGAGACATTTAAAATTCAGAACACCTGTAAATTTGTGGGAAATGATGGTCAGGATAGAGCAAGATAGACAACATTCCTGAATTCTCTGCATCTGAGGAAAGCATGTTGTAAAAATGCTACACAGATGTGTACTACAATTACAACAGTGTGAAATTTGTCCATGGAAGAATGCCAAGAACATCTGTTTTCAATAAATATGTTCTCTCAAAGCCTAATTCATGAGAAACTGTCACAAATGTCTGTTTCACATTTAGGAGAGAATGTGACTCAACAGTTTGGGCCTTGCGGCCACCACAAGACAAAGGCATTTACGTCAAGGCCTACTGCAACTGCACGTAGATCCAAGTTCTGCTTTTGGCATTGTGATAATGCTTTTTTTCAGGATTTATGGCCCTAAGCTGTCATTTCCAGATGCTGCCTTCTGCTTTACTTTCCAAAAGATTTTACTTTGACCAGATAAGCAAGCAAAATAAGGGTAAGGGTAGACTAGACTAGTATTAACTTGAGTTGCACTTGGACATCCCTGTAGACTGAGGGACAGTAAATATCACCTTCATCTGTGAACACTTTGTTTTGAGACAGATCCATAAAGAATAAGTGAAGCCAGTAGGTTTTCCTGGGAAACTCCTGCTTCCCTGTTCTGGACATCTTACAGGCAGCTAAAAATCTTCCTCTTCTTTGGATGGTAGTGAAGGAAATCAAGCAAATGTTTCTGATTCCAGTAAAGTATCATTCCAACAGCAGCACTTCACAGAATTCTCTGACTTTTTCAGTTCAGTTATTATTTTTGTATTATCTGGTAATTTAGATACAGTTATTGTAGACTCTTCAGCCTGTGTTAGATATTCTCTGTACTCCCCAGAGTTTTGTATCCTGTTTTATACTTCTTCTCTTGTTTTTATCAGTTGTCACCTATTGTGCCTCAGTATTTTACTCTCGGGTACTTCAATTATATATGAATGTGATGTGCTTCACAGCAGCTACTTTCCATTTGCCATCTAAACATCTTTGTAAATGAATGTAGTAACCTACATTTAACTTCACAGGCAGTTGTGCAAGTCTATTGCATTTCAGCTTTTGGGTTTTGGTTATTTTGTCTCCTTGCTTTTATTTGATAATTGATTTCTAGGGTTTTTTTTTAAAAAAAACCTCTACTTTCCAAATAAAAAATAAAATTAGAAAAGAGAAAAAAAAAAAAAAAACTGGTTAGGAAACTCACAGAGCCTATTCCTAAACCTGAAGGGAAAGAGGCTAGCTTGGGATATTAAAGGGCTCATCTCTAAGGTTTAATCATATTGGCTCCCTTGGTAGTACTCATTTACTGAAGTTCAGGATTTTTTTAAGAAAAGTTCTATTACAAGACAAGGTAGCTTGTCTGGTTTCAATGTCTTAGCAGAACTAATTATTTGCAAAGCATTGGTAATATCTCACCAGACTGATTTTCAGAAGTGCTTTCATCCCATAAGTAAGCAGAATCTGCTTTCCCTGTACTCCTATAAATAAGACACTTTGAAACAGAGAGGCAAGATTCTTGCTGTAGTATTACCTATGGAGATAAAAGCCAGTTAAAGAAGGTAGCAGGCACATGAGCTGGCATTAACATTTATAGGAATATCCTTTGACTTATTTCCAGAAAATATCTGCAATCTCTGAGACACAAATATTTGTTTGATACTTTTGTAATTTTTTAATGGAAATATAAATACACTGACGGAAAATCAAGTATATCTCACGTCATGCTTCCTTGTGCTCCTTATACACTATCACAGGATAGTGAAATAAAATTTAATATCAAGTTCTTATAACTTTGAGATTGGGCTCTAAGTCTTATAAATTATATGAAATAAGAATCAGTGCACTACATTATAGAAACCATTTTTATTTTTATCAGGCTTTGTTTTTTCCCCTCAGCTACTTGTCAGATATCTTTGCTCCAGTCTACAATATTTAGAAAATGTTCTGGATAGAAAACATATGCTGAAGAAAAATGACTTGCCCACAAACCTGATGGCTGACCACAAAATGTTTTAAAGTTACTTCACAGAGCAGATAATGATCTTCTCAAACACATGGAAAGTAGAGGGCTTTTGTGGAAAACTGAATTTTAGACTAATATAATAGTTTCTTATGCAGTCATCTTGCTGCTTGAATCTAAAAATACATTTAATACAATATGCCAGTATTCAGAAGAATATATAAAACAATAAGCATATAATCTTGCAGGGAAAAAAGATCCCAGTGCTAGAAGAACAGAAAATAAGTGTATTGAACAAAAATAATTCAAAAGAGAAGCCTTCAATTTATAGCAATAATACATCATATTTGTTTGGATTTTTGCTTTTCTGAATCCCATGAGAACCTAACATATCTTCTACACTATTTTGAAATAGCTTTGAAAGTAAATAATTTGGTAGGACTTTTTAAATCATTAACCCCTGATTTGAGTGGCAGTCTGACTAATCAGGAAAACAGCATGAACAAATGTTAAGTAAATACAAATCAAAACACATCAAGAAATAAATGTCTGGAAAAAAAGCCCCAGCAACACACTAGGGAATTCTCTGACTTCAAATCTGTGTAAATACAGATTGAACTTAAGATGTGTGGTTATTGGTTAAACAATTTTTAATGAAATATAAAGACCTATGTGCTCTTAAATGGATAATTTATGTGCAATATTATTGTCTCCCAAGGTTTAATTAAATGTTTGCCTTGTGGCTAATCAGCTACAATTAATAAATGAAGCCTATATTCATGTCACTGATAGGGAACGTTAAAATGGCCTCTGTTGTAATTTCAGTATCACTTTTGTGTCTGGTTAATAACAACAACCTAATATATGAGAAACTTCCACAAAATAATGTGGTAGGGGCACTATGACAAAGTTCTAGTAGTATAATGGACAGGTTTATCACAATGCCTAATTTCAAGTTTGGAGGTAAGTACCCAGCAGTACTAGATGTGGAAGTATATGCTCACAAAGTGCTTTTAACCCCCAAAGTTTCCAAAATTCAAACACCTACTCTACCAAAAAAGGAGCAAAATTTCTTAGACTTAGGGATAGAAAAGAGTTCACACAGTGGAGCATAAACATTCATTAATCACCAGACTTACTGAACCCAAAGGATTTGAATTATCTCTGATACGACATACCTAAGTGTTGCCTTAGAGTATGTAAGAACAGCACACTATTTTCCTAGATGTGACCTTTCCATGCCTTTTCACTCCTGCTATTTTAAATTATAAACCTCTATAGGTAAACCTTTAAAATGTAAGTGAGCCTCTGCTGGGTACTCTCCCATCTGAACCCATCCTATAAATCATGGGCTAACAAAGAACAGGCCAAAGGCAATGCTGGCTGTCACTGACAGTGTTCCAAAAGTCATCTAGAAAGAGAACTTTAGATCTGCCAAGCTCAAAAGACATCTGTTCTCCAGAGTTAGCATATTGTTATTTATCATTTACACTGCACTAGTGCACTCAAGTCTCAGGGCTGGACTCCATCACAAAAAGGGATCTATAAATAGTTGCTGTTGCTTGCATCAGTGCATTAGATGAGATGCAATCAATGGGTGTGACCAGAACTAGAACATAATAATGAAAGAAGAGTTTAATAGCAATTAAGAGCAAACAATCTTCAGGGACCAAGTGCAAAACTTCAGAGTTTCAGCTTACTGGGGAAAAAAATAATTTGTCTGCCAGCTGAATATGAGCATCTCTTGCTGGCAGTCTTTCTTATTATCTCAAATAGTTTTTTTCACCAATTTAAGCATAATTTATCATACAAGGAACAGAACTGTACAGGATAATTCTACTGTCATTGCTTAAGTCATTCATTTTGATTGCACTTCCTTTGATTTAGTTACATTCAGCCACAAGCCATACCACATTCAGAATCATGAAATTCACTCAGAGGAGTCTGAAAGGCTGTAAATACTGCTGTCTTCTATTAGGATAAAGAAAGGCATAATTAATCACTGTACAGTAGGAATATTGGCTGCTTTTTTTGTCTCAAGAAATGAAAACTTATTTAAGATTATCTTATTTCTCTTGGGGTTGTAAAGACATCTTTATCTGTACATCACTGTTCTCTTACCCAGGCTTCCATTTATTACAGAATGAAGACTCTACAAATTAATGTATTAGAACTATTTAGCTCAGTTGTCTGTGTTGGAACAGCTTGTCCCAACATACACCAGAATAAACAGATAGTCACACACTGAATACTGAACATACAGCAGAGTTTTCCAAATGTGATTGCAACAGCTTTTTTTCTCAGTTACTAATATCAGTTCTACACATAAAACATTTTTTTAAATGCTCTATAGGATAAACAGCCATAACCTAATTCTGATTACAATTTCCCATTCAATCATGAAGGAGACCTTCAAACTCACTTGCCTGAGGCACTGAGAAGCTCCAGGTCTTTGACGCTCATGAAAGAAAGATAACAATCACTCTTCAGGGGAGAGAGATTTTATTATACATACCCCGTGGGTTTTTTTTATCCTTTATCAAACTGCACCTTTGTGGGCCTTTAATTTCTTAATGGGTTGTTTATCCTTTCCCCCATAATTCATGATGATAAGCTAGATGTCACAGAGATATTGTTGTGGTGATGAAAAAGTTGTACTGATGAGCTGAGTCAGTGATGTAGTTTGATTAACTTTTTATATAAATCTTTCTAGACAGCTTTCAAAAGAAGACCAAAAAAGTCAGTTGACAATGTTACAAATGTTCAGTAGGTGAAAATACATCTGATGCAGACCTCTAAAAATACCTGAAATAAGTAAACCAGGAAGAGATATTGATGGCATAAATTTCATTTTATCATAACATATAAAGTGCATGCTAGGGCTCTTTTGTCTGTAATGCATGTAGAATGTAGGGCTCACAATGGCATGATATAAAGACTAGAGAGCATGACTTTTGCAAAGCTGTATTACTTGCAATTCCAACATTCATTACTAAGTTTATTAGGGGCTCTCAGGCAAATGCCAAGAAAATCTTTCTACACTGAGTGCTACCTGGTAGCACACTTAGTGTTGCCCCCCTCCAGTTCCCTGGTTTTGTATTTTTAACAATTTGGCCTTCCCTTTTTTTTTTCTTTTTCTTCATAATTTTCACCGTGATACTTTAGTTTTCCCCAAGCCTCTCCCTCTTTCCTCCCTTCTAAAGTGAAGGACTGGGGAGACTTCAGGTTTGTGACTTTTTTGTGTAGTGGACAGGTTGATAAGTAATTGGAAAATCGGAACTGCCAGGGACAAAAGATGGACAGGTAGGCAGGAATCAAAACACTTATTTTTTTAATTAGCAATATTCAAGTATTCAGGAGTATCCATATATGTTCTGGTTAGTTTTGGACATTGCCACATTTAAGCACAGCAATTCCTTTCCCATGTAACCATTAAAGGTGTACAAACATATTTCCTAAGGGTACCAGCTACTCATAAAGATCAATACATTGCACTTTTTACCTCTCTAGGTTACATTTTTGAATATGCCAATGTCTGAAATCAGTTTTTTTCTCAAACAAATTAATTATTTACACAGTTTTTGCAAAGAGCATCTGCCATAAAATATTGTCATTCCTTGGACATTATCATTGCTTACAGAACTGGGAGAAAACCTGCTCTAATGATAGGAAGAAAAAAAGTGCTAGCAACTGAATTTTTTTATTCTCATGGACAGACATCCTTTCCCTTCAGGACTTGCAGGCCAAACATTTCTAGCCAAATTAAATTGGTGCTAGAACACAGCATTGTAATAGGAGTTGGTTTCATCCTTAACCACAGAAAGGCTCCTGCCTCTTCATATTACTATAGAGATGTAGGCTGCCTTTGATTCTCTGCTAAAGAGTATTCTCTCTAACTTACATATTGTTTGGCATGCAGGATCCTTTGAACACATCTCCATAAAAAAAATTCTTACTTTGCTTCCAAGTCAAATGAATTATATATGTTTAACACAGGAGATGTAGCCACGGAGTAAATGTCTGCTTGTGAAGTACTTCAGATATTCTTCCAGAATATTAAGAGTAATTTTAAATCTGCTGGTTTATCTTTTCGGTTTTTACAAGTTTTCTTTGAAAGTTTATGTACAGGATACAAATAACTGTGTCATTGAAGTGTTTAATCCAAAAAGCCAAATGATAAATCAAATGTTTTACTGAAGTCTAATTAAATTAAATTACACCAATAAGCAAAACCTGCAGCCTCATTAAGACAGCAAAGTCTGGTTACCATGCTCTATTTTTCTGCCAGGATATATAGATTTTTTTAGCAGAAGCCCACAGTAATTGGAAATATCTTTCTTCTTTTAAATTACTTGTTAACTGAGTTAACAATATTGTCTATTCTGTAATTTTGCCTGATCAGTGTCACATCGGTAAACTATTATTATCCCATTTATTCTTTTACGGTATTAGAACAACACCAGCATCATCCTCCTTAAAAAAGTCCTAGTGTTTCAAGAAGTTCTGAATATAAATATTAATAAACACGTTCATTCCAAAAGCTTTAATGGCAGTTGTCTTTCACTAACTAAACCATTCTTTGAATAGAAAGCAACTCTTCAACACTAACAATATAATTACATCAGCTGACATCTTCCCAAATGACAGAACAAATATGCATATCTTTAACATTTGAAGTTTGTCACTTATTAAGGTTTTAGCTCTCATCTTCAGATCTTAATAAGGTCATCTTACTATTCAGATCAATTTCTGTGTTCTATACTTGCAAAATCCCTCCAATTTCCTAATTTTAACTCAGTTGACCATATGTATATTTCCCTCATAACCTTTAACTTGCCAAAGCAATTTTCTAAATTTCCTATCTTTTTCGCTGTTCATAAATGACACCACATTCTTTCTCCAGTTTTGCAGATGTTTGCCTTGTAAACCACCCTTTGGCTTTCCAGCAAACATATTCCTGAGCTGTGGCATTCTGGCTGAGTGGGTATCTGTGCTACCACCCTTAAACCACTTCCAATTATTATTCTCCCACTTCAGATTAAATTTATTCTCCCAACAGACTTACCTTATAATAGTATTCACCTTTATAAAATTAGCACTTCCAAAGGATTAAGTATATGTATTATTGGCTTGGACTTAATTCTGTTTGCACATATCAAATGTGATCAAATCATTATCAGTTATACCTAAGCTATGGCTAATTTTTAGTTCTGTGATCAATTCCTTTTCATCTGACAAGATGAGGTCTAATATAGAATTCCTCTGTGTTGGATGCAACTTTTTTTAAGTTAAGAAATTGACATTTTAAATATTTTCAAATTCCAAGTACATTTTAACACTGGCAGCATGAGACCTTCAGTATATGTCACTCAGACAGAAATTCACTCAGTACAGCAGTGCTTTCCCTATGTGTTGTAGGTGGGTAAGGCATAGGTCATTCTCTAGTGTGATTTGATATCAGCTAAGTACCCTGTCAGCTTCTGACTTATCCACTAGAACACTGACCCATAAACATTCAAGATCTTTTGTTTCCGATTGCCATCAACTCAGAAACAGGTAATGCCATTTTTAAGTGCTTTCTGTCCACTTGATCCTTCCAAAATAGATTATAGCAATTGATTCTGACATTCCTGTTTTCTGAACAGTTGTAGCAATAAAAACTAGGTCAAATCTGTGCTAAAAAAATGATCTCCTGCTGGTGTCAAGTTTCCAACACGAAAAGAGAAGACACTGAAAAATCTCTGCTCTTTATATTCTGGAACATCCCAGCTGGGTTTCTCTTATACTTTTCATTTGCACTTAGCAAAAGCTCATTGATTCCTTCTCAATATTTCCATTTCTGACCAGCCCCCAGACACCCAAGCAGGCCAGCCCTTGGAACAGCTCCTTTGTGACAGTAAATTAAGCAAACTCTCATCAACCTCAGAAAGTAAGGCTATTTTCCACCCAAATGCCTTCATATTGTCACTTACTCAGAAATTCAATCTTATGTTTTTTCTACTTGCTGTTTCCTCTTACTCAGAAGTCCTAAAGTATTTCAGGGGGCTTCAGAGGTCCTGGAAGGAAGGAAGGCAATAAAGTTGATTCAGGGACTGAAGCATTGGTCTTACAAGTAAAGACTGAGAGAGCTGGGCCTGTTCAGTCTTAAGCTGACTGGGAGGGAATCTCATCAATGTCTGTCAGTATCTGCAGGAGGGATGCCGAGAGGATGGACCAGGCTCTGCTCAGTGGTGCTGGGCAATAGGACAAGAGGCAACAACAGAAACTGATGCACAGGAAGTTCCACATGAATATGAGGAAAAACTTCTTTACTGAGCAGTGACCACACACTGGAACTGATAATCCAGAGAGATTGTGGCCTCCCTCACTGAGATATTCATGGACCATCTGGGCACAATCCAGTGCCATGTGCTCTGGGACAACCTTGCTTAAGCGGCGAGTTGGACCAGATAACCTACTGTGGTCCCTTGCAACCCTAACCTTTCTGTGATTCTGTGAAAGAAGAAAACCTGCTCACTGCAGGTGTCCATTTAGCATCTGAGAGACTGCCCACGCTTCCTTAGGTGTCCATACGATCTCTTTGCTCGCTCAGCTTTGAGGGACGCTCCTGCTCGAGGCAGCTCGTTCGGAGCCCACCTGCAAACAGCTCGGGCCGCGTGAATTTCTCACAGCCCCGTGTTTTCCAGGGTCTAACCCGGCCCCAGCGCCTCTCCGGGAAGCGGTGGGATGGTCCCCGAGGCTCCGGCAGCCCGGCCCTCAGCGCCGCCCGGCCCCAGCGCCGCCCGCCCCCGTCGCCATGGCGAGGCCGCGGGCCGTGAGGGGCCGGGCCGGGCCGGGGAGAGGTCGTCCTGTGCTGCGGCCGCGCCATGAGCCCAGGTCTGTGCCCGGGCAGCTCCGGCGGCTGGGGGGCTATTTTATCGGTACCGGAGCCCAGGGAAGGGGTCTGTAGCGCTGAAGGCACACGCTGAAGTGGTTGGTGAGAGCCAGGCTGCAGCGGAGGGCGGCCGAATTCCCAGAGCCGCAGGGACGGAGGGCAGTGAGGGTACGGGTCAGGCTGGGGCCGCGACCTCGTCCAGGTCACTTGGAACAAATAGCATCTATCAGGCTGGCTGTAGTTTTCAGAAATTTCTTGTTCGTTTTTAATTTTTTAATCAATTTACACTATTACTTTCAATGTAATAAAGCAGCGTGCCGGTTAGTCTGTCGTGTCACATTCTGATGTCCCTTTATCTTACGAGGTGCCAAGAGCACGAGCAGCAGATAGGCCCACAAAGACAGCCTTGTGTTGTACCATCCCCGCTTCCTCCTTCCCTCCCTAGGAAATCCTCAGCCTGCCTTTAAAACCTCAGAAAATGTGTAGGAAGAGCAAAGAGGCAGCCAACAGGTTCCCCAAAAGGTGCCAGGAAGGGCACTATTGCTATCAGCTATCAGCTGGTGTTTTACCGAGGGCTTCAGTGCACCTTGGAGCAATTACAGCCCACGGGGATATTCCTTCCATTATGGGATTGAGTGAAGCACTTCTTCAGAAACAAACTGCACCGCCTCATCTTTGGCTGGTTTCTGTGGGTGTTTGATTAAGTAAAGGAGACGTGGCTTGGACTTCATAGTAAAGGAGCAAGATGTGAAGTGGCCTTTAAATCACCAGCAATGAAATTGACATTTCCGAAATAGAGAGGGTTTCAGAAGGATGTGTGGCTGGTGCCTTCTGTCATGTGTTTGTCGTTGTAATTTACCTGTAATTTACCTTGGAAATTAGGGAAATACACCCTCCGTGTCACTCTGAAAGCAAACTCACGTATCTAAAACAAAAGTTCAGTTGGCATTATTATGAAGCAGTTGGGGATTTTTTTTTCCTCTCCCAAGCTATGAATTTGAAATAGGAGCCAGGGCAGTATTTTAATCCTTGTGAGACAGAAACATGCTAAGAAAAATATCTGCATATGTGCCTCATGTGAGACCTGTGTGCCTGATAGCCTCTTTTCCTATAGACTTGATTTCTGTGTATTTGGAACACGGAGCATGTGAGCCAGCGAGGACTTGTCATGTGCTCCAGCCGAGTGTTTTGTGGCAATTCACAGATTACAGCTCCCCATCAATAGCTTTCCATGGCTGCAGTGACTCTATGGGGTCTCCTTTCAGCTGCTTCCCCTCCTTTTCTGCCCCATAGCTGCAGTCAGCCCCCCTGCCTTGCCAAATTCAGCAGCCTCCACCAAGGCATGGCTATGCTCATTTTCCCATTTAGTACCTCACAACAAAAAAGCTTGTAGAAAGCTTTGCATCTTACTGAGCTTCAATATTGTTTTTCCAAAGTTTAATTTTTATTTCTCACTGGAAAGCATCTTTCTAAGAAGAGCTTTTCCTTTCTATATAGTTGTATACACACCTGTCATTCTCTGAGAGAAACGTAATCATTTGTAGTGATGAATTACCCATATGTTTTTTGTTCTATTGATTTTTTATTTTCTAGGACACACTTCTATTAAATTTTGCTGCTTCTAATTGCAGACCAGTTTATCTATAAATAATATCTTTTTTTCTTTCTGTAAAAAATGCTATCATTAGTACGAGGCCCCAGAAGAATCTTCAGAGAAATATCCTATCCTGTCATCTTTTCAAATGATAATTTTCTTTATTATTCAGTTCTAAATAACACAATTTAAAAAATTGCTTTACTATAACCACAGCAAAATACTGCATCAATGAAATGGCTTTTGATCCCAGAAAGGCTAATATATAAAATATCTGCTAGTCTGATGCTGATTATTAAGTAACAAATTGATTTGTGTCTAATACTTATTTCCCAAAAATCAATTTCCTTTCACTAAATGTAGCAAATAGTTAAATTCTTTTCCCCCCTCTTATTATATTCTGTTTTTCCATCCCTATTAAAAGTTTATGCCTTCAGGCCTACCAGCAGGGCATGCAATACCTACATTAAACCAAATTTAAAAGTAAGGGTGCTCCTGCTGCTAACGTCCTCAGATCACAGACATGCAAAATGAAGGAACTGGCAGCTGAAACTTTAATGGTAGGAAGTGTAGACTGAATACTTGGGGAAAAAACACAGTAGCTCTATATGACAAAAAAGTCCTATTAGCATTTATGTACTTCAACATGACAAGCTAGATGATTCTAAATAACTGTGGGGCTTTTGGCTTTTGTTTTAAGTAAAACCCTGTGTTGTAAGTATAGCATTACTTACATTTTTTCCTTCAAAACCTTGTTTCCATTATGTTTATGTAGGATTAACACAGTGCCTGTCATTGCTTTGCACCCTGTATATTCCATCATTTGTCCACGTTGTGTATTAACTTAAAATATTATCAATAGATATATTGATAATATATATCAATAGATATATTGATATTTATATATATATATATATATATATATATATATATATATATTGATATATAGATAGCTGAGGAATCACAAACTCATGCAGGTATAGTTCCTGAATCAGCTGTCCCTATGGAAATCAAAAGCACCTCAGTGAAAGAGAGAAATCCCTGGCAAGTTAAATAATGACCATTCCTTTCTGTTATGTCCTACTGAAGTAGTGCTGTGATTGTGTGGGACTGGAGTTGGGTTCTAATGCACTGGAAATAACAGTGAGTGGGGCTGGGAAGCAGCACAAGGAAAAGAAACTGCATTGTGTGAAGGGGTTGTTTCAAGTAATGTTGGTTTTGTTTGTTTGTTTTAGTTAAAATGAACGTGTTGCCTCAAGCGGTCCTCCAAAGCCCGGGGGAACATCCCAAGTTCATAGAGCAGTCTCTTTGTCCCCCATTAGACTTTGCAAGGTAGGTACCTCTTTCCTTTCAAAGCATTATTTTTGCTGTGAAAAACTTCAGTCATCTGTGCTGAGATGACAAATTATGTTTGCTCCTTCACAATATTTAAAACTGCAAAAATCATGGGCAAGAAAATTCTCTCTTAGGAAAGTTCACAATTAAAAGAGGTAAAAAAAAAAAGAAGGTGTCCATTGGATTAAAATGGATTTCTAATTAATAACTGGTTTTAAATTAAATAGGACCCAGCTTACAGGTGAAGTAAAATCTTTTTATATGCTTTATGAAGTATCGTGAGTCATTATAGCAACACCAGAGAAATAAGGATAAAGCAGCTGGGAAAAGGCAAGTGACAATCTTTAGAAGAAAAGAAATGGTGTCTTTTAGCAAATGCCATCCTCATGTCAATTCTGTTAAAAGAATCAATGTCCATTCCAAGTCACAGTCTCTATTTTTCACACTGATTAATTAATTAATTAAGTTTTATGTTTTTTATTCTCATTGCATTTAGAAAGCCATAATGATTTTCTTGAGTTAATGGAATTTCCTAGTGTATTTTTTCCAAGCTATCACCTGCCCATCTTTTCTGTGTTACTGCTATGTTGACATCATTGATAACAATAGCCTGAATGAGATGAGTATTTGTTATTTTTAGTAAGCTCAACTCTTTATGATGGATGACCATGCTTGTAGTTGCATCAGTCCAATACAGGTTATTACAGAACTTACGTAAACAATCTTCAAACCAGGGCAAGTTATTACTGTGCGATGGTTTGCTTATGTTTTTGGGGTTTTTTTCTTGGCTGTAGTTTTCTTTAGGTTTAAGGGTGTTACCAATCAGAAGTCAAATATACTCTGGCTATAAGGTAGGTGCCATTTAAATTGTATATGATTCTAATTGGCTTTCCCCCTGATTTTTTTAAATTTTATTTATTTATAAAGATACCTTTGTAAAGACAATGGAAAGGCATGAGGCTTTCCTTTGTTTCATTTTGAGATGCATTTTAACTGCAGTGTGGATTAAATTGCAGCAAGCTGATAGGAATTTGCCTGTTGTAGTTCACTGTTTCAGTTTGGGCATTTTGACTTTCTCTCACTTCTTCCAAAGATCTTCCTAAATTTTGATCATTTCAGTGTGAAAATTTTGATATTTAATACATTTTGGTGTTGATTGTAAGTGAATTTTCATGGCAATATCCATAATGTGCACATTTAGCTATATCAGCAGCTCCTACGGACTGTGTAAAATGCAGCCTCGAAGCACAAGTCTCTGCTGGTGCCACTCAGCAGCAGCAAATTCTGGAACAAATTTAAAGGCACTATTTGTGAGGGAAGTTTTCACTGGTACGTTGTTTTAAATACAGATATGTCAACATATCTGTGCTTTGCTTAGCTATTTTGTTTTCATTTAAATGAACTTTGTGGAATGTCTTTGGTATTCTCAGAGCAATAAGGAGCATGACGCTTATATTAGCTAACATTATGAAAAGAGTTTACTCTCATCACTGTAATGAAAGACAGCAGTGTAATACAGACAGAGAAAGAGCAAAGTAATGGATTTATGTGGAACATTAATGCTGAATTTCTTTTATCTTTGAGTGATTAACCAGACAATCTTTGTGCTCTTTCTCAGAAGAATGAAAATAAATTCACATTACTTTTATAAAGATAACATCCTCTACAGTTGGGATATCAGATTCTATTTACATGCACCTTATGGGCAGTAAGTGCATGTTACCGTTTCCAGGTATCTTGTCTGTATCACAGTGGAGATGCAAAGATATGGTGGCTGAAGGGAAAGATGAAATGGTGCACAGTTCAAATTTTAAATCTAGATGCGTGCATGCTCAAATTTGCTCCTTGTTTTAATGACCTTTGGATTATCCCCTCAGTGGAGCACCTTTTGCACTGTGCTGCTCAAACTGTGGAAAGCCAGGAGCAGTATAAAAATATTGCATTGCACCAAGGAAAATATTTTGAGTTGGATTTGGGAATTCTTTTCTTGATTTGCCTTTGTTTTTAATTTTGAAGAAGCTAAATATGAAATAGATTAGTCCATACTGATAATACAAAAATGTAACGGTTCTGATTTAGGAAACAGTTTAAATATGGATAGCTTAATCAATTATTACTGATTTAGCTGATACAAAATTTCTTCTAGTTTAGACAGAAATATCAGATAACCAGATCCCTGAAAGCTAATACCACCTCTGTTTTCTTTCAGAAATAAAGATTTGAACTAGCTACAGACCAAAAAATTAAAAAGATATTTGTATGTGCTTATAGAACGTCTGATATATTACTTTGTCAATATTTCAGTATTTAACTCTACTTGGCAATGATAATATTTTATACATGCTGCAGAAGTCTATGTTAGCACCTTACAGTGTTTCTTTTAATTTTTTTCATTTAAATTTAGGATTCATTTGATCAAAGACAAAGATGCCATAGATGATTATGTGGCGAAGAATATCAAAGGAGTGTCAAAACAAGAAGCTGATGCGTAAGTTGGCTTTTTTGAGGCATTTTAACATCCATAAGTTTATTGTTTCCTTTGTCTCTAGTCATCATAGTAATTTAAATTTAAAGTTCCCTAGGCCCTACCCTTTTTAGTGGAACTTGGCATTTAAAAATTGAAGTTGATATTAAATAATGATGTTTCGTTTCTCCTGATATTAAATATATCAAAGCACTTATCTACTTGGTTTC
The DNA here is from genome assembly GCF_029582105.1 of Oenanthe melanoleuca. Lineage (NCBI taxonomy): Eukaryota > Metazoa > Chordata > Aves > Passeriformes > Muscicapidae > Oenanthe > Oenanthe melanoleuca. The sequence continues at coordinate 13,088,250 of NC_079337.1, forward strand.
ACTAATTTGTATATTTACCAATTAGACCAGATTTGTAACATTATTGTTAAGATTGTGTCAGTAATTATTATATTGTGCTGCCTTTTTTTTTTTCTTTCCCCTTTCTTTTTTTTCTGAGCCTTTGTGAAATATCTCCTTTGGGGTAGGAGCTTAGTGTACTGACATACACGTTCTTGCAATTTTGAATTACTATTTAGCTAAGCCCAAGTGCTGACTTCTGTGGTGAAGCATTTAATACCCCATTAGTTATTTAAAAACCCAGTGTCTGAAAGAAATTTTGATTTCTTACAGCTGAGGTATTTACATTTAGAAGTTACAAGAGACTATAACTGACTTATTCTTCTGGAGTCTTTTAAGAGATCTGGGGTTCAGCACCATCAAAATTAATGAAAGAATTCTAACACACTGGATTGCTGTTTGCTTAAGTGAGCTGATTTATTTATTTCAATATTTAAATAATAAAAGGATGCATATACAAGGGCTCTAGGCACCTTAACAATGAATATTGCAAGATCACCCTTGCAGCATAAAAACATTCTACCAGTCAGACAGGAATTCCACCAGCTAGTTTCTTGCAAAACATACTTCGTTTCTCCTTCCTATCCTAAGAATGTGTCTACAAACCTTCCCTAAAAACTTCCACGTTGAAATCTAGAAAGTTACTAGAAGTCTCAGACCTCAGGAAGCAAGTAAGCACCTTCCCTTACTGTCCGCCTGGTTCCATGCCAGCTGTGGAACTGGCTGCTCTGCTTGTTACACTCCAGTTTTCACAGGCTGAGTTGTCTTCCCAGGGAGCTGTTTCAGTCCTCAGCCCCAGTGGATTTCCACACACCATGCCAGGGACACAAGTGTTCTCTCTGAGGTGATTACACAGGAAGTCATTGCTATTTTAGGAAAGCCTTAGGGCTTCAAAGTGCATTTTACAAACAAACAAAAAAACAATGCAAAAAATCTTCCTAAATTATGGGGTTTTATATATCCTGAATCTGAATCTGAATTGTGGAAAAGGAAACCAGTGAGGACATTCAAAATGAAGAATTTTATAATCTGTTCTGCAATACATAGATGAAGTGTAGCTCCCTTACAGTTTTGTAAGAGGCTGTTTTTTCCAAGTTACCAAAGGCTCTTAGAAGATTAAACTGAAATATCATATATATTTATTTGGGTTTATTTCTATGGAGATTTTTTAAGTACCTGCTTTAAAAGGTTACATTCATGTTCTGAGAATTTAATTCTTCTTGGAATTTTAGCTTTTGATAACAAGCAGTTATGAAATTTCTCTCTCTCTATATATATAATTTACTAATGCTCTTCCATAACCTTGATAAAATCATTTGAGAGCAAACTAAAGGTAACAAACTAACTACACAGTTACTTTAGTACTACGCTAATCTAGTCAGAAAAAACTAGATGCATCAACTGTAATCTGAAACAAATTTATTAAGCAAGGCAATGCCATGTCTGCAAATGATCTTACTGAAGTCAGTGTAATGCTTGGTATGTCTCAGCAGGCAACGGGTGTTATTATTTTAAAAATATGAGAGATGGCTTGTAGTATGTTGTGTAGTTTTTCAATATTGTTTCCATTCCAGAAGCAGATAATTACACTTCTTTTTAAAGGGACTGAATTTCCTTCTTCTTCAGACATATAAATATCTGTATTTTTGTTTAATATAGAGGTTAATATGCCAATGATTATTTCATCAAGATGAATTATTTTAGCCACTCCTGCTTAACACTAAACACCCTTTTTTAAAGTGTACATTAGGCAAACAACAAATTGATTATCTTCTAAATAAAGGAGTGTTTGGGTAGTCTCACATTTGTGGGAAAAGAGCAATATTGTTTAAAATTTTTCCTGAAAATTCTCTCTTTCAAAATATTCCTTAAAATTGAGATGAATACTGAAGGAAAAAGATTGTGGTTATTCTTGTATTGTAAAATATTGTCAATGTTCCAAACTTCAGCAAAAGAGAAGAATTCCATTAAGTGTGTTCATGATACCATCTCTTTCTTTCTATGGAAAAATGAGATGGTTTTTTGGTTTTTTTTTTTTCCTTTGTAATAATTTTTTGTCCCGGGTTGATATGAGAGAAAAAAGAGTGCTTAAGGAAGATAGTATTTTCATTATATTAAAACTAGATATTGCTTTGTTTTTTCATTGATTTTATTTTGCTTCCTTCTCAAAGACTTTAACTTGAAATAAGAAGTTAATGTGGTGTAAGGGTCTGAAAATGGAAAAAAAAGTGAAAGTTCATTAATGCAGAATGTGAGTGCTTTTTTGCCACAGAATCAGGCTTTTGCATCAGGAGGTTGGCTGACTCCCATGGCCTTGAGTGTGCTTTCATTGATACTTTTTCTCCTTAGTCCTGACTCACCAAGTCATTAACAGCTCAAAATCAGATTGCAGTAAAAATTAAAAATAGTTCATATGACTGAACTAAGAGTCAAGAAGTTCACGATGAACTGTGAAGTAAAGCATTTTTCATCAAGAGATTGATTCCAGGACTGAATCTTTGCATTAGTTTAGAGCCTAAAATGGGCCAGAATTTGATATTGTCATTCTTGTTTCCTGATCTTTTTGTCAGGGCCAGAAAGATCAAGTAACAGTTCTCTTCTCTTCATACAAATGAAAATTGTCGAAAGAGGATGTCATCAAAAAAGAACTGAAGACTAGAAAGAGAGGCTTTGAAATGTATTTGATGAGAGGGATAGCTTTGCTTAGCTGTAACCAAAAATTTAATTACATTAGTGATGTTACTACATGGATTTTAAATGCATTTGAGTTGGATGATGGGGTTCTACTGTCCTCAATACTCTGGTGGTCACATGAAATCCAAATGAAATCCAGAGATGGTAAAGACTTGCCTAGGTATGCAGAAAATTTATATTTGTGTTTTCTGTCTTGTGAGTGGTGGATCAGTGTGTTGTGGAAAGCTTCCTTGAAAAAATCTGTGCCAGTAAAAACATGCTCTGAGATTACTTCTTTCAGGCAGGAGATAACACTGTCTTACACACATTCTGTCAGATGTTTTTGAGATACAGTGGGCTGCTCTGCTTAGAATTCTCCGATGGCTGGCCCACTTTAGGATTAGCTGAAACAGAAAAAGGCAAAGTCTTTAATTCTCAGGTGTGCTGTGTCCCCCAGAGCAGGTGGCCATCTCTGCCAATACTGGGAAGATGGATCATTAAACTGCTTTTCAGATTGTTAACTGTGAAATGGAACATAAAATTTCTGCTCTAGCAGTGATGAGTGATGAATATAGTGAAGTATAGCTTCTGTAAACTCCCTTCAGAAAGAGCAGAGGGGCTTTCACCCAAGTTTAACTGATCCAGGTTAATAACCCCAGCTGTGTGATTGGTTGAGCCCCGTGTTTCAGGATCCAGACAAGTGCTTTAGAATAAGGTGAATGATACTTTGGAAGCACCTGTTTTTCTCCGTTGCTTATAGAGAGATCATAGGGTGATGAGTTCAGATGTAGACACATAATTTATCACTCAATCCCTGCAGAGCTATGGAAATTTGAAAGCTGTAAAAAGGATGAGGTAGAGGTCTTAGAGACTGATTCCTGAGGCAGTATTTTTACAAGAAGCTGTCAACTGCAGAACAGAAGTGACCTGGCATCCATTTTAAAAATCCTGTTGGTGCCATCTGATATAAGATTATTTTTCCATTCTTCAGTCAGAGACAAAATATTTAGTACTCTCTCCACTTTCCAAGTTTCTGCTCTTTTCAGTGTCAGCATCAGCTAGGTAGAGTTAAGGAAAAAAGATGTGGGAAAATTTTTGAGGGATTAAGTGCTTAGAGGAGTTTGTGGACATAAATTATTTCTTTCCTACATCCATAGATCTTCTACAGTGATCTCTGAATACCCAGACCAATCTGTCCTCCAGAGTAAAGAGGGAGAATCTTCCTGACCTGACTAGAGGCCAGGATGGTCTGGAGAGTTCACTGGGGAAGAAAAATGGGATTTGTGGGCTGATGGAGAGGAGAAGAGTGTATGAAGAGTGTTTTGTTTTCTATTCTCATTATAGCCATGATGGACTAGTAAGCCCTACTATTAGACTGGGATTTTTCTGACCCTTTCCTTTGTTTTTAAGTTATTTAAATCATGAGCGTTTCACTACTTTTATTTATTTGCTTCTTTATCTGTCTGTATTCTGGTCTTTTTCATTGATGGACCAATGCACTAAGGAAGCTGAACACAAGTAGCTGATTGGGGATGTGATTAACCCATACTTTCAGTAGCTGTCACATCTACTACACAAATTAGTGAGGGGACTCCTTAGGTTACTAAAAAAATAGATGGGGATTTCTTTCTCACTGAAATCATATTGCCATATTTTTTTTACTACCTGAATATTTACTGGGGCTTCCCAGTTTGAGGGTGGTTAGTTTAGGCATAGGGATTTTGGGCTATAACAGACTTTTTCTCTGTTAATAAGTGAAGCTTATTAGGGACAGAAGAGGGATGCTACCAAGAAAAAGGGTAAAGAAAAATAGCTTGATGGTATGGGATTGAGGCAAGGCAACAGGAGGTGTACCTGCTATTACCAACAAGCTTGCAAAAGGCAATTTGGGATGCAGACAGATAATGTGGAGGTGCAGATTGCTTTTCTCTTGTATTTCAGCCCTTGATTGCACAGTATTTGGTTCCAGTGATGCACTGCTGTGAGCTGCTTCCATTTCTTGTGTGTGCAACGCTGTGGAGACAGAGGGAGGAAGCCAAGCTCAAGTACATAGCAGCAAACACAGAAAGAAGCAAACTTCTTTCCCTTTAATGTTCAGTCCTAGCAAGACTCTGCTGGTTTTCCTGGTGTCAGTCTTTGGACAGGAACTGTAAGCACCTTATGGCCCTCTTTGTTCACATTAGTCTGGTTGAAAACCGGTGGAATTTTGTGTAAACTCATTTACATTTTATGAGGGTATTTCTTCGCTTTTAAATACTAAAAACTATGGAAAAGGGTAAACCAGAACCAAAGAAATTTATCCTTTCATGGTAAAAGAAATTTTAAATTAAGACACTGTCCCAAACTCCCTGCTGGTTGTGGTAAGGGAGATGGCACAAGTTCACTTAGAGAGCTAGATGATAAATTTTAAATTCCTTTCACAATATTATTTAAATATGTATTTTTTTCAGTCTGAATAATTCCTAACAATCTCGCTTGCTGTGACCAGGATTCAATGTTTATTAAACAACTTTCAAAAAGAGATTTTAGAACTTAGAGGCACACATTCTTTTTGGTCAGATGAATGATCTCTGTGAATTTTGGGCCTGATAAGCATATTATTTAGTGTAATTAGGCAGTGATCTGAAGATCAGAACTGTGTAGGAAGTGAGTGGTTTGCCTTTCCTAAAGAAACTTCTCTGTACATTTGTGTAATGTGAAAGATTTTTCTTGAAAAGGTTAAAAAAAGTTCTAATCAACTTCTGTACATTATGTAGAACTTCATTTTCTAAACTCTGCAAAAGAAAGTTTCATATTTAATGGGAAATCATGAATTATTCCATTTATTATCTACTTCCTCCTTTCAAAGACATGATCTGGATAAAAGGCGGGGTGAATAATTTCAAAAAATACAATACATTTTTAATGGGAAGGTGCAAACTACAGATTCTCATGACTATTAGCAAGTATAGAGGAAACAGAATTTTACTTGCAAAAACTCATCAAACTCTTGCAAAGATAAAATACATGACATACTTTAATAAAGAAGAACACAGTGAGCTGAAGTTTTTCTTTTTTATGTAACTTATGTTGTTTTTACTAAGTTTGGTCATACGGTTTTTTAGGTGCTTTCATTTCACAATAGTTCAACAATATTTACTACTGAAGATAATGTATAAGCAGCACAGAACTGACTTCTATTTTTAAAACACTCCATAAAGGTGAAGCATCTCTAACACACAAAAAGAGGCTGAGATAAAGAAAGATTGTCTAATCTGCCTTGGTATAGTCATGATTTCCTAATAATTTTCACAATGAATCCTGCTTCATGTAAAATCCTCACTTTTCCTTTCTTCTGAATCTCTGTGTGGTCTATTTGTCTTTATCCTACTGAGTAAATTCAGCTGGGGATTTGAATAAGAGATCTCCTAAACAAAAGCAAAAGTACTGCAGGAATTGTTCATATCAATACTGCAATAAATGCAGAGCTTTGTATAGGGTTTTATGATATTTCATAAGAGCAGCTTGAGAGGATACAGAAAGTAAATAATTATGTTTATCTGTCTTGCAAACTGTTAAAGAAACTTGCAGAGAAATTTAATGACTGCTTTGATATCACAAAAGTCAAATGGAATAAAAGATGGAAGTTGAGAAATACTTCATTTTGATAAATAGTAGTCCATAAAATATGGTTAGAATTACTTTTGATTAAGGAACATTATTAATTTAGAAAGAAAAATGGAAAGATTAATGAAGATAATTTTTTTTTCTGATTATGCTGGAAATAATCACAGGTATGTGTACTTTTGTAAGATGAACATTTTTATAAGGATAGAACTTTTTATTTTGAGTGTTTTCTTTGCATTTATGTTTAGTGACAGAATGTTTCAAAAGTTCATTGCTAGATTTATATATCCATTTTCTGGGTTAATGATTCTTGATTATTACAGTGCTTACATTCATTTTAAAATACTTTTTCTGTTTCATCCTTTGATGTTTATAATTGATTAATTTTTCATTTTATGTATCTTTGAACAAAAGGAACGGAATTCAATGTATGTGTTCTTTGCAGGATCCTACTGGCAGGGTGTGCATCCCCCTTTGATGGCATGATTTAGGTTAAAGTGTGGTTTGACAACAATCCAGTGACTGAGGCAGCAGATGAAAAACACTGCATTGCTAAAGCTGAAAGTTCTTGTACCTATATATATATATATATAGTATAAAGTACCCACATCTCTTTTTTTTATATGTGTTTTATTTTCATCTTTCTATTAATAGTTCTGATACAAAGCTTTTCTTCTTTAAAAAATCTGTATTGCTGCAAGTCAATTCTAAGTGATGTTTTTCCCTCCCACAATGTGTACAAATTGTTGTGCCATATTTTTTATTTATAATTAGAATAGGGAATATTTTTTATATTTTGGGGGGTTTGTGGATTTTATTCTTTTTTGTAATAGGATATTAGCTATTTCAGGTTTGGAATTTGGAATGAAAAAGAAGACCCCCCCACCCCACTGTAATTTAACACTCAACCTTAGCAGTAAGATATTCTGGAGTGTAAGCTAACTGTCTATTACTGCTTAATGGCATTTACTGTACTGTCATATCTTTTTTTAATGAGATTACTATAGTCTACAATTTAACATATTACCGTCCAGTAAATATTTCATTAAAAGAAAAGTATTTAAACGGATAGTCTTTAAAGCAGGATTAAAGAACTGTGCCCTGTTAGTTAAATAGCTTTGTATCAGTAGCAGTACGTGGTACTGATGTACCTGGACCATCCAAGGGCTTGACTTACCAAAATAGTTGTGTGGATAAATTTTTCAAAGAGAATTGGGATAGCACAGGACTTGAATATATTTTTAAGTTAGCTGTGTGCCCACCTTTGGAGGCTTGCAGCCCTGGGACATGGCAGTGTAGACATCAGCAGTGTGAATACAGGGGTTGACACCACTGGAACCTGGGTGCTAAAGGCAAATCCTCACCTCCCATATTTGCCAAGTGTTTGCACAAGCACCTTCTGTGTTCAGCAATTCCCTGGGCAAACTTTAACTCATTTTGGGCATGGGTCACCAACAGTGTTGCAAAACAGTTCTTGTTTCTTGGCTGTCTAGCTTAAATTAAATAATTCCTCTTCCAATTCCTAGACATAGCAGCCTGAACTTAAAAATTCTTACAGCATATTTGGCTTTTTTTTTTTTTTTTTATGTACTATATTTTTTTTTTACTTAATGCATATATTTTTCAAATTTTAGGGAGAAAATTTTTATATTCCCATGCTTATGATGTGGTTTTTTTGCATATAGGTTAAACAAAAGGTACCTAAGTATTCACATACTTTATGTAATTTTCATTTTCTTGTAGATTTGTAGACAGGAAAAGGGGGGGGAATTAAAATAAATTTGTTTAAATGAACTTAAGCAAAAATATCTTTATTATTTTTTCATAATTTTGTGATGCTTATCTAAGGCATTTATATCAGTCATTGGCTTGCCAACTGCAGAAGGAAATCCCAAGTGAATGAAACCTATTTGAATACAGTTTTTAAACATTATAATAATTGGTAGAGTAATTATTTTACACTGGAAGTACACTTTAATATTTTATATACTATCGTTATTTAATCCATGCCATTTTGTTCTCTACGAAGTAGGATTGCTACAGTACAATACAACTATTTGTATTGTAATCAGGAGCTGAAATTAAGTGAAAGTACTAATTAAGCCCTACAAAATCTAAATATATGAAAGCTAATATTATATATATATATATATATACATATAAATCTGCATCTGAAAATAGTAGTCTTTTGGACTTATATTGCATGTGTGTAATTGACCTGTAATATCAGACGGGAGGCATGGAGAATTAAGCTCCTGATAAATTATTCTGTTATGCTATACTGACTATTTTGATTATTTGTAACATCAGTTCCTGCCTCTTGGCCTCTTAATTTCCTTTTTGTGTCCTCTCTTTCAGTTTAAAGGGTAGAATGCAAATAGCCTTATTGTGGGGGATTTTAAGTTGTAGGGAATGTCGTGTGGTGCTGTGCTGATCTGCCAGCATTGCTTAAGGGTCTTGTAAAAGTGCAATACCATAATGTAGGGAAGTCCTTGAGACTGGAAGAACAGTGTAATTTCATTAATCTCACCGAACATTTACTATTTATTACTCTTGCATTGGTAAAGGCAGATTAGAATCAGGTTCCTGTGATTTCTCAGGGTGTTTCTAGATTACTTTGTAATAGCAATGATAATGGAAAAGGAAATCCATATAGGAAAATTACTGAAGTAACTGGATAGTTTCCAAAGAAATGAAAATGTCTGTAGCAATATCTGGATACACTTAAATTAAGCAGTGTGTTTTCAAGCTCACAGATCACATTCAATAAGTAGCTCCTTCCACCCGTGTGATGCTACACAGAACAAAATCATCACCTCTACACCACGGTGCCTCTAAAATGGCAACTTTAACTTTTGTTTGTTTATTTGGTGCTGAAAACTCTCGTGACACATAACCCCCATAATGACACAGAGACTCTGAGAAGCTCACAGAATTTTTCAGCACTTTCTAATGGAACACTGCATCACAGAAACTGCTGGTGTAGGACCAGATCCACCTGCAGCTCACGGCCCAGCCTGTGTAAATAAACATTTAGCAACATCACAGGATAACAGCGATGGCAGAAATTAGTACACAGGCAGAGGATCGGGGGATTCTTAGCATCAGCTGGCTCTGTGGTAAGTGGTGTGGTTCTCATCTGTTGAGTTTCATGGATGAAAAACCCAAACATAATCTGCTTTAAATTAAAACCAGATTAATTGGTATCTTTGTTTTAACCATAAATACATAGAGTTGCTCCAAATTTCATTAAAAATAGTTTGCTTTTAAAAAAAATCTGAAACCTTTTTTTGCTGCCATGATATCATGATCTCCCTAGGGGAGGGAGGACTTCGGGTTGGCAGTCACATCACATTCAGTTTTTAAATGAAACTCGCCTGACCTCGCAGAGCTGTCTGCTCACTCTGGTCCGACACATTCCATGGCTTGCAGGCGTCCGTGCGGGCCGGGCGAGCGCCTTGGTGGCCCCTCGCCCTGTGCCCTGTGCCCTGTGCCGGGGCACGGCCGGGGGGGACTCTTTGTTCTGCGCCGGGATCCGCGCATCCTGCCTGCAGTTTCCCACTTTTCCAGTAGATGCCCCCAGAGACCGGTAAACCCCGGGAACGGCTCCGCTCCGAGCTAAGCGAAGGGCGCTCAGCCTTCTCTCATTTCGCTCCTGGAAGAACATAATTGTTCAAAGGAAACCTCGAGTCGGCGCGGACGAATGCACAAAAACAAACTCGCTTGTTTAACAATAAATCATAATTTGTTGGATAGCAAGGTTCAAAAGTGTTTATTGTAAAATTGCTAATTAATGTAGAAACATACTACACTAATGCTAACAGTGGGATTTTATAAAATAAATCACAGTATCATAGAATATTCTGAGTTGGAAGGAACCTTAGGTATCAGGTTTTGATATTGATATTAGAAATCAAGCAATCTTTAGTTTTCTAAAGCAGGAGTTGTTCTGCTTGACCTCAGTTTTTACATGCTGCATGGCATCATGAAAAGGAGGATGGAAAGTATTTTGAGGAGTGAGGATTTATAGTTTATCTCAAGGTATCATGAAAAGTTTACTGTGTTCAAAAGTGTTTGAAAATAAAGGACCCTGGAATTTTCATCTGGAAATTCTTTGATAACTGTAACAATTTTAGATTTCGTTGCAGTGTCAAGCTCCTTTAGGTGATACAAATACCATTTATCTCTATTATACCATTAATCTCTTGCCCAATTTTATTGTTTGTGTGTGATCAGGCACTTGCAGTTTATACATTACAGAAACAATAGTATTATTACTGTGTGTTTTGGGCATTATAACTGAGATGACTTTTTTAAAATGCCGTTGAATTTGAAGGGTTTTACAGTAGATAGCTTCACTGCTTGTGTGCTAAAATCAGTCCTCTTTGCCTCAGAAAACAATGTACTCTGCACAGTAGGATTACCTCAACATTATTTCAATTTCTCAATTAATTGGGATGGGATTTATTAACACACTCTTGACACTGGTTTTCAAAAATTACATGTTTTACTATATGCTTTGCTTTTCTGTACTGGTTTGCTAATAATGCTTTCTTGTGGCAAAAATGTGCTTTGACTGCAAGTAAAATACATCAGTCTACAGAAAATAACATGTTACATGGACACAGTTTTTCTGTTTGTATGAGTACCAGTTCTGTGCTCAATGAGTTTCTGTGCTCAACGAGTGTTAAAAATTACCTGAATGACATTTTGGGTAGTGACTGCTGAATCTTTTAGCACGATTTCCTTGTTTACTTCCAATACATCTCCTGATCTAATGCATGCACACCCACACACAAACATATATAGATCTCATTGTATAAATAAACAGGCATGTGTGTGCTTGCTGTGCAGATTGTTATTCCACTTCTCTGAGTTACATTGCTGTAGAATTCAGTCCTAGGCCTTTGGAAGTTGGTAGGAATTTTTTTACCTCTGCTCTTCAGGGTTTTTTCTTTTATTACATAGGTTTTTAAAACAGGAAATAAAAAGGTATTCCATATAAGAAACAGAGAATACATTGTGTGGTATTAGCATAGTATCTTTACAGTATTTCAAAGCTTTATACTGTACATTTGGTATATATCAAATGTAGCATATTCTAGCAAATTAAAATTTAAATGTTTAAACATATTTCTCATGTATAAGATAACTGTTGCAAATTTTTATGATGCAGAATAGTTATATCTCTTCCCTTATCTGTGTGAGCAATATATGATTTTCAATCTCAAAAAATATCTATTTATATATTAAGCACACATTTAATATTGTCTGGTAAATCATATCAGGATTATTTAATATTTTTATGCTCAATTCTGCAACTGAAATGTGAAAAATACATGTGAAAGATTAATGTGCATCTGTGTAATAAGAAATGTTATTTTAATTATGTCAGATATGAAATAATGCAGATTATTTTCTTCCTACATCTTACATTGCTGTCTATTTTATTGACATCTGGCTAAGAAGTTTCTCACATCACTTCTATCTTATCAACACTGTTAAAGAATTGCAGTAGCTCTTCTTAAGATCAAAGTACATGGGGCGATTATTTATTACACCTGAATGTATTACATAGATTATAAATTTCATTTTTCAGAATTCCATATTTATTTTAAAGCTGAGATAATTTGAATTTAAATGTATTTTAATCTAAGAGGACAGTCTTGAAAACAGTTTGGAAACTTAATGGAATATACAAGATAAAGGTAACACATCTTTGTCCTTGCCATTTTAGTGGAGTAAAGATTGGTTCTCCCAGACTAGACAACCATCCCTCCAGTCTCATTGGACTCATAGTTTTCTCCAAAATATGACACAATGATTGTTTCATGCCATATAAAAGAAATATTTTGATTATTTCCATAAATAATACTTCCAAAGGTGTATTGCCAGTTGAAAATATTTGATTCCACAACTTTGTGATATGTATATCATATCAGAGTTTATGAAAGTTCTAACTTCAATAAAAATTCATCATAGCATCGTTTGATTGTAAAATTAGGGAGAAATTATTGCACTTTTGCATCACTAAACCAGCTGAAGTTATATGCTAAATGGAAGGAAAATAATATCTAATGATTATGTTTCTGGCATAGCATTTGTGTGACATTTTTAAGCCAAGCCCTCCTGTCCTACAGCAGAACTATTTAATGTATATATATAACAACATATACATGTAACATACAGCAACATATATATAATATAGAATATATAATAACAATTTTATATATAATAACATATGTGTTGTTTTGACATGTGCCTCAATTTTCCCTGTGCACTGTCTTAAAGCAAACTAAGGGTTCATTGTGTTTTCATGAGCTAGTGTAAACGTGGGGGGGGAGGATTCCCATCAGTCAGCCTTTTTTACCAAATACCACCTAAAGAATACCAGAGCATTTCTCACCGTGTTTTCTATGTATATATTGGTATTTATTGATTATTGCCATGTTTGCTTCCCCAGGGTATGGGATTTGCAATCAGATTTTAGCAGATCTCTCTTTGAGCAGGAGAAATATTACCCACTCCCTGCTGCTGAACTGCAGAGGTCTCTTCCTGAAAGCTGTTGTAGTTATCTGCACTTATTTGGGAAGGTGGAGAACAGAATACAGGTTTAAAGGCTTAAAATCTCCCTTTCTTATTCCCAGTTACAGGAATTCATACAAGAAGAACATCTGCATAGACATGCTGCGCCGGGGTTATCACAAGTCCTTCTCTGAGCTCCTCACTCTGATCCAGAAGTGGAATGCCTTGAGGGAGGCTGCAGGGCCTGGGTCAGCCATATGGCATGAGAAGTCCCTGGAGGAGCAGCCTGATAAGCTGGATCAGCTTTACCACTTCCTGACCGGGGCTGAGGCAGCCCAGCGAGCAGGTAAATGGGGGGATTGTGGGTAGCGGAGCAGCGGGAGCCGCAGCCGCCAGTGCCTGGGGGAAGCTTCCAAATTGTTTCATGTATGAATTTGAAACGCTACTGCATCTTAGCACATTGCAGCCTTAGTCAACTGAGCTGTATTTATAGAATAAATGATTAGGAGCTGCAGATATCAGGAGATACATATCCTTTTGTGAAGGAAGGAAAAAAAAGGGAAAAACATGTAGAGTGCATTTTGATACCATCAGAAATGTTTGATGTATTTATAGCTTTGATAACATCTCAATTATTTTCTCATAGTTTCATTATTTATTGTTTTTCTTCCTCTATTGATTTAAATAGCTGGCTTTGTATTAGGAAAATTTAATAGGTGAAATGCTTTTTCACACAGTAATAGTTTTATAAATCTGTTTTTATTAAATACCCTGTCTGCTAACTGTGTTTGGATTTGTGACTGACTTAAAAAGGATTGTGAACATGTCAAATAAAATACAGCACACAGATGTAACATGCCACCTGTGAATTACTAGATATTAGTGAAGACATAACTCCAAATTACTGTATTTTCTCTATTGCCTAATATTTACTAAGCACTCATATTTATCATTTCCTTTTACTATAAATAGTAGCATAACTTACTCCATCTTTCTCCATTGGAATAATTGTAGTGATGGAGGCAGATAAAGCTCTAACTGCAATTCTGTTTCATAGCTGAGTTGATTTCACTGTAGTTGTCTTGTTTCAAGTTGCATTTTGATCATTACAAATATGAAAACCTACAGTAAAGCTTGTGAGTTTGGAATCTAAGCTTTTTTACTGAAATTTAGAAATAGGCAACTTCATTTCAAAAAAAGGAACAGCAAAAGAAGTCCTTTTTGCACTTAAAAAATGTTAATTTTAAATGTTTATTTTATGTTTGCCATGACAGCCAAAAGTTGTGTTTCTTTATTTAATTCACTTGTAATTCTTGACAGGAAGTCCAGCCTGGAAGGAATAATTTGAAGGAATCTTCAGATTTGCCAGGAGTATGACTAAGAACTGAATAAGCAGCCCTGTATCTTGCAAAATATGAGAGAGAGGTTTGGGGCTTGGACTGCCCTGACAGAAGCATTCTGCCAAAATTTGATGGTCAAAAAGTGCTAGACATGGTTTACCTCGATGGGCCTGCTCCCTGCAGCCACTTGAGGAGGGCAGTTTGCTTGCCTTCAGTGCATGGTATTTTTCAGGCTGATGTGTGACAGCAGAGGTGGCAAACAGGCTCCCTGTTGAAGAGAGAGGCAAGGCATTGCCAAATGTGCAGGTCCTGCCCTTCTCTCATTGAACCCAGCATTTCTCATGTGCTGGGCTCTCTAAATCTTTCACCTCTCCCAGGAGCAAGGTTCCACCACCAGCTGCCTCAAGGAGAGAGTATCTCCCAACTTTCCCTGTTGAATAAAATGAAAGAAAAAAATAATGAGGACTTAAGAGTTGGCAGGTGCTGTTATTGAATTGCTAGATCAGGGCGTAGTTTGTTTTGATTTTTCCCACCAGTTTCAATGCAAACCTTTGCACAAATGTCCTGTTTGTATAAAATGAGGTTTTAGTTGCCTGGCACATGAAGGTCTGAGAGCCAGCAGTGCTGTGAAGATTCACATGAATTGTGCAGCTCATCAAGCACTAATTCAGTAGTTCTGCTAATCCACTTACTCTCTGATTCTAATCAAATTGCTTGGGGCTCTGGCTTATGATCTCCTGACAACTCCAGTTGACACCATTTAAGAATCATTCAGCAGTTCACCTCAGCTGGAACTTACCATGATGTAGCAGCCACAACAGCAGCTGACCTGCATTTGCTCTTCAGCTGCCACAGTTCAAGCTTAAAAGGGTGAAAGTAATATTTGGGTCAGCAAATGGTAGAAGTTTCATAGCACAGTTGATGTTACTAATATTAGGTTGGTTGAAATTTTACCTATCTCCAGTAGCAATTGTGATGTAAAAGAGATAGCAGGTATAAATAATAACCATAAAAAATTCACTACTTGTTAGTTTTTTGATGAATTGAAACTTCATGAAATCTTGGGGGTTGAACCTGGACTGGTATGTGGAAAACAAAACACTTACAAAGTGTCAGTAAATAATTTTCTTATTTGTTATTTAATTTTTCTCATCTGATATTTTTGGAGCATAGAGTATTAATGTCTTAATTTTGAATATAACTTAGAACTTCTAATTTTAGAGTTTTATGGCCTGTTACTATAGCTTACAGAGCAAGCTATGTACACATTCAGTTTTCATATTTATTGGTGGAAAATGTTAATATTGTAATGGTTGTCACTGTTTATTTACAATGCTGGACATAAATGATTTGCTTGAACTGAATCCGAGGCATCCACCACAATGAGCAGGCTGATACCAAAGAACAATCACTTGCTTTACTGCTAGGTTTAAAAGTAATAACATTCTGTTTACCAGTATTATGCACCAGTAAAGGTTCTCTCTGTTTTCATTTTTAATAGAATATTTTGGTTGAACTTCAAATCATACAGGAGTTGTCTTTTTTAAATTGCTTTTTGCCAATATTTTTCTGTTCAAAGAAAACAGCTTTTTTTTTTTTTTTCTGTCCAATTTAAACATATTTTTGTTGCATTTGATTATCTCCCAAGTATTTAAAATACAGTAAGGGAACTTTAATCCTTGCAGCTTCTCAAAAAAATGACTGATGCAGGTATTTTGCCCTGAGTTCAGCATTATTCTAAAATTGACTATATTTGACTATATTTTTATCTTGCCTTCTTTATACAATTAAAGTAAATGTTTCTGACTTTGAACTTGAGGGTGTTTTAATTATTCTTTGATTTTTCTTTATCCTTTACTAACCTATTTTTTTACTAGTTCTGGTTTCAGGAGCTTAGGAAAAAAAAAAAAAAGGAGGTGGTTGACCTGTTTAAATATGTGTAGTTGTAGGGCATTTTACTGAAGAACACAGGATAAATGCCAGAGTAATGGATCTGCACAGCTCAGCATTTGATGTTTACAGTGATTTCTTGGCACATGTATGGAAATACTAGGGGTTTCTTCAAAAGGCAAGTTATGTTTTGTATTTATCAGTACTTGGTAGAGTGAGCTGATTTGCTTGTAGACATTGAAAGGAATGCAAAGCAAGTTCCAGCTCAAAAACAATTAAAGGAAGAGATGTTCCAGCTGTTAACTCTGCTTTGCCAGATCAGGAATGCAAAACCAGGGAAAATGCCACAGTTCAGGGCTGCAACCTGTGTTGAGCACTCAGCACTGTAGTGGCAGATCACTGTGGCAGAGCCAGAGGGTGGAATCCTTGGCGAAGAACATGCCTTCAAAAGGGCAAGGCACTCCTTATTAACTGACCACTGGAGCAGCTGCTGGAAACCAAGAGTTAAAACGTGGGAGCTGCAGCCTTTCTGAGATTCCACCTGCTCCTGGTTCCTGACCCCACTCAACCCTTCTGCTGGTCTGTGTGCTAAATGCTGAATCTGTGCATGTGCTGCAGGCTGCTGGCCCTTGTTCTAGGCAGTACCAGACACACACAATTAGAAAGAAGTGGGAATTTGGCTTTCTTTCCCTCAGTTCAGTGTAGAGAAAAATTTTGGCAATATGAGTTATCATTAGTTTTTGTTGTAAAAGATGTCTTTTCAAAAAGTATATGAAAAAAGCATGAGTATTTTATATGCTTGCACTGGAAAATCTTTGTCCAGTATACTCAAGATTGCAAACAGAGTTTAACATTTTGCAGTAGAGAGCTTTTCTGTAAGATATCACAATTATGCCTTAGGCTTGTGCAAGAAATATTGCAATAACCATATTTCCCATGCTATTTTGGGAAAAAAAAACAACAAACAAAAACAGAAAGAGAGGTTATGCATTAAAAGAAAAAAGTATAACAAACCCTCTTTTAATATTTGCTTGGATGAGGCAGTTTTGTTACCTGCCTTTTGAGGGGCTGGGCAAAGGAACACTGTTTCATTTTCTAAGCAGGTTTGTCATTCCCTACTTAATATTTTATCACAGGAAAAAATGCAGCAGTTGCTGAAGACCAGTGGAGAATTTTATTATTTTTGTAGTTATCTTACAAAAAGTTGAAGTGATTCTGTCTAGAAAAGTAGCCAAGCCTTCTCAAAATACAGCCACTTGTAGAACTACCATTGACTTCAACAGAAGCAACATTTTTTTAGAAAATTTCTGTAGTATGTTTTTGTTGCAATAGCTTGGAGTCCTCTTTTAGCATTCCATATTACCAATTAATTGCCTCATATTCTTTTCATTAGCCAGCTTTATCCTTTATCCAGTAAAATTATATCATGACCATTTCTATAGCATTTTTATATAGATTATATATTCCTTAAGCATTTTCCCTTTAGGTACCTGGCAGTGTTGGGAGTGGTGTGCTCTGTGCGCGCTCTAGAAAACAGACTCTGAAAGAGACTCGTGCTCATGCTCACTACTCACATTTTCACTTTCTTCATTTGTGGACTTATGGCTAAACTTTCAGGAAAAAAAGTTTATCCATTTATGAATAAACTCTCTAGGAAAAGGAATGATTGAGGAGTCATCTACCTGTAGATGTAGAGGCAGAATGGTTCTTTGCCATGTATAGATGCAGGTGGAAATAACAGATTGCAGCACCATATTTGACTGCAGTTTGTGCCTCTTACTGATCCAACAACTTCCATCCTGGATCTTTCTGTGTGTGAATTCTTCACAGCATCAGCTGTCTACTAAATCACTGATTTTGATATCTGTGGCGAAAGAAAAATGAAACTTCCAGCATTAATAACATCTCATTCTATATTTAAAAAATTACTCCTAGTGACTTAATTGACTTTAGTCCACTCCTTTATGTGCCTTCAAGAGGAAAGGGTCAGTTATAATCCAGTCATACACACTTTAAACAGCTTACTGAAGTGGAGGGTAAATGTTAAGACCTGTTGGAAAGTTTCCATATGGCCTTTGTCTAGCAGGAACAAAGGACTGACTGGTGGCTTATTGAGAAAGTACTGAGTCATAACTGGATGTTGAAAAATTTCTTTCTGATACCTGTAGTTTAAAAATGAGTGCAAGTTCTTGTTAATGGAAAATGGAGCAGCTGTCCCTTTTATTCTTCAAGGGAAACAGCAAGCCAGGGTCTCTTCATGATGTTTTCATTGTTCTCTAAAGACCATTTCTGTTCTTCTTTTCCTTTCTTCCTGTCATGAAGGAGATCATAGAGATGTGGCAGTAAGTTGTACTTGAGTTGCACTAGCACAGCTTGCTGACCTTCTGTGTGTTTCTTTTCTCTCGTTTTAGCCCTGTTGGGGCTCTCAAACTCAAACTGCACCTCACTATCCCTTGCACTGCACTAAGTAGTTGTCTAGCTGAGCACAGCAAAAGTGCAGACATGGAGCTGAGTGATCCTCTGTTCTGTGCACAGCCTTGCTTGCCAAGGGAATAGTTCCTGAGAAGAGCCCAGGAGCAAAGGTGTTGTTCTGTGGGCTGATCAGGGTTTGTGACTTGAGCACACTGGAGGGAAATGCTCCTTGACAGCTGAGGTGCCCCTAAAATTAGCCTGATACACAGCAGGGAATATCCCGTGTGTTTAATAAATGGGGTTTAATGTTTAAGCTCAAGTTGAAGGGTTTGGGTTTTCTAAATCTCTGTTTAACAGGAAGATCTCAGGAAGGTTTGATAGGACAACTCACCTTTTGTACATAAGCACTCAATTAGGGAGTTATTATTCATTTATTTGATCAACACATACCTAAAGATGACTTTTCTACGTGTATTTTATAATCAGTTGTAGAGAACTTACTCTGCAAAATTAGAATTCAAAGTTTTAATATGTGAACTACTTCTTATATAGAAGAGAGTATTTACCTATTCCTGTGTTCCTCTCCTGAGGATGTAAAAGTTCACTTTCACTGATTCTGACACGCAAGCTTTGCCACTGTCAGAATAACATCAATTCATTTCTTGATTGGCAACTCAGACTTTGAATCCAGAAGAAAAAGTGACTTTTAAAAATCTGGGGTTTGGGGGTTTGTTTTGTGGCCAGCATATCGGGTCAGCCACTGTCCAAGACAATGCCAGAGACATGATTGTCTGTGCACTTCTCATTGTTATGCACCGGCAGAATCGTCATCAGAGGGTCACATTAGAGTTCATTCAATCAAAGCCGTGGCAGTAGCTGGAGTCTGCCTCAGGTCACTTCCACCCCTTGGGATTTGTGGGGCACTACCTGAAGTTATTTGCGTAATTTTATGTCACTTAAGTGCCTTGATACTTTGTAGCAGTGATTTCAGAGGAGCAAATCGGTATCCAATGATGATCCAATTATCTCTTTCTCGGTTATTGCAACCATTTGTATGCATCCTCTAGTATCTTTGACTTCATTTTCACTTAGCTGTGATCTGTATGTAATGTGTATTGTTATCTTTATGTTAGTGGCTAATATAGGTTATAATTAGGTTATAATTAGGTCCTGTATTTTGCTGCTCAAGTGGTAGTGTGCTTGTAGTTGTGGGAGGCTCTGCCTCTACTTCTGAGATAATCTCTAAAACCATTCCCTTGTGCTGCAAGCGTTGTTCAAGTCAGGATGAGATAAATCCCAGCCAAGAACTATCTGCTTTTCTTCCTTGAGAGAAAAGGGATCCTAGGTAACTCCTCTCCACATCTAAATTGCTTAGTTTGGGTGAATCCCACCTGAGTCTTACCTTTATCTGTGCGTGTTGATCTAGTTTTGGCTAGGATAGAATTCATTTTCTTCTTAGTAGCTGGTACAGTGCAGTGTCTTGGATTTAGTATAATGTTGATATATGTGATAGATAATGATGTTGTATAGATGTATAAATATATTTCTTATAAGCATATAAAAATACAGACATATATATATATGTGTGTGTGAGAATGCATGCACAGAGGGAAACAAAATTATATTAAGCCAAACCCAGTTTTGTTATTTTCTTTCCAGAATCATTTGAAGAGATTTTTCTGAGTCTGTTGTACCCAAATAGTCTTAATTTCTAATGTGTAACTATGTTTTTATGATGTAGGCTCCAAGATATTTAGAAAAGGAGGCACTCAAGAGGTGCTTTTTCAGTCCTGAGGAGAAACAAAAGGCATGAAAACTCACAGACACGTGAAATGTTCAGATTAGGAATACATGAATTCTGAATATTGATAATTATTCCTGTCAAAGCTGAATTTCAAAACTTAAGCTTTTGCTTTCATTTAAAACCTTAGATGTAAATGATGAGACGATAATCTTAATGTAATTTTACTGAGCTGTTTCATTTTTGGTGATTTTAAAGAGATGGTGAATCACTCATTTCTTGGAAGGGATGTTATCTCTTTTAAAATACTAGAAATAGAAATGTATATAATATACATTGCTTCAAAATCCCGATTTTAGATATTTTAATGGAAACTAAAAAGTAGAAATCTGAGGTTGCAACTTCACAGAAAGGAAAATTCTGAGAAAATAAATTATAAAGTAAGTAAAATAATTAGAATAACACAAGCAATAAAAAAGTATTGTTTACCACTTGAGGGATGAATTTTTAAATCAAAAGATAAAGAGTGTTCAAGAATGGGGAAAAGGTTTCAGCTTGATTTCAAAAAACTTTAAGCAGGAAGAACTCAGACAGTGTTCTCTGAAGTGGCCAAGATAGAGAGAAAAAAGGAGGATAAACAAGTAGTAGAAGAACATCTTGAAGACTGCAGACATTAGGTGGTAGCCCTTTTTCTCAGAAGAATGAAGTCCTTACTGTGTTGTGCAACGCACTGAAGAACTTTATCAGGATATTCTGAAGTCTAGTAACAGTCATGACAACAGAGAGAATGAGAGATTTACATTTTTTCAACTAAATCTTATGTAATTTGTGATTTTGAGACAGAACATACTAGAGATGAGGCTGACAAATCCCTCTTGTGTAGTTTAGTGATGAATTTAAAGTGTTTGAGTCATTGCTGCTGTGTGTTCCAAATAGTGCAAGTGACTTCCATAGGTAGTGCAATTTAGAGTCGTTAAACTCATCCTTTTGGAAGCTGGATTTCCCCCAATTCTTCTCATAGATATCAAAAGAAGAGAACTTAAATGCATCTTTTGATTAAAGTGTTTTGATATGATTATTGTAGTTTTCAAACCCTTGAGAAAGATCTGGACTTTGAGATCTTGCCTATGCTGAAAAGGTTTGTTTTTTCCCCGTTGGTTTCTGTGTCATGCTCCGTACCCAGAATTAAGAGGGGTTTTTCTTTTCTCCATTTTCTCTCTTTTCTGAGCAAAGCTTACAAATTGCAGAACTCCTGAAAACAAAGCAGTTCTGATCACACATCCAGCTTAACCAGTCTCTTACCTACTGCCAGACCTGTGCTTCTTAACTCCTTCTTTACCCAAATATGTGGAAATTCCTTTTAGAACTGGCTGTTTGGCTCACATTCATTTAATATTTGTGCCAAAAACACACTAAGTAGCCCACCAAAACAGAATTTTAGCTAATTATTCAATTTTACATCTGGCATGAGTAGAGTTTCCACAGAAAATTAATTTAACTTAGCCATGAAACATACAAGTTCAGATTTTTCAGCATCATGTAAGAAATAGATCTTTCAGATTCACTTTAGGGAGGAACAGTAGGATAAGATTTGTCAGGAAGTGTTTTAGATTTCTACTCGGAATTAGTAAAGTTTTGGAATAAGTCAAGGCTGATACCTTCTGGATTTTTTTTTTTTTAAGATGCTTTTCTGAGGGAAATAAGTTGTTGTTCTGTAACTTTAAATTATGGATAATTTTGTATTGCCACTTAGATTTAGGACTTGCAGGTTTTTTGTAAATTTTAGGGATAATGTGTGTTCATTCAGCTGTCTGAGATGATAAAGAGTAGAATCCAAACTTCAGGCCACAGAGAAAATCTGTGACTTTGAGTCTGCTTTCGATATTTGTTCTAAAAACAATTCCTTGGTGAACTAGGGGAGGAGGAAGGAGGTCCTAGGGAAATGGGTACAATTTCAATTTGTCTTTAATTTCTAAGAGTGCTAAGGTAATAAACATGGGAATACACATTAAAACTCAAAGCCTCTCTTGTAAGTCACAATTTGAACATTTAAAACTATATGAATTAATGGATTGTGTTTGCAGAGTGTTCTTTTTGGTTCTTAATCTCAGTCAACACAGTTGCTACCTTAGAGGTCCAAGGTTTGGAAAGCTCTTAGGCTTTTTCAGGGCCCAGAGGCTCAGACAAATGCTTCTCCAGTCTCACTCTGACTTCTCTTTTGACTATCCAGTGTTTTATCCAGGTTCTGTGTGTTTTATTGGACTGTATTTTGGTTTTGAACACAGAAATGAAAACAAAAATAAGTTTTCAATTGTGCCTAATTTGTAAGGTTATAGTTTTCCTCTTCTATGAGTGAACACGTAGCAGAACTTGATGGTATTTGAATGGTGGAAATATAAATAGCTCTTAATTTTCATTATTATTATTGCTATAACATGCAAAGTTTCTGAACACTGATGATAATAGAGCATTTTTATTGGTTTTGTTGTTTTTGTTTTTTTTTAAAGGGCACCATGAGAAGGTGTATGATAACCAGCTTAGCTTGGCCTGCTTTTTCAGTGACCCTGAGGACAAATGGTTGAGTAACTACTTCTATGAACGAAGCTATAACACTGCTCAATTAGTAGAAATTGATGGTGGGAAGAGAAAGGCACAATCATATGTAAACATGGGCCTCATCATGGAAGAGCAAGGTAAGGCACTGACATCATAAAGCTGCTTTGGATGGCATCTTTACATCTCTAGTTACACAAACTGGGCTGAAATTAAAGAGCTGTGGACATGTAGTTCTGTAATGTTTAATCCTGCTTCCAATTTGCACTTAGATAAGCAGCCTGTATTTTTGTTCTTTTTAAAATGACCCTCTGGTTCTCTTGACTGCAAGTGACCCTCTTTGTTGGTAGTGACTGCCACATTGGTGTTCGCTTCAGACTTAGACCTCACCACAAGCTCCATTTCCCCATCCACATCCCTAAACTGAGAGTCTCTGAAATTATAAGGTATTAATAGAAATAACTAGAATCACAGAACAGCCCAGGCTCTAAGGGACTTGGACAGATCATCTGATCCAGCCTTTCATGGGAAAGGGAGCCTAAATGAGGTTATTTTAGCACCCTGTCAATCGCATCTTAAAAACCTCCAGTGCTGGGGACTCTACCACATCCCTGGGGAGCCTGTTGCAGTGAACAGTTGTTCTCACTGTAAACAATACTGCTTTCTTAATATCAAAGTGAACCTTGTTTCTAGATTTAAAAGCATATATTACCTTTTATGGCACAGGAGTTTGTGTGCAGATAGCAGTGAAAGTATAAAAATGTGTTTTCCTTCTCTTTGCATAAAATCCTTTCATGGTGCAGGAAGGCAAGCAATAAGTGAGCCTCAAGTAATTGAATAAAGCATGTCTTCCGGTTCTAATTTGTAAGTGTACTGTATGCCTAACTATTGCTAAAAATATGTGATTTGTGTAGCCACTATGGTTTTGTTTCTAAATATGACTGTGGGTTGAAGCAGTTCCAGCTCTGAACTCAACTTGTGGCTGGTTTCTCATACAAAGGGACTTTTCTTTAAAAGAAAAGAAAAAAAGATTGACAGAAATGGAAATATTTTTGTGGAATTAGACTAATTCCATTAAATGTCTGATGCCATGGGTATGTTTTGAAAGATGGCTCAATTTCCCAGCAATAGCCTGGACATAAAACAAAAGAATTCTGCAGCCTTTTTTTTTTTTTTTCTCCCCATTGAAAGGATGTTGTCCTATTTTTTCCTCTTGTTCTCTTACATATGGCATGATACCTTTTTTTACATTTCCTCACATCTTTCTAGACTGAGGGTCATTCACACTGTTTTCCTGTGAATTGTTGCCTTACTTTTCTTGCCTGCAACACCCAGACCTGGATTCAATTTTAAAATTTGATCACATACCGATAATCAGTAAAATTGAAGGATTATTCTTCTTACAGGTGATATCATCCAGTGTCCTAGTTGGTAAGAGAGCAGTTGCTAAAGCCTAGCCAGTCACAACCAAGTCATTTTCATTTTGAATGAAAAATGCTTAGTTCAGTTACCTATCTCTTACTCAGTAGAATAAAATTACAAAAAAACTGCTGGATTTTAATTTTTTTTGCAACCTTGTCACTTGGTCCTTTAATTACTAAAAATAAAAATTTTAAGAAGGTGCAGACAAGCAAACATTCCTATCTACTTGTAACTTCAAAGGCTCTTACTGAGTGTGACTCACTGCTGTTACCCAAGCACTGCCTAAAAAAAATTTAACATTTTCTACTTTTATGATGTCTTAAGCAAAAGTTGTTGAATACTTAAATATCTTGAGGCCCATTACAAAAGCACATAAGTAAAGTTATGAAATAGCCTGAGATGATCAGAGAAGCAGTAATTTTATTTTCCTGCTGAAGAAACTTTTAGGGGAGAAGCTTCTTATTAACCTTAGTAAAGAGAGATAAAGCAAAGTGGATTTTCACTGCCCAGGGTAAAGTTCCACTGAACTTGTGGGCTCTGTCTGTTGCACGTATTTTATTTCCAGAGAGAGTGTGGTAAAAAAAAATAAAGAAGCTGAGAGAGTAAAGCATAGGATTTGCTTTGAGGGACCACAGAGAAAAAAAGGCAGCAGATGTATTCCATGCACTTTGTATTTCCAAAAATTGATTCAAGGGCAAGTTCTGATTGAAGAAAAAGTGTAACAGGAGATATTGGGTTGACATTGTATAATATTGCATCAGTTTTAATGGTGTTATAAGCAAAATTTTAATTCTACTATTTTATAATTTTTTTTGTTCAGTTATTTATAATTTGGTAATTAATTTGTGAGCCAAATTAGTCAGATTCCCACTTCTCTGGTGTTGTATCTACAGGAATAAATGTAAACATCTGGTCCCAGTTCTTTTCAGTTCCTTCATCCAATAGTGTATTTTTCATTACTTGGGAAAGGAAGCTGTCTATATATGCTTAGGACTGATTGCTTGGGAGTATAAAGTTAAACATGGACTTGTAAAGATTGCTGTTTGCCTTGGAAGAAAATCAATAAATTTGCTGGGTAATTTTTGTTTAATCAAATTTAAAGTTCTTTGACTTTCAGCCTGGTCTCTGTCCTAAAGGCTGGATATAACCTGATGTTCATTAATCTTCAAAGCTAAATATTTGAGGTGTTGGTAGTGTAGACTTCAGTCATGATATTTGGATGCAGGCCATTAGTAGCTGCCAGTAAGGGAAAGAAAACAATAATAAGTGAGTAGCCTGCTACAGACACAAATGGAATGTTCTGCTTGGAGCAAACATGATTTTAATGGCATTTCTTCACAGAATGAGATTTTTAACCTCTTCCCCAAAATACTCCCCCTGTAAAATAAGGTCTGAAGCATTCATTGATTATTGTAGGAGTGTTCAGATTTTGATACTGTTCAATTAGCTGTGCTACCCCCCTAGTTTGTCTTTCCTCAGAGGGCTGATAATAAGTCATTTTATTACTTTAGTTACCCATTATTTTACTTTAGTAAAATTTATTACTTATTTTTCCATATAGCTCTTTAATGTGATGATGTCACTTTACAGACCCTGAAACTGCAATGATATAACACATTTTTCTCCCATTAAATCCAGAATTACTTGTTATCCAAGTAAGCACAGGCTTTGTGGTAAAATCTCTCAAATGTTTTAAAAAAATACTTTTCTTCCTGTGCTTTCAATGCATTTTCAGAAGTCATATATCAGTCATTATAAATATTTGCAATGTTGTGCATCTTAGAGAGTAAGATTATAATCAGTTTATGATAGATTATATTAGTGTGTTTTCTGCTGAAATTCATTGTGAACTCAGGGTTTGCACTGTTCTGGCTTGCACTGTTCTATCTTCAGAGTGCACTGAAAAACACAATGTCTAGTATTGTTTTGTGTAGGTTCTTACATCATTGCAATATATGAGTGCTTTCTGTTTTGTGCTAAATTCTTACTGCCTATCAAGCATGAAGTGATATATGCCTTAAATACATGCATCCCAAAGTTTAAGATAACTTATGTCAATGAAAAGAGCAATCTGAGGGAATAAAATGGAAGTTGTACTTGTAGGAGCTCTTTGCTTCAAATATGTCACAACAAAACCACATAAATTTCTATGCTATTCAAAAGGATAGCACAACCAGACATCTGAAATTAGGGTGCCTGTCAGTTGCAGAGCTTGGGAGCATTTTTGGATACATATAAGTAACTGTTTGAGAAAGCGTGTAAGAATCACAGTGGAGTCCAATAAATAAAACTTCCACAATTAATTACAAATGTATATCAGTGCCACACCAGAACCTGGATCTCCCCTGCTATGAGAGCTGTGTCACTGCTGCCATTAGTCTCAAGGCAGTGGTGACTTTGAATTAGTCATCAGTTTTATATTCTGCTAGCATATAAGGATCAACAAAAGTGGAGGTAATACTTTATCTGAAATCTTTACAGGCTGAAAAGATTAAAGGCAGGCAGAGCTGGCAGAGAGAAAGGGAATGAGTGCAAAGGAAATAGCAATGTTGGGAATCTCAGAGCTGATTCCCACAACAGACAGCTAATCCAGAAACCCAGTTTGGCTGTCTGTGTGTGTTTTTTAGATTGCAGGTCTTAGGAGACCTCAGTAAGGAATTCCTTTAGTCCTTTCTAAATTATCTTAGACATTTCAAAAACCTGCCATATTTTGCAAATTGATGAAGGGTTTATAAGTGTTCAGTCCTAATCCAACTCTGCCTTGATTATAAGCAATATTAGGGTCTGATTGCTTTTCAAACAGAGCAATGTTATGCCAGAGTTGATAATTTCATCACTTTGATCACTTTGCACCTACCCCAAAAATACTAATAAATTCCACCTCATTTATTTGAAAAGGTGTAATTGTTTTATCTGTGATCATGGATAAAATCTGGTCTATTTCATATGTTGGAATTTGATAGGAACTTTTCTGGTTGAAAGACTAGTAAATGGGGAGGACTTATAAGTTTAGTTAATTTGTTGGGGAAAAAAGCCACCACAAGGTTCTTGGAGTTTTTAACAATCTCGATTGAGACAAAGGTGTAGGATTTTCCCTATCACTTTGCTGTCATGTTGAAATTCAAGTTTTTATCAAGGCATTGCAGCAATTGATGGAAAGGTTCTGATTGTGTTTAAGGGGCGTTTCACAGAATGGCTGGATTGGAAGGAGCCTCTGAAGATCACCTAGTTCAGTTACCCTGCTAAAGCAGGTACACCTGTGGCAGGTTGCACAGGATAGCCTTGAGTTATGAAGCTTAGCTATTAATTACTGGATATATTTGCTGAACAACAACTTAAAGATGGTTCATGACATCTTTTGGTTTTGGAATATTAAAAGTCTAAGCTGTTTATTTTCTTGTTCTTAGTCAAGAAATTCTTACTAAGAATCCAGTCTTACTAAGAAATTGTTGATTTTGTATTTTGAATTGTTTATGGCAAGTGTTTTTTAATTGAAAACTGTAATGTATAAATAATTGAGAGAAACTCAGCATAAATTCATGAGTATCTATGCAGAGGAAATATGCACGTTTAAGCAGAATTTCCCCAATTGGTTTGCCTTCAGGCAGAAATAATTTATATTCAGATATAAAAAAGAGAATGTTAATATTGCAAAATGGAGTACTAAAAAGGTTTAAAAAGGCAAAAGTTAAAATTGCTTATGAAATTTCATATGCTTTTGTCTGTGCACAATTTGCAACTTTATTTTAATTACATAAAAATATAATTTCTTTTTAGGAGATTCCTAAGTATAACCAGAATAAAATTCACCTGTGGGATGGGTGGCCCACGTGCACATTTTACACTAATAGAGCTTTATGTTGATACCTGTGCTGCAAGTCTGCCAAGCCCACTTAAATAGCAAATCCTCCATAGTATAGTGTAGAAACGTTCTGCTTTACAATCTGATTGCATAATTGCAAACAGCTGGTAAATAAAACAAACCAGGGGGACAGCATTTGTGAAGAGAGGTAATTTCTTCTTTGCTACCTGTGGAGTGCAGAGCTGTCACTGATAATAGAATTGCTGCATTTGAACGATCCAGCCTGTCTATTTAACTATGCTATATTTCCACCATAAGGCTATGCCCAGCATCTGAGATCTCCATACTGTTGTATCCACAAACCCAGGTTAGATACTGGAAGAAGGCAACCTAAAATAAATCCCATCTCTTTGTTCAGGAACAGAAGCAACTCAAATTATTAGCTAAAAAATAGGTTTTGTCTGTGTTGGAGATTCCTTTCTGGAAGCAACTTGTCTTGGTTCAAAATGATACCTAGTTACATTCGTGATTTTTGATAAAACATCAAGCTCATCATTATCTTTCTTTTTAAAATGAGATTTGTCACTGTGAAAAGAGGAAAAGTATTTAAAGATATAAATTCCTATGTAATTTTTATAGGAAGCTTGTTTGCTAGTTAAAACATGACAGTGGCCTAAAGGAAAATAATAATTCTAATGATTTAGAGATTCTGTCCTTTCAGACAGGAACCACAGATTTGTTCTGCATTTACACAGTACCCTTTCCTCTGTGCTTCTACAGTACTTGTACTTGGTGAGGTTCATTGTGTGATCAACTAAAGCTAGATGAGAACATGCTGTTCCCTGGCCAAGCAGAGTGCTGCTGTCTAAACATGTACAGCAAGTTCTGTCTATCTTTCTGTCTGTCTGGAGTTTGCATCAATGTCTATCCTCGAGAAAATAATTTTCTAAAAAAGTGGTAGGAGCTTACTGTCCTTTTGACTTCTTACCAAATTTGGTTGAAACTCACTCCAAAAGTTGTTGAAGAACAGGGTGATCATATGGGTTTGTTCCCTGTGGAGACTACCCTAAAAGTGTATTTTTGTATTGTTCATTATCTGGAGAGAACATACATATTTATATAACAGAATATACAGAATATATAACATACATATTTATATAACTAAATCCAGTAGTAACCAAATACCGTTGGTTTATTGTGATATTTCCCCCCCTTCACCCAAGGTTGCAAACTTCTCAAATTCACTCCTAGTTGTGATTTTTTTTTTTTTTTTTTTTCCACGCAGCATATTCAGAAAAAGGCCTGTAGGAATACTTTAGACCTAGGAACATACTCCCTTGTTTCCAAATCCCTTGCCTTTGACTAAACAAACCTGTTGCTATAATTTAAGTTCATACACTTAAAAAGAGTCTTCACATCAGGAAACTTTCAAGACAGAAAGAAGCCTTCCTTTAATGGGACATGAAATTCTACATACCCAGTTTGACCATTTACTGTACTTTCAGTCATTGGTTTTCACCATATCACCTGAAGCTAATTCTGCTTTATTATTCTGCATTTCCTCTATCTCACAAAGCAGTTATATTGTTTTCTGATTGCTTAAGAATTGAATATATGAGTTGGCTGGGAAAAACATGATTGTAGAGCATAATTGTAAAAATTTAAGCATCAAATGACTAGGAGTTGCTCTTTGGCTATTCTGCTTCTCTCTGTCAGTCAGTAGCAGTCAGAAGCAGCCATAAATCTTGCTTGATTCTTGGGAGGACAGATTGAACAGGTTTATTAAATAATTGAGCTCATCCTCCTACAAGTGCAGGAAGTAGTTCTCCAATAAATGACATCTTATTATTACAGGGTTGTTGCTGGTGTTGAACTAACAATACTGTCTTAATTCATGTTATAAAAATTAAGAGTATTTTCAGTTCAAATTAGTACAGTCTTCAGAAAATCTGGAAAAAGCTTCTGAATATGCTACATGGAAGCAAAAGAGGCCTGTTAATTTCACAAAAATATTCTTCATAAAATTATTTTTTGTTCTTATTTTTAAAATATTTTGGTGCGTAATGAAGATATTTTGAATAAGAGAACTCAGGGAGAATTCTGTAGTGCCCCTACTTTGAAAAGAAATCCTGTGAAAATATAGAACTTTCTACATGATTTTACTTCAACTGATTTAAATCAAGGTTTATTATTAAGCGCACAGGGAAGTAACAATATTCTTTAAACTAAGAAAAGGTAAATTTTCTTAACCCTTTAATAGTCACTCCCACTTTCCTGGCCTAACTCCAGTAGAATCTAAATGGAGAATCTTTTAGTTCTGCTATAATACCTAGGGACAGGTCTGTATTCTTGCCTGCAATATTCACAGCAGTGCACAGGTGCTAATTCTAAACTCTTTCATTTGCATTGTCATTAAAAGTTTTGACATATGAAAAAATGATGCTAAATTAGTTTTCATTCCTAGGTGTTCAGTGATTGTAAAGTTTATTTTCAAGTCATAAAACTATTGTAAAAAAGCTATGGTTGTTTACATGAACTATGAAAAATGTATCAGGAATATTTTAGGGAAAAAAAACATTTGATATGTGCTTGAATATAATATTTTGCATTCAGGTGAGCTCTTTATATAGATACTTGTGTATGAACTGTATTCTAGATGTTTTTGATATCAAATATTGCTGTTTGCTTTATGTGCATGTTCATAAGACCATGACATTTAATGAAGAGATCTTTTTAAAGTATTGATAGCCATGAGTAAATTATACTGTGTTTGATCTGTGTTAAAGATTCAAAGTCCAGGATATTTGAATAGAACTTAGAATAAAAATGTAATTAGGTTACATCCCTAAAGTCTGATATATCTTTAAACAAGACTGCAAATGAAACTTTATTAAAACTTCAAATGAATTATTTCTTTGCTTTTTTAAATTCTTTTTCCCTCTCTTCTCTTTCATGTCTATTACTGACATTGCTGCTTGTATTTTACCTGTCTTTTCCAGGGTGTTTTAATTATTTACTGCTTAATGACTAGTACTGAGATGAAGCTGCCCTCTCACTCACAGAGTTTTTTTCTTTGCTTCAAAGCTTTGTGAGGTCTTGGAATACTGTAGCTGGACTGGCAGTTGTCATCATAAACTTTCCTGGAGGCAGTGTTTCCTTTCAGTAATTGATAAAGGAGGCTGCTTCCAGAGGTGCCTTTCCAGTGTCACTGAGAGCTGCCAGGGTTGCATGTCCTCAGCCATTACCAGTAATCTGGAGAAGCCATAGGTAAAGCAAACATGAAGCTGTTAATAAAAAATATATCTTACTCTTCAGAGAATCACTCAGGTTGGCTGGAATCTTAGCAGGTCATTAATCCAGCTGCACTTCAGAAGTAAATCATCTGCACCACAGAACAGCTCCAGTGCTGAAGCACTGCAATTTATTATCAGAAGCTATGAAAAGTAAGGGGAACTGAGTAGAACCTGAATAAAATGTAAAAGCTGCCAAAAAAAGTATTTAAACCAAGGCGAGCATTTGACATGACATAGCAAAAAAGTAATTTAGTGAAACTAATCTGCTTCAGTGTCACTTTCTCTATTTAAAAGATAATGATCATATTAATCTTTGAGGCTAAATACCAATATAACTTGTTTTCATTATTTCTATTAAACCTAAAAGCTCTTAAGCCAGAGGTTAAAACAGAATTGTAATCCATTCATCCCTGAGTTTTCTGCTCCCTTCCCTTTCTGCATTTAGATATCCACCCATAGACATTGAACTATTTGTGAAACCTGAAATGGGAACATCCCACTGAGTGTGGGCCTGCTTTTACCCAGAGCCTGGAGCCTTACAGTGTGAGCTTCCTGAATACATTTTGCATCTTGGGTAGCCTTTGCATATTGAAAGCACTTTGATGCTCTGCAAGCATGAAAGAAGGCTTGAATAATACTGCAAAGCAAGAATTCCATTCTCTCTAAAATGTGTGTGTGATCATTTGGCTAATGTTCAACATTGTTTTCAGTGTTGTCCTCAGATTAAAATTGATGTGTACCAAAAAGTGTTTATTTATATATAATCAAATCAGAAGGCGACCTCTGACAAATGCTGCTTTCATAAAATGTGTTAACCTAAAAAGGTAAAGGAATTTTAATTGTAAAGCAGAATTTTGCATGCTGGTTCATTTGAATATGAATGTGAGACAGACAAGTTAGTGGAATTTTCATCTGGGACCTGTTTGGTTGTCATTTTTTCCCCTTGCTGGTCCACAGTACACCATTCCCAAAGCAGCTGTCATTTCAGCTGCCTGTGGGAAAACCCTCCTGTTTGCAGCTCAGGAGTGCAGGCAGCAGAAGGGGAAGGGATTAGAGAGCAGCCAGGCAGCCAGAAAAGCCAGCATTATCCCTACCTTGTGAGGTGTCTCTGGCAGAACCCTTTAAGCAAGCCCTTTTTAGAACAGGTTTGATATTCCAGTGTGCTGGTGGTGTGATAGAGCATCTGTGAACTGCCCTGCTGTGAGTTCTGCAGTCTGCACTGCCCTCTAGGTTTGTGTAGGTGTATTTTGAGTGCTTGAGCTTTAAGGCAAGTAATTTGGGTCCTCAGAGGACAAGACTACATGTGCTCTAATGCTCACTGGATTACTACACTTATGATTTTCTTTTCAGACAACACACATTTGTTTAAGTAATGTAAACAGAAATAATGTATCATCCTCTAAAGTGCAGTACCTAGGACTAGCCTGACAGTCATTCACCAGAGAAAGGAAGAGAAAATACTGTCCATTTGCAGTCAGTCCATCAGTGCTACATTTCAGGTTGTGTGAAGCTCAGCTTTCCTTTTCTCTCTTCTTTTTTCCTTTGTGTCCTCAAGTTCTCTACTTCTCAGTTGGCCTTAGGTATCTTGGATTCCAGGTAAGATCTACTGGTATGTTGTCAAACTGGAAGAATGGAAGAATGGTCAGAATACCCCATGATGAGCCAGCATGGTCATTGCAATATTCTTATGAGCTGCCTACATCATTTTACTAAGTTCATGGTGACATCTTTCTGGAAAAAAAAAATTCAACTCCTCTAAAATAAATTAATAAAATTAATAATTATCTTTAAAATACTCACTTTGGTTGTTGGCTGGTAATTGGTTTTGTTTGAGATTGGAGAGTAATGAAATTGCAAAATTTTATGTTTAATCCCTTCTGCAATTTTTTTCTTGTTTTTTCAAGGATTCATGGATTTCATGGATTCAGGTTATTGCATGTGAGAGCTGTCCCAGTGGTTTCTTTACAGTTCATTTTACCTCAGGAGTCCAAGGTGGCTCAACAGAATGAGAGGTGTTTGCTGAATGAGAGCCTTGTTTTATGTTTCTTGGGAAAACACCTCTGTAAAACACTTTTGTAACAATCTCTGTGGCAGACTTAAGCATTTCAGCATGAGTAGTGCTGTCATAATTGAACACAGAAACTGAGCATAATACAAGTAGTTCAAGCAGTTAGACTGAAATGTAAGCATATATATTTTGAAAGATATTAGCATTTTTTGTTTTCATCACCATTAAGTGATGCTTCAACCAGATTTTCTGTTCTCATATAGTGAAATAACTGATGGCAAAAGATCCTCTAGATTAAAATATAGTATAATATACTCAGAGTTTATTTTTCCTTTAAGTTGTTTTAATCTCAGTGTAGTATTTTCTGAAGACCTCAACAACTGTTTACAATTTAGGATTAAATTTACTTCCTGCTTCTAGTGGTGCTGCTGGGGCAGGTTACCTAACAGACCTGTCACTTTTTTTGTGCAGTTGTTTCTGTGGCATTATTTTCATTGGCAAACATACGAGAAAAGGAAATCATTAAGTGCTCACAGTATTGCTGAGGCATGGAGCTAGAGCAGGTCAGTCACTGCATTTTGTAGATTGTGACATTTTAAATTACCTGTACACTACTGGAAGCAATCTGTGGACCTAATTAACATTTCACCTAATTAAAGTCAGGAATGTATGTAGAGAATTCTAGATAGTTTTGCACTGCCTTTATTTATTAAATACCACATTATTCAAATTTGAGTCTCTCATTTCAGTATTGAAAACTTCAGGTTTGTGTGCTGTTTTCTTAAGTGGGAGTAACTTTTTTTTTTTCCTCCTTCAAGTAATCAATGCACTGCTGAATGAGTTCATTTTAATGCACTCAATCATGCCTCTAATGTTTGTAGCTTACGGGCGCAAGCATCAGTAATGCAGGAATGTTATATGGCTTTAGTTTGGGCCATTTCATAAAATATTCATGGAATCAAAAATGTGCATCAAAATAGCGGCTGGGAGAATTACATTTATGTGCCTGCTTTTATGGCAGCTTCACATTTAAACCCATTTGTGTTAATATCTAGTCAATCTTTCTACTTAAAAAAAAGGCAAAATAGTAGTCTCCATATATACTTCTTCTGGTTTGGTATCTATTTTGATATAACAAATCTGTATTTTTTGATTGGGTTTTAAGAAGGGAAATTATAAATTAACTTTTAGATGATCTAAAAACATTTCTCTTCCATATTTACAAAATTACATTGGATTATTTTGCTTGAATGAATAGATTTTTTTTTTTTACTTTCAAGCAACTCAGTGAAAACTGTAGCACAAATCTATGTCAGAATGTCTTTTATTCATATATAATTGTTTAAAACAGATTTTCTACTCCCAAAATTATATTGTGACAATGTTAGCCTCCCATATTTAAGATGAAGCAATTGCTGTTGGGATTTCCTTTATTATGCCGTGAGTACTATTAAAATACAAAAAATAATAAAAGTCTAAAATTTTAGTAGTAGTAGTACATATGTTGAGTTATCATTCTGGGTTTTGATTCCTTTTATAAGAAGAGAAGAGAGATATCAGAGGTTCTCCAATTCTGTTTGGTATCCACTGAGATAAATTCTGTATGGCAGTTGAGAATAAATATGCAATTGCTATTAATTTTGCCAACTGGAAATAGCTTTACTGCTTTGTGTAACATTCTGCAAACAGATTTTTCAGACATGGATATCCTGGAAACACCTTCCTGATTTTCTCTTTGAATTCCTAGACCTATAAAAATACATTTCTGCAAACTGTTTCAAGTGATCTTCTTACTCCATTGTTTTTCCTCTCATTTTGTATTTTTTTGTTTTTGGTGCTTTTCAGTTCATAATAAAAGTAATTTAAAACTCTGCCTTGTCACTGCCTAAGTGAGATAAAAATGCTCTTATTCTCAGAAATGTTCTGCAATTGGCTAATTGCTTTCTTTTAATGCTTTTCAAGATTTTCAGATGGCATTCTATGTATGTCTGCAGCCAACACTTCAGTGTTTAAAAGTTGCAATGCACTGGCCTGATCAGTTCCAGCTGAACTGACTCATGACGGGGACTAAACTTACCAGCCCCCTGAAAAGATCATTTACGCACAACATTTGGGTTTCACAGAAACATTATGGATTAAATAAATAGGCTGATGTGTCATTTCTCAATGGCGACAAGGGGTTTCAGTTTATTTTCATGAAAGAATGAATTCCAAAGTCTAAAACATTTAACCTTCCATGAATTTGAGAAGTCTCCAAATAGCTTGTTTATTTGAAAGAGTCTTCAGTAAGCTATATAAGGGCTTTCATGACAGTAATTCCTTCTCTTCCCTGTTTAGGGAACTAGCAGGTATTTTGCCTTTCTGTGCATTACTTTCTTTTTTTCTGTGAGCAGATTGTTTTACATTTCTCTGCATAATCTTTCTTGGTAATTCAGTGAAGCCAAATGTAATATGGATCCATTTGAATACTACCAAAAATAAATCATATTACTGTATCATTTTGAAGCTTGGTGTAGATGGATTGTTTCCAAAGAGGTCTCAATGAGATCTAGCAAAGGGAGTGTCAGGTCACAGCTCTTAGGGTTAGGTCAGCTCTTGAGAACTGTGGGGTGCATGGAATGTGTGGGTTTCTAGTCTGATAGAAACTTTCTCAAGAGGCTGCTGCAGGAGAGGGAGCTTGGGTAGGAACCACCACACGATAGTTCTATCAACCTGAACAATAGTCCTTAAGATTGCAAGTTTATTTACCTAAACAATGTGTCCTCTTAAGTGATCATGTTACAGTGTTAGGAGAAACTCATACTGTTCAGCTCCATGGTGATACCTTTTGTTTGCTTGCTGCTTCCCATTCTTGTTAAAAGTTTTTGAGTAACACATGAATCAAATTCAGTTCAAGAATCCATTACACATGTAGTGTATCCCAGTGACTCAAATGTGTGATAATACCCTTTCAAAAGAGCAATCTATTTATTAATGAACTTCGGGGGAGAATTCCAAAGAGAGTCTCTGTATGTGCTTATAAGAAACCATGTGAACAAAATTCTGGCTCTACCTATTATTACACAGCATTAAATATAACTCAACTTTTCATCATTTGTCACAAAACCAACATGAGCTTCAATATCTTAAATCTGCATTTAGCAACTTGGATAATGAATTCTGTTGATATCTGTGTTGATTGTGCTCTAAGAGATTAGCAGAACCAGATAGACAAAAAAATTGGATGCCCCTTAAGAATGGACAAGGGTTTTCATCTGGCTTTAGCAAATCTATATCTCTATTTTCTGTTGCATCTACTCTCAGGAAATCTGTAAACAGCTTGTACTGGTTGTGATAATTTCCCTTTGCCTTTCTGTTTGTGCAGTCTGATGTCAAGCAGGTGATAGTTTAGAATGTATAGAGTTTTTCCTGTTTTCCCAAAGTTTTGGGCCATCTCTCCAATACCTGACCTTATCTAGAATGGAACTGAGCAAAGCCTGCTGTCTCTACTTTTGCCTGGCACTGCACTCTTCAGCACCTGTTGTGTCCTCTGGGATTCTTACATGAATTGTAGGCTGTAGAGCCATAAAATTATTTGTCTATGACACTCATTTAATTCATTGTGTCTTTGAAAGAGGAGTTTCTCGTGCTTGTCAGTTTTAGTTGAATTAGTTTTAATCATCAGAGCAACTTAATATGAAAATAAATTTAATTCTAATAAAGATGAGTTATGTTTTATATTGCAAAGTTGATAGCATGGTTATAAAGGGGTAACATATGCAAAAAAAAAAAATCTAAATTGAGTTAATAAGAGAAATCTGTCATAGCTGTTCTGCTGCCTCTAGGTTGGCTGGAGGCCTGGGGGATAAGCTCATTTTCTCTAGGAATGCTTAAAGAAGATCATTTTCCAAGCTTTTCTCCCTTCATTTCCTACAACTAGGAAACAACTTTTCTCCTTCGTTATTCTTTTTGCAGTTTGAATTCAGCACTATAAAAAAACCCCTGCAAAACAGCAATAGTTCCTTGTAAATCACATCTCAGAAGATGTGTAAACTACAAGCATCTAAATGAACTTATTTTGTGGGTTTTTTTCAGCTGTTAATAGAAATACAGTGACCAGAATGCTTTCTTCAAAATTATTTTTAATGTTGATAGTCTTATCTTACCTGTTTTCCAGCAATACCCATTATGTATGAGAAAAAGCTTTTCTGTTCTTTCCAAGAGCTTTGAATTTTCATTGTCCAGCAGGTATGGAAATCTTCTAGACTCAATTTTATGCACAGAGGTAAATCCAGCTGAAGATAGAGGAAAAACTACTGGAATGTGAAAATGAATTGAATTTTATCTTCAAACTTTTATTTGCCTCAAAGATGTTTGAGTAACTTACATTTGAAGACCTTGGAGTATATTACTTCAGGCTCAATAATTAATCTATCAGTGGTTAATGCTCTTGCAGTAAATCTACTAGATAAACTCACCAGACCTGGCCTTGCAATAACTGTTAAATTACTTTGCATGACATTGCAAATTTTAATTTTAATTTTAATTGATTAATTTGTTTGAATGAAGATTTTTAGTTTTGATACCTTTATCCTCCACACTTCAAATCTCTCAGCAAAGGTTTTCATTATGGAAAAAGAAACTTGAGGACTGGTTTCAGTTGTGATTATTTATGCACAGATGTGATTTTGATGTATGAGAACCATAAAAGCTTTATGAATCTAGAATAAATTTATTTTCTAAAAGGTCCTGACTTTGCCTCCATGGAATCACACCCCTTCAACATTGGGAACGTACAAAAAAAATCTAATTAAATATGTGATAATTTTAAATTTTAGCATTACTGGGTACTGTGAAATTTGACTGTATTTTCTAGTATTTTCTGTGATTTTTGTATTGAAGAGTCTTGAAAAATCCGTGGAATGTTTAGCTGCAGCTTACTTTTAATGATAAAATTATTACAAACAATGAACTTTAACAATGTTTTGATGATTGCTCTGATTATAATTATGAATGATATTTTTCAGGTAACATTACAAAAGCTGCTGAGTATTTTGAAGCATTTTATCAGATAACAGAGGGCACATCATGGAAGGATGAGACAGGCCACACTTACGCTTCACTGGCATGTCAGCATCTCTGGAGAATTTATACATTGCTAGCAGACAAAATGCTAGAAAATAAAGAACACCAAGAGGCTATCAAAAAGTTAAAAAAAGCTTTAAAGATGGCAAAAGAAGGTAGGTGGAAAATAATGCTTTCCCATTCCTTCATTCGATGTGCAGGCCATGATCTTCCCAAGAGTAAAGAAGAAAGTGTCGAGGGTTTGACTGGGTGATCATTTCCTATGAAACTCGCAGACAAATGCTATCAATACACTTGCAGGTCTCACTGAAGTAAAAATACCTTCCTGCTGACAGCAAAGAAACTTTTAAGTTCCTCCAATCTTTATCTCAAAGAAACCTTGACAACCTTGTGGAAACAATAATATATGTGAACCCATAATTAGAAAGTGTGGTCGCTGATGGAAGCTGGGGTAACTGATTTTCATTGGCTAGTCACTGTTAATTTGGCAGTTTTTGACTGATATTTTCTGCTGGAAAAGTTACCTTTTCACTCTAATAGTTACTTAATACTTGAAGAAAAAAGCAGGTTTTTATCATAAGCAAACAAAATTTTGTATCTTAATATACATAAATACTTTTAAACCTAAAGGAAAAATTATTGCAGAATTGCAGAACAGCAGAGGTAGAGGAAGAGAAACCTCTGGAAATCATAAGGTTGTCCTGAGCAGCCTGCTCAGGACTGCATCCAGTCAAGTTTTAGTATTTCCACAGAAGGAGCCTCAGCCACTCTCAGAATTATTTACCACTGTTCAAACATCCTCACAATGAAGAAGGTTTTTGTTTAAATACATATTAATCCAATATTTATCAGCAGATCCATTAGGTTTTTTAATTTAATAATGTATGCTGAACATTTAGTCTGTGACCCAGTCTTTGACTAGTAGATGAAGTAGATAAACTGTGAAAAATGTCAAAAAATTAAAACACTTCCCAAATTTTAAGTTCTGCAACAAATAACATTATGACTATATAGGTCATAATACAAGCTTGTAATGTTTTCTACAGCTGTTGTCTATAATATAAGCTGAAATTACAGCTGCAGTTAAACGTCTCCACTTAAAATTAGGTATAGTAACTAGAAGGACTGCTGATGAAATTGCCTAGGGATGTCTTCTTCTTGCTAGCGAAAACTGATGGATATTAAGTGGTTGTCAAAATGGATCTGATGTCTTTTCAAAATTTATTTTGACCAGGCAGATGTTCTGGTTCCCTTATTTCAAATTTCAAATCATTCTCTTTCACAGCTTCCTGAGGCATATCACTATGCACAATATATATGCTGTTGTTCTCTTTAAATTTAAGCTTTAGGGACTTCTTTCTGAGGAGTTCTCCAGTTCTCATTCCAAAGCCATACTGGCTACTGGATATTATCTGTAATCTCCATTCTGTCCTTCTGGACCATCATCTGTGTTTATGTATTTTAGGAATTAGATATTACCTGCTTCAGACTGTCAAATCCTCTTAAGCAAGGAAGAAAGTTCTTTATGTCCCTAGGAACTTTTAACTTACTATTCTTCTGTGAAACTGTATTTCTGTATCCATTTGTTTTATTATGCCTTTTAAAGGAATATTGAATATTGGAAAAGACCATCAGTTTTTTGAGTTATAGGCTTTTAATAATTGTAAATAACATATTAAGTTCTATAGATAGAGCAATGCTCTGCCTCCAAAATTATTATCATTCAGTTAGTTTCAAAACTAGGTGTAGGCTTCTGTTTGGACAGAAATAGTCTACTACTGCAAGCAGAAAATCTCCCTTTTCATTGTAACTATGTTTATTTATGCATTTTACAAAATACCTTGATATGCATTTATTCTTCAGGTTGATTTTTCTCCATTTATTGTGTTTGAGCAGATGGATATTGAACAACAGAAAAAATGGAATTTTGGTTATTTTTAATGTAACTTCATCTACAGGGCTTTTTATGGCTACTCATGTTCTGAAGGAAAATTTTTTAATATAGTGTGATACATTAAGAATACATAATTAGTTTATATTTATTTTGGTATCAAATAGATTATTTTTTCTTGAGGGAGCCATGCAAAAGGACTAGCAAGCAGTGTTTGTTAGCTCAGTATCAGCAAAATAAAACCTGGCATGGAAAGGTGGGATTCACCTTAGCAGCACCCTGTACAGAATTTTCTATAACTACTGCTTGCAAGTATAAGTTACTAATTTTTTTTTTAGCTATTTTACCCTGCAGTAAGTAGTAAAACAGACAGGAGAATAAGAAAGGTAGAACTGGTCAAGTGGTGTTTTTTTGTGGTGTTTCACTAAGATCACATTAGCAAAATGTATGGGTCAAGATACATTTTGTGTTTGTATATTAAGGTTTATTACCTATTTTTGGCCACTTTTATTTTATATTGAGTATATAGAGAGAGACTACTATAATTTTGTAATGTGACGACACTAGGACCATCATTAAACAATTAGTGACAGGGAACCTTACACGTGTTAATTTGATTGTACTTTATTACTGGAAGATATTTTATCTGACTTTGCTGAACTTCCTTAGTGAACTCCATAGCCTCTATTTTTAATTACCACTGTATGTTTTCAGAAAGAGATATATGGTGGGGATAAGGAAAGGGAAAAATTTACTCCATTATTAACATCTGTATGTTGTTTAAGAACCTGCAAGAGCTGTCTGTACCAATCTTATTTTGTTCAGATCATGCTGGTAACTCTTTAACTCTTTTACCCTTCCTTTAGGAGGTGATGTAAAGACACAAGGAGAAGCAGCCTATTGCTTAAGTCTAGCATATCATTTTTCTGGAGAACATGAGACAGCATTAGCAGTAAGTTTGTTCTTTGCTTTAGCTTTCTCAATGCCTTCCTCTGCCTCCTCAGTGTGTTTGGGATTTGCAGAGTGGAAAAAATTTGGAGAGACTTGGCTCATGGACCTTTCATAACTTTAGTTCTGTAGGAGGGATCTATGTGGCTCAAGCATTTGTGGTTCCAATCAATCCCAGCACTGATGGAGTCCAGGTTTCTCTGCTTGGATCTGCAGGAATAATATAAATCCACAGTTCACGTTACATATGACTGGCCTTCCTTTTCCTATATATATGCGAATATCAAACAGTCTCTATTTAGTTAGGATTTTGTACAAAACACCAGTTTTGCAAATTAGTGTGGTACAGTGTATTTTTGAGCAACGATGAAAAATATATCAGTTCACACACTGTGATTGTTAGAACATCAGTTATTTAGAAGAAATATTAATTGCTTTTGAAAAACTGTAATGCTGATCCAATTCCTGCTGTGGACACTTGAATTCAAACTCCTCTTCTGCTGTTTCCCTTGAGCCTTAGTAATCCTAAAACAGTGAGAGCTCTGCATGTGGAATTCTAGTGTAGAAGGAGGGTTTCCCTGCTTCCTCATAGCTCAGTGTGAGAGGAAAAATAAGCAGCAACTTGATTCTTTTGTGCCATTCATCGGTCATAGTTCTCCATGATCCTCTTAAAAATATTCTGTGGAAAAGAAATTTGAATATTTTTCATGATTGTTGCAATTAAATCAGGTGTTTAATTACTCTGTTTGTCCTTGTAACTGCAGAATGGCTCAGTATTCTATGAATGAACTTGTTTTATAGTGGTCATTCATCGTGGGTATTTGTTGTGATGGTTATTGTTTTATTTGTTTTTCTCAGAAGCAGACCAATAGAAGTCCCAGAATAAATTCAGCATGTGTATCAATATTACTTGCTTGGCTCTTGTAGTGTAGAAGGTGTTCTAGATTTCTGATTTCATTTTTGTTGTGATTTTTTTAGTAGTTATTAATTACCTTTATACATTATTCTTCAATGCTGCAAGTCCTATCTTCTGCATAAATCAGTTGAATGCTGTAAAGGGGGAGCCTGTTCTCAATGAATTGTAGTAAAAACTTTAGCTGATTGTACAAATATTTCAAAACTAAAAATCTCCATAGGATTTTATAAAATTGTATCTAATAGTTGCAACAGCAATGAGAACATATTTGATCTCTTACAAGAAAACAGTAAATAATAGATTAGAGCAGAATTTTTTGTACTTCAGTTTACCTGCAGTTGTTTTTTGCCTGACAAGAATGCTGGCATTCTTACCTGAGCAACTTTTCTCAGACTCTCAGAAACTTAACTTTTCATTTCACATAATATACTGTGTGAATTCTGAAGAGCAGCAAGATAAACAAATGTGCTAATTAAAGAAGCCTGCATCTTAATCTCTCCAGAATATGCAAAGGATCAAACTACACTTGAAAGTGTCAAAAATATTAGTTGTCCTGGCATTATTTCCTCAGAATAAATTTTGACTACATTGCTCCCCCATGTCTCCTGTCAGAAAGCTACAGCAATCATTTGGAAGTTGCATTTCTTTTTACTGCATGCAGATTTTTTTTTTAAGGAAGCTTCTGAAACCCTGAATTTTTTAATGTACTACTACTCATTTTAAACATGTAACCACTAGGTATTGCCTAATATTTTCAGTCCTGCAAAAATGCCTGACAGTTAAGGAAAGCCATGTGTAAGGGCAAGAAGGTCTCTGTAGTACAAAAACAAATTAAACATTATGTTAAGAGTAAAAAATGTTATTTTAACAGTAATGAAAATACCAATACTTTTCAGTAGTAAAAATACAGTGGCATTTTCTAATATAATGGCATTACCAATAATATTACATGAGAAACTTTTTAAGTACTTTGTTCAAAAATACACTATGTTCTGTGGGGCAAAGAAAAAGGGCTCCGTTTTATCTCCTTTTGTCCTTTTCAGTGATCAATACAGACAGCAGTAAAATATCAGTGGTTGACAGTACTGTTGAGCAGAAGTTGTCTTCACTCTCCAGTTGGAAATCATTGCCTAAAATTTCCCCTTCTGTTCTCAGTTTAATGGTCTCTGTATCCAAGGGGAGCTCAGATGCTTACGGAGATGAAATCATTGCCTTCTGTTCCCAGGGGCCCACTGGTTATCATTACACATAACATGCAGACAATACTGCTAGGAGCCAGTTTGCCTCATGGTAATATGTAGTTCATCACCAGCTTCTGTAGCATGCTAAAGAGGTCTTGCCACACAGCTTGGGACTATTCGGATGTAGACTCAGGGGTCTCAGCAGTTATTTCCCTGCTTTGCATCAGTTTTCATCTTCTTTATCCCTTTGTGCCGTGGTCCACCTCAGGCAGTCTCCTTCTAGGGGAATCTGAAAGGAGCAGCTGTTACAGGCACCATTTCCTCCAATTGTTGCCACTTGGTTCCTTTTGCTCTTTAGCCTCCCTCCCCCAACATGCACACACAGGATCATGCATATGAACTTGTTTCTCTTTCATTCATGTCTTCTAGCAGGGCAGAGAAGCATATGTTCAAAATAGTCATTATCTGATGCAGTAATTAAAGACTGAAATGATTAATCTGCAGCCTGTTCTATAAAAAAAAAGGCAGTCACTTTGTATCAAATGAGCTGGTTTTGTTAGAGAAGGTTTCTTATTTGCTAGGGACTTGGTGTTTAACATGATTTGATTTGGTGTATAATCTGTATAAATTAGTTTAATTTAATTTGATATATATGATTGATTTCAGTGGAGCTACTCAGATGTAAAAATATAAGTATGTGCAAGTTTAAAAGCCTGAGAACTAATTACATTCAATAGCAGTGGGATATGTTCATAATATTTTTCATATTGTCTGGTTTATAATCAAGCCTAATGTTTTTTTCCACAAAATATTAATAGTTCACATTATATAGATTTCATCTTAAATATTATAGATTTTGTCATGGAGAGTTCTCCATCCAGGCTAATTTTAAATTAAAAGTTACTGTTTACTTGTTTTTTCCTCAGACTCATTATACAGCCAGAGTATTCAGTGAAGCATTTCTGTGTCATTAGAAATCTTGCATGAGATATTATAATGTAATGCTTGATGTGGGCTTTTTTTTTTTCCTTAGACTGGACTTTCAAGAATTTTTCAAAGTAAAGGGTATCATGGATTTTTTATCTTTCAATTAGAGTTGCATCCCAAACCATTAGGAAAAATCCAGTCCTCATTCCTCATCTAAGTGTTAGGGTTTCTTTTAAGTGTTCCTTTATTTTGAGTATTGAATCCTGTGCTTCAGATATGTTACCATTTAAATAATAGAGGCAGTGTTCATGAGTATTGAGATTCATGCCAGGCTAAATGTGGTAATTTATGACATAATGCTATCTGCATGAATTGTCAGAATTACAATACACAAGCCACAGGCATAAAAATATCAAGAAAATTT
The DNA here is from genome assembly GCF_029582105.1 of Oenanthe melanoleuca. NCBI lineage: Eukaryota > Metazoa > Chordata > Aves > Passeriformes > Muscicapidae > Oenanthe > Oenanthe melanoleuca. The sequence goes on from NC_079337.1 coordinate 13,132,884, forward strand.
ATGAACTTGCAAAGACATCTTCACATTCAAAATGACCCTGTTAAAGCAATCAGAGGTGATTAATGGCCATAAACTTAATTTCTGAAAAAGTCTGTGTCAAAATAACTGGGAATTTTGTCTCCTCTCCTGCAGCTGGGGAGAATATGAGTGGGGTGCAGATATTCTGAATTTGGTATGTACAGTGTATTTTATCTGATTACATCTACTATATCTCATTATATGGATTATGCCCATATAGGTGGATTGATGGATTTGGTAAATCAAGGAGGATCTTAGCAGGTATAAGAACTCCAAAAGGTAGAGGGAAGGTTCTTCTCTTTTCTTCCAAATACTGAGTAAGGTTGTTGAGAAGAATGAGCATGTGAAGTTAGAAGGCTGAACTTCAAGTCAGTGGTTTCTGAGTAGACCACTGTGTTTGGGTTTAAGCTTTCATTCTTGTTACCAGAAAAAAAAACCTCTCAAGTGGGGATTCACAGTACACATCCAAAGATACTCTTCAATGGAAATAATTTCAAACTTCCTTCTTTTAAATTAGTTATATTGTCCTTTATTCATCTCTAAATGATATTTAGCCATTAGTCATGAAGTGTAACATTTTCAGCTTAGCAAATGGCATCACATGCTTGGAAAACCATGTGTGACAGTTTAAGAAATCTCATCATTCCTAGAGGCCCCACTTTCATTGAAGTGATTTTTAAACTTTTTTAAAAACTGTATTCATATAGGAATTTAGTGGTTTTCATATCTGAGAAATGAAACCCAAAAATTTTGAGTCTTCTTAGAAGGTAGGCACTTCTGATTGATCTTGACACTGACAATAGATTATATAGAGAGAAAGGAGTGGCCCAATTTTGAAATTGATTAAATTTCATGTTCCTGAAGGGTCTGAATGCTGCTAGACACTGGTGAAGATAATATAAGCAAAATTATGTAAGACAATTAATACTGGGAGTCAGCTTCGTCCTGACAAAATACACTGACTCAAATGCTGAGGGAATTAAGAAATTTAAAAATATTTGTGTTGACAATACTAAAGAAGACCTAGAACTTCAGGAAAGAGATGAATGTCTGATCATTCAACTAATTTTTTTTCTTGTTAATTTAGCCCTTGTGATTAAAAAATAACAATTCCATGTTTTCCCACAGGAACAATGAAAATAAATGTTCTAGCAACTTGTTGATGTTGACCCTACTCTTCAAGAGTCTCACGTCCTGTAATAATGGCTACTAAAACACCATAAGTGGCTGGATTTCCATCTCATCCATTGCAGTTTTCCATTTACTCATTCATACACCTCAAAAGAGTGAAACTACAGTGAGTTGAAAGTTTGAGTGCACAATCCATTAGATTAATCTGTAGCACCTTTTCAGAATGTTAGGATTATCTGACCACTGGTGTCATGGAGGACATTGTTTTGTTTGTTTCTACTTCTGAAACAGTATGAAAATTTCTCTGTTTACATGTATTTATAAGATTACATATCCTTCCTTAAAAAATATATATCTTAAACCCCCTGCATTTAGAAGTTCTGCTACTTAACATATCAAATGTGGTTTCCCAAACTTCAAAATCTATTTTTTGGTAGTGGCTCTTCCTGTGCTTTCCCTGGCAGGTTGGCACCCAGACTGAGGACACAGCTAGACAGGGTCTGCTTCTGGGAAAGAAGGTTACAGTTAGCTTGTCCTGACTGAAATTTCTGAAACTCCAATGACTGTCTTCTGTCAGTTACAGGATGTGATTTCGGCATTTTCTCTGGACTCTATTGAAACTTTTTTTAGAGTAGATAATAAAATATTCTCTTTCTTTTCTTTTTCCCTCTTGTTCTTTTTTTTTTTTTTTTTTTTTAAACACCTGCCAGTGTAAAGTTTCCCCTCATTTAATTCCCACATTGGATTTCTAGCTTAGGTATGGTATACCTCAGAACCTAAATGCTGTATGTAATTGAGAGAAAGGGATAGCTACAGCATGTCTAAGTCCATAGTTTATGTTATCTGATACCAGTAACATACAAGATCTTAGGCACTGCCAGCCCATTAGTGAAACTGCATATTCTATACCCAGGGCTGTAGAACATGGCTGAGGAGCTGCAGAGAAATTTTCTAATTTTGTTAGATAATCTACTTACAGAAGTCTGACTCTTAATGTGTTGTGAGAAAGGAAACATTTGTACCCACACTGTATAAATTCAGGAATTTCAGTATTTAAATGCAAATGTATTCATAATCTGCAAGATTTTGTTTTCCCTTGTATAGTTAATTCTAATGAATAGATTATTTTTTAAAATCTGTAAAGTAAGGCTTTTACAATTAGATTGATTTCTCAAATTGGTACTATTCAAGCTACAGCAATCCACTTATTAAATATGTGTTTAAATTTCAATTCAGTTATTCTCAATTACTTTGGTGAGGCAAGTCATATATTCAGGTATTAGCAAATGCTTAACAACTTTGCTTGATCAGAACCATTGATGGCTAAATTGGAGAATAGGTCTTGATTCAGGCATTAGATCTTGAGGAATTTATCCTTTGATAGATAAATAACCTGAAAAGTTAAAACATTGATGATGCCTGTGTAAAACTGAGAGCTTGGTGCCTCCTTGCTAGAAGCAATTTGTTTTGCTGTTTTGCTTTCAGCTTATGTGTTATTTCAGAGCTGATCAAAAGAATTGGTAGCAAAGTGTGAAATTAATTGTACTTCTAAAGAAATCGATTTCACATTCTTTGGTGCTTTAAATGATTTTAGTAATATTAATACTTAAAATATTTCTGTCTGAAATATTTTTATGACTGCATAAACCGGTAAAGGTCCCCATTTCATTCAGCTGGTTTTCATACTAGTGTATTACACAGTAAACATTATAGAAATACTATATTTTAGCACTGAAATGGATGCAAAAGATCTCAAGTGTCTATTTGCATCTAAATGACTCAAGTTTTATTCAGTCAATAAAAACAGCCTATTAATCCTTTTACTGCATTACATGGGTTAAAACTTGAAGAATATAAGGTTTTCAGCTGAATGAGATCCCTTCTTTAACTTCTATATTGGTTTGCAGAAATGTACCCACTGCATTATCTAATTTAAATTGGTTTTATACTTTCCTAGTTTATCTCTGCAGTTTTTACTATTTTTATGCAAATTTTAACTGTTTGTTTGCTTGCTTGCTTTTAGCTAGGAAAACTTTGTGTTAAAAATATCCATTCAAGATATTAGTAAGCATGAAGCAGAATATTTATAGGTGCTTTATCTAAGAAGTAATGGGCATTTAAACATGCAGATATATGTATATATATTTATATTATGATATTATTGCCTTGGCAGGCTACAGTGATCTGACAGCCAGGTACATTCATGTAGACACAACAATCAGATAAAAACAGTCCAGGCTTCTGGATCACAGTGCTGCTATACAAAACCATTTCTTAACAATTAACATTATTGCACTTACCCCGATTTCCAGTCCTGTCCACCCTTTTGTCCTTGTTTCTTCCCCCGGCTCTGCCTTTGTCTTTTATGTACTTGCAGAATCTCACTTTTCCTTTACAAGTCACCTCCATCTGCTTATGTGTCAGAGTGGCCCTGGTGCCACACATCACATAGAGGAATTCTCAAGATGAAGGGCTGTATTCACATCACTACCTCTGTCTCAGCACTGTTTCATGCTTGTCACTGCTCAGCACTCAGCGCCACACTGCCTTGTTTTGTCAATAACCATTTATTTGTTGCTGGAATAGTAGCAACCATTACATCTGACCTCCCTGTTTCATCAATTATGAATAGATTATTGGATGTGAACATCTGCAAAAGCTTGCTGTTGAACTTACCTCCTGGCTGGGATTAGATAAAGTATTAAACTGTTGTTTATTGTCAGGCCAAAACTCTACTGGGAAGCCAGGGAATTCCAGGACTAGCAGACTCCCATCAGCAAGCACCAAAAATTGTTTAGTATTGCCACCGTTTCCCATAAGATCGTAGCCATTTATTATTTACACTTATTACTAGTTGTTATAACATACTTGATAAAAGCTCTTGGCAGGCACAGTGTTTCCAGCTATTGTCACATCTGTCAGGATGGAAAGGATACATAAACTGTTTTTTCCTCTTTTATTGCTGTTAAAGGGTAACAGATGAAGCTTCTTCACTCCAGACTGTTAAGCCATGCTTTATTTTGAAGAAATATGTCAACAATGGCTGGCTTGGAAAACATTACATTCTTGTCCTAAATATAGATTGCAATGACTTTTACTAGGGCAATGTCTTTTGTGGTGGAAATTTCAAATTGTACAATAATAGTAAATTAAAATACTTGGATTTGATGTTTGGGTAGTTTTTTGCTCTGAAGGACCTGAATGACTTTTTAAAAAATTTTTTAATATGAATGAATAATAAAACCCTTTATGAGGTATAGGAAATAAGAAAATTTTTACTTCATTATTGCAAAGTTGTTAATTAATATAATTATTGGTGGCACAGAAGGCCAGAATTAAGGACAGTAAGGCAGAAACAAAAATTAATGTTTATTCAATCATGTGTACATTTAATCTCCTTAAGCTTTCTGTGCAGCAAAATGAAGCATACAGGGTGAACTCCTGACCTTGTGGAAGCCAATAGAAGTTTGAAATTGCTCTGGGGAAAGGAACTTTTTCAATTAGTTACTTGTATTTACATATCATTCATTCAGAATCAAAGCAAAATGTACATGCCCTGAGTATTATATGAAGCAGACAAGACTTGATACAGGCAAAGAGCCTTAGGTCTGATGTTGATAGACTGTTAAGGAATGAGTGAAATGTTTATCTTCCCTTCCTTAATCCTTCAAGCAGATGCACACACAAGTAACCTGAAGCATGTATTGCTGAGTGTTTGTAGAGCATGAGGGTAAATACTGCACTTGATAGCCCAGTAGATCAGGGGAGGACTGGATTAGTTATCCACAGGGAGAGTGGAGCCAAGCAGCACCTCAGTGATAGTTGTGTCCTAGCTCTGGAAAGTCTACAACAAGGGTGTTCCCTTTTGAGATTTGGCTTGGACACACTTCTGGGTGTGTCCCATTCTTCTACTTCCCTTCCCTTCTCTGACCCTGATCCCCTTGCTCCAATATGTGTGTTTATGCTACGCATTATCCAAATAAAGTCCCTGGAATAGGAGTTCTGGAGCAGACCAGTTTGGACAGTTCCAGCTAAATTTTTTCTATCTGTGTAAGATTGACAACATTTGTGGATTTCTGGTAATTTATCTAACACTATAGCTGGTATAAGTGGATTGTGGATAAGAACAGGATGGAGTTGGAGAATTTTAGTTGTTAGTAGAGAGGGAGAAGTTAACAGCTCAGTCAAATCAGGGAGTGCTGCCTCTTTCCTGGGTGTGGCACCCAGTTTCTGTATTCCTGAACTGTGAGCATGCAGATGGAATATGTACAGCTTCTATCTGCATGCTCACTATGCCTGAACAAATTTAGCATTGAACAAGGTGTGGCCTGCCAGTCAGTTGATACTGTGTAATATTCCTGGGATCAATGAGCTCTGCTCAATGTGATCAATACATTTCATGAACAATACTATTTTCTTTTGCTTTTCAACCTCTCACATGCTGTTTTGACAAGAATAAGAATACATCTGGGTTTGTATTGTGAAACTTTTCTTTGATCTTACTCAATGTGGCCACGGGTGTGTAACCACTCAAATTATGGTAGTAAAGTCTGCACTTTTTTGTAATTCTTAAATATGCATTTCTGGGACAGTTACTGGTCAGAGTTCATTGAACTGCAAAGGGCCTATGCATACAATTCTATTGTGTCTTATTTTCACTTGACTATATTAAAATAATTTTTTAGCAATCACCAGAACTATGTGGTTTTTTTCCTGAAAGTATTTTAAGAGGTACGAAGTAGTGAGTCCCATAAGTCTCACTCGATTGCATTGTCTGTCTACCAACACCTATTGTTGGCTTCAGAAAAATACTGTCAGATGCTTCTAGCCAGGCTGTGCCTTAGTCTGCCACTGCAGTGCCTGTCAGGAATCATTAGCTACTGATCTCTTTGACTAATGGTCCACTTGATTGTCTGATTCATGTTCAAGATCTGTAAATGAGGCAGAAGCATCTTTCCTGCTCACCAGCTGTGAAATGGCTAAACACAGCTAGATTTGCAGAAATCAAAATAAATGTATTTCCAATAAAGTTTGGCAACAATATCAAATCTAAAGCTGAGAGCAGAACAATGTTTTTGTGTTTTTTAAAGTTACAGTATTATAAATCAGTATTATCTCATCATGTGCTTGTCATAGAAATGTATTTTACCAAAACAGTGAAATGCTGGTTGTAGCATTAATCTTGTGTTGAGTTGAATAGATGTTCTTTATTCAACATAAATTCATACTTTCAATATTTGCTCTTTTGTCCATTATCCCCAGATGTATCAGTGTTCAGCAGACCTCTGTGCTTTTGTCTACATATGCTAATGGTGCGTATTTTTGTGTACATATAAAAGAATTGCAGGCATGAAAACAATAAAAAATATAGGGTGGGATTTTGAATGGAGGGAGTTCCTGGGGGAGGAGCTCCTGTATCTGTTTTATATTAATGAAGTAAACCCTAGAGGGTCGGCCTGGAATAATGCCCAGAGAACTGAGAAGTAAATCTGGGTCTGAGAGCTCACTAGTTCACTATTTTTCTTGGAAAAGGAGGTGAATATGCAATAGAGAATTAGTGTGAGAGCCATACCACAAACAGGCTCTAGTTCGTGGATTTAAGCAGAGCTTAATACTTTATTTTTACACTGTAATTGTAGACACAACAGACTTACAAAGGCACAGAAAGAGAGTTGATTTTGTGAATGCATGCTCCCACAGGAGCTATCCTGTGGTCTGTCATGTGGAAGACAAAATTGAAGTCCACCTACTTCTACCTTCCCACATCCTGCATGAAGGAGGAAAAGTGATTGAAACCCACTGTTCATTTTCTGTATTTGACTTTGACTTTCAGGTTATTTGGTGTTTTTTAGGTAGTGTTTCCACAGAGCCACAGAAGTGAGTATTTTGACATGGTCAGTGTGCTTGTTCACATTGATCAAAAAACTAATCTGTGACCAGAATCAGTATGGTTTTTATAATTGCTATGTTGTTAAACTTAGGCTACATTTTTTATATAGAGGTAGAAAGAACTTTAGATTATTCTAATCTGTTCAACCTCACATACAACAATCTTTTCCCACTAGTTGCTAGGAATATCAAACTCTCTTAGAAACAATGTGGAAATTTTATAATTTTATAATGAAGCATGATCAGGAAAAAATCTGCTGTAGCAGCTTCCTTCCTCAGAACTCTTTGTACACGGCTAATTCTAAAAAAAACCTAACAAATAGAACAAAATATAAAGGAAAAAACAGACATTTTATTCCTTCAGTAACTCTAAATCTCGGGAAACTTTGTCTAACTTTTGAGAAACAAATTTATCTTAATGTTTGTAATACCAAACCTGGTTTTAATATACGTTACCAGTATAGATTCTTACGTAGTCCTATTCAATATATATTTGCATATTGATATATGTTTTTATTAATGAATAAACAAATTAACAAATAATTACAAAGAAAATTACCAAGATGACATTTTCAAACACAATATTTGCTGTAGAATACTACAGCAGAAGCATCTTATCTTAATAAGAAGGTTTTTCTTTTGTTGTCTGAATTTTTCCATCCAGTGAAATTGCACATTTGTGTAGGACTTTTCAGCATTAATTATTTATTATTCCATCTCTTCCTCTCTTCCTTGGATGTCATTTTTCCCTGTGCTGAATGGCCTAGATATATATATATATATATATATATATATATATATATATATATACACACACACACACAACCATTTTTTGGTTATGCTTCTGTCTAAAGGCAAACTTTCATTGGGAACCTATAAATTCCATTAGATCCAAATGGGATGTGTTCCAAATGTTTACCTCCTTCCCAGAGAGCTGATAGATGGCTGGCAGAGCTCTGCCCACTCAATACTCTCTACCACATGCATGTCTTTTCCTCTGTGCTATCCACAGGAAGCCAGTTAGATTGATTGGTTGTTCCTATCCCATAAAAATAATCAGGAAAGTTTTCATGCCCATTTTTTGGTTTTAGGTTTTTTGCAGATTTTGGCAGGCATCACTGTGTTGATTCTACTTGATTTTCCAGCATGTAAACATTTTTTTTTTGTTTGTTTCTTTGGTTTAAATGAAAATTTAAAACGTGCTGTAATTTCAGAAGACTCTGGGTGAAATCCTGTATCGCTTATGTTTAACCATCATTTTGACCTATTCTATCTGTTCCTCTTTTTCTATCCTGAAATGGAATACATCACAGGAGTGGAGAACCCTCTTAAATGGATACTGGGCAGTTGTGGCATGCAGGGGCACTACAAAGCTCATTTCCATCAAGCCCCTGTGTCCCTTTCCGTGTCCCTATGTGTTACCTGAACTGGAGGAGTAATTTGAAATACAGACATAAAGGGTACATTTTCTGTGGTAATTTATCAAGATTTCCTCCCTTTTATGAAGATGATTTAATTAACATTATTTCCTCATTATTTAGAATGAAATTTGTGTAGAGTAATAGTAACCTGGGACCAAAATGAGCACTTTTCATCAATATGAATGAGTGGCTTTATTTATTTATTTCCTTCTTTCTCGCAGCTGTTGCAGCAATGCAACGAACCAACTTTTAGTTTCAACTATGCTGTGTATGATTTTTCCTTGGGTTTATCTGTACTTTTCAGGCTTTTTGATATCTTTAATAGAAAAAAAAATGTACAGTAGCCAAAGCCTTAGGTTCCTAAGTAACTTTTCTGTGCAAGATAGTAATGACTGTAGGCCTTGTGTCCAAGTTTAGTATTGTAGAGGCCAGTTTAAAGTAGGAACGATTTCAGTCCAACACATAACATTTGTGACACCTTCTGACACTCTGTATGGTTTTCTAATATGGACATGATTATCACAACAAATGCTGTGGGTCCCCTGAGTTAAATGCAATACTAAGAATTATTTCTCGGACACCTGTGTGTTTCTTCCACCATCCTGGATTATTAGAAGGATGTACTGCAGGCACTGACAACATCATGTATGTATTCAGTTTAGGGAGAGTTCTGAACTGATGTGACAACTTCCTAACCGAGGTGCCTTTGTACTCTTTCTGTCACACCTAATGCATTGATAACTCAATTGGCAATGACCTGCAAGGATAGGATGCAACAGTAGAACACTACTGCTAAGAAAGTACTTGAGGGATGATAAATAGGGCAGTGCACATTAATAAATACTACTTTTGGTGCACACAGAGCTTGTGTAGCTAAAGAATAAGAGCTGTGTCTAGGCATGCTGCTGCATGAGTAGTAAAACCCTTTCAAGAACTAGAAAATCTGAGTGGTGGAAACAGTGATGGAAATGGTGGCATTAGCACACACAGGTTGTCTTCTTCTGAACCATGCACTTTGCCAGTGACAGGGGATGCACTCATAGTAGAAAGTGCCCAATCTTTTACCTCAGTATAAATAGGAATCCTGGGGCATGCAGGACACTGTCATATGTCCCTGGGCATCTCCCATCCCCCTTCAGAGCTGGTAAATGACATTCACTACTCCTTTCTTGGAAATGTGCAAAAAGGATTTCCATAGAGAGTCTTTGGAGATTTCCTGTTTCCTCATGTGTGTAATAGATTGGGTCAAGCAACAAAGAGGAGGGATAAAAGAATAAGATTTAATTTTATATGCACTCTCCTGTCATCGCCATTGAAAAAAAAAAAAAGGATGAAAAGAGAAATTCTGCAATACAGGTGATGTCAATGTAAAATTAAATTAAGATCATATATTTTTATGTAGCAGCTGTAAGTCTTTAGTTATGGAGGGGGTTCATAATAGTAGAGAAGATTTCAAGCTAAGGTTAACAAACTTCTTATGTGTGAATAATCCAAAAAATAGCAGTATTATCTACAGTACTTTAAGCCAATATAGATTAAATGTATCATTTATTCAGTTTTGGGGCATCTGTATTGTACTAAAATAAGTTGTGACAGATTAAAGAAAGAAAAATAATACTGAGTTGTATTTCAGCATATCATTCTAAAACAGTATAAATGCAAAGGACACCATCTTAAGTTATTGATTATCAGAAAAACACAGGCTCTTAAAATCTTTTCAATTATGGATAAGGAAATTTATACTGCAAATCAGGGAGTAACTCTTTGGTTTTTTGCAAATTGTTAAAATACAGAGCTATAACTGCAAGTTACGTCTTTTTGATTTGTAGTTATTGAGTAGTTTCAAACTATAAATGAGGATCAAAACCCTAGTCCTATTATGGCTAATTAGAGAACAGTTGTAGAAGTGGGAAAGCTTTAATTTTGTGTTCTGTGTGGACAGAGAGGTTGGGAGGGGAAGAAAAATTGGAAATTCCTGTTGCGGTATTTACTGTTTTTATCTTCCTGTTTCACAGGTTTTGAACACCTCTGTAGAAATCTTCACGGCCCTTTGTGATTCTGCTGGCCTGGGCAGAGCATATGCAGCTGTAGCCAAGATCCTGGCAAGGTAGGTTAGCACATCCTTGTCTGACTGTCAGTGCAGATTCACTCAACTGTGAAAGACTTAAATTGTTAGAGGTCTGTCGCTTCCCATTACTGACTGCTTAAATTTTAAGCAGTGCCCTTCTTGCAGTAAGTGACCCTTTCATCGAAAGTTATTTTAAACTGTTACACATTTTTTAAAGTGTATGGTTCTAGTTTTTCTTTGCCTGTAAATTATAATATGTCCTTTTTCTTCCACATTTTGAGGGGTTTTTAAGTGTTGGAGTTTTTTTGGTTTTCTTTTTTTGAGGAGTGGGGAAACTTACCTTACTGGAAAATAGAAATGCAGACCTATTTTCCAGGTTAAAAAAGAGGGAAAACCTGGAAGAATGTAGCAAGCTTCAGGTGTCTCAGTGTAATATTTTTTGAACTGCAAGTTTGCCTTTATTGCACTCAGTTCTTCTGTGGAGGCATTTCTGGTTTGTGCATGTGTAGCTAGGTACAAATTTGTTGCAAATATAATCCTTGTATTCAATATTTTTGTTTCAGCATCTGGCATTAAAATCTTCCTTCAGGTGATTTAGTTCAGGCGCAAATACTTTTGGCATAAAGTAGTCTAATGAAATTATTAAATAGGGAAAAAGAGATTAAAGTGAAGGCTGAAGCTTATTCTTGATTTATCCTATGTTTGCAAACCTCAGTGTATATGATGCACGATAGAGCTTGGTAATTGCTTATGGAGAGGGACTTGTCACTAGGCTTATTTCAGTGTGCAGAGCAAGTTCTCCTCTTTGAGTCAGATCCCTTATCTCTTGGCCTTATCCAAGCACATAGGGATCAGCCACAACTACAATCCTCTTCAGCTCTCTGATGCATAATTCATGTCTACATGTATTCTGAGCATCCTAAATAAGGACATGGGAAAAGATATTCGAAAAGACACAGAACAAACTAAGAATGCCAGGTCCCAGTTTTAAAACTCTCTTAAAGCCTAACCAAGAAAAATTTAGTAGCTAAAACACCAGCTGTTGCAATGGGTGGCTTTGCAATGAGTACAAAGTTTTCTGAGCTCACAGTAGCATTTATGAGCTCCTTGTATTCTCAAAAAGCAGCAGTCTGGTTAGAGGCTGGGTTAAGATAATCAAGAGAACATACCTGGTAAACCATGTATATTAATTTCCTTTCTGTGATTTAGGCATTCTGGAATGAAGGCATATGCATTTATTGTTGCAGATTTTGAGATCTTTCTGGAGTCACTTTGCTAAACCCTTCGTCTGAAAGACCATGCCAATCCAATTCTTTTAAAAAAAGAAGACCTAAAGAAGGAGTGGCTAGTGATTTCCTTCTGCATCAAATCTGTATTCCACACCTTCTGGGAATATTCTTTAGCTATCCAGGAGTGGACAGTACCTCTGCTTTCCAGTTGTTGTAATTTGAAAAAGAAGAAAAACAGTAGATGAAGAGTAGTGGGAGCAGATGCTAAGAGCAGTAAGACTCCTCAGTTTAGTATTTAAGGCCTTCTCCTAGAAGAGGAATAATCTGATTAATAAAGGTGAAGGAGGAGTTCAATTTCATGTATAGGATCAGGGATTTAATCTATTGAAGAATAGATCAGAGAACAGATTAAGTCTTCTTAGTGAAGACCCAACCATAAACCCTTTCTCTGGAAAATGGCTGTTGTACTTTTCATAAAACCCATCTGGTAGTTATGCCATGAGAGCATTGACCAGATTAAATACCTTACATATGTACCTGCTTTGAAGAGATTTGGGTATGTAGAAGGCATTAAGTGTTCCACCCTGTAAAATATCATGATGGTTCTCAGCAACTTTCAGTTGTTTGAGAAACTTACATGTGGAAAAATCTGAGCACTTGTGAATCATAGAATGATAGAATCGTAAAATAGCTTGGCTTGGAAGGGATCTTTACAGGTCAGCTAGTCCACCCCCCTGCAGTGACCAGGGACATCTTCAACTAAATCGAATTGCTCAAAGCCCCATCCTGGCTGGCCTTGAATATTTCCAGGGATGAGGCACCAACCACCTCTCTGGGGAACCTGTTCCAGAGTTTTACCACTCTCATTGTAAAATATTTCTTCCATACATCTAACCTAAAGCAACCATCCTTCAGTATAAAACCCTTGCCCCTTGTCCTGTTGCAGCAGGCCCAACATTTTCTCAACAAATTGTCCCTGTCTTTATTATAAGCTCACTTTAGGTGCTGTAAGGTCTCCCTGGCAACTTCTCCAGGCTGAACTACCCCAGCTCTCCCAGCCTGTCTTCATAGGAGAGGTGCTGCAGGCCTCTGAGCATCTTGGTGGCCTTCTCTGCACCCATTCCAACAGGTCCATATCCATCCTGTGCTGAGGATGCCAGAGGCTGGACACAGAATATTTTGGATAAATGCACCAAGAATTACTGCTGGTGACAGAATCCTCATATTCAGCTTGTTCAATTTTCATTTGTATTGTTATCTGATCTAGGCTAGATTTGTGTAAATAATTTTAAATTTGGTGGATAACATCTTCACAAGACAATTACTGTTTCCCAAAAGTAATGCATTACAGCCATAATGTCTGTGAGAATTTGCACTTATTTCCTCATGACAGATTGGAGAAAGTGCCTGAGTCCTCCTGAATGGCTCAGAACTTGTCTATGGTTTTGGAATATTTTGTGAAATCTTTGCTGCAGATGTTTCCAGAGACCATGGGAAACTGAAAATCTTTATCATGTGCATTTAGTCATGTCATTTTCCAGGGGAAAGAATCTGACATAATAGCATCATGTTCTTGACTTATTCTGCCAGTGTCCACCATGGTAATGACTTCTTGTGGACACATGATTTATACATCCAATTCCATCACATGAGCAATCCTATAAAAGGTGCATATTTTCATAAAAGTCTAATAGGGGTAAAAATCTCATAGGGCATTTTAGTATGAAACTGGAAAATGAGTTGCTGTAGATGTGTAATCTCTTCTGCTGAAGTCATCATAACTGTTCTGTGGGATCATGACTGACTATATCTTTAGGAAATTGCATTTTATGCATTTAGGAATGTGATATCTAAGGAGATAGAAAGTATATGGCTGTATAAAATAACATGTAGATTTTTGAAGGAACTATATAATATTAGCCCTTTGAGTAGGAAAGACCTGTTTATCATGTTATCAGGTCTTGTGCAGGATAAAGTGTTTCAGTAATCCTTCTAGCATACTTTAAATATCTCAAGCTGTAATGCTTTTAAAAGTACTTCCTTTGAAAAATTGTTAAACTGTACCAACTGATTGCTAGCTGGCATAAGTGAAGTTCTTACAGTGAGAAATATCTTTCTGATACGTATCAAATTGATTCCTGTTTTTCTCAAAGAGGAAATTGCCCTAGCAATTTTCATATTTTCTATTTGTGGAGCAGAAGTTTAGATGTGAAAAATAAAAAATGGCCAAAAATACATGAAAACATTTCTATTAATTCATGAAATTAAGAAAACCTTTTTACATTTTCTCCTGTCACTGATTCCATTTGCTTTATTACTTTCAGCCTCTAGCCCACAAACTTGGTGGCACAATCAACAAACCCCTTAGTGGCTGTTTCATCTCTGCTCTATTTGATTTCTCCACTCTGAGTAAATGATTAAGTTTTCATGCATTGGTTCAACCAAAATCTATGTTCACTCAACCACATCCTTTATTGATTACTTCTACTGCAAACAGTAGGCCAAGTGTGATATACATAATTGGACAGTTGTCAGGGGATGTGGGTGTTAACAGTCCTGTTTTCCCAATTGGAAACTGGAATCACCTTGATACACAAATATTCTGCACTGTTTCATTCTCATTCCTTGGACCAAGGAGTCCTTTTCCTCAGAATATATGTTTTTAACTCTCAAAGGTCTGGTTGAATGGATTTAATGATTATACCATATAATATGCTCTTCAAGTTGCACCTGTGCACTGCATATAGAAAACTAGAAAAACTGAAATTAATATTTGTCTAACACTTTAACCTTGTCCTTTAACTTATATAAAACATATGCTGTATATCTGTAGGGAAACATTTGATTTTCTTTTCTTTGGGAAAAAAAAAAAAAAAAAAACAGGTTAAAAAAATATGTGGTTCTAATTCTAAAATTTAGAAGCCTTTTGACATTTGGTAAATATTTACAGTCTGGTATGTTTTTGTATTCTCATGGTAGTAAAATACTTAAATTAAGAAATTTTAGTAAATCCAAGTCTGCTAGTTGACCGCTAAACGTTACAGTAGGATATACCTTGAGCATTTCAAGAATGTTTGTTTGCAGTGATTTGGCATCCTTTTGTAGTAATCTTGCCCTCTCAGTCACATGCAGATAATCACTACAATATTTGCTAAGCTTTGCTGTGTTTCCTGTTTCATGGCAGGCTGTTATAATTACTCCAATAGCATAAAAGAGGGAAATTCAGAGTTTGAAAGCACATATCCCTAATATAGTTTATAATAAAACTGTATTGTTAATAGATGCCAGGCCATCATTTGCTGCAGGAATATAATTTGAAGGTGGCTTAAGATGATAAGAAAATAAATCACAATTCTTTATCACTTACAGAAACTCCTATTTTTGTGAATTTCTTAATTAAACTGGATTTTCTGTCTTGCTTGGTGCCTTGACATTTACCATGCCATGCTCCTATGTTAGTGACTCAAGTTCATGGCTGATATTGAGGTCAGCTGGAGTAACGCTCTGGCCTTAAAGGGAAAAAGGGCACAAGTCACAAGGCTTGTGCCTTAGTCACAAGCAAATTCAGATATCTGTCTTATATCTTGCAATCACACTGCTGAGGTCTTATATTGTTAATATGACTGGCTTTATTAAAAAATATAAAGGAAATCTGCAAATGTTATTGTCAAAGTACGTTAGCCAATTTTCAAGTTAGATGCAGCTGTGACCTCAGGTTGCTCTGAGCTCTCTGGGATTTGGGAGTGGCACCTGCAGCCCACAGTTTATAGGTTTGCCTGTGTGACCCTGACCACCTTTGATCCACCCAGCCAAGGGCAGTATTGTGTTCCAGGGAAAGGTTGTCACCCCAGAACTGAGATACAGCACTTGTATGGAGCTGCTGCTGCACCACCAGGTTCTAGAGCAGCTCTGAATGACACAAAGCCTTACTGAAATAACCACCTTCATGCTTCCTTCCCCTATTTTGTCAGGATGTGAAGTCCAGCTGAATTGAAGATACTGTCACCAGCTCAGTAGGAAAAAAAATTAAATAGTGGAAGGTCCAAAAGCCCTGTTAAATCATCCACCTGTGTTTTCATTCTTGGCCTTAAAATATAGCACAGTATTCTGAAAGAAAGTTTTGTTCTATTTTGCTGAAAGGATCCAGTTTTGCCCTCAGACATTCTGTGTGGAGTAGTCTCCTTGGGCTCAGCACTGGTAGTGCTGGAGGCCATTTGGAAATAAAATCCAGTCATGGATGAGTCATCACAAAGTAAAGTTGCTTCAGAACAAGGGGGCAGATCTTCAGCATTTGAAGAAGCCATCTGAGTAAATATTTCATTTTGTCCCTGTCCTTTGCTTCAGTCAGGGAAAATCAAATGAGGCTGTGAAGTACTTGGGAGAGTTTATGAAGGATGCTGAGAGTGCTAATCTAAGCCAAAGCCTGGTGGATGCAAATATCCTACTTGGAAAAGTTCACAATGAAACAGTAAGTACTGTTTGTTGTAATGATCTCAAACAACTTGATTTATTTATTGGTAAAATCTGGTTTTGCCTTTGAGATGACACAGGAGCATTTGATCCAGGTGTTGCATCTTGTGGGAGTTACCCAAGGAGACGTCAGTGCGTGACTAAATGAAATGTGCCTTAATTTTCTGGGAAAGGTGAAAGTTTCACATCATATTTAACACAGAGTTTTATTCTAAATCAGATTAATGAAAAACTCCAAATACAGATAAGGACAAACTTTACATGTTGTGAAAAATGTTCATCCAAATTGGCATTGGGGCCATTGGCATATATGCCCATAAAGAGTCATTAGTTAATGCAAATGAAATTTTATTGCACTATACATGAATGTATGCTGCATTGCATACTAATGGGCTGTTTATAATCTTGGCTACAATTCTTCTCTACATTCTCTCAACCAAATTTATGAAATGGGTTCTAGCAGCAAGTAGTTTGTCAAATGTCTGTTAGCGGTGGAAGAACTTTCTTTTCTGTCTCTGCTTGCACTGCAGTAACCCTTGGGTTTTGAAATCAAAAAGGTTAAAGACATTGCTGCAAAAGTGAAAGATTCATGCTTTAACACCTATTTTAGAGCTGAATTGCTACATGAAATTATTTAGATACAATAATAATAAAAATAATTTTTCTGTATGCTGGAACTTAGGAAACGCTTTCATTATGAGTAAAATACAAATAGAAATACCCTTTCTCTCTTCTGTTGCATATTTTTTTGTCATATGTTCAGTGTGTAATATATTGAACAGAGTACTTTCCCATTTTCACTTCCACTTTGCCTGAATTACCCTTTTTTTTTCCTGTGTTCCTTTTACGGAGAACTCAAACTACCAAAATTGCTGTCCTGTTTGTCCTGTTATTTCATAAGCAGTAGAATTTTTTTTTTATTTTATAATCTCTAAATTAGCCTGAGAGTTTTCTGTTTACATGTGTTTTAGCACAAATGCTGAATTTCCCACTGAAAACTAAATTTTAAGGTCTTTGACAACTTGATGATTTAACTGTAAAATGGATCTGAAACTTAGAAGAAAGCAGGGTGGTGTGGCACTGTGCTGAATTATTCTCCTCCAAATCTGAAAAATAATTAAATAAATTCTGGTTTACTACTTCTGTATTTCATTCCTTCTTCCACCATTGCTAATAATCAATTCAATAGAACTGGTATTTTAAGAACTAATCTCTATTTGATTATTCTTTAAATTCTTTTTCTCAGTTCAGAATTTTCTGCCTTGAGCTGGGGCAGTGGTGTAGAAGGGCACAAGTGCAGTAACTTAATCTTATTAATGTATATAAAAAACTTAGTTTAAACATAAATTTAGAAGTCTTGAAGTTTGCAATTCCCTGTTTCCTATATTTTTTTTTCTGCAAGGTCAGCAGTGTTTACCAAAACTGAGTGTGAATTATCCTCTTTTGGATCACTGCCTGCTGGTGTCAGCTGTCATCAGCAGTATTCTCTAAGTTAAGTCATTATTAGGGTCTTTTTATTCAACTCTGTACATCCCCCAGTGATAAAATTTGCAGTAGTACTGTCCATCAAATTAAAGATCTCTCTGTTTATATCCAGATCTATCCATGGGGACCTCTAGTAAACCAGGGATATAACTCTTCCTGTTCTTCCAAACACAAATCACTGTGACCAAATTCACTTTGCTCTGTCCATACTGTTGCTATATCTTTCCAGTTCTCTCATCTCACTGTTCCCTCACCAGTACTGTCTTTCTTTAATGCTTTACACACAGTTTGCTTTCTAGTTGTGATTGTTTTACCCAGATGTTTCTTGTTTCCTAAAATGCCTCTGTGTGTGTTATTCAGGACTATTAGTTCTCATTTCCTCCAGTTTGTTAAGCAGGTTGCTTACTTAATACATACACTCTGAAGTTTGCATTATTCACTCTGTAATTTCTCATTTCACCTTTTTCAAGTTTCTTAGTCTGATTTGCTGCATTCCTCTCACTAATTGCATCACTTAACCTGCTCTAGTTCTCATCAGTATGGTAAGTAGGTGTTTCTGCTTCTCATTCTATTGCAGCTTATCATTCTTTATTCATTACTGGGTTCTCGTAGGCCTAATTCTGCTCTTCTGCTGTATTAAACAAAGCTGAAAGACTTGCAGAATTTCTATTACTCTTTTTTTTTGCTTTTTTAATTAAAAGCCCATTTTAGCAGTTATACGAATTTTCATCCCAAAAAGTGGGATCAAGTGAAACAGGTGCCAGTTGGAGTCTCTCCTCTCAGGCTCTGTGCAGAATGGAATCTTACTAAATCAAGATGAGAGTGAAAGGATAAGACAGCTCTGAAAATGTTTTCAGTCAGGAAGTTTCTGCATCAGGGCAGCAGAATTCCATACCAACAGCAGGATAGAGATAAATGACTTGGGTTTTCTATTCAGCAACAGTTGGGCTACATTTCTACTGTTTCCTTTTTTGTGATTAGGGATATCCCTGGGCTTTTGCATATCTCTTTCTTCCCCCATAAATAAGTAAATTTTAATTTCGGTTATTTTCTGTGATTAAATCTATCACTTCATTATCATCTTCTTTTTCCATTTTTAGGATTTATTTTTTTAATTTAATACCACCATAAATTAGGATCTTTCCTCCCACAGATATGTTGAACGCAATGAAACAACAGTAATAATTTCTAAAATGCAATCTTTATCGATACTTAGCTTTGATATATTTGGATTTTTATGCTCAAAATGCTACAGAGATAACCAAAAACCTATTAAATTCAAAGATATGAGCATTGTTATCTGAATTTTAGAGGTTAGAAAACTACAAGGGAGAGTGAATTGCTTAATGCCCTACCATAAGTCACTCTGTGGGCTGCCACATCTCTGAGGCATCAGAGGAGCAGGCTGTAATGTCAAGGTAAAATACAGGTGACTACCAGTAATTTTTAAATTATTTTCCCTTTTTTTTGTCTTCTTTACTAGGGGAAGTATAACGAAGCTCTGCAATATTTCAACCAGGCCTCTGAGGCAGCGAAAGCTTTGAAGGATTTGCCCTTGGTGGCTGAAGCAGAGAGTTACTGTGGCATTGCCAAGGCTCACCAGCTGATGGTGGCGTTCAACAGCCACGTAGCAGCAGCCGCCGATCCCCTCAGCCTGCAGTGCCTGCTGGCATGGAAGCAAAGCAGAAGTGACATGTGCACTGACCCTCTTCCAGCCGGTAAGGCAGTGCTTATGAAACACATTAGTGCTGCATTGTCCTCAACACTTAAGTCATTTTTCTTGTACAGTTTTATTAAATTATTTCCCGGGTTTAATCCTTGTATGGAACGGATGTTGGGCTTTGCTGCTTTGTGCGCTTGTTTTAAAGGCTGAATTAAAGAAGTTAAAATACAATATTGTCCCACCCCGAGGGTCTCTCTAGGTGTGAGACCTCCTCAGAGAGGACATGCAGGTGGTCAGGAGTCTGGCTTCTCTCGGAGTTCCCAGCAAGAAAGCTTCTTGAGATGACCTTGTGTTGTTGCAAGGCTATTTATTTATCTTACCTTCTGAAAGGTTTCAGTCAGCCCGACACAGGTCTGTTTTGCAAAGCAACCATCACAGAACTGCCCCCGGGCGGGCTGTGCCAAATCTTTTATACCTAAAACTACGTATACAATGTTTACAGACCCTTTCCAATGCTACACAATCTTTTTACAATGTCCAGTTCTTTCCCCATTTAATCAGTGGTTTCCAGGATGCCTCCCCAACGTGGATGACATGAAGAAGAAGGAAGAAGGAGCCCACCACACCCAGGTTCCTCCATCTTTACCACATGGCTCTTAATATAAACAATCTAAAAACCTACTTATTCTACATTCTAATATTCTAATTTACACTCTGCTAGCTTTCATGTTTTGCGATTCTTCCCTCAGTGTTGGCAAACTCTCCCAAGGAGCTAAATCCAGCACCTGCAGCTCTTGGGCACCATCTGGGGATTTCAGAGGGGTCTGCCATGGGGGTTTTTGCATCCCCAAAGGAGTCAGGGAAATACCCTGGACTCCCACACAATATAACAGGGAGAAATGGATAGTAGTAGTTTCTCTGGATGGTAACTTACATTTCTTCAGTGCTGTTTTGCCAGTTACATGTTTTAGTCAAAACGCAATTGTTTTAACCTTTAAAGAAAATAATAATAATCTCCATTTGCAGTGCACTTTTTGAGTGCATCCAAAAATAAGATCCCTGTCACTAAAAGAGTGAAGTAATTTCTGCTTGACATAGTTCTGAATCCAGAAAAACACGCTGCTTTTTTTTTTTTTTTTTTGTATCCTTGTACTTGACATTAGAGAGAAAGGGAAAAAATAAAAGCAAGTCTGCTTTCTTTACTATGTTTCCTTATCTCAGAAAGAGCAGAGGAGGACATTGTGTGGCGTAGACGTCTTTCTTCATGGGTTAAATTTTCTTTGCTCTTTTTCCCTTGTACAATACAAGACAAGCTGAATTATGCATTATCTCCAAGTACTGATAGTAGTAAATTGTATTGTACCGAGGAAGGGGGCAGGTATAAGTCTACTCTACCTTAAAACTTTCTGCTCTGCATTCCTATGAAGAATATGAATCTGGAGTACAGTGGAAATAAATGGCAACTGGGGCAGTCACAATATGGAGCTTCGGGGTTACTTTGTTATTCCCTCGATTATCCTACTCCTAAAGACAAAGAACTGCCTGACTGCTGCTTTCTTGTGTATCACACCCTTTCATAGAAGTAGACAATTAAGTATAACTTCAGTGGTGAATTTTGTGTATAAAATAAGTGGTAATTGAAGATATTAGCAGTTTAACAGGAACCAGGATACCAGAGGCTACACTGGGAGCTGCTGAGAATTATGGAACAAGGGCATTCATCTGGAGGCATCTCTGGAGAGATAAATTAGATAGCATTCTGTTTAAAGTTCTAGTGATGGTAACACTTCTTCAATGGCTATACATATCTATATCTGTGATTTGCGTCTCAATAAGCGACCATCTAGCACACTGACAGATTTTGTTGGCTGTCAGAGTTTTTTGGGGACATGTCTCTTGTCTAGACCTGTAGTGCAAATGCCAGGAATTCCAACAGAGATGGTCAAAAAAAGAATTAATGAAAGAATTTTTTATACATTTTGTATAAGTATCACTAACTGTAGCTGATACAAATAGGAGGCAAACAAAAATCAACAATGGCAACAGAAAAAAACAAAAAACCACAGGAACCTCAAAGACATAGAATTAATTTTGTATTTCCAATATGAATTTTAGTTCTTGCATCTAAAGAGGTTTTCTGTTCAACTTTTATACATGGCTTTTTCCGGTCTGTTGTGAAACTCATTTATATCATGAATTATATGTGCCCCTTTAAGCTTGAGAGTGTTGCTCCTCTTTAACAGTACTTCAGGGATAAACAGAGTATGATTAGAAAAGCCCTTTATGTCCTGGCAAGCATGGTACCACAAACAAGTTTTGCCTGCTGAGATTCTCTTCCTTCTGTATATCTGCCTAGTTTACCCTCTGTTACTTTCAGTATTGCAGTTTTCATTTCAGTTCCAGTTCACTCCAGGAACCCTGTGGCTACTGCATATTTAGCAGCTCTTCCAGTTCAATATCATTCTTCTCATTAGTGCTCCAAGCTTACTCTCATGATACCCAGATTACATCCAGGAAAACATAGTGTCACACTGTCAGCACAATCTGTAACATTCTTCATGTTTCATGTGCCAAATCTCTCGTTAGTACTGGCATTACATTTTTAATATCTTTGTCTGGCAAAACATGACCTGGCACCAATTCAAGACTAGGATTTGCTGGCTTTGAGTTTCAGGTACAGCCTTTATTCTACCTTCCAGGAGAATGTCTGTGCATCCTATGATGAACTCATCACTTAGGAAATTCCTGCTGTGATAATAGAGCAGTATTTCTAGCTCTTTCAAACAGCTCAGTGTTGATAACCTACTAGATTTTTCTCAGTCTTTTTGAGAATAGAACAGAGAAAGACAAGATACAATGGTAGTTCGTAATCCGCAGGGAAATTTAATGAAAGGGAGAAGAAAGGCAGTAAGTTTTTATTTCTAACTCTTCTGACTGAAAATTTTTTTCTGTGTCAAAAAAATAAGAGTCATTTCTGTATTCTTAGGCAAAAGAAATACTTAGGCTAGTGGGGGAACAATTACATTTAAATTCAAGTACTGCCGTATTACCTTATGTCTTTCAACCAAGACTTATTTTCTTAATCAATCATTTCAATAACCAGGCAGGAAGAACCATTAATTACTCAATTTACCTCAACATTTATTAATAAAATGGATGGACCAGAGTTGTCATGGGCAGAAGGGATGGGATTGTCAGAAAACAATGTTTAAAAATGCAAAGGAGAATGTGTTTCTATCTGCTGCCTTTGACTCAGTCACCTGACTTCACTACAAGAGAGTTATTTATATCATTGTGAGATGCCCATGCAACAACAAATATGGTTTTATAGTTCTTTTTATGTTTAGCAAAATGGATAAAAAACATTATCAGCAGAATCAGTAGGCAAAAAGCATTGTGACTCCACATAAAATCCTAAAAAGGAGCCTACAGCCTAACATTGTCTGATGAGAAAACATTTCACAGGTCTTTCAATAAATAATCACCTGACTTGCCGCCTTCTAGAGGAAGGAAGAATAATTAAAGGTGCTGAAGGCAGGAAATTTTTGAATCAGATTTTGCATGTTGATTACATGAAACGCTGATCAGAAATGGCTTTCTGTGAGTCTGGCAACTCTCAGTCCAGGTTTTTGCATCTGGCAGGGCTGTGCCTCGGCAAGCGCCTTGATTGCTTGAAATCATCTGAACACTTTTAAGAATAGACTTAAAATGCATTGTTTTCTTCATCCTACAAAGTCTTCAGTTGTTTTCTTGAGCAATTGCATGTGCTTTTGACAATTTAGATTTACATTCCTTGACTTTGGAGGACTTAGAAAAATTGGCGCATTTTGCCATAGATTTCTTGTGTTTGTTTTGTTGGAGTTTTTTTATGATAGCTTTAAATACTACATATTGTCATAAATTCTGAAATGTTATGATCAATGGAATTATCTGATACCATCAACTTCAGCATGATCAAGACTATTTCTAGTATTCCACACCTGAGCAGCCTTCAATATAATTTAAAATGCATTCATCAGCTAAACCTATAGCTTGGAAAATACAATCCAACGAGCTTTTGTTTTTACTCCCACAATATTCTTTCTCCAGCTTCCTCTCATGGATGTAAGGAATAGCACATTCCAGAGTGTGACTATGTACCTTTTGTGTTGGTAAAAAATTACATTTTCATCCTACTGATTCATATTTTTGAAAGCTCTTTAAGATGTTTTATAGTCATTTTCTGTAAAAGATGTGTCAAGCACAAAATTTCTACTGTTTTAGAAAACAGTGATTTGACCAGGTACATTTTAGATTGAACATGTGTGTAACTTTGTCATTGATTAATAAATCCATAAAGGATGGGAGAGTCAGAAGTGAGATATGAGATCAAGGATTATGCTACACAAATTCAGTTAACATTTCTCTATTGTAACTTACCAGAGCTGTGTAATTTATTTGCCATTTTTGGAATCATGTCCAACAGCAGAAGAGGCTGCTTCATAATGTGATAAACTGCTTTTTTTTGCTGTCTCTTTTGTCTAAAGTACACTAATTCCAGGAAAACTTCTAATGTTACCTCCTCCCTCTCAGCAGCCTGTGCCCTGTATGGTAGTCTAGAGAGAGGGAGAAACTGAAAGGATTTTAGAGACAGATTTTGAAGTTTCTCAGAAAATGCAGCTGAACATGAAGTAAGGGAATTATACACACTATTGTTCATTATATATAGTGTGTGTATATAGTTATAGACATTATTGCTCACACTAGTAAGTAAGAACTCTGACTTTGAATTATATAAAGGAGATGTGTGATCAAGTACAGACTCTAAGGCTGTCCCTGTGCTAGAGGCACAAATGCTCACTTTTTAATAAGCCTGTTTTGAAAGTAGTTTAAATGCTTCAGTCCTCTACTGAAATTCACAGGATGGCTTCTGCACCTTTTTCTGGAGTTTCTCAAAAAGAATAATTTTCTGCCTTCAGAAAAAAATACAGTGGCTAAAAATTCTGAAATATATACATTTAGGAAAATTGTTAGGAAAACAAAAAGTTGAGAGGTGATTCTGTCTTTTATTCTTTAAAATTTGGTAAACTTGTACTGCATCTTCTTTATTCACATCACCTAGCACTCATCACTTTCTAAATTTTACCTCACCTTTACCTTTTAAAGATATCAGTTATTTTTTATATTAATGCTAGATACACTCTTAAAATATTCTTAACTAAATCTTAATGCAGTCTTAACTAAGTGTTGAAATAGACCATGCTTGTGTATAGATGTTGATGGCATGGAATTTCTGAAAATCAGCTTATGTGAATCATATATGTTATTTATTATTAGTTAGGATTTGTTTTTTAAGTATATGTTAAGTGTGCTTAGAGATACACTGATATTTTTAGCAAGTGAGAGTGATTACTGCTTGGACTGCAGAAAGAATCAAGTGTGAAGAGAAGAACTGAGGGTGACAAGGAGGTTTTTCAGCACATTGTGGTCAGTGGTTGGATGCACCAGATTCTCCCTGAAGAGCCTGAGAACACAGTATAAACGTGTCAGTTTTGCCAGAGTGCAGTAGCTTGTTCTGTTTTCTCTTGATGGCTGAAGTTTGCCTAAAAAGAGGGAAGTGCTAATATTCAGTGTTGTTCTCATGCTTAGTACAAATGCAATATCCAGGGGGGTTTACTGTGATTTATTTTAAATACTAATGTAAATAATTGGGAATTGCTAGACAGGATCAGATCTAGGTCACATATGTGGATTGCTTGTACTATAAAAGGAGGGTTCATGGAACATTTTTATGTTTAAACATGGATTAATGTGTTAGAAGTTTCCTCATAGTCTTTGCTGATAGCTGGAAGTTTTTTTATGACTAAGAGATGTTATAGGTTCAAAAAAATCACTATCACCCTGACTGTGATTGTGAGTGTTCTTGTCATCAAGAGTTATATAAAAAAATTCTACCCAGAGGAGAATTTGGATCTTATCTAGGCTTTTTGCCATCTGATGTTTCATATGGAACCATTTAAATCTTGCCACACGTTTCCTTTAGACACGTCCTGTGCTAAATGTTGTTGGCATCCAGCTGTGTTTTCTCAGACAAGCTCCCTAGATCAGCAGAAAATGGTTTCCTAAATAAGGTGAATTGTTCTTTCTTGTGGAAAAAAAAGGTTGGAAGTGATGTTCAAACTGCAATATATTGTCAGACCCTTTAGTGTAGCTTTATGCACTGAACTAGCATAGTTTTGTGCACTGCATTGTAGGTACTTCTACATAAGTGGAGTTCCTTTCCAGTTTAAAAAGTGAAAATTCTCAGGGCAGAAGTTCAGTCCTGCTTGATTTCATAGAATGGTGCAAAAGGAATTGGATCTCTTGCCCAGTCCTGTTAGACCACCTCTGGAGAAATCCTTGATTTGAGGCTCTTAGGAGTTTTAGGTTTGACTTCAGCATTGATGAAGAGAAGAGTCACAAAATGAAACAGCTAGCAGGAGTTGTGCTCTGGCAGTGCCCTGATGGTGGCAGGGCCAAAGTAGGAACAGCCAGTTGGAAATCTTCTCAAGTGGCCCTAGGGCCTCTCCATGAACCGATCTTTCCCTTTCCCTTTCCCTTTCCCTTTCCCTTTCCCTTTCCCTTTCCCTTTCCCTTTCCCTTTCCCTTTCCCTTTCCCTTTCCCTTTCCCTTTCCCTTTTCCTTTCCTTTCCTTCACACATGAGCAGAGGTGTATCTAGTGGATTTATGCTCAGGAGGGAGAAGGGATCCTCATAAGGAGCTAGAGATCAGACTTGTGTGGGTTTTTTTAATATTGAGATGGTTTGTTTCATTTAGACTTCGTGAAGAATCTTTTATTGGTGCTGTCTGCAGACCTGCCAACCAGTGTAGACCTCAGGCCAGCATGAAAACAGCTCTCTGCTGCAAACCCTTCCTTACCCAAAGCTCCCCAACAATCTTTGGCCACAGAAAATGAAAGCCAAGACAAAGAAACTGTTCAATGCCTGTGTTCTGTAACAGAACCCTTAGGTCATCTCAGGAGTCACAGGCAGTGTATCAAACACATTCCTTCTCCTGGGTTTCCCAAGCTAGCTTTCTTTTCTGCATCTTTGAGAGGTTTTTTTCTGATATCCTTTTCCCTGCATAGATACATCCTTTTATGTTCCTCTTATAAGTAACAAATTGCTGTTTTTATTAAGACTCTGTGGTCTGAAGATAGTCAAGATTTAAATGATTTACATTTAGAATAAGCCAATCTGTTTTGAAAAGTGAAGTGTTGTACTTCCACAATTTTATGTATTTATGAAACTGTATTTCTTTTGCCCAAAAATCCACCTCTCTTTATTCTTTTTTGTAATCACCAGAGATGTTTTGTGATTTTTTTGAACTGGTTTTGAAACATTTATTATTTTTTTTGTTTCTCTTCATTCTTTGCTGTTCTCTTGTGTTTGCTTGCCTGTTCTTCACTTTTATACTGCAGTTTCTCCTTTTTTGCCCTACACCTTCATTCCGAATTCCAATTTTACACATTTTTATGCCAATATTTAAGCAATGTAAGTCGATTACCTTTATATCCAGTAGCTGGCATCTCAACTTACATCTTCTTAGGTATATCTTTTGTGTTTGTAATAAAATCAATAGGAGTGTTTTGAGCGTTTTTTCAGTATTTTCCTGCTGTTTTCACACCATTCTTCATGCTCTGTGTTTTTATTACACTGTGATCAGAGAATGAAGCTGAAAGAATCACACTTCCTATTGAGTTTCTTGACAAGTTGGTTAATAGAAAATTGTGAAGTATCAAAATGGTCTTTAAATAGATCTTAATCACCTGTGGGAATGGATTGACTAAGTTTACACAACTGGGTGATTAATTAGCTTGAAGGTCCAAATGCATGCTTAAGTAGATGACCATGCCTCCAGGCTCATCCACTTGTTCCTACTCACTCAGTTAAGCATTCAATATTATCTATAATACAGAATATTCCCATGGAAGGCCTCATATAGGTCTTGCCGTAGAGCCAAGTAATTTTTCACTATTTGTCATGGTGTGTCATACAGGTACATAATTTTGAACATGGAGCTACTGTCCTGCAATATTGACATTAATAAGTATCCAATAGAGTAATTGATATGGAGAGAGTGATTTGAAATTGTTGTTATTCAAAGTTTTTTCCTATTTTTCCCATGTTTGCTACAGTGGTTTAATATAATTCCTTTATCTTAAAATTCTGGCATATTTTTTTAATTTGGGGGATGTTGAGCTGCTACAGATATTAGTCAAATATAACATAGCTGGTGTCAGCTCCTGTGGGGAATTAATCTTCCACAGCAGTTTTTGAAATGGGAACTGCGAGTGCCCAACACCCCTCATAAGCAGACCTTATGTTTATTCATCTGCTAATGCCAGTGTCTGTGAAAGCCAATACTCAAGCCCTGTCTTTCCTGTGAAGGTGGATTTCACTGCCTGGTATTTATAGGTCACTTGAACAGGGACACAGAGCTGCCTGACTGTGTGCATCCCAGCTGGGCATCTGTTAGCACTGTGCATTTCACTCATTGCTGATAGAAAACTGAAGCTGAAAAATGGAGGATGCCTGTGCTCTAGAGTAATCTTGCTCAGCTCATGTTGTGCATCCAAGGAATTTGAGGAACAGGAACTTCAGACCATATCCAGGGTGTCAAGGAAAACCATCTGGTAGGAACCAGGAGGGGAGAGGGATGTGTGCTGCAGTATCCACTGTCTTATCCTGGGTGCAGCACTTGCAGCCCTCTGTTTGCCTCACACCTCAGGCTCTTGCTGGAAAACGTCACTTTGGGGTATTGCAGAGCCAAGTTCTTTGACTCCAGAAACTTTCAATCTGCCAAGCAGTGCCTTGAATGTGCAATTCTCCAAGAGTGAGTTTGTTCTCACTGGTACCTTTATCTTAGAATAGTATTAAATCAAATTAAATTTCATTTTGTTGATACTCATGCAAGTATGCGCAATTATGCTGCAGTAAGAAGAGAATTGAGATGAAACGTTGGCAATTTCAAACATTAAGAAATCAGCTGATATATTGAAGGATAACTGGATTTCTGTTCTTCTCATCTCTTGTAGATCTTGAGAAGGCTCATTATTCTTACAAGGAAAAATAATACTGCAGTTGCTGTATTAAAAGAGTCAGTAATGACTGCAAGAATTTAACTGTGCTTACCAAAAATAGATATCTCAGGCTAATGACACAGAATTTGATTTAGATACAATTAATTTTGTTTTGTTTCAAAATAAAATATTTCTTTCTCTCACACACTTGGATAAGTTTTTAAAGATTGTACTGCAATCCATTAGCCATTTGGAAGATGTGTGTGCATGTGGAGTACATGAACATATATGTGTGTACCTACACAGGCAGAAACTGTATGGCAAAGAGAGGAGATGTTGCATATATGTTAAAAATAGTGGACCAAATGCTGCTTTTCTTATGCTCATAAGATCTTTCTGTTTTGAGGAGGGTAGCACAACTGTAACTGTAAGTAGATTTTGTCCCTTTGAACTGCTTTATCAAAAACTTCAAGACAAGCAGAGATTCAAATAATTGGGGGAGTTGTTAGGTATGATAATCGTGCTGGAGAATATAACCTAAATAAGAAAGAGGTTCTGACTGAGGCTATTCTAGTAACTGGCTTTTAGTATGTTATATTTTGTATTTCTAAAGAATATTTTTGCTGGGAAGTGCTAAAAAATGTTACTCGCAAATCATAGTTGTAGTGTATTTAAGGAATGATCGTGCAGCTAAAATGGGGAAGATGCAGGAGTCCTAATACGTCGTAGGAAAATATGGGGTTAAAGTGGACTATATTTTAAGCAGTGTTCAGTTGACTTGCTGTGTGGGGAGAGACTGAGCAGTCCTGGCTAATGACTTGTAGGTACTGAATCCTCAGGTCTCTCAGGTGGTTTCACTCGACCAGTTTCAGCAGAATGATGAAAAGGTTGAGATAAAATAAACTGACAGTTGCTACTCATCGCAGGCAGCAAGCTGTACCCTGGCAGATGAGACCCTGGGAGCCCTCTTTTTTAAACAAAGGCTTTCACTGCAGTGAGCAATGAACTCCACACAAAAAAGGAAAAGGAGAGAGAGATTGGCAGCTGGTGACCGACAGGAGGAGGGAAGGGAGGGAAACTGAGAAACACAGCAATTGTTGGCTAATTAGAAGCCATTCCCACCTACTTAATACCAACCCATTAAGCAGAAAACACTTTTCATCTTACTCTTGCTGCTACACATGACATTATACTCCAATCAATACCCTCCCACTTGGCTGCCCCACTGCCCACAAATGAATACATCGCAGTTCAAGAATGCAGTAATTGAGTTGGGGCAGTGAAACTGCAGCTCACAGTCAAGATTTTTCTCTGAAGATACGAGTGTAATGTTTGTTGCTTGGATAAAGAAATCAAATCCCTGTATTGACAGCTGTCAACAATTGGCAAATGGATGAAGTCAGCAATGGATCCATTTTAACCTTGTATTGAAGCGACAATAAGAATTTATTTTCAGAGTGTTTTTTTTCCCCTCATTTGAATAAGAGATCTAGAGGGTTTGTACCCAGGTGCATAGATGTTTAAGGGCATTTTGAACTCTGTTCTTCAGTTATACCTACAAAATGTACACTCATCATTACGTGCATACAACAATACACCTCGTATTTACAGCTGCTTGTTTTTTATTTATTTTTAGTTTTGTAGGCTACATTTACTTAGGCTGCTTTTTAATTTCATTTCATTAGGTCTTCCTAGATTTTTAGGCATCACCTTAAAATTTACAATTTAGCCCACAACAGTATTTTGTGCAATAGATCTAGTCTTTACATTTCAATTATTAGAACCTTGTATTTAAGTTCTGCGTTTAGATTCTTGCAACATTTCTCTTTCAAATCAAATCCCTTGTTCCCTGAACCATCTGGAATTGGTAGTACCATGCACAGTCTGCAGTACAAAGTACTACTGTGCAAACTGCAGTATAATTCTTTCTGCATATCAGTTTTTTTACCACAGAATCAAAACAGCTGGACACTTACTCTCCTCCTTGGCTGGACTGAAGACATCAGTGTCAGTCTTTTGGAACTGCTAAAAGGAGGTTCAATACAAGGCATGACATCTCTCCATCCCTTTCAATTCCAGAGAGAATTGAGTATCAGTTCAGGAACTAAGATTCCTTAGAGTGCAAGTTTGAAAGCATTTTTTGGATGCAGATAAATTTCATGCTGTGACATCTGATACTTGCAGAAGGAGGCAGCCATCACTATTGATGCTATTCATTGTCATAGTGATACTGTGGCATTTTCAGCATAGCATTTCTTCAGATGCTGTTTGCTCAAGAGCTTCTTACCTGCATAATCATGGAACATGCTGTTATCTTGCCAGACTGAGCCTTGAACCCTCGAGTCAAACTTTGTGTACATGAAATAACTTAACCTACTGTCTCTCACCATTTAACAGCCTGTCTATATCTGAGTAAGAGCAGTGAAAGCTGAGTGGAATCAGTGAGGCTGACACAACAGTTTTGCATATTTTGAAATTCAAAGTCAGATAACAACTGCTACTTTGTTGCTTTTTTCCAGTTATAGTGTCGTATTTTAAGCTCATTAAGTTAAATTATCATCAATGTTAACTCATGTAATTTGCTTCCCAGTATTGTAAAGCACCTCTCGGTCACCTTCTTTAGGTATACTCCCTGGACTTCTTTTGATGTATGTTAATGACACTGTTAAAAAGAGATTTGACCTCAATAATGTCTGGAAAGGGAAAATAATTGTTTTCTAATGGAGAGATTTGGGATCTTCACTACTTGTGAAGATGCAAGTGCCTCAGACATAGAAGTTGAATATGATAAGACATGGAGACTGAGGTTTTCTTTACTTAGAGATACTTGGATATAACAATCAAACCTACATTTAGTTTCCATATAGGTCTAATCTGCTATTTAAAATAATCTGGTTCTAACATTTGTCTCTGTAAACTCTGGGACTTTGGTTCCTTTCAGCACAGAAGTGTACAAGCTCAGTCTTACTTTGACTAGGTGCCAGTTAGAAGGATCGGAGGCAGGCTAGGGAAAAAGCAGAGAGCATTTGGCAATCTTTGTGTTTCTCAGTGCCAAAGCCTGTGGGGTTAATTTGAAGATGCCCAAATCACCTTGGCAGCATCATCTCCAGTCTTTTCCAGAACTGTGGAATTTAATGAGCCAGGACAATAAGCACAAGATCATAGAAAAATAATACTGGAAAAGACTTTGGGAAGTCATCTTCTCCAGCCCCTGTACAGAAGCAACAATGCAAAATGTTTTTATAATTTCCAAGAGAAGCTTGTTTTGTCTGTTCTTAGAAAAACCTGACAATTGATTTTCCACAGCATCCATAAGCAATCTGTTCTAAAGGATAGAATTACACAGAAAAAAAGGAATAAACCAGGAAATTTTTCATTTGTCTAAAGTTGTCTGAAATTTGAAACTAAAATTGTCTGAAATTGAAACTCTGTGTCTATTCTTCAAATTCATCCCTTCCATATTTGCAGTAAACTCAGAGCCACGAATTGTCTGGCACATACTCGTGTTTAGAAGAAAAGTTTCTAGTGATTTCTGAAGAGGATGGTTATAAGGATTACTTAGTCTAAGTATTAATTATATATGATGGAATGTAGTTCTTCCTTATGAGCACAACTGATGGAAGGAGGTAGAAAGCGGATGCAAGGATCCTGTTTCCCTTTTTGTTTATTTTCCAGTTTTAGTGCCCAGTAGGACTAGTCCATGTCACTCAGCTGAGCACAGTAGGTTGGTATCCACCCAAAAAGGGCAGGAAGAACCAGGGCTTCATGCCCAAGAAATAAACCAGTGCAGAGGGAGGGATTACTACATATTCTTAAGTGGTCTCCCTAAGTGCTGTGAAGCTTTGTTATTCAAAGTCTCGTACATAATTCAGGACTCCTCTCCTTACATAAGTTCTGAAGCAGGAAAGCAGCTAGATTTCTCCATTCATTTTACCGAGTTAATCCACTCATCCTTCAACTCTTCCTAGAGATGCAACTGATCTTAAATAAAATAATTCAGATCCTTATTTATGATTGAGGATTTTTTTTCTATAAATACAAATAGGAGAACTGAACAGACTCTTTATCCTTTTTAGTTTTGATACCTCAAAAACCCAGACTGTTTTTTCTCTAGTTTCAGATTTCACTATTTTAATCCATATCCTCAAAAAATAAAATTACAGTACTACTGTGTGCCTTCACAACTTTGGATTCTCATAAAGCTACACCAAGTCCTGTTTGCCAGGCTTCTGCAATGAAAAATCAAAATATTTGCAAGCCAGGTAGCTCACTTTTTGAGCCTTCATCAAATGCTTTTATTCCATTTTCATTATTTTTTCCCATTCCATGGCAACTTAATTCAGGATTTGGGGTTTTTCCTCATCTTGGAATCTATTTTAAAACTATCTGCTATAGCTCCCTTGCTCCAGTTTCTCAAATTAATTTCTAAATTGCTCCTTTTTCTATCCTGACTAAGATCTAATAATATCTGCCTTCATTAGTAAAAGTTTCCTACAGAGATGCTTCAACCTAAGTTAGAACCTGGCAAGGCTCTTGTTTGCTTAGGACTCATTCATGGAAAAGAAAATCTGAGGCTGTGTTTGTCTTTTGCAGAAGTTATAACTAAGGGAAGAGAGTACAAAAAGCATCAATCTTCAGCTAGATCAAATGATCAATAAAACCCACTCAAATTGCATCCAGCAAACATTCTGCTCAAGGAGACCCTGCTTCAGAAAAATGACTTCATCATAGCTGAACAGAAAGTGTATCCTGTGGAAATAGTTATGGCCAGGCAGTGAGCTGATCTTCCATACATTCTTTCACTCCATGTGAAATAGAGATGTGTTTGATTTTCTTCTACCAATTTCAGTTGTCTCACTGTGCTCTGAAATCTCCAGACTGATTAATGGAGCTTCTCTGGAGAAAAAGGATGTTTCTCTCCCCTGCTTACATGTACACTGTGCACTGCAGAGGCATATACTGGTTTGGTTGTTATATTGTGTTTGGGGACGTGTGTTCTTAATGGAAAAAAAGAAGAAAATTGTCAGATTTAAAATGAAATATGTTCTCCATTATTGATTTCCATAAACTTGAGCTTCTTGTTCAAGTTTTCATAACCATAGAGTCTCCAGTGCCTCTCTATCTGTAAACATTTTCAAGTATTTGTCTCTGAGGATGCATGTGTGGGGCCTGCTCATGTCTGACATAAACAGTCTCAGTTAAGGGGAAAACTTATTTTTCCCCTGACCTTGTGAATACTGTGTACACAGAACTTTGTGATCAAGATATTAAGGAGGCTGTTGCATTTCATTTTACTAGACTGAGGTTTCCTGTGTGCCTGAGAATCTCAGTTTCCGTGGATAAAGCGAGGGCTTAAGAGCTTTTGAAGTAATCATTACTTAGAAGACTGAAGGATTGTGCTCTTACAACACCTTTTACCTTGTTTTCCTGGAAACAAATGAAAAAAGTTTTCCTCCATCAGTGTTGTTTTAATTGTGATTCTGACATAGCTGATAAGTTTGGTTGCTGCAGGAGTTAGCTGAAACTTTATATTTCATTTAATATTTTAAATAATAGTTTTGATTTTAAAAGGGATTATACACAGACATACTCCCCAGTAAATTAATTTTTTTTTTTTATTTTATTAATCCTAGCTCTTCGTAGATCTTTTCTTATTTCAAAGTTGTCTCCACTGACTGATTTTGGTGGAGTGCTCTACCCTGTACCTCCTGACTGCATGAAATACATATAACACACCACATCTCTGCATGGTGTAACTCCAGTGTGTGCTTCTCTGTATTGGCACAGTGTGAGACAGAAGTGAGCAACACTCCCCTGTTGCAAAGTCACTCTTTATCCTCATTTTCCTGTCATATGAGCAGCACTGTAAGCAGAAATAGTTGATACTACAAAGAGCGTTCCTTAAATCAGTTTTAACTGAAGCTGCAGCTACTAATGGTAATTTTTTATGTATTGCATGTCACTACAAGGAAACTGAGAATGTTTCTGAACCTTCAACAGCAATCTCTCTGTAAATGGGAGATTTTTTTACAATTTAACCTTAAGGTAATTTAGAATTTCTTGGCTTTAATATGCTCACTAGGGGGATAATTGCTATTATCATTTAACTGCATTTACACACAGATTCCTGACATGAGCTCAGACTTGTTTACATCAATGCAGTTTTATACATGAGGAATTGCAAACTTTTGCCTAAAATTTTGATTTGTCTTAATGACCAGAGGAAACTGTGAAACAATTAAAAATGTACTTACAACCAATCCATGGTATCCATTTGAAAAATCAGTTTTTATTAATCATTATGAAAAGTAAGATCTTCAATATAAAATTGTTTCTTAATGAACAGAGTTCTGTGTTGGAGAGCAAAATGTAAGAGATTTAACGTGACAGTATTGTTCTGAGGGGAATTTTGGTGCTTTTAGGTCAACTCTTAAAGTAATTTATATAGGAAAAATACCTTAATACTGTTCTTGCTCCTAATTAAATGAAATTGGTATTCTTTCAAACAGAAGCTTTATTTAGCAGGATGGGAAATGTGAGAAAAGAAGCAATAATTTCATTGTAAGCTGAAGAGAAAGGTCCATGAACATGAGCCTTTATAAGTAGCTTTGTCTTACTTAAATGACATTTACAGAACAGTTAATTTCCATTCAGCAGTGGCTCTCCATCATTTAATTGGAAATATTCTATACTAAGAAATTGTCTTTCAGTAAAAACCACAGATTATAGCCTTTAGCTCTGGGGTCCTCAGCAAAGGGAAGGTCTGGACGTGTTTGAGGGAGTCCAGAGGAGGATCACAAACATGACCAGAGGGCTGGAGCAATTCTCGTGAGGAAGGGCTGAGAGAACTGGGTTTGTTCAGCCTGGAAAAGAGAAGGCTCCTGGGAGACCTCCTTGCAGTCTTTCAGCACTTGAAGGGAACCTCTAAGAAAGGCAGGGACAAACTGTTTAGCAGGACCTGCTGTGATGAGTGGCAGTGATTTTAAATGGAAATAGCATAGATTTAGACTGGATATAAACGAGAAGGTTTTTTACAGTAAAGCTGGTGAAACTCTGGGACAGGTTGCCCAGAGAGGTGGTGGATGCCCCATCCCTGGAAACATCCAAGGTCAGGTTAGATGGGCCTCTGAGCAGCTTGAGCTGGTTGAAGAAGTCCTTGCTCATTGGACTGGATGACCTTTAAAGGTCCCTTCCAACCCAAGCCATTGTGTGACTCTGATTATTGAATTTAGTACGTTCTCCCTTTTCCATGAAACTGGGGGACTGTGTCTTTTGACTGCACTTTGCTTCCTCTACATTTCCTTGAAGTTGTGATGAGCTTCACGATGGAGTGCAGCCTGAGCAAGGCATCACCCTTACTGTAGGCAGGAGTAAAAAAAAAATTTCATTCTTCAATTAATTTCCATCCCCCTATAGTCCTGGACAGCAATGCTGTGCAGGGTGCATTCACAGAAGAGCACTTCTCCCCTTCTAGCATTTTACGTTGAGACATCAATGCAAAGCTGGTGTTTTTAATACCCTCTGATGACTGAGTGTGGTCATTTTGTTCGCAAGAGGTGCCGTGGGGCCAGAGGGAGCCCCCGGGAGCGGGCAGGGAGCGTGGGTGCGGTGCGCGGGGCCGGGGGTTGTGTTCAGCCTCTAGAGGGTGCGCTTTGATCCCTCTTGATCACACAACAATTTGCTGTGACAAAAGCGACGAGCGGGTGAGTGCAGCCACTTACGCGTGAGCAGCAGCATCACCCAGCAGCGCGCACTGCCGAGGCTCCCGGCTTATGCAATAGGCCATTCCAGCTCGTGTGTGCCCGGCAGAGATGGAACCTGCCTCTTTTTTTTTGTCACTGAATGGGGGGTTAGATATTCAATCAGCATTCAGATTTATGCTTCAGATGCTCATGAAAGAGGATGCTCTCCTTGGCGTGCCTGTCAGCAGTGATGCTTGCATGCAGGTTTTTGTATTTTTGGAGTTATTTTTCTGAAAATATTAACACAAGCATCTTGCCGTGTAAACAGATCTGGGCAGATCTGAAGAGTTTTATTTTACCCTTTGACTTCCTCATAAATCCTTTTTTTTTTTTTCTTTAATGTGAAAGGTGTCTTCATGAACATAGCTTATCATCTTCCTGTGATATATGTAGCTTTAAAATGTAGTCTAAATTTGCTGAGAGAAAATCATATTCAGGATCCAGTAATATAGTTGCATTCACGACAGAATAAAAGGCTTATATTGGTACATTTGATTCAGAACAATGGCTTAATTGGCCAGGAAAATGTAGTTATCAGATGATAAAGATATGAAGTCAAGGGCAAGATATGCCTGAAAACAAGCTTTTTCCTGCCTAAAATTAGGCAAAGTTAATAGGTTAAATTTTGTTTATTGAATAAGAGAACCCAAAGTTGATTGATATAGTAATTTCAGTGTTTGCTATGGCAAATATTTAGCTCATTATCAGTTTTAATAGCATTTTGCAGAACAAGCCTTTTCTTGACATGCAGAAAATACTATTAAATTTCCCTGCATAGATACATTGTTATGACATGCAATAACTACTTGAATATAAAGGGGATTAATAATTTAAAAGGTGTTAACAAATTAGGGCCATCATTAAAAATAGACTTTGAACCATTTTGTAGAAAAATCAGATTGAGGTAATGCTCTGCTCTTATGATAAAGAATTACAGCATTAATTCTGCAAAGTGAACTTATTGCTCCTATTCGTCTCCAAAACCCTGGAGCATTAAAAGACAGGAAGAATGAAATGATCACTGCGTTTTTTCAGGCACAACAGCTCTAATATTTCCATCACAGTTTCACAGCTCAGCTTGCATGGTTGTGCTAGAGGAAAAACCCATAAACGTCATGCTTCCCTTTGTTTTGTTTTTGCTAGTCTTATGGAATCGGGTCGAATTTTTTCAGACAGTTTATATTAATATACTGAGAATTTTGCTTGTACAGCATCTGTGCAGAGTATAAAGCAAACATTTCTTTTGTATAGAAGCTGTTATTTTCTTGGTTTTTAAATGTAATCCCCATGTTCCTTTCCCATTTTGTTTTTCCTTTCTTGCTACAATTGATGACCAGAGGCATTTCAAGGTTGAATTCTTGTTGCTTTGCAAATTATTAATTTGTTTTCTTTCCAACTTGAGATAAACAGAAATAGAATTGCTTTTGAAGCCTTTTCTTCATTGTTTCAAATTGCATCCATGAAACATGCAGAAAAATGGGCCTTTTTTTTTTTGTGCAAGTGTATTAGAAAATGCATTTGTGATTCTTACTCATGTGAGTAATCCCTGCCCATACAGTTTCACTGCAATGAGGATTAGGTGTTGACCCTTATTTTAGAAATAGCTCAGTCAAAAGATTTAAATAAGATTAAAAAGGCTAACCTTTAATTAGTGCTCATTTGCTTGTTATTTACTTACAGATGCAAGTTGGAGAAGAAAAAAAATAATTTATGGGATTTAAGTAACAAATTTCACATTTGAAGGACAGAGATACCAGGAGTTCTTAGGCCCCCAAAGGAAGCAAAACATTTGTTCTCCTCCTCTCTCTTATTGTCACTTGCCATGGCAGTCATCTCCCTTCATAATATTTCCCTCTCGTCCCCCTTCCTGAGTTTTCCCTCCCCTTCCCCTTGCACTTTCTGAGACCACAGAACCCAGATGGTGCCCTCACTGTTGCCAGACCCTGGGGGAACTGCTTCTGTTATACCCACCTCTCAGTATCTGTAGTAAGAAGCATGCCAAAAGTCCAGTGCTGAGATATGTTTAATTTTGATATTATTTCCTTTCCAGTGAATTTGTTTGTCAGCACCAATTTTTATCTCTAAACTCAAGTCTCCAATACTGGCAGTGGTGCAACATCGAGTTAAAATAAAACAGTGAGTTTCTAGACATCTGCTTGTGATTTTAGCAGAGTCAGATGTTGTTAAAGCACCAATCAATAAATGGTTAAAGCATTGTTTATACAGCACCTCTATTCCTGCTAATACTGAAAAATTCATAACATCAGGGCATTTTTCAGGCAGATGTAAGTGTTTTGGTGCATTCAAGAAGTACATCTCCTTTTATATACCAGTATAACAGTGTTTGGGGTTTTTTAATTACACAGAATGAAGAAATGGATGGAAAAAGTAGAATATGTAGCAGAGGAGAAAATATTTGTGTTCTGATAAAGTAAGAGTCGCTGTGGTAGAGATATAGGTAACACAGGCCATCAATGATAACTAACTATTAGCACGTTATTAGCCAGATCAAGGACAGTATTAGTCTGCTTTATGACAGAGGGAGAAACTATTAATAGATGACCTAGGGGAGGCTAGTGTGCTTTAATGCTTTTTTGGCTTTAGTCTTCACTGTAAAGGTCAGCTGGGATCATGTGGCAAACAGAGTTTATGTGTGCCACAAGCAAAAAAAATCAGCAAGATCCTAGGCTAGAATAGGAGAAAGTAGGCTAGAGGGTACTTAGAGGAGATAGATCTTCAAATCAGGTGTGCTGCAGAAACTTGATCCTACAACCCTTAAAAAACTGGCTGGAACAATCTCAATGTCATTAGCCATTTGTGAAAACTGATGGGAGTTCAAGTCAGGTTCCAGAGTACGGAAAAAGACAAACCTGATGCCTGTTTTTAGAAAGGGAAAAAGGAGGAGCCACCACGGAATTTCAGATAGATCAACTTAAGATCTAGTCTTGGAAAAACCTACAGAGAACCTACAACTAGATGTTTAATAGATATCTGGAAGAAAAAAAGGAAATCTGCAACAGACAAAATGGATTTGCTAGTGCTAATTGTGTCAAGCCAAAATAATTATGAAGCAACAGGACTTCCAAGCAAAGAAGTTAAAATAAGGAGAATATATCTGATATAATTTGTTTGGAGCTTTTGATTCAGTGTTATATGCCACATTTATAAGCAAGAAAGGAAGCCTGAATTGCATGAATCTACTATCAAGTGGGTGAATAATGATTATTAAAAAAAACTTTGACAAATAAAAGCTGTCTGTGGCCATTGTTACAAAAGGAAAGCTGTTTAGCTTGTTATCCTGCAAGGACCTGAGTTTGTAGTAAGTTGTATTTCCATTCCTTATCTGGAGACTGGAATAGTAAGTATGCTTTACCTTGGAAGAGAGCACAAACTAGGGAAGGAACATAAGCATTGTGTTCATAGTGGTGCAATTCTAAAGGATCTTGGCAAACTGAGAAACACATGTAACGTTTCCAACCTTATGTGTGTTTTTGTGTGAGTATAGATAATCAGGAGTAATCAAAGGCAGAATTACAAAAATGGAGCAAGTACCAGTTTTGTAGAGGGTGGAAAAAAATCAGGACTAGCTAGCAGTAAATCACAAGCTGAACCTGAATGAGCAGTGTGAAGCTGTTGTGAAATCTGCAGACATCGATATTAAAAAATGATGACTCCTCAAGTAATCCTTCCGCTCTACTCAACACCAGTAAGGTCTCAGCTTAGTATCATAGCAGTGCTGGGTTTCATGCTTTATGGAGTATGCAGAACAGCTGGAGAAGGTACAGGGAGGATAAAGGAGCTAAAAATCATGACCAAAACAAAATACTGATTTAATGGTAGATTTGAGCTTCTTTGTCTATAGAAGAGACTCAAGGAAGAACAAAATGGCAGAATTTGCAGAATTTGAGGAGGGGAATAAAATAAATAATCTTTTCTATTTGTCCATGATTAGTTGAACTAAAAGTAGTGGACTGAAAAATTGCAGTTAATGGAAGGATGCTTCTGATTAGCTGCTGGGAAAAACTTTACAACATCCATCCATTCAACAACATTTTTTTCAGTCGTTTATGAGTTGTCATTATGATGAAGGTGATTGGCATTCATATCAGAATACAGGCAGCAGCATTCCCAACATGCTGTAATTCTGGAGATAAGCCTGTGAAATGCCCGTGACAGGATCTCGTGGCCTAGAGAAGAGAAAAAGGAATGATTTTCTGTGGACAAAAAAACTGCATTTTACTTGGCAATAAAGACTCATTTGCTAAAAAAGGGTGGGTAATAAATTTCATTTCTATGTGTCTCTCTTAATTTCTGTGAAGTCAGCTTTAAGATGTTGATATTTTTTGTAAAACAGCTTTCCAAAATACTTCTTGGCTTAAGGATATTGAAAGACATTCCTTGCCTACCCCAGTTCATCCCCTCATCCTTTCCTTTCTGGAAGTTCTACAGCTCTTTCTTCTCTTTATTATCCTTGCTCTTCTCCTCTGCAGAAAGCATTCCAAGGCTAGAAAAGTATCAAATTTTCCCATCCCCTTGATTCTGATGGCAGCCATATTCATTATTGCTGATTGTTGGAAAGTCTGGAATCAGTGCCCTATTCAGGCTTAATGTGAGGGAGAACTATGAAGACTGAGAGTAAAACCCACTTATTGGAGCAAAGCTCACAGCTGCAGTTTGGACTCTTCCCTCCTTCCATTGCCTGTTTCTTCTTTCTCAGGCTAAAATAAAAAAACAGCCTTTTTCATCTCCACTTTCCAGCCCAGGAACATTTCATCTTTTTCCAATATTGGGGTCTTATAACCTCTGGTAATTAGCATTCAAAGATGACCACATGCTGTAAGT
Source organism: Oenanthe melanoleuca (assembly GCF_029582105.1). Classification (NCBI taxonomy): domain Eukaryota; kingdom Metazoa; phylum Chordata; class Aves; order Passeriformes; family Muscicapidae; genus Oenanthe; species Oenanthe melanoleuca. The sequence continues at coordinate 13,173,882 of NC_079337.1, forward strand.
GAAATGCCTGTTTCCCCACTAGCTGGGGTCAGCTAAGAGATCCATTTTTTCTCATTCAATATTTTGTATGCACTCACAAGATTGTTTCTTTTGCTGCCAAGTCTTCCAATATAATATGGTGCTCATTAAATTTTATTTTTTTTCAATTTAAATTGTTTTCATGTAAACTCAAGGTTAACCATAGGTAGCTAACAAGTAAGATGAATCTGACAGAAATTCTATTGGATCTGTAGTGTTTTTTTCTTCTACTCAGTATTAAGGAATCTATAAGCCAAGAAAGGGCTTTTCAAGAGAAACTAAACAAATAGAAAATTGGGGCGTGGGGTGTGTATTATAACATATTAAATATTTGAGTATTTTCCCATGTCTTTTGGCCTCTGGAAATTACAAATATTTATAGATTTGAAATTCAGAGAACTATTTGAAAAATTAATTGTGTGCAATGCCTAATGGTTAAAGTGTATCTATAATTTCAGCAGTTTCCTACGAGCATTTAAATTATTTGCTTGCATTTTGGAGGAAGAAGAGAAAGGGAAAAGGGCTACAGATTGATGGAAGTTTTTTCAGAGTCTGACTTAATAAATGTGACAATCAAATATGAGGATTTTTGGAAACAGAGATAAGCGACGCTAGCCTGGAGGCTGAACTTAATGTCAAAGAGGGTGTTCATGCAAAGCAAAACAGTGTATCTAGTAAACTAGAGAAATATCATCTTTGGAGGAAAAAATCTCTAAAGATTTTATGCCACTTCTAACAGGCAACAACAAAAAAGCCCTAGCTGTACCTCAGGATATGATCAGTCTTTTTGAACTGAATTTGTTCAGTGCGTTTTTGTTCTTCAGTGCTGTCTGCAAGCATTCCCTGTCTCAGTCATAAGGCTCAGAGTTTGGCAGTTTTATTTCTTTGTTATATTTTCATCATGTGAGATAAAAAGTCACAGATGAGTGATATAATGGAAACAAATGTTACCTGTGTCTGAGCAGGAGAAAAAAGCCCTCAGTTGCACTGAATCCATGCTCTTATTCTTTCATAAAATTGTTTGAAATTTTTTGAAAATGATAGGTGATTTTTTTTTTTCATTCTCTCAGCTCAGCCAAACTGCCTCTCTACCAGAAGGGGAGTTCAGTAACCACCTTAGGAAAAGCATTTCTCAGGATAGCTGAGGTTGAGACTGTTATAGGCATGATCTGTTCAGAATCTGTAGGAGGGGATGAAGGCTGCATCACTCTCGAGTAGCCCCTGGAGGTTAGCTCAGAGCAGCAGTACAGCTTTGGAGGGAGCTGTCAGCCCTCTGGGCTACAGGGATGTGCTCTTTTTAATAAGTACATTGCACAAGACAGTACCTATGAGGTAAAGGGCATTAAAGGGCATTTTTTCCACAAGAAATTATTTTTAAAAATAATGATTAATAAGTCCAAAGCTGCACAGTTAATTTGTGAAAAATACAGTGTGTTCAAAATACCAAGCAGTCCTAGATGTTTTACATGGATCCTAAACAAAGTACATTCTACAGAGGGGATGTTTGGTTCATCCCTTACTCAGAGATTTGAATTTAAGCCCTATTTGTTTTCACCAGTTATCAAGAAGGGGGTTAGTAATATGAAGATCATTTGATTCTATAATGTCTCTTCAGGTAAACAATATTTAATTTGATAAGTCAGCATATTCCATTTTTTTTTGTGGAGGAATTGGGAGAATGCCTTGTTTAAAAACAGGGAATACTAATAGATATGCATTTGCTAGATATCACAATGCCATGTACCTTCAATCAGTTGCTTTTCAGAATGTAGCAGGTTCTGAGGGTATTAGACACAATTTATACTTTCATTTAGTTTTTTAGTACATGGTTATGGCATGGTTACATTCAAATGTGAAATGACATGACAAAGAGTCCCTTGGATTTTTATTTTTTTTTACATATTTTTTATTAATATAAAATCTTGAAGTCTGGTATTCATAGACATGATTCACTGACTTGCTCACTGAATTTGGGCAGTCATAATCAAAACATCACTGATGAACTGGTCTAAAATGAAACTGCAAGACTGCCTAGTTTTTTATTTCCAAAGAAATGCATATTGCCAGAAATGAAGGATGAGGTTCTGGTTGTCCTAAAGTTATTACGGATGGGAGATTATACAGACATGTATGGTAGTGATGAACAGAGATCAGAGAGACCAGAACATCAAGGGGAAGGAGAAATGGGAATTAAGAGATCAAAGACTGTAGAGGAACTGGAGGGAGAGTTGGCTTTGTCTTCACTGCCAAAAAAGGTGTGTTTTTTGTGTGAGAAAACTAGCAGTAGCTGCAGTTATTTTGCTGTGAAAGACAACAAAAGCCTTGTAGCTTTTACTGCTGAACAAGTTCAACTGCAGAAGTGAACTGTAACACCTCTGTCCCTTGTCTTCATTTTACTTAACAGTAAGGTAATTTTTAATGAATGAACAGGGGAAAAATGCTCTGCTTTATTTCAATTAACACTATTCAGAGAGGAAAAACATAACAATAAAGAGCAGCCTAAATTGGACAGAAGTCTCATTTTCATAGCAAGCAATATTTGTCACTACAAGAAGGACTCAGACTACCAGAAAAGCATGTGGAGAGGATAAGGAACTGAGGATGTGCACTATGAGATAGAAATTTATTTCACTCCATGCCACTGATTTGCTTTGCAAATGTTGACTCACCTTTTCTCTCTGATGCATCTTTTTCTCTTGTTTCTTAAATAATCACAGAAAAGCACAGCTATTCATTAATTCTTCTCTTAATCTTTCATTATTCAAGGAAAGAACTCACTGAAACCTAAGGTCATATCTCTTTAATGCTGGCTATTTATAATTAGGCAATGAAAACCATACCTAAATATTTAAAGCAGTTTAAGATGTTGATTACCCAGAACTCCCAATGGAAATATACACTTTATTTATAAGAAGCCCAGGGAGAGAAGGTAATGTGTGTGATTTTGGAAGTTTTGAAAATGTATGTTAAAAAATTGTCTGACCAAAATGATTCAGGTACTGAATAATTGATTCTGATTCTGAACAGCAGTATTATTCCAGGACCATTCTTTATTATCTTTCACTTCTTGGATTTCAGTCAAAGATGAGGAATTAAATGCTTAAATGGCACAATCCAGTTTTAAAGACACTTTCCATAAATTATAGCTTTTCATAAACTTTCTCACATAAAATTAATTGAGACTTTTAGGAAACTTGTCTACAATTTCCTCCTTCTCAGTAGCAGACAAGACTTTGACAGACAGCTTTGTATAAAGAAGACCCTGTGAGAGCACACTTATGCTGCATCATATCCTAAGTTTCCTTTATAATAGAAATTTCTGTGGAAAGAATTTGCACAATAAGAATATTTTTATGACAGTAAATCCACCAGAAGTAGAATTTATCATGCTTGAGTTACGTTGGAAACAGTTGTTTCAGTTTGGGGAAGTATTTTAGCTCTGTTAAATTTTCATCTACAAATATGTACTGGAAGGCAGGTATCTACCACCAGAGAATATAGTGTATAATTCTCATTTTTAGTACCTGAAAATTATTAAGATAAAAATATCCTTATCCCTAACGTTAAAAAGCAATAGTAATACAGCTAAGCTGTAATAACTTTGTCTTCTGTTCTTCAGGACAGACCTCCAAGTAGCATCCTCTTGAATTCACAGCAAAATAATAAGTTTTTTAATAGAGTAAATTTTCCTCTAGGATTATGTGCTTGTGTCTACTGCCTACCTTATCGAGGGACTTGATTCTTTGTTTAGTATAAGTAGCATTGGGATCACAATAAAAGAGAAGGCTGGTCTCCTTTGCTGTCTGCAGACTAGATTGCCTTAAGAGACATTGAGACCAGTAGAGAAAAAAGAAATTACACTGATCCAATAGATATACTGCTGAGAGGTTTCTATTATATTCTTACCTCAGACATTGTACCACCATTAAATTCACACTTTCAGACCCTGGGAATCAGGTCAGCATGACAGAGAAGTTTGGCTAAAATGAATCTGCTATATTAGTTTTTGTGAAAATGATTAAGCTCCGCAGGTTCAAGATCAGGACTATTTTTCAAGCAGTCATTGTTTCAAAGCTAGGCAAATAAACCCTGTTAGAAAAGAGAAAATCATAGGGAGTCAGACCAAGATGAAATTGAGTATCAGAGTAAACAAACTACCTGAATACATGATTTTGAGTAGGAAAACAACACAGAGTCATTCATTTGGCACAGTTAAAAATCAGCTGGCAGGCAAAATTTTTTTTAAAGTATTTTAAGTAGACTGCCCATCAAATAAGCATAATTATAATCAAAATTCTTACAACGTTCTCAAAATTCCTAAAGGCAATCAGCTCCACTCAAATTAGTAACTTGGATAAATCACCATTAATTAGCTAATATAAGCCAGCAGGTGGTTTTGAGCCCAGAGAGATTCCCTGGTTATTTAAATTATGTATACTATACTACACCAAAGATAGAATAAGTGAAAGGGGAACAACAGGCACAAATCTGATCTAAAAAAATAAACAGAAACAACAAAAACACTCTTTAAGGATGATGCCTATGTAAGGTCTTCTCCAACTCCTATACCCTATCCAAAGCAATAAAAGATGTCTTTGACTTTCAGCTCAGATAGTGTCATCCAGGAATGTTCTGCATGGTTCCTATTTCAGCTCTGAAATATATGCAGGAAACAAAATCTGAAGTCGAAGCTCGCTTGGAAAGGTTAGTTCTAAAGATTTTGTGATTACTAGAAGGACAGAGAGAGCAGTGACTGTTTCATAGAAATGCACCACTGAAACCACAAGGATAGCCTTGTCATACACACATTCTCCCAAAAACAGTGTGAGATTTTTCTTTGTCAGCTTTGTGGGCATTTCCTATGAATAAATAAAATTACATGATTTTATAAGATTAATACCCAAGTCCTCTGTGACCAGTGCTGTTGTGGTCAGTTGTGAACAATAACTGTTAGGAATCAAACCAAATGGTTTCACTTCAGTATGTCAGAAGAAAATCAGATTTTTTCTAAAATACTGGTACCTATAGCATCATGAAATCCAGAGGTTCTTTGATAAATCTGGCTCAAACCTTCCTACAAAACTATTGCCTTTCAATAACTCCTACTTGCATGATGTTATCCTAAAAATCTCAGGGATTGCCATAAAGTTCTGTCATAACTTACTGCCACACTTTTGCATGGTGGTCATGCAAAATCAAGGCTCAACTGTATTTTTGAGTCTCTGATTGAAAAAAATGACACTGTGTCAGAAGAAACAGCAAGATCAATCCAGATATTGTATTTGTCCCACTGAAAGTCTGGACAGTGATGCTGTAACAATACTTTAAAGGTTTCAAATCCCTGCCAGGTTTTACTGAATGATCTGCAGGTCTGGTAGTAATATTTAATACCAAAGCATGCTCTGGGATCACCTGTGCCTTTCCCATCAATCAGCTCAGTGTAATGTTTTGTTTACAAAGAACTGAGATTGTATATCACATTGTATTCCTGCCTCTGTGTCTGGCAGATACTCTGTGTTGCTGACCTTTTCTTCAGGCTGGGTGATGTATTTTGATGAACTTCTTTTCATACATTTATGCAGGTTTCTGGTCTATCCCATTTTTTTTTCCAATGTAAATTATAAATATATTATAAAGATGTTATCCAATAACTATTTAGCATTTTCATTCACACACAAGTTTCAGTAAATTGAGTCTGTTCAATATGACAAAGAATAGCAGATGAAGAAGGTTTTTCATTGCCATATTACAACCCAAATCCTCAAGTAATAATTTTTCTAAGCAGAGAAAACATGAATCCTGTACCTACCTAAGTCTTTCCCACCTCAGCAATAAACACATAGGAACTGGGCTTATTCCCACATCAGTGAGGAGTCAAGGGAGTTCCTGAGTTACCTGAAAAAGCCTCAAGACGTGTTAGCAAAGTATGGAAAAATGGTAACAACCATAGCTAATTGTGTAGGCAAAATTAATTCCATGTGTACATAAAAGTAATATCACCAGTTTTTAAAAAATGTGTCTTGCATTGTGTTTTAAACTACCTTAAAAATTCTGTTTTTCTGGGCACAGTATAGAAGTATACAGCTGTTTGGGGAAAAAAAAGAAAATGCAGACTTGTTGTTCAACACATGCAACACTGCCCTTTGATATCTTTTTTTGGACTTTGTAATAATGCTGTAACTACCACTGTTCCCAAATATTTTATTTATAAAAACTGTCCTCCCACAGGGCAGCTGCAGATGATCTGCAAGCTGAAGACCAGCCTGCAAACTCCTCTCGCTCTAGGAAATGGTGCTCCTGTTTGTAAATATCAGTTCTTGCCTTGGGATTTTTAACAAGTGGTGTGCTCCCAATTTCGGTATATACAGCACAAGATCCAGCTCTTGTGTAAAGAGTGGAGAGTTTAGCATCCAGTTTTTCCATGGCAATGCTGATTTGTTCTATTATTGCTAAAACCATAGAAAAACTGTCTGAATGCTTTTACATTAGCACCACAGGCAGAACTGGTGTTATTCTTGCAAGAGAAAATGGTCATTTGATATCTTGGAGGGATTAGCACTCACAAACCATCATTTGTTAGTAGCTTTTCAAAGTCAAATAGATATTGATGTTCAGAAAATGTCAAGTTTCATAGAATGAGTTTTAGCCACCAAAAAGACGAAATCGAGAGAGTGATGAAAACCCCTGGTAATGTTTAGCAGGGATAATTTAAGTCTTGTTACCTACATGGAATGACTGGAAGAGTTTCTCTGAAGGTTTTTATGCTAACCCTTCTCTAATCACCATGATTAGGGATCATGCTTTTCTAATACTAACATGATATATGGAAAAAAGACTGTAGTAAGCTGGATCAGAGGCCTGGTTGGCCTGGAGTCGGTCCAGCAGTGGTTAATAGATTAGGGAAAAATATAAAACCAGGAAATTTGGAAGCAAGACTTCTGCTTGGTATTCTCTCTATATCTTCAGCAGCCTGCAGGTTAGTGATTTCTTGAAGAAGTTGGAATCCAGATCCCATTATATTTAATATGCTTTCCTGTATTTGTGCATGAACTTCTCCATGCATTTCTGTTACATAACTGGCAGCCAAAGCACCCCATTGAATTTGGCAGCTAAAATGCAGCTTCCTTGTATCTGCCCTTAGTCTGGTGTTTTGCAGCTTCAGTTGTTGCCCTTTAACTTTTGCTCTATAAGAAAGTAAGTTATCATTTTTCACTCTTGTTCTTCATGGCACTCATGAAAATAGATACATCTCTTTATATCCTGCTATCAGTCATCTTTCTATCAAGCTTAAGCTTCCAATCTCACTATGCATAAAAGACATTTTACATATATGCATCAATTTGCATTTATCAACCCTGAATTTTATCTGATGCTTTATTGCCCAGTCAAACTCTTTTTGAAGTTCTTTAAAGTTTTGATTTTGATCACCCTATATAATTTTTTTGTCAGCAGTAGGTTTTGTCACTTTGCTGTTCACTAACATTTTGAGTTGTTGTTGGGGTTTTTTTAAAATGTTTACAGTACAAATTCTGCCTTAGATCCCTGTTGAATTCATTACTGATGTTTCTTCATTATGAAAATCAAGCCATCTTTATTATCTTATCTTTATTATCTTTATTTTTTACCTTTAACTAGTTGTCAATCCAGGGAAGATATCTGAAGCATTCTGAGATTCTAATCAATCAGGTAGTAGTCATCCAGATCTCTTGTACTTCTCAAAAGAAAATAACCTCAGAGACCTCTACAAAAGCAGTCTTGATTTCTTTTCCTCATTATAACCTTTTAATTTACTTATCTATCATTATATCCTTTATTAGAGTTGTAGGTAATTTGCCAGGTATGAAAGTCAGATTTTTACTGGTCCCTCCTCCCATGGCACATTCTTGGTTTTAATTAATATCTTGTTTGGCACTTCATGTCACTCTTGTACTGAGGCTGATTTAAGCAATACCTTTGTACATGTCCTTTAAACCTCTTGAGCAAATACTAATTTCTTGCCTGATTGATTTCTTAGCTTGTTCTAGTCCTACTCTAACAGTGTTTCAGTTTGAGACTGTTCCTCTCTTACCTAGAAAACAAAAATGCTGATCTCTGCTCACCATCCCAAGAATGCATTTTGTCTTTCTGCTGTTATCTTTTATTTCTTGAGTTCTTGTTCAATTTTGTGTGTGTGTGTGTGTGTTTGCTTTTATGGGGGGAAAAAAAGAAGAAATATGTAATTGTGCTTCCCCCCCCCCCATTTCATTATTAGGGACACAAATAGAAATAGGAGAAGAGTGCAATCTGTGGAGATGTGATACTTGATACCAGTGCTCTGTTATTTTTGTGTGGTCATCATAAAATAAAGCACTGGGTTAAGTTGTACTTTTATGTCCATACTCTGAAAACTTCAAGCTGTTGTATTTTAGAAAATTCTCTCTGATATCTTGGCACCATGGAAGTTCACATTAGAGTTCAGTTTAAAGCCAGGCAGGCATCAGCTGTTCATAGGTGCAGTGAGGGGGTCGAGTTGATGTTCATGGGCTGTAGCAGAGAGCAGCTTTCTGTGCCAGTGGCAAAGCAGGATACAGAGTGATTGCAAAACAGCTGCATCCTCCTGGGCTGTCCAGGGGAATCTCTGACAGGCCTGTCCACCTATAGAGCCTGCACTCTGCTTCTAATTGAGAGCTATATATTGGAGCTGTATATCTGTACCTTCCTTCTTGCATGGTGGAAAGTTCAGAGGAAGCTTCCCCAGTAATCAGAGTCAGAATATAACATTAGTGGTCACTAAACTTTTAGTCTCTTACTGGTTTTCACTGTATTATCTTATTAATTAAAGAAAATGAATAAATTGCTGTGTTGTTCATGACCAATTCCACTCCTTCATCCTTCTTTTCAGATTTTTGCTTTCTTCAGGGTTTTCTTTCATCTTTTCCCTGCAGTGCTTTCCTGGTAGGGACTTCACTCTTTTTTCTCTCATCACAGCACTGGTTAAATTATCAGAGATGAAGTTCGATTTGATAGCAAAGTGCCATTGTTTGAATTTAGAGATAACATCCTAATTGAAATGGGAGTAGGAAAGGGGGCTTATTCAAGGATATTGCTTTAACTTGTTTGCAGAATCAGGCAAATACCACTGCATTAGATAGCAGAAGAGCATTCAAACCTCTTTTGGGAAACAAATGGAGGGAATAGTTTAGTGAAAGTTAGGAAGTCTTTGGGTACTTGAGAGAAAGAGAGAGAGACAGAAATAAGTTTGGAATGCATAAATGTGGTGAAATAGTAGAAAGCACCAACACTCAAAGAAGGAAAGAGTTACATATTCTGAAAGTTTTACCTGGTAGCCCAAAAAGTAGGGGCAGGCATTTGAAAGAAACAAAAAAAATTAGTTTGTGATCCTTTATGGCTCATTTTTGCCCGGTCTTCAGTTTGTACAGGAGTTCTGAAAGGTTCTAGGCTTGCTGGCTTGTTTTGGAAATTTCAGAAAATGCAATATGTTGTCTATGGTATCTTGTGTGAGCTTTTAAAAATTAGCTTCAAAGCTGGTATATTACATTTTTGCCAAGTCATATTTTCTCACAAATGTATGATGTATGCTTGAATTAAGATGTCATGATTTATTTAAATGTCTGCAAAAAAATTACCAAAAATTCATGTCCTTTTTTCAACAGCTTAGCTTTTAACCCTTTATTTCACAGTGTCCTAAGACTGCTGGTTTTTCTATTTACTTTCTATATATAGTGAACACCTACATTTATAAAAAAAATACACAAAAGTAAATAGGCATAAATGTAAACTTTGATTAATATAATAATATTAATAATAATATTATACCTCCTTTGGTGAATATTCTATTTATTATGGTTAATAAAGTGACTTGGAAAGTTTTACAAAGTCAGGATTTAGTCCAGACCTGAACCAGCAGTTTGGCTTGTATTAGGTTGTTTGTTTACACTTACTTTTGGTGAATAGGTATGTCCTTAGCAAATATATTAGTGTATTAAACAATTGTATTAACAAATAACAATACTGATAAACAAACATGCAGTTCAAGTTTCTCACCCAGAAGTAGAATGAACAAAAACTAACACTGACTTCTCTCTTCTTTCAAGTAAACAAACTTGCAGATAGGTTCAAAATGTTTAATTTAATTACTATTAAAATTGAAGTCAATGATTCAAAAGGGAGTCTAGAGCAAACGTGCACCACAGTTTATCCTAAAGGAAGAAATATTGGTCCAATGAATGCAACCTATAGAGAATGGGAAATAACAGGCATGTGCTGGCATATTAGGAATGTCTCTTCATAGATGTGCAAGTTTTATTTCACATTGTCCTCACCCTTCTCAATAAGATTGACTGATAGCTTCACTTTGTGATTTCCCAGCTTTTAAGAGTCTATTTTTATTTATTTTTATGACCAACCTTGCACTTGTTAAATGTAATTTTTGCTTTATGTAACATAGAAAAAAGCACATCTGCAGTATGCTGTCCCATGAATTAACAAGAATGACTGGACATAAGACAAGAAATCCTTTAAAAACATATGTTCACATTAAATATCTGGGCTAGCTCAGTAAGGGAGGTCTTATGGGGTCATTTTTGATGCAGTGCAAGTAAACCATTTCTGCTCTTCTGAAATAGTTTCTTTCAGGTTTATATTGAGCTTGTATAACAGCACATTACATAAATAAGGGCTTAGTTTGTACATTAGTCTTTTACATCTTGGATTCTTACTAAATCCTTGTTTTTACTAACTTGATGCTTAAGAGATATTGATTTCTGCTACACATGCCTATGGTGTTTATTTTGATATGTCTGGGATTAAAAACAAAATTAACACGCATAATCAGTTTTCTTAGAATTGAAAAGGGTGCTTTGGCACCTTTGGTTACATTCTTCTGAAGAAAAAAAGAGAGAAGAAGAGATGTGATAAAAAAGGGATCGATTTATTCAATCACTGGGTATAAAAACGTTAGCCCTGGGAAAGACCCTTCCTCTAAGAGCTTTAGCTGCCCAGTCTCACTTGTGTGGCACAAAATAATTTGCATTTTTAGAGAAAATTCATGTCTTCTGTGAGCTCTAGTGAAACATGAATAAATTGCTTTCTTTTCCTCTTTTTCTGATTTTATAAAGCTGAATCCATTAGGGGCTGAGTCAAACTGTAATGAAAGAAAAGCAACAACTGAGATGATGGAAACCCTGGATTAGATTTCTTAGTAGTCCAAGCCCAGCTGTCATGGCCTACGTGTCAAGTTAGTGCTCTTTGGGGAGGCCTGGCAGTACATGTGAATATTTTTTTAACTGCTGTGTTACAACAGGTCTCTAAAGCAGCTAGGAATTAAACAGAGATGCAGAGATTAAGAATTAAATAGACCCTCAGCAAACAATCCACCAGAGAGACTTGCAGTGGGGCAAGTAAAGCTTCCCAGGGCTGTTACCCACTGCCATGCCTGGCAGGCTCGCCTGTGACCTGGAGACTCTGTCTTATTCCAATTTATGCCAATTAATTTTTCTATTATACCTTGTGAGCTTTGCTATGAGGAAGGACTGTGGTTTGATCAGAACATACGGATCCCAGCATGGATTTTAAGCGAGTTGCTGTTTTTATTAGGAAGACCTGGTGTCAAAGCACCAAACATTTATCTGAGTACAGACTGATGTTATCAAATTACTGGTACCCAGAGTCTTCTAACTAGTGCTTGGAATTTATCCAGTTTCCAAAGAGACTTTCACATCCTCCCATGAAGGGGCATGATGGTACCGTCAAGGGGTGCCCCAGTCTGTAACAGATTCAGACACCTGAAATCATCTCAAGTTCACCATTTACCTTGTGAATTTGGGGAAACTGTGGTACTTCCAAACCTAAGATAATTTCCTAACAGATTTCTTCAACTGTGGGAACAGTTTATTTAAAAAAAAATCTGCCAGAATCCCTATCCTATTTGTGCCCTGGGGAAAAATTCCTTCCTTATTTCTCAGCTGGTGGCTTTGCATGATTTCTTTCATCTTAGGAAAGCATTTCAAACCAGCAGCAGCTGGTGTCTGCCTGCACTTTCACTGGTGCCTTTGAGAGGGACAGAATGAGCAGCAACATGTTAATAACTCTGTTTCCTTTTCTCCCCTTGCATTGTGGTTGAGATCCAAAAAGAAGCCAAGTCACCCATTGCTGCACTCCTTCCCTTGCACCTAGAGGCCATGCCTCCCCTCAGCTCTGTTAAGTGTCTGCCACACTGGGAGTACCTGCTGGTGACTCTCATCTCTGTGGTCAAGGAGTGGAGTGGCAGGGTGTGACATCTTTTACTTCATGAAGACATTTTGCTTGCCTTATGCATGCTTCTAATCTCTGCTGTTCTTAGAGCAAAACAATGTGACTGGTATGGCATAATTCAAAGTGAATTTAAAATTTCTCAAGTCAAATGTTTTCTAAAAAGATGTGTTTTGAAGCAATTTGGCAAAGCTGACGTAACCATGCTAACTTCAGTGAAGCTACATTGGCTGCATCACTTGAGAATTGGACCCAGACTAGCCAGAGCATTTATTTTTAAATTCTAGCTTCTACTGGCATTTTTGTAAAAGTCTCTGTAGTTCTATAACTTTCTAAAGTAGCTCACAAGTCTTGTGCTACTGCTAATAAAACAGAAAATCCATTTCCATTTTTCAGTGTAATCTTTTTTTCATGTGAATCTATTTCTCATCAAAAGAAGTGGGTGACTGGTGTGAAAGCTGGAGCTCTCTACTTATCTGTAAAGACAAGTAGTGGCCTTTCAAGTTGTCACACGTTGTCTGGAAGAACATGGCCATAAATTCAAAAACTAGGAGGGAGAAACTAAACACCCTGTGTTGCTGTGGCCAGCAAAAGTATTGTTCCCAATGCCTGGTGAAGAGAATTAGGTCTGATGTCTGATTCTATGTTCTTGATCTCTTGGTAATACCAGCAACAAAAGCTGAGACAAAGAAGATTCTCCCCAAGTTCCCATGGGAGAGGTATGCCCCATAGCACAGCAGTGTCAGCATGTGTCACTGCAGGAACCCTGCATAAACCAGGACCTTTATTTCCAGCAGCTATTTTCATTGGTTATTTTTAAAAGATAGGTAGGAGCACTTTGTTTCAGTCTTTGAGGGGAGCAATATTCTCCCCAGACAAGCTCAGTCACAAGAAAATTGATACTTCTGTAAGGGATTCCATCCCTTCTTTTTAAAGAATATCATCTTCCAGACACTTCCCTACATCTCCTCATCCAGAGAGGATGCACTCCTGCCTGAGATACCTTAGAAGATGTAAAGCTAAAGTCAAGGAGAAAAAAAATCTCCATGGCATTCCTTTGGTTTTTTGTAGCAGGTGCATTGCTGGGATTTCTCTGCTTTGCTGGCATCTGCTTCTGTACCTAGGTGACACCTTTGGCTAAGCTCTTGGAAGACAGTTTTCCAGGCAAAAAAACCTGCATTATAGAGACTGTATATAGAGACCTGCATTATATATTTGCAAGCCACCAGGCAGAGTCAACACTGGAGATGCTGAAAGTCTTAGCCACGAAAAATGCTCTTACAAATGTAACTGGATGCTCATGTCAAAACACAGAGATAAAACAAACAGAACTAAAATCAGAGCAGTCTAATACTGCATTTGAATCTCTGTATGATGATGGCATACAGTTAAGCAAGAGGACGTGTTTAAGTAATCTGTGTTTCCCAGCTTTCTTCCCCTGGGACACTTTTAAGGAACCTGAATTACACAGAAAGGGGAACTAACCACTCTGTGACAGTCAGGTCCTTTGAAGACACATCAAGGTGCATATTCAGAAATAAATATTACACACTGCCAGTGAGCAGCTCCTCTGCTCTGTGTTTTACTCAGTGGGTAGAAGGTGGTGTTCACAAAAAGGCAGGTATGAGCTGTCCTGCTATACTGTCTTGCAGGTTTTAACTGTGCCTTTACAGACAAAATGCACTATGTCTGAGTACAGGAAAAAGGACGAGGTTTTATGTGTAGTCATACACAAAAGTTGCACAGTAAATGCAAAAAGTAGATTCTCCAGCAGAGTATTTAATATTACAGTACAATGACTGTAGTAAATTGGGGGAAGACAGCAAGAATTTTTCAGAGTAGAGGCTTTATTATGAATTGGTGTCAGAATTGTCCTGTGCCTGAAATCTGTGTTTACACAGCTACTGTACTGTATTTATTTACTTAGCACCCAATATACCTGGATTTGCTTTTTTTTTTGAGTGAAGTAACCATGATAATTCTGCACACAAATTAGGAACAAATATGTTGCTTCTATTATGATCGATATGTTGTCAGAAACATCAGCCCACTTACTGCTTTTTGGTCCTTTGCAATGAGAGCAGATATCATTCTTAACTCTAAAGATGTGTATTAAAACTTTGATGTATATATCACTGAGATAGACACATTTCTGTAAAAGTCTGTAGGAATGTGTCTAAAAATACTGGTAGATGTTCTTTGAGACAATAAAATGCTACTTCTGTGAGCAAGGTAAGGGTTTCCATTCTTTTGGATTTCTGAGTAGATTTCAAGCACAATCTTTTGTGATAGTTCATGTCAGCAGACATAGAGGTAATAGAAGTATTTTTATACTCCTTGTGTGTTCTCACCAGCTCCTCAGGGTAGCCAAGAGCAAGTTTGGCTTCTACCACAAGAATAAGCAGACACCCTGTGTCAGAAGTTTGCTTTCTCAGCAGGTCCCCCAGGACTTGTCCTGTCTTTAGGATTCCAGGATTCCAGTTGTGATCATTCTGCAGCTGGATGGGGGCTGAAAGAAAAGAAACCTAGGCCATTTGGGAATTCTACTTTGCACTGTGGAAACTTTGATTAACCAGCGGGGCAGATTGTCATGTGCTTTGTGTTACTGGGAAACTTTGCCTTTGACTGATAATATTTCAAGACACTGAATGGCAAGTACAAAGTAGAGCCAGAGACAAGATGCTGTACTGAAATTTTAAGCTAATAGTTTTATTATAGGATTTAATGTAAAATTTCTTGACAGTAAAAGTAAAACCATAAACTAAAAACTGACAGTGATTTTGTTTAGGTTTCTTCATGTTTGAAGTGACCTTGATTATTGTTTTCCAAAGCTGATTTTTCTGTGTTGCCAATACTTGTGTAGATTTTTTCTGATCTCTAGCTTCCAGACAGACAAAAGACACAGTGTCATATTTTTGCCTTGAGAAGAATGCCTGGCTTTCTATCTGCAGTCAGCAATTTGGCCTGATAGAGCTGTTATTTAAAAGTGATATTCAATAAATTGTTTGTGCAAAAGATGTCACAGATCAATGTATAAAAATGCACAGAACTGAAAAATGTAAGATCAAGAGAGATTTCCATTGTTGTACAAATGTCTGGAACATGCCCAAACCGTATAAGAGAGGTCAGTTAATTTGTCTGAGAGCTGTTGAATACGAATAAGTAAACAATGAAAGTTATCAGTCAGGGAAAAATTCATATCCCTATTAGGTTTTCTCACCCAAACTAGAAAAACCTTGCACTTTCTTTATAGTGCCATAGTTTGAGTAGGCTCTTCAAAAGCTTATAAAATAAGTTCTGCTTCTCATTCATAAACTTGCCCATCTGTGAAGCCTTTATTCAGAGAAACCTACCTGCTCAAGTGCTTGCTGTAGTTCATTAAGGGCTCCCATTTGTACTCATAAAGACTCATTCATTGCCCTAAATAATAAATATGGTGTACTGAAAGAGAACCAACTCTTGCTTTTACAATCTAAATTAAACAACTTTGTGTAATAAAAGAAGTACTGTCTCACTTCCAACTCGGCCATAAGCCCTAAGGGTCTTGTATGTGTGTGTGTGTATTATTTATTTATTTTTGCCAAATTGTCCTTCAAGGATCTGAAAGCTTAGACAACCAAGCCATCTAAATTGTTTCTTTCTCTGCCTGCTTAGAAAGACAGAGGCAAGCATGGGCATGACTGTACTGAAGCAAATACTCACCCATAAACTTACTCTAAAATGCAAGTGGATAATCTTCTGTCTTTTTCTCGGTCCCACCTTCTAACCTTCCTAATCTTAAGAGTCCATCTCTATTATGTGTGGCTTTTCCAAATGCCCATGATTAATAACTGCTGTGATTCATTAGCCTGTGTTGTTGGCATTGTTTCCCCAATGGGAGCATTTGCTATCTAGGGATAGTCCATGATTGCTCTGCCTCCTGGAACAGTAAGATGCTTTCAATCTAATGCACTGTCCATGTTTTAGCATAAAATAATATTAAGGCATCCACATAATGGAACCGTCTGAAGATCCATTTTATTAAGCACTGAAAGAAAATGTGTGTGTGTTTGCATGTGCAAGGGAAGCATAATCAGCAAACCTATTTCACCAGAAATATCATTTCCACGAGGGTTTCATGTAAAGACGCAGCTATTTTGAGGTGGAGTTCTTTGGCTGTGAACAGGAAAATATGCTCCATAGCCAATATCTTACCTGGTGCAATTAGCTCACTCAAATTACATACAGCCTATTTGAAGAAGGAAAAATAGGAAACAGAGGTAGGCTTATTGTACTTATTCCATTTTGGGGGTATTTATTTTAAATGCAATCTACCTTCAAGTACAGAGCTGTACTGCTCTTAAAAGATTACTGCTTCAAGTTACTCCACATACCTTAACATAGCATGGGTCCTTTTTACATTATACGATCAACTTTTTGACAGTGCAGGGCCAGCACAGCTAATGGAATAATAGCCTGCAGGGTCCAGCTAAATGATATACGAATATAATCAACCTTTGTGATGACTATTCAAAAGTAATCCCTTTAGCTTTCAACTGCAACATATATTTCAACCAGGCGAAGCCATATGAAGAAAATCTCTGCAGACTCCACTGATACAATATGGCCTTCATATCCCCACAGTGTGTTTGCTGCTCACAGTGAGTTTTAAATTTAAGGTAATGGCTACTGTATATTCATGTGAGCATAGAACAATACCTTTGATTTGTTGGAGAAATGTTACATTAGCTACCAAGGGCCCTATTCAGTAAACTTTGACACAACCCTTATATATGGTTTACTGCTTATTCTAAATGGAATATGCCTGATAGAAATGCTTTGCATGCCCAAATTGTACAAATTCATTAATCTTTATATTAATAAAACCTCCAAGTACAACTGCCTCCATTCCAAGTGAACCAAGTCAGGATACAATGTTAAACAGGTAGGCCCAACATGCTTTTAAAAGGCATTGCATCAATTTTAATTTATCAAGACTGAAAAATACATAGGAAGATCATCTACAAAGATGGGATGAGCATTTTGTTGGCAGTCATATTATTTTCTGCTCTATTCCTACACTATTACATCATTCTTCAGATTAAATAACTCAAAGATGCTGCATGACCTTTAAAAATGCAAGTAAATTTTAAAATACAATAATGAGTTATGTCTCATCAGCTGTGTTACATCAACATGGTAATAGATTGAGATAGTTTTGCTTTCCCTCCCTTTTGTGACAAAGAATGCAGTATTGGCTAGTGGTGAATCTGAATACATGGAATTAATTCTGTTAAAGGAAAACAGATGTAATGAAAATGCTGTGTTGCCTTATATTACTACTTTTGTATGTACGCTACAGTCAGAGTTCAGCCTCATTAGCAGGAGTTGCAAACAGGGCCTTGTTTGTCTACATGCACCTGAATCCATGTGAGAACATAACTGTGTTACCATGTCTTGTTAGAGGTGACATCTTGGAGGATTCTGCTTGAGCAGGGGAGCTGTAGGGGAGGAGTAGGAGAGGCTATGGGCTTTCCCTGTATTTGTTTGCCATGGCGCTTCTTGAGCCCACAGAAAGCTACTGCATCCTCAGCATCTTGCAGCAGGGAGTTCCAGGGATGAGGTGGCAGTGCACAAAGGCCTTGATTTGTATCCAAGCCCACCACTTCCCACTTTCAGTAGACCCGACCTCATTTCTTTTAATTTGGAAAACACAGTGAAAAATGGTTTCTGGGTCACCTCATGCATGCTATGCTCATTCTTTTGTCATCTCCTCAATTTTTTTTTTTTAAATTACTTTCAGCTGCCTGAAACAATAGTCCTCTTATGACTTCATCACTTCATGGACCTTTCAGTGGAATTCTTGTTTTGTAAAGTCCAACAGTCTTTCAATAATGCAAACCTTGGATTTGAATGCTTTCCCATTGGGCATGTACTCTCAGGTGTCATCTGTTTAATTTTCTTTGTAATCTTTTGAGAGAATGGTGCCTAAAATTCCTGTCCTCTCTGGAGTTAGTTGTAGCTTCAGTCTTTGTGGGTGTGGCCTTCTTTCTTTTGTATGGCTTTTCACTATATATGTAATGTAAAGGATATGAATCCCTGCATTGTTTTCCACCAAAAAATCATGAAATAATGAGATTTTTAGAAGTTTAGTGTTCCGTAGATAGACACACAGAAACAGAAGGAACAGAGATGCCAATTCTAGCTGCACTGAAAATCTGACCAGACAATTTTAATTATATTTTATCAACAGCAGTGATAATCTGTCAGGGACATCCTATTATGATTAATTATATTTACATTCTATTAATACATATTAATGTTATCTCCACATTTTGCACAATGAGATGAAAGAAGAATGCTTGATGGTGTTATCTCTGGTGGTATATATGTATTATCATTATGAATATGAGATGCTTTTATTGTTTCCAAATAGCATAGGCCAAACAAATGCCAAGAAAACATTTATGGCTCAGTATTCCATCAGTTATCCTTGATATGCTTAATATGTGCTGGGAGGGCAGAACTGTTAATCAGCCAATAATAGCTTGGTGTCCAAGTGTGAAGGCAAAAGGCCAAAAGGTGCATGAGAAAAGCAATTTCTGCTGTAACTCCCCATCTGTTATGTGCACATCCCCACTCTCTTGCACGTGTCAGTGTCTGTAGCTGTCAGAGACATTTTTCTGTGTGCTTGCCTGGAGATACAGATGTTGCTGTACCCAGCCACATTTTGGGCTTGAGTCACCCACTTTGCACCACTTTTCCGCCAAGGTACATCCACTGGAAAGAGCAGTAACACTGCACTGGTGTGAAGCTGGGGTGGGACAGCACAGTTCTGATCACTGTGAACACTTCTGGACTGCCTGGGGCTCTGGGCTGCTTCCCACTGGCTGAGTTCCTAAACCAAAAAGAACTGTGCAGGTTTTGTTAGATTTTTTCATTTAAGACTTGGTCAACTAAGAAAGGAATTGCCATTTGTTTATTTTAGGCCTGGTTTCGGACCGTGTCACCTGGAATAACTACAATGTTAAATACAGAGTAAATAACTAACACACACACTGCCCTCATACAAAATGAGACTCCATATGGGAATGCTAATTCGCAGATAATCTTCATAGATTTACTTATCCTGTTCTTGCTTGCATACAAGTATGGATAAAGTCCTAGTTAGCAACTATACTTAATAAAAGCCCGTGAAATGACAAAACATAAATTTTATTGAGTCATGAGTATTCCAGTAGTTTTAATCTGTTCCAGACATTGCCCCAGCAGAGACACTGCTTTGAACATTATTTTTCACCCCCACCAGAACTGGATGATTTATTTTGGCTATAAGTTAAATTATAATGCCATATGAACACCACTGGTATTGCTGTGACTAAAAGGTAAAGTCCAGTTTTAGGCATCACAGTACAAAGAGGTAGGAAGTTACAAATTGAGGAGGATCCAGTTAAGAAAACATGAGGTCGTTCCAAGTATTGAAGAGATTGTGTTTGCTTAGCCCCCAAAAGAGAAGATTAGAGAAAGGAAAATAGTCTCTCAAGCTATTAGGAGTTATTCTGAAAGAGGACAGTGTTCCATTGCTCTTTGTGTCTGCAAAAGGTAGAACAAGAGAGAAATCAGTTTAATTTGCAATAAATATTTATCTTAAGTATTAGGGAAGAAACCAAGCAATAAGGCTGTGAAGCGCTGAAACAGAGAGATTAAGGGTGTTGTGAAACAGCCTTCATCAGAAGCCTTGGAGAATAGATGTCAGGGATGGACTAGATATACATGTGTGCCTTCTTCATTTGAGGAGGTGAAGCAGATCAGTAGTTCCCAAAATAAGGAGCAATGCCCCAGGGATGGTGTGGGTGGAATGAGGCAGAGGGAGGTGTATTGCTGGAGAGTCCCTGGGAATGGAGCAGAAAGTGCAGCCAGGAGGTGAGAGTTTGGTGTGGAAATGGAGTGAGGAAGGAATGAGACAGCATCACTGGAGCAGATGAACTCTCTGTGGCTTGTCAAGAACTGCAGAGCCCCAGCCACAGAGTTGCCTGTATCACATCCCATGAAGAAGACCCCCACTGAGAGGTGGCAGCCCTCTCTTGCTTCCTGCACTGCTCAATTCCTCCCCTGCATGGTGTTCCTCCTGCCATCTTCCAGTGCTTTCTTGGCCATTGTCTTCTCCCAAATGCATCTCCCTTGCTGGCTTCCCAGCTGTTCCCATCCAGACCTGTCCTCTTGGAGAACTGCTGCACAGTTCTTGCACAGGAGTGCAAGAAATGAAAACCCCTGTCAGTTCTATATTTCTAGGAATATGTCTTATGTGACTCACCTCTGTGGTTTTTAGGTTTCCTTCTCTTGTGACTTTTTACCGTAGGTCGTGTTTTTCAATTAAGCCATTTAGGCCTTTTAAACATTAAAAGTGTTGTAAGTCTAAAACACTCATGCACCTTTTTTTTTTTCTTTTTTCTTAACAGGACATGGTAAAGAAACAAGTGCCTCAAAGCCTCTGTGAGCCTCTGTCCAAGACACCAGTTCCAGATCTTCCTGGTACAGTATTTGCTCTTAATCTGCAGACTTTGTACCAATCTGCTGATTTTTACAAAATGTCATTGCTATCAAAACCTGATTTTGACAGGCAATTACACATCATTTCTGTCTTATTATGTCTAAGTAATTATATTTTTCCTGCTCATAAATGAATGAATTCACACTTCCTTTGGTTTTTTTACACATATTCCCAGTTTTAGAATTTAATTGCCTTTGATCGTGTAATTACTTCTAATTTACAGAAGTAAGCCTTTGAGACAGAAACAAATCTGATTAATCAGATGCCAACCCCAAATATAAAACATGTAGATATCAATGTAGATGCATAAACTTCTGACATTTAAATATTTTTCTATTTGCTGTTTTTTATTCTAGAGGATGCCTGCTTATTGACAGAGAAGTTCATGTATAATGAGTATAGGAAGATCCTTGAAGAGTGGTGCAACAAAGTAGGAATTTCAGCAAGTTTT
This sequence comes from Oenanthe melanoleuca, assembly GCF_029582105.1. Classification (NCBI taxonomy): domain Eukaryota; kingdom Metazoa; phylum Chordata; class Aves; order Passeriformes; family Muscicapidae; genus Oenanthe; species Oenanthe melanoleuca. The sequence goes on from NC_079337.1 coordinate 13,195,130, forward strand.
GTCATTAAAATGTTATTATAAAAAAAAAAAAGCACTTGTTATTGAAATAAAATTTTTTAAAAGACTAAGAGTAGTAGAATAGAAAGTTTTTACTTTGTGCCCCCATTGCTCAATGTCTTCCAAAGCATCAAGATCCTCCTGTTAAGATACTAAACATGAATGGCAATCCAAGATGCTCAATGCCTTGTAAGATCAGGCTCCAAATGTGTCTGGAGTGTTTTCTTTAAATCCCAGATAGTGGTCCCTTTCAGAAAAACTTATTCATAGAGCTACCAGTAATTTTGGCATGCATGTGGTGGTTGGAGTTCAGCTGTTGCTGAAATAGAATTGATCCAGCCTGGGTGGCACACTATGCTGCAATTTTGATCCAGTCTGTATCACAGGTTAGACTCAAAATACAACCAGGTAAGTTTAAAATCCATCTGGATGGAATCCAGTGCCATGTGCTGTGGGATAACCCTGCCTGGAGGTGGGACCAGATGTGGTTCCTCCCAGCCTGACCTATTCTGTGACTCTGCACTTTACACCATCAGGTAAACTAAAATTCTGCTTAGGTTCTTTCTGGTAAATAATCTGAAGCACTGATTTTGGACTCTGTGTAAAAAAATTGTGTCCCATTTTGAGCTGATGAAATTCCTGACAGTGGGCTCCCCACTGACCCACTGACATCTGTGGTCTTCACAGTCCTGAGAGGACTCTGAGTCCTCAGAGCGTGCTGCCATCGCTGTTGGCATTGGGAGGAGTTAGAGGACAGAAGATAGATGTTATCACTTTGCAAAATACACATAAAAGCAGGATTTGGAACCTTTGAATTTTATTTAGGAAAACTGGTGATTCATATTTTCACTTATAAGAAAACCCCTACTTTTAAACTAAACAAACAAAGCTTTATCACTCCCAATAACCAACCTTTCCTTTCCTTAAATGGAGGTTTCCAGACTCAGAGTTTGTAGCGAGGTCCATTAGACCTATAATCAGGTTTTATGATGGTGTTTGAGCAAGCATTAGCTTTTGCTAGAGTAATAACTCAATTCACAGTTTTCTTCAGGACTGTAATCCGAGTATTTGGTTGATATGTGACACTAGGGTTTCGCCCTGTTAAAGAATAGTAAAAATGTATCATTAACTAGCTCTTATTGGACTATTTTTGATCCAAAATGCTGTACACATCCGATTTAAATACAAATAGCTCAATAATTTTATTATTTTGTTTATAGATCTTTATTGTCTAAACACCATGCTTATTATAATAGTGTTAATTTAGAGGGCTTTTGCAAGGCTGAAAAGTTGTATGGAAATATTCCCACATGCAATTATACACACACACAGGCAACAAACCTCTTTGCTGAGTGTTAAAATGAGGTAAACATTTTATGGAAACCAGAAAGAGAAACAGGACTATGAATTAAATATAAACATCTGTATTGTTTACCCCTTAAGTTTCCCCCTTATATTTTAATAGTGTTGATATGAAATAAGAAAAATATTCTAAAACCAGCACAATTTTGCAAACATCTCAAAATCCTATTAACCTACATGCTCTTCTAATCTTTTTAAGTATAGCATGACTGCTAATTTTAGATATTTGGAATTTCATTTATCAAAATATTGTCAAAAGAAATTATATAATTGAATTTGGCCTTTGTAGTAAAAAAATAATATATGTAAAATAACATAAACTACATCAATATTCTAGAAAAGACAATTACCAATTTATCAAGAGCAAGTTTTTAAATTCTTAATGACTTTTAACCCCATGTATATTTCTGCAGGAACTGAACATTCTGTTTATATATCTCAAAAGTTATTGTGTAGTTATGTTAAATAGCATCCATGATTTTCACTATTTTTTGTCAATCTGCACTTGTTACTACATGATAACTCTGATATGCTTGTGAGAATTGGTCATGAATTAATCCCCCAGAGCATTAACTCTCCCCTACTTTTTGGTATTTTTTTTCATCATGGAGCTTTTAATAAAAATAAGGAGAATTTTATCATAGCAACATGTGAGTTCTATACTTGAAAGTCAGGAAGCTTTGGGAGCAAATTGTATTTATTGTGCTAGATACACCTGTCTTCCATCCCAGTAACAATTTGTCTGATGAGTAACTCTCAGTCTGGCAGAATGCAGGCATTATTCAGCCCCTTGCAGACTTTTTCAGTGGGAAAACAAAGGTTTTTCCCCCTTCAAATTAATGGGGCAGGAGGTTAGGCAGGATGTTGTTCCATACATCATTGTTTGTACAGGATCCTGGGATAAAGCTCTCAGCTGCTGGAAGCAGTCAGAGCTCCACGGGTCAGGGCAGCCCCAGTGAACACTCCCACACCCCAGCTGAAGGCACAGTGCTCACTGTACTTGGCTGAAGTATCGACCCAGTGCTGCTGCAGAAGAAAAATCACCACTCTCTGAATTATCAGTGCTCTCCAGCATCACTTCCCCTTGCTGATCTCTTGTCAGACACAGTCCTGCTCCTAAGATCTGCAGGGATCAGGGCTCACACCGGTGTTAGGGAACTTCTGTCCATAGTCTCTTGACATGAGAGGTGCTTAAATTAATTTAAGGAGCTCCTCTTATGGAACACAACTGACTCCTTCTTTATCCTTGCAATCCTTCCTCTGAGTTTTACCAGAAAGCACCTAATCCTCTTACCCTTAATTTGCAATTAGGAAGGAGGACTCATGAGGGAATATGGATTGCAGTTTACAACTTTCTCTGTGCTCTCAGAAATCACAGGCAGAGTTAACTTTAACAAAGTTAGAAAAGCAGGCAGATCAATTTAGCCTATAAATGCCAGTCCATTTCAAACCAGAGACTCATCCAACATATAGCAGGTGAATATCTGAATCATTCTGAAATGTAATGTCTCTAAAATCTTCATTTTGTGGGTGCCTAGGGTATGTTAGGCTGGCAATTAAGTTGGTTTTTTGAGTAGGGCTTTAGTAGGTTTTGCTAAGAATGTATCCAGTGGTATTACCTTACAATTTGTAGCAGAGAAGAAGATTGTATCTCAGAAAGGATTCTGTTTATAATTATGAAAAGCATATTTTCTGACCATTGATAGGGTGCATCTTGTTAATTATGATGATGTATAAGGTATTTCACCTGTGATGCCATTTAGAAAATTAATATTTGAGTCACAGAAAGGTCATTGCCATTCTGGAAGGAATCTATTCATCTCTAAATAGGCCATCCAAATATAGACTAAGAAATACTCTATATATAATTACCTGGAAATAGATGGAATAAATAAGATTGATGATAGGTATTACTAAAGCCACATGTTAGTTTCCTGCTAGGAAAAAGTAGATTGTAACTGGAAAAAGTGATAATATACATGTAAAAATGCAAGAAATAGGTCAAAGTCTTGAGTAGTTCTGTGAGATTCAGCTATGACTCATGAGGTGAGAACTCAGCCCTCAGAAGTGGTGTGCATCAAGGATTTTATCCTGAGATTCAGGCAGGTATTTCTAAAGACAGCTCCTACAAAGAAGAGAATGAGGATTTTTTACTTTCTTTTCTTTTCTTTTCTTTTCTTTTCTTTTCTTTTCTTTTCTTTTCTTTTCTTTTCTTTTCTTTTCTTTTCTTTTCTTTTCTTTTCTTTTCTTTTCTTTTCTTTTCTTTTCTTTTCTTTTCTTTTCTTTTCTTTTCTTTTCTTTTCTTTTCTTTTCTTTTCTTTTCTTTTCTTTTCTTTTCTTTTCTTTTCTTTTCTTGAAACCTGTGTCTTGTTTGACAACATAACTTCATAATACCTCAATATTTGCCACACAAGTGCTTACAAGTAGATAGAATGTATGTTAATGGGTATTTCCATGTGTGAATCCTCTTTTGACAGAGGCCTGGAGTCTCCAGGAGCTGAGGAGGATCCTAAGGAGGACAAGTCTCAAGTAGTCCCAGCAGCTGCTCATTCTCCAGCTCAGTTCTGCAACTTGGTCTCCTGCAGCATGGGACAGAAAACCAGTGCACAGCAGATTTTCGGTAGCACATGCACAAGCTGGGACTGGGAACTTGAGCATCTTAAGAGGAGTGTCTGGGAGTGGCAGTAGCTCCTGACTCCTGCTCAGCTCCAAAGCCAGGTAGGATTGAGGTCTCCTACACCAGACAGACAGATGAGAGGTAGCCCTTGTCTCTTGGAGGCAGCTTTTGTGACTGGCACATCCAGCCCCTCACTGGGGACATACTTACCCATACACAGAGGTAAATCAGCTTTGAAAGGCTTCTGCCTCCTGCACTGAGCTGTGCTATCCCTGCAATACTGGTCCTGGTCTTCCTGGACTGTCAGAAAACATCCACATCTGGCCACAAGTTCACAGTTTACAATTGTAGTGACTTAAATCTGGACTTAACCACAGCAATGACTTGAAAAGCATCTTCAAAGAGCCCTCCATGAAGCCTGATGATCACTGTTACTCTTTGCTTTCACAAGAGTTGTCTGCCTCCCAGCTCCTCAGTGTCATTTGGCTGAGGAAATTAGACACTCTTTCCACACAAGTACCAGGAAAAAGGTTTCCTTGGCATTGCTGGCTGCTTGCAGTACAGATTAAACCAAAAATTATTTATTATAAGGGAAGTTCAGAATTACCTGCTTTCAATCTCCTGGTTGCTTCTCTCTCACAGCATCCTCTTTAACATTCTGAATTGCAATGAGCTTTCGCATCTGCTGAACATTGATACTCTTAGCTCTGTGATATTAGAATATTTTGATGAATTAGGCCTTTTCTTTTACTTCGCCTCTGCAGACCTCTGTTCTTGGAGGGCAACATCACTGACACATTCAGGTTCTGCACAGCTTTTGGCAGAAACAGGAGCACCTGCTTGAGACTGCACTTCCACACACCAAACCACCTTGGAGCAGGTGATGTAATCCGTGTTCCTTGGTGGGGTCACTCATATAAGTCAAATTCTAGCGTTTTTATCTTCTTCTTCCTGACTAGAAAATTCAGGATAGTGGAACCTGCCTAGAAAATAACTTTCTGAAACTATCTGTGTCACAAAACTTCGTAGTTTATACAAAGTAAATAAGAAAACAAGCTGTGAAGGTGAGGAAAGTAAAAGATTAAAGAAACTGAACTAATATATTTGCAAGAAGTCTTACTTGCCTTAGTCACCCTCCCTGTTTCTCCTGTATCCCATGTCCCACTGTAGGGAGCTGGGGTATTTCCATCAGTGAGACAATGCACTTTCCTGTGAAAGCTGCTGGGTTTAATCTCACCATCAGATGCTGTGATTCATTTCTGCAGTCTCTGTTGTACTTTTCTTAATACCAGACAAGAGTGAAAGAGTCTTCAGGACTGTGAGACTGGAGCTAACTATTTTTTCAAAGGAAAAAGGTGCTGGAAATAACAGTGGTCTGCATCAGCTGAAAGAGTCTGTGGAGCCAAACCCGGACTCACGAGTCTGTCATGGTGTTGGCTACATGAGCCAGGAAAAGGCTTTTGCACCTCTAAAATAGAGTGCGTTTGGTTCAGTCTCATCTCAGGCATAGGTCAGAGCTGTGTACAAGGAAGACAAGAGGTAGGTCTTCTACTTTTTTCCTCTGATTTCTGAGCCTTTGAAGACTATTCTAGGTGTGTGCTAAAGCTCCTTCCTGTTACAGCTCTCTCGTAACAGAAGGACAGGTCAGCTCTTGACTTCTGAAGCAAAGGCTTCAATGTTTTCACAGGTATTGCAAGCTGAAGTAAAAATCAGCATGTGGCAGCCCCAAATTATGGGTCACCATACCTTTGCTTCCTGATCTCTGTACTGGGGCCTTTTGAATTTCTACCTGGAAATCATCTTCAAAATCATTGAAACACAAGTTTTCATAACAGCACTATGAGCAGAAAAGGTTTATTTCATAGTTTGACCAGCTGGTTTTTTTGCCTCCCTGCATGATGATTACTCATCTGGGGTAAGTACTTCCCAGATTTTGTCTGGTTTGCCATGACCACTCCTTGGTTAGGAGCTTAATCCTCTTTTCTCGCCATTTTCCACATACAGCATTATATCATTGAAAATAAATAAATCTTTTTTTCAGGTAGGTGAATATTCATAGCAGAACTAAGTCAGAATCTCACATCCCAGCAAAAAGGCTTTGGGTTGACACACAAAGAAAACTTACAGTAAATCTGATATTTTTGAGCCTGCTGGATCCTTTCCCCATTTATGCTTTCTTCCCCACTTTTCCTTAGACTCGTTTTCTTCCTTCTTCACCTTCATTCAAAGTCTCCCCTCTGTCTCCACAATTCCAATGGTTCATAGCCTTCCTTCATTTTATCCTTGCTGAATGAAGATATGATACAGATGAGAAGTAAAAACGAGGAGCTCTTTCAAATTAAACTTTGCTGTAAACATCTTACCTATAAAAATTCCACTACTGCTTCATAAGAAACAAAGGTACTTAAGCCTGGAATGTCACTGATCTCTGGACACCAGCCTGCTAAATGCCTTCCAAACTCTGCTACTCCACAACTTGATTGGACCTCCCAGAACTTCCCCTTCAGGCCTGGCTGTGGACTGTGCAGGTCTGTGTATTGGAACAACTCCAACTGGCAGTGCTTTTACCCAGGATCATCCACAACTGCTTCCCCATTAATTCCGTCTGTCTGGAAGCACCCTGATGTCTCCTTAATAGGGGTTAGCATTATTTATAGCCATTTACAGGTGTGCTGCTGAAAGACAGAACTGTAAATCACCTCAGATGTTGTTCCATGATGAAGTGCCTCTACATTATTTAACAAATTGTCCCAACACAACTGAACGACCCACGATGGAAAAACTTGCCACCACAGAAATGTAATATTGGAACAGACACATAAATACTGTATATTTAGTTAAGATTTGTAATTGCAGTTTTTATTCTTCTGGGAGTTTTGTACTTTGTTTTAGCAAAGTGGGGTATTTCTAACTAGGGGGTGTCAGCAGGGCAGTACAATGACATATATGTGACATAGTTATTGAGCTAGTTTTGCAGAGGTGTTTGGCACAAAAAAATATCAGGTTGCACACGTGCATCTTAGTTACAGCTCACTGCCTAGGGTATAAGGTAGCAAGCAATGCTGTTTTACAGTGTATCAGAGTGATTCTGCCTCGGTAGAAAGAAGATTGAGGTGTGATGAAATGCCAGCCAAAAGTGCCTACAGGTACCTCAAAATAAAGAACTACACGTGTTCTGAGATGTTGGTTTATCGTATTTGCCCGTAATCTGAGCACAGTGCTTTCCCAGATCAAGGCAAAGCTTGCAGTCTTGAAGTGAGAGGAAAGGTGGAGCAACATCTTCTTCCTGGAAAGCCTGGATTGAAAATGAACCACATTCAGTGTTATATTTCTCCTGTAATTGCAGGTAGTTTTCCTCCTTCGGATGTAAGGTACCGTTATGTGAGAAAAGCTTCTGATTTTTCTTTATTCAGTCAGGGACAGTTCAAAGATTGTCATGCCTAAAGCATGCATCTGGTTGAGATCTCACTGAGATCTGACACAAAAACCAAGGAAACAGCCCAGCCACCTGGTGATTTCCTCTGGGCAAGAAGACTTGGCTCACAAACACCCACAGGGGCAAAGAAGGGAAGTGATCTGAAGGAGTAGAGTCAGCAGTGCCTAGGGATTCAGTTTGGAGGTATGTGAGTCAAAGAGTCTTTTCTAAAGTTGAGAAATGAACAGCCCCAGCAATTCCTCTGTTGCTTTTCAAGGAGTAACTTTTTTTCCTTTAACCTTTTGGGTTTTCCCAGTTAAATTTTTAACATGTAATGGCTCTCTTACTGTAAAACCCAAGACCTTCTTAAAACTGTTGCTGAGATGTTTAAAATGTTCCTACAGAAAGGAGTTGTCCTGCTTCCATGTGGGTAACAGAGCTGTTTGTGTTCACAGATGTCCATGGACAGGAGGACCCACGTAATAAATGCCAGCCTCAGCCATCAGAGCTGCATTTGGGCTGCTGCTGCACTGGGAGGATGAGGATTGTTGGAACAGAAGCTGTCTGGGAGGCAGGAAAGGGTGAAGGAGGTGCCCCAGGTGCTGAAATGTCCACTCATCTCCTCCTCAGGTGGCTCAGTCATGGATGGGACCTGGTTCCCTCTTTCCTTCCTGGGGGGAACCACATTCCACATAGCTGTCCCTGTCTGTTTGTGCCTCTGTTTGTACCTCCCCAGCCTCAAACCAGTTAAAAAAGTGTTTTAAGCCCTCTTCAGGCCAATGGAGCAGATGGGGAAGGGGTTTAGCTGTGGATATATCCCCACAGTTTTTCTGCAGAGGTAACAGACCCCATGTGTGTCCCACACAAGGGAAAAGGCAGAAAATCACATGTACTGAAAGCTCCAGGCAAGAGGATTTATTAATGCTCCGTCCTCTGATGTCAGCCAGAGTTTGTGACCCTTATTTGACACCAAAGAACCCAGCATAAAGGCCCAAATTCAGGGAAGCTTTCACCTCCCCTCTGCCGTGCACCTGAGGCTGAGCTTTAAAAAAACTGCTGTGCTTCTGAGAGAAATGGGTATTTGATGGAATATCTCATACTGCCAGTGTCCTGGGAGTGAGATATTCAAGGGAGTTCAAGTTTTTTGGAGGTATTGTTGGATGGGGCAGGGTTGGTCTCAGGTCTAAGAGCCCTCTTAGGACTTGGGAAATTTCTTTCCATTTCCTCATCCATCCTGAACTTCTCTGTTTTCATCTGCTGTAAGATTGGATAGCAGCACATCCCTGCTTCCTGGGAATGATGTGGGGATCAATATGCTGCTACTAAGGAAGGGTAAAAGCACTGAGTTGCTGTAATGACCCTGAAAGAATTGTAAAACTCTAGAAAAATGCATCTTTATAAAAGTAAAAACCAATCCATTGGAATGCAGCATTAAATACACTGTCACTCACCCCCAGCCTGGTTTTTCCTTTTCCTGCACGAGCTCTTCCACACATTGCCACTGCTCCTGCCATTGGAGCCTATGACCTGTATAAAACAGGACTCTTGCAGCACACGCTGGAGTTTCAACCACGTGTTTTCCTTCAGAGAGCACCTCTGCCTCGGCACTAGAAACCTTGTCAGTGTTGTGTTTTGCAGAAATAAATAAATAAAGGAGCAAACGAAAATGTCATATACATAAATATGCCACAATAAGTTTAGTCTCTGGATCAAAGTGCTGAAAACGACACAGCTTTGAAACAGAAAGGGAGGAATCAAAATTACACATCCCTGCTCATCAGCCCGGGTGCCAGCTGTTTAACGGAGCCGTGCGTACTGTGGCTGATTAAATGAAAACGTTTTAACAGCTGTCTAAAAGAAGGAAAACCCTCTCCCCACCTTCCCAGGGCTGCCTTGTGTCCCATCCCCACAGGCTGCCTGGGACAGCTCGATCCCATGTCTGACATGTCCCTGTTCATCAGCACATGTGTGGGGCCACTGGGATGCAGGGCTGCCCTGGGATCACCCAAAGGACAGGCAGCAGGATCCTTGGAGAGGAACCTCACTGAGTCCTGGTGCCATTCCCGGCAAACCTGCATGGAGGCAAGAGCCCATCAGCTGTCTGGCTCTAATCCAGACTCTTCCATGAGCTGGAAGTGCTGCTGCCCGGGCCAGGGAGACAAAGCAGCTCAGCTGCGTGGGGGAAGAGGCTCTGGTCTTCATATCCAGGCCAAACACAGCATATCCGACCTCCCCAGCAGGGAGGAGGCTTTGCAGAAGAGAGAAAGCTTCAGGTACTGGTGGGTAGTCTCTGGTGGCTGCATCCCTGCCAGTCTGCAGAACCAGCTGGGAGCCATTCTCCAGCCTGGGGCCAAGCAGCACTCTGTGACAGCTGATTCCCTTCCTCTATTCCCCTGCCTCCCAAAACTGCGTGGGCACCACTCAGCAGCCTGCTTGGAGCAGGCACTGTCCCCAGCCCGTAGCCAGGCATTGCTTGGGAGGGGATTCACTGGCTCCAGCCACTGTCTGTGGCCAGCCTGGTGCCCTGCCCTGCTTCCTTCCCTGCTGCAGGCACAGCCAGGAGATGCTGACCTGTGATGCTATCCCAGGCTTCAGAGGGTCTGATCTGGGTGCCTGCAAGGATCCCATGCCCTCAGCTTGACTGGGAGGGTGGTAAGACACCTTTTGCAGTAGAAATTCGGGAGGGTTAGTATAAAGCATCAGATGTGTAAATTCACAGTCATGTTCAAAGACACTGCATCTTAATATTCTATTCTTAAATAATCTGTATTTCTAAAAGGAAAAGCAATCAGGAAAGACATTTTACAACTCAGGTTGTAAAAACTATTTCATAAGGCAACACTTTTTGTCTTTTTTTAAATAACACCTGCTGTGTCTGTATGTTTGTGTGTATCTGTGGGGTGGAGGTTTGCCCAAGCCCTTCTTATCACACCCTTCTTTGGCCCAGGGGCCTCTCTTCTGCTGCCCAGTGCACATCGCCACACGTGTCACTGCCAGGAGCCACCCCACAAGGGTGTCCAGGGTGAGAATAGGACATGGTTCATTTGCTGCTGCACATCCACAAGTTCTGCCAACAAAATGTGGCAAGAAATTGAACTGCTTTTTACTTTTGTTAAAGCTGCAGCCACTGCTGCTATAAAATGGTGTGGTCATAACATGAGACTCTTCCATGGGTTTCCCTCCCCATCTGACACGGGCGAGTCTTTGTTTGGCATCCTGGTTTGGAACAGCTTTGTTCAATACAGACAAAGCAATCTCACTGTAATTGTCCTCCCTAAAAATGTGCATTCTCAAAGTTTATCTTGCCTACTTCCATGGTTTTCTCTTCAAAATAATGTAGTGCCACATGCAAGAGAAAAGCTATGAGGAAGTGAAAAGATGGGTAAGAAAGGTCTTCCCATCACACAACCAGCCTTCCTCCACTCCAACAGGCCACCCACGTGTGCCCACACACATCCTGAGAGGACTCTGTCCCCAAATGCCACACACAGATGGACAAAGTGAACAGCTCAGGGCAATGTGCCACTGTGCTGAGGCTCCTGTGTGCTCCTGGTGACAATCGCCAAGGGCACATCTGCAAGCACAGCCCGTCAGTCACCCTCGGGCCGCCTGGTGGCTCTTTGTGCCTACCCACGGCGGTGTTCTCGCTCACTCTTCCTCTGCCCGGAGAGTTTTGGGGAGCAGTACAGAAGTGGTGACTCTAGGACAGGTCATCTCCAGGCTCTAGGACTGGGACACCTCATGCTAGAGCATGCCAAGTGTAGAAGATGTGTCCAGCTGGTCAGGAGCAGCCATATGCATGTGAGGGGCAGGGCTGGATGTGCTCTGATGGGGAGCATCTCTGGGTGAGGGCACCAGTGCTGAGCAGGGCTGGATCACACGTGGCTGCTTACACATCACACTTCTAGGGAAAATACGCCGGGTGCCCGTGTGTCCCTGGCACCGCGGGGTGAAGGGAAGCTTTGACAGAAGCCTGTGTGAAAGGCCACTTGGAGCCCCTGCGGGGGCTACCGGGCTGCAGCGGGGTTTGAAAGGCTGCTGAGATCTGCAGCAATCCCCTCACCGCAGCCCCTCTGCCCTGGCCCTTGCCCTGCACGCCCTGGGGGTCCCGGGGCCCAAGGGCGCCTCCCATGGGTGGTGAGTCCCTCCTGAAGTGCCGGTGCCCTCCGGGGCAGCGGGCAGCCCTCACAGAGCCTCGGGGCGGGCACTGCGGGGCTCCTTTCCTCATCCCCGGGGGCAGCGGCCCCGTGGCACGCCTGTCACCGCCGCCTCCTCCCCGTTATTTACATCCGTCTTTAGCAGTCTAATTACCCGCTTTATTGCTTTCGCCCGGGGGAAGCCCGGGGACGGCGGCGCAGGGGAGGACCGGGGGAGGAGGGACACAGAGCTCAGCCGGGGCTGCCCCCACACCCCCACAGGCGCCTGGTATGGCAGGATTTGGGGCGGGGAGGGGCCGAGCCGGGCCCCGGAGCCCGCGGGGGGCCGCAGGGCGCTGCCCCACAGCCCGCCCTCAGGCCCTCAGGCCCTCAGGGCGGCTGCGCGCCTTGCACAAACGCGGGCTCCTCCAGGAGAGAGGGGAAAAAAAAAAAAGAAAAAAAAAAAGAAAAAAGGCGACAGGATAGATGGATTTTCAGATAAGCAGCGGAGGTAATTTATTGGCCTTTATGCTCTTCCGATGGAGTTGGGGGGAGGCGGCGGAGTCACGTCTGCACATCATTAACCGGGTTTGCTCCGCCTCGGCCAGAGCGGCTCCCCAGGAGCGAGCCCGGGCCGGGCCCGGCGCCGCCTGAGGGGCCACCCTGAGGGGCCACCGTGCCCGGGGTGCTGCTCGCCCGGCCCGGGGGCAGCCCCTGCCTCTCCCCGCTCATCCAGGTTGTCCGCGGCGCGCTCGCTCCTCCAAACTCATCTAAATTACATCAATAACAGAGCGCACTCTTTAATGAGCTCTCAACTTTAAAGACTTGAAGGATATTAACAAGCCGCTTGACAAATGGTGCTTAGAAGCACATTAAAGACGCTGCTAATGGAGCGCATAATGACGGCTAATTTTCGATCAGATATAAATTAGAGCCCCAACAGTTATTTGCCTTAAGGACTTTATGTAAATGATCCTGTTCTGTATAAACGGGGAGGCGAGCCCAGCCCAGCCCCGCCGCGCCGCCGAGCGATGCCGCGGCCCCGACGGGGAGCGCGGCCCCGGCCCAGCGCCGCAAAAACCCCGCCAGCCGCGCACAGCGGCCCCGGCTTTCCCGGGGCGGGGGGAGGAGGAGGCCGAAGGCTCCTTTCCCGGGGCTGGGGGCGGCTGTGCCGCTGCGGGGGCAGTGCCCAGAGCTCGCAGGAGCCCAGAGCAGCCCGGCCGAGCAGGGGCAGGGGCCGGGATCCATCTGCGGAGCCTCATCCCGCACACACGCCGCTCCCGGGGTGTCCCGGCTGCTCCCGGCGCGCTCCGAGCGCCTCTTTTTTCCCTCCGCTGTTTTCGTTCGGGGGTCGTGGCCAGTTTGGGGGCAGGGTTTTGGTTGGTTTGTTCGTTTAGGTTGGTTTCTTTATATTTCTTCTTGCTTTTAACATTTTTTTCTTTTTTTTTTTTTGCCAACAAGTGCCAGCTGAGGGCCCGGCCCCGGGCCAGGGAAGGCGTGACCTGCCCCGCGCAGCGGCCGCGGCTCCTGCCCGCCCACCCCCGGCCCTGCCCGGCCTCCGGGATGCTCCTGCACGGAGGAGCCGTGTCAGCAGGTCAGCAACTCCCCTGCCCTGGGAAGGGGGTCCCGGCTGTCTGGGGGAACCCGCGGATTTTCCAGGGGGATGTTTTAGGCTGGTGGGCTGTGATTCTTTTTCCGTCCCCCACCCCCGCCCCGCTGACTCGCGGAGTGTCCTCTGTTCCCTCCAAGCCCCTCCTTTACCTTTGCGGGGCGCGCAGAGCCGCAGCCGCGGGGCGGGTTCACCTCCTGCGCCGCCGGGCTCCCTCCTCCGGCAGGGCTCGAGGGTCTCACCTGCCAAAATAACAACAACCATAAAGAAGGGAGGGGAACGCTGTCCCCCATCCTCTCCATCCCGGTCACCGCTCCGGGATCACAAAGCAGCCGGGCTGTCCAGGGAGTGGGCACTGCTGGGGTTTCCCCCGAGAGAGGATTTGGGGAGGGAAAACGACGAGCCGCCCCGCTGGAGGCCGTACTCACCCGGGCGGCCCCGGGGCTGCGCCTCCTGCTCCGCGCTCGCCGCCCCGATCCATCGATTTGTTCCTGGAAAAACGCGGCGCATTCTTATAGCAGCTACGAGTAATTAATATTGCATTAACCCTATTTAAAAAAAAAAAAAAAAAAAAAAAAAAAAAAAAAAAAAAAAAAAAAAAAAAAGGGGAAAACCCGCACCCCGGCAAAGCCATTTATTATTAACGCGAGGGTAATTGGAGACCCGAGACGCGGATGCGTGCGTGTCGTGGGGCAAGGCAGGCAAACACAGGCGTGACAGTGTGGCGGGAAGGAAGGGGAGCCGAGGGTGGCTAATATTTAATTTCAGGTCTGTGGTTTTCTAATTCGAGATTAAAAGCAGTCACGTCTTTGAAGCCAGACACTTGGTGTAAATGTACAGTTAAAATATTCTATTCCACAGTCCCCAGACAGAGCTCTGCTACTCCCAGGCTTCATTAAATTTTAATTATCATCCCAGACTGGAGCAAGGAAAGAGGGGGAAGACTGTCCACCTAATTGCAATTGATAAAGGCAAAGAAGCCGAGATATTTTTCCTCGCCGTGCACGCACAGCAGTTGTTTTTGTTTTTGTTGTTGTTTTTTAATGCGGGCAAAGCCCAGCGAGAGCAGCGTGAGCATCTCCGCCTATAGATCTGCTGTTTACAAAAGATGCACGTGAAGAAAAGCCGGGAAGTGATGCTGTAAATGGGTGTTGGGGAGAGGGGGGGGCTCCTGGAGGATCTGGCGAAAGATCAACGGAATAGACGAGAACCCTCATTAGAGCTCGTCAGCTTATTGTCTCCCAAAACAAAGCGCGCTGGTGCCTCAGCCCTGCTCGGCCCGGGCAGCGGAAGGGCTGCCCTGGTGCCCGGCCCGGTTCTCCCGGATCCCGGGCACCTCTGCACCCCCACACACCCCTCAGCCCCCCGGCTCTTCCGTGCCTTTTCGTTTGTTAATCATCTGTAAGCGCGGGACCGGCAGGTACTGGGAGAAGTCGGCTAATTGCCCCAGGTTTTTAATTTGGCAAACTAGAGAGCGAGCTATCTCCAGGCAGTAAACGGTAAAAAATAAAACCCACTGCGTTTGCTTTCTAAGCAGCTTCCTATTATCACATCGCCACTTAATTTTATTTCCATTCTCTCCAAGTTAAATAGAAAGCCCAGCTCACAGGGGAGCTGCCATGTGCCTACAGACTGGGGATGTCAAGCAGAGAGACTCACAGTGCAAAGTTAATTTCAATTCCCGAGGAGGATTTCACATTCTCGCTCGCTCTGACCCACAGTAATTAGCTGAGATAACTAATGATTACTTACTTATTCCTTGTAATTATCTGGATTTAATAATTCGCTGTGTAATTTATTAATTCGCCCGTAATAGCCTTTAAGTGAATGGCTCATTTAAGAGGGCGCAGCGGCGGTTCAGGGGCTGTTCGCCGCTCGCTGCCTTCGCCTGCTCACGGTCTGGGGGGGCTCTGGTGCTTTCGGGGCTCAGTCTGGCCCCCGACGGCCGCTTCCATGCTCCCTCCAGCCCTACCTCCCCTCCTAGAACGAGCCCTCGGGGCACGGGGCAGGGAGGCATTTCTCTCCTGGGGCGTCCCGGCGGGGCAGCGCCACCCCTTCCCAAAAAGCTGCGGATGGAGGAACGGGCAGCCCGCCCGGGGAGCTGAGCCCTGCGCTGCGGGGACCGCGACAGCGACAAGGGCTGGCGGGCAGGGTGGGGACACCGACGAGGCCACGGCGCCTGTGCCCGCCGGACCTGGGGACACCCGGCCCTACCTCCGCGCCCGCGGAGCCGCCGGCACCCTCGGCGTGCCCGGGCGGCTTTGAAGCTGCAGCTGGAGCTGGTGGCTGGGCGGAAATATGAATATTTAATCGCGGATCGTGTATGATCTCCCTCCCCCCTCCCTGGTCCGCCGCCGTCGGTTTTTTTCCCCCCCCCCCGGCTTTTGTGAGAGCAGCGCGGGGAAATTACTTTTCCCTTTTCAAATGTGGGGGTCGTTTCCTTGCCTCAGCCTGCGGGGCACCCTCGGCCCCCCCTCGCCGGGTGGGACACAGAGCGGGGACACCCCAGAGCCCCGTGTCCCCGTCCCCGCGCTCAGGCACGGCCCAGCCGGGAGCTGTCCCTGGTGCTGTCCCGGCGCTCCCCGGCCCGCTCGCCTCTGCCCAGAGGCGGCCCGGAGCTCGGGCAGAGGCTGGCGGTGGAAAAACAAGAAGCAGCAAACGCGCTTTGCCAAGAAAACGTAAAAAAATCCTGTTTTCTTTTTTTTTTAATGAAAGACGATTTAACAACATTTAAAAATAACTTAGTACATTACTAGAATAAATAAACCTCCTATTAACTAAACAAAAACAACAAAATAAATTAAAAAAAAAAACAAGCGAAAACCAACGAAATCGGGTCATGTACAGAACTTAAGACTTCAAACAGTCTCAGATAGAACAGCGATACAGCGAAATCTGTAAGAATATATCTATATGTGCGTCAACGCCAATGAAATATTTACAATACATACAAGTACCCAACCGAGTACCCTCAGTTTATTGTTGTTCCAAAAAGAAATGTACTAAACCGGTTGTGAATTTACAAGCAGTGCAGCCTCGCTCGCTCCCCATTCCCTACAAATTTTAATTTGGCTTTTCTACAAGCATACTTTCAAAAAGGGACTTTTCCTCCGTGGAAAAGTATTGCAGTTAAAGGTAATAAATAACTGAGCAAATAAATAAATAAATAAATAACCAATCGGAGAGACAAATAAATAACCGAGTCGGTCTTAATACCGTCGCGATACACCTTTGAAATCGAGAAAGACGGATATTGTGCTGGCAAGAAACCCGAAGCGACAGTCCCACCCCACCCCACCCCCCCAGCGCTGTCACCTACGCGGCCACGTCCTTTCTCACTTCGGGAGCAGCGTGTGGTGGGGACAATATGGGAATCCCCATTAAATATGTAACGCCGTAAACAAATACCTCGGACAGTGAATCAGGCTACACAAATAATGTAGGACATCTACTATAGGGTGCCGACGCCGTACGAATAAGAATACTCGCCAGAGAAATACCTTAGGTTCAGGTGACAATTTACAAATGGCCAAAAGGGACATCCAGAAGAAAAGCTCACGTTCATAAATCCTACCAACACAAAATATTTGATTCTCACTAACAATTTTTTTTTACTTTTATCAAGACTTAGATTAAAGAGGTGTAATTAGAGCACAAAATGAAGTTGCTAGAGAGATAAATTAATAATTTACAAGGGGTTGTTTGGCAGTAATCTAATAATAGCTTTTGAAGACCAGTGAACACAGCAGGATCAGCTCTTTCCCTAAGCGTTATAACTTCAGAGAAGGAAAAGGATAATAACCACAGTAAAAATATATATATATTTATATATTTATAATACGCAGTGTAAATGCAGAAAAACCTGCCATCTGTTTATTTTTAATCATTATTATTATTATTATTATTATTTAAATCAAAATACTTTTGAGACGTCTCTCGCGGTGCGAAGCCTCAACTCTAGATTCAAGTTTGGGTCCCGAGAAAGCCATGACATCGTGGCCACCCCGCTGCCACCCGGGCGAGGTCTGTTAGCAATAAAAACCAGCGGTACTTGCCGGGGCGGGTCCGGGCGCGGCTCCGCGGGGAAGTTCCCCCCGAAAGTTGGGCGCGGGGCGGGCGGCGGGGTGGGCTGGGGTTGTTTGGGGTTGTTTTCCTCCTTTCCTTGTTGTTGCTCTCGTTGTTCGTGGAATTCTCTGTCGGTGACGGTGACGCTGATGCTATCGGTGCTGCTCCGCGGGCGGCTCAGATGCCCGCCGAGTACTTCATGCGCTTCTGCTTCTGGCGCTGGTTGCAGAACCAGACGCGGACCACGTTCTTCTTGAGGTCCAGCTTCTCGGCGATGGCGGCGATCTTCTCGGAGGAGGGCCGGGGCTGCAGGGCAAAATAGGCCTCCAGCGAGCGCTTCTCGGGGGCGGCGATGGAGGTCCGCTTGCGCTTCTTTTCCGCGCCGCTGAAGAGCTCGGGCTTGGCCAGCTTCTCGCGGTGCGACTTCTCGGCCTCCTCCAGCCACGCCTGCAGGATGGGTTTGAGGGCGATCATGTTGTTGTGGGAGAGGGTGAGGGACTCGAAGCGGCAGATGGTGCTCTGGCTGAGGGAGCCCACCCCCGGGATCTTCAGGTTGGCCAGCGCCGAGCCCACGTCGGCCTGGGTCACCCCCAGCTTGATGCGGCGCTGCTTGAAGCGCTCGGCAAAGGCCTCCAGGTCGCGGGGGTCGGCGTCCACGTCGCTCATGCAGCCCATGTGGGCCGGCAGCCCGTGGGCGTGGGCCATGCCCAGCGCCGCCGGGTGCATGGGGTTCATGCCGGCCATGTGCGGAGCGTGGCCCGGCGTGGAGACCACGGCGCCGTCGGGGGCCGCCATGGCCCCCAGCGCCAGCCCCGGCGTCAGGTGCTCCAAGAGTTCCCCCTCCAGCGCCTGGTGCGGCTGGTGGTGGTGGTGGTGGTGGTGGTGATGGTGGTGGTGGGTGCCCGACAGGGCGGACGGGTGGGAGATGGGCACGGAGGAGGAGGAGGCGGCCGAGGTGCAGGGGATGGTGTTCATGGTGTGGTACGTGGCGTCCGGCTTGAAGGGGCTGTGGTGCGGCGGGTGGTGGTGGTGGCTCTTGCTCGGGGAGACGATGTCCACCGCTGCCAGGGCTTCGGCGCGGGCCAGCAGGCTCTCGTCCAGACCGCCGAATATATTGCTCTGCAATTGCAAATAGAAGGCACACATAACGCTCAGCAGGGAATTTGCCTCCCCGCGCACTCCGCCGTGCCACTAAAACCTTCCCAGCATGTTAAAAGAGAAATCCTGGAGAAGGGAGGGGGGGTGGGGTGGTGGGGGGGAGGAGAGGAGAGGAGAAGAGGGAGCGAGCGAGCGGGGCGAGGGAGCGGGCGCGGCGCGCAGCCGTTCGCTCAGAGGAGCCGCGGCAGGCGGGCGGACGGACGGACGGACGGACACACGCACCAGCCGCACGCAGCATCCCAGGTCATAAAAATTAATACGAGCGGCAAGAGCCGCCGCATGCATAAGTTGGGCGAGCGCCCGGCGGCGCCGGGTGATTTGCTGCACGGCCATGAAAAAATCATCAGGCGGATCCGGGGGGCCGCCGAGGGGCTCCCCTTAAAGCGGGGCGGCGGGCGGCGGGCACCTACCGGAGGGGCGGGCAGGCAGGCCCGCCGCATCGCCTCCGCGCCGCCGCCGCTGCCGCCGGAGCCCGAGCTGGAGCCGGAGCCGCCGCTGCCGCCGGGGCCGGAGCCGGAGCCGGAGCCGCGTCCGGCAGAGCCGCCGGTGCCGGTGCTGCTGGGGGAGCTGGCGGCGGGGGCGGCGGCGCCGGCGGACGGACAGGGCGAGGCGGTGTGCAGGGCCGAGTACTTGGTTTCGTGGAGGCCGCCGCCGCTGCCGCCGCCGTGGGGGAGGCCGAAAGGCTGCTTGCTGCTCAGAGACATCATCATGGTGCTCGCCGCCGCCGCGGCCCGACCCGCCGGCAGCCGGCCGCCGGAGGAGGGCAGGGGGCGCGGGGCCGGGGGCCCGAACCCCCCGGAAAAGCCACAGGAGCCCCGCGCCCCCACCCCCCGAAAAATTAAAAAAAAAAAAAAATCCCACTCGCCCCCCAGCCGGCTGCCCGAGCCCCGCCGGGGACGAGAGGGAGAGGCGGCTCCGGCGAGTCGGGGATGCGCGGGATGCCCCCGCCCGCCTGCCTGCCCGCCCTGCGCCCGGGCGCTCGCCGCTGTCCGCCTCCGCTCCGGCGCCGGCCCTCGCCTCTCGCGAAGTGCCCTCCCCGCCGCCGCGCCGCTGGGTTTTACTCTCTCCCCTCCCTCCCCTCCCCTCTCGCCTGTCACTACAGCCCAACTCCTCGGGAAGGGCCCTCCGCGCCTGCCTCCTCGGCCCCGGCCCCCTCCTCCGCCGCTCCCTGCCCGCCCCCCGCCGCTCCCACGCCCACGCGTGCTCCCGCACTCACCGCCGCGCCGCGCCCCGTCGCCTCCCGGAAAGGGAAGGGAAAGAGCCAAAAAGGCAGAAAAAAAAAAATCGAAAGGAGGGGGAAGCGACCACCCCACCGCCTCAAATCCACCCTCCATGAAAAGAAAAAAATAATTTTAAAAAAGGGGAAAAGAAGTCCCGTGCGGGCTCGCCACGCGCCTACAGCCAGAGCGTCCCGCCGCTGCTCTGGCACCACTCCGGGGCCGGCAGGGCCGGGGGAGCGCCGGGAGCTGCTCGGAAACAGCGCGGGGAAAGGCCGGGAGCGGCGGCCCCCCCATCGGCGGGGAGACACAGGGATCCTCCTGCCAAAGCGCACCGCTATCCCGCCAATTTCCCACGCCTGTCTAGCAGGAAAAGAAGTAAAAGAAAAAAGGGAGGAAAAAAAATGAAAACAGAGAGAAAAAAAATTGGGGAAAATCAGTTTTCCTGGAGGTGGTCGAGTTTATTTCCATGAATTTCACTTTGCAGCGGAAAGGTTAAAATAAGTGCTTAGGTGTTTAATTTCTCACCTAAACAGCAGACTTGGTAATTTTAAGGGAAATAAAAAAAATTACATTGTATCAGCTCTCACTGTCGCCAGCTCGGAGAAATGAAATAAATCAAAGTTAAAAGCTTGAGTATCATTTAATTATGGTGTGAATAGCGCTTGGAAAGAAGTAGAACAACATCTCTAAACAAATTATGGCCGGGCCAGGAAGGAATTATTAGATTGAAATTTCATTTAGGCTCGGGAGACACGGCGCTTCAATATGTAATCTGTTATGCCTCATCTGATTTGTATGCTTAATTCAGCTTGACGAATTTATTAGTTTTCATAATAGTAAAAAAATTGAGCAGCACTATGGGCTAATGCATTGTGTGTACTATAAATTGTATGTCACCGTTGAAAGGCTGAAGTCTATAGAAATCTTTTATTAATGACAACATAGGAAAGGATTTTCTTGCAAGCCTTTAAGGAGTTCATGCCAAACCTCCGCTCTTCGTGTCTCGGTAGGCTATTAACATATCGTCATACTAATTAGGCTACTTCATGAGTGATATAATTTCAAACTTTAAATTATGTTCTAATTAACAAGGGTTGTCCAATTTGCTTAATCTTCAAAAGGCTTTTGGCTTGTCTAATTAGTTTAAAGCATCGAGCATCTCCAACGCCCAAGAAAGAGCCATCAATAATATTTTGCGCGTTTTGAGGCGGTCTCGGGCCGAACCCGGGCAGGGCTGGCGGGGCTGTGGCAGGGCTGGCAGGGAGGCCGCTGTCCCCCGCCTGCCTCCGCGGGGTCCCCGCAGCGCTCCCGGCCGCTCCTGCGCCCCCGCCTCCGCCTCCCGGGCAGCGGCCGCAGCGCTGCGCTCCTCGGCGCGGGCGGGAGAACCAGGGACAGCTCCCGCTTCCCGGGGAAGGAAAAAATAAAGGAAAAAAAAAAAAAAAAAAAAGGAGGGAGGGGGAAAGAAGAAGGAGAGAATACCTCGTTGGCACGGGGAGGTCCGAGGGCAGCCAGCCTGTCGGGTGCGCGGAGCTCTGTCCGCCCGGCTCTCCGGCTCAACTTTGGCGGAGAGAAATGCGAGGAGGACCCCCCCCCCCCTCCGCTATACATTTAACCCCTCCCGCACTGAGTTTAATTACTCGCAATAGTTGTTCTAATGTATGCTGTCACACGGGAGAATTGAGAACGCATATCGTTAATATGAATTAATCTTGATTTTAATAGCAACTGACAACCGATCTCCAAAACGCTGAGCGCTCATCGCCGCTCCGAACGGCGGCCGCCGGGACGCGGAGCGGCCGCAGAGCTGGGCCAACTTCGCTCGGTGCCGGGCCCGGAGGTGACCCGGGGGTCCCCGCCGTGCCTCTCGGCGCTGCAGGGACTCGCCGCGCTGCCGCTGTGCCCGCTGCCGGCAGCGCCTTGCCCGCGGCTCCACCACCCAGCACCTTTCCATTTTCCCCCTTCTCTTGGTGATTTTTTTTTTTATTATTTTTTTATTTGTTTGGATGTTGGTTTTGGTTTTTTTTTTTTTCTGGAGCCCCGCGCTGCCCATCCGCACCCCCCGCCCGGAGTCGGGACGGGCACCGGGGGAGCCGCAGCAGCCGCGGAGCCTCCGCCTCCCCCCGGCACCTCGGCGGCCCCGCAGCCGCTTTGCTCACCGCTGGGCTGCCGAAATAAAAGGAGAGCCCCCCCTCCGACTTACCCACGCCCACACCCTGACCCACGCAGACATCTGGGGAGAAATCACTGTCGCCTCTCATGTATCCATGTTCTGATTTACGATTAAAATTTAAAGACGCGCATTCATATTTTACCGAACCTAATGCGCCCTATGAATTTTTAATCCATTAAGATGCGGGCTACACTTTGAGCAAACTCTACCTTTGTTTTGAGGGCAGGGCAGCCCTCTGCCACCCTGTGTCCCGCACCGCTCCCGATCCCCGCCGCCTCCGGGATGCTCCCGGGGCTCCGGGCACTGGGAGCCGCCCGGCCCCGCCGCCGCGGGGTCTCCGCGGGTGCGGACAGATGCACCGGCGCGGGATGTCCCATTGGGGCATCCCCGCACGCCGGAGATGCCTCGGAATCCCCGGGCCCCTCGGTGCCTCCAGCCCGGCACCGCCGCCCCCTGCTCCCTCTCTCCCAAATCTCCTCCCCCGCTCCAAATCTGTGGCCGCGCCGCCGCCGCGAGTCAAGTCACGAAGTCAAACTTCAAGCCCGGAACGATCAATGAAGAGTTTTGCCGTCCGTGGCGCCTCGTGCTTCCTGGCACTAAAATAAATGCAAGAAATCGAAACTTAATTACTTGAAAGAAATCCAGAAATCCCTCTGCATAATTTATCCCCGCATTTTTTTCGTGGCATTTGTGTTGAATGCACGCGTTTGACTCCGCACCTTCCTCTTCCCAGCGCCGCCCCCTCAGCAAAGCGGGATCCCGGCCAGGAGAGGGGTGCGGGCCCGACCCCCGGACCCCGTCTGGGGGGCGAGGAGGGAAGAGAAATCCTTATTTGTGCCCCTCTCTTTCCCCCCATCCGAGAGCCTCTCCTGGGGCAGGGTGGCAAGCGAAAACCTCTCCTCCCTGCCTGCAGGGTCTGAGCCCCGAGCCAGGCACTCCGCGGGTATTTTCTGATCAGGAGCTCCTGGTGTAACAAGCTGAGTCTCCTAAGCGTGGTGGAACGTGCCAATAAAGTAACTCAGTTATTCTGACAAATTTCCCCCCTGTCTTTGGTGATCCCCCCATGGATCTCATGCTCCTTGTGGATGGAGTATGACCCCTGGAAGCTGGGGGTGGGACTCTGACTGGCAGTGCAGCCACGGTCTCCTTGTTTGCCATCCAGCCCTGCCTGGTGAGCCTTCTGCTGAATTCATTAGGACTGGAAGTCTGCCGGCTCGGGAGCAAACTTTATCATAGACACCTCATCGAGAACTTGAAGTAATGTTATGAAAGAATGAAAAATACATTTGGGAGCTGCCTGGAAACTGAAGTACATTTTGATTTAACTTACATTAACAGAAACCTAATGTAGAAGTGAAGGGATCTAACAAAACCATTAATAATTTAAAAATAATTACAGATAGTCTATCCTTACTATTCATAACCACTCAACATTTTAGACAAAGAAAGCTGAATATTCTTCGTGGGCGAACGATGTGAGCAGACTGCTAAGCAGGAGCCGTCCAGCTCACACTGCCTCTCCTCTGCTCACACACCCTGCACATTCCCCAGTGCAGCCAGGACACCATCCCAAAACTGCTTTTCCAAGAGGGAGGGTGGGTGTGGAGGTAGGGCCTGTCTTTGTACAGGGCTGTTTGGCATTCATTTTGGCACGGATTTCACCCCCTCCTCTTGGTTGGAGCTGCTGTTTGAGGTGGGCCCAGAGTGGCAGGGGAGACCAAGAACACTCCCACATTTCCTCAGGCTCTTCCAAGGCTCTGTCAGCTCTGGAGACATCAGGAAAGGCCTTTTTTGCCCGTGGCCTTGGCTAACACCAGTGACAATGATGACTCTCCTGCCTCCTGTCCTGTGTCATCTAGCTGGTACCAGCGCAGCAATCACCTGTTTGGCTTGGTGCTGTACAAAAGTTATTTTTAATACATTCATT
The DNA here is from genome assembly GCF_029582105.1 of Oenanthe melanoleuca. Taxonomy (NCBI): domain Eukaryota; kingdom Metazoa; phylum Chordata; class Aves; order Passeriformes; family Muscicapidae; genus Oenanthe; species Oenanthe melanoleuca. Next base: position 13,218,806 of record NC_079337.1, read on the forward strand.
TTAATTCAAGTTTCCACTGTGTGCTTTGTACCTCAAGGGTCATGAGTGTCCCACAAGGCTGTGATTTTGCCTGTATTTCTGATTGAATTTGGATTCGGGTTTTTTTTTTTGAGATATACCCGCTGTCCAAACACTGTAAAATCAGAGCAGCTGGATACTCAGTGAACTTCACTGCTCTTCCTTACAGATCAAGATAAAATTATAAAGAGCGAAATTCAGACATAAAGTGGCTTCTAAAGGAAAAGAAATACTGGATAATACAAAGCAGATGAATTCAGATCTGACTCTCACAGGAACACAGGAAGCCACCTTACAAACAGACTCACAGGTGGAAGCCCTCCCCAACCACATCCCCAGCTCCTACTTGTATTGAAAACATTAGGATCTCATGGATCATTTAAAAAAAAAATCCTATAAATCACATTGTGAATGTCCTTGGGACTCTACTCTTGCTGATTTAGACAAAACCCTGGTATCTTAGATTAGCCTTCATTAATTATTTTCATTAATTTCCCTTGTTATAGATGTATTATCACAAATCATATTCCAAACACACTCCCTAATTAAGCATGAAATTCCTCTCTCCCTCCTTCCCTCCGTATGCCATTTAACTGGAGCAATGAGGACATGTGTGTTCAGCCTGGTGCCTGGAGGCTGGTGCCAGGCACTCTGTGCAACAAAAGATGGTGCTTGCATTTCAGATATCTTTCAGGGCTTGCTCTAACTTCGGGAAAATGTTGTGGTTTTCAATTTGATCACCAGATGGGCAAGTCCCCAGCTCTGAGCTCTTAGCTCTTGTAAATTTTCAGGGTCTTCCTTCTACTTCTTCAGTGTTTTCAAGAAAAATATGATTTGCTTTTCTCCCCCTTCTGCCATGAAAGGTGTTGGCTGATCTCTTTGCATGTCCCCAGGACTCACCAGGCAACCTTCTTCTCCCAGCCAGGAAGGAAAAGCTGTGACAGTTGATGTGCATTGGAAAAGGTGATGAAAACCTTGTGTTTTCAGGCACACTTGTGTCACTGGAACAGTATTGTACCTCTGAGCCATTAAATAGTGTGTTAAAATACTTTTTTAGGGAGACAGGGTAATGTGGCCTATGGTATTTGGAGTGTGCCATGCCACAGACTGTGCTTTCACAGTTTCCAGAGTTTTAGGGAGATCTGGCATGGACTCATCCTCCACCATGAATGGGTGGAAAATGTCTGGGAATTATTCTGTTTTCTCCCTTTGATTCAATATTCAGACAATCAGAGCATGGTGGGACTGGAACCTGACTGGTGGGGAAGCCCCACTAGGACCAGCATCTCCCAGAATTATCAGATGTGTGCTGGAGCATCCATCCCTGCAAGGCCAGGCATGCTGAACTCAGACCTAGTCCTTGAAAACCAGGCTTTAATTCCTAGTAGATAAATCTGTGCACAGCCATGATAATGTTGGGGGATGTTCACCTTACATGTAGGCACAGGCACTTGGCTAAGCTTTATTCAAAGCAAATCACAAATTCTCTTCATTTTATATTGGTTAAAATTCAGCAGAAATGCTTTCCATCTTTTGTACAACCTCCTGGCACACATCAAAGCCCTTCCTTTCCCACACAGAGCATGGGCAGGCATCCACCTCTGCTCCCTCTCCCTTTTTGTAAATGAAGTATTGTACATTTTGAAGACTGTTAATGTAATGAAATCAAGTTGTGAAACGCATCTGCAGCTAGCATCAACATTTCCTGTTGGAAGCAGCAGGTTAGGACTGTGTTATCACGTGTCTTCCCCAGTCCTGAGACAGCCATCGAATTCCAGTGAAATCTCTTACAAAAGCAATCAAGACGATCAATGGGAGTTTTGCCAGGAACATCAAAGCTTATTAAATGGTTCTGTGTTAAGAACTGCAAACATACAGGCACGCAGGAAAGAAGACAGCTCAGAAAATGGGACTGTGAAGGTAAAGAAAAATTGAAGAAAGAAAAAAAATGATGCCCAGGAAAAAAAAACAAAACTGCAGGAGATTAATAATTGACAGATGTATGTACAGCAAATCCAAAGCTGAGTTTAAAATGCAAACAGCTCAGGCCATAGCATGTAACACTTCTGTAGAGGCATTTACTCACAACAGCTTCTATCCACACATCCTACTTTAAATATTTTGCTGAATTGGAGTGAACTAAATTCATGCTTAACTGCTTTACTGTTCTGATGGGGGAGACGTGGGACAACCCAAAGGTGCTGTCATTTGAAACTTTTCAAATCATCAAGCTGCATGTGTGTCACTCTGTGTCTGTTGCTGTGTATATATAGAAAATTTAGAATCAAACAATATTTTTACTTGTTAATCCCTTAGCAATTCTGTTGCCTGGTAGGTTGCCTGACATAGTGAACTTACTTGAACAAAATGCATTTTGCTTTCCTTGTTTACACCAGCATGTTTGCTTGGGTAAGTGAATTTGTTGCTGCACACCCATGAGATGAGGAAACACTTCCTAGCAGGTCCCAGTATCCCTGTCTTTCCCAGTGACCTGGGCTCCCAGTGTGCTCACCTGCCTCTGGAAATGTTCCTGCTGGGTCCAGACACTCTAGCCCGAAGTAGGGCAAAATGCTGGGGAGTTTTTTTGGCCTTTTATGGTGTGGGTGTTTTTTTGTTTGTTTGTTTTTTGTTAGTTTTGTGTGGATAATTAGGTTTTATATTAAGGGTAGAGTTTCCGGCTTTTTTGCTTGATACAATTTTTCGTAATGTTCTCGTGTATTTCCGAATGAGGAGGCTGGATCTGAAGAAGCTTTTACAATCGTTTGAGGTTGTCTGCTGTAAGTGCTGACAGCTGTGCGATGGCTTTTAGTGAGGGGGGATGCACTCGGGAGTGCCCTGCTTCGAGTCGGGCGGGGTCCCGCGAGGATTTCCAAGGGAGGAGAGGGGAAGGGAGGGGAGGAGAGAGGAGGATGGGATGGGCCGGGCGGCACCCCCCTTCTCCGTCCCACCCCCCCATACATGTAAACACAGCTGGGGCATTTAGGAAATTAAATGCAGTTTGTGGTAGTGAGTAGTAGGGTTTATTGGAGGGTTTGTTTTGCTTTCCTCTGTTGTTGGCTTTTTTTTTTCCCCCCAGGGAGGTCAAGGTGGCCCGGGCACTGAAGAGGTGAGCTCAGGACCAAGATTCCCTGGCCCTTCTCTTTCTCCCTCTTCTGCCTGCGTGGTCCTGGTGATACTTCAGGGCTACAGGGACCAGTAACAGCCAGAGTTCATCTGTGTTCCCTTGATTCTGGGGAGTCCTGAAAATTTGCTCTGGAAAGGGTGGCTCCTGGAAGTGCTTCCAGAGGGTTGGGCTTGGTGTTGGCATCTTCTTGCTGCCTGGCCATACTCCTGTTTCCAGGGAATTGAGAAAATTACTCTCCTCAACCAGAGCCAAAAGCAAATCCTCCTTCAGGTGCCCAGCAGAGTGTTGGGATTCACCTCCTACAAGGATCATGCAGGAGTTATATCTTGGAATGAAATGTGGTTGAGTCCTTATTTCATATCTCTCTAACACCTGGTGCCCTTCCATGTCCCCAGAAGGATGTTTTATGGCCTATCACAGTATTTTGCTGGGCTTGTGTCAAGTGTGAAAGAAGGTCTTTGCTCAGAATACTGAAAGATGGGCCAGAAGACCAGAAAAGTTCAGGAAGCTGACAAGTAAGGGTTACATGCCTGGAGGTCAAAGCTACTGAAGTTAATCAATTAGCAAGGCCCAACTGCTTCAGATACTAAAAGGTGGTTATGAGAAAAATCTGGAACAGGTGGGTAGAAAGAATATCTTCCTACAGGCAAGTGAGGGACAGGAAATGGTGAAAAGAGTTTTGCTCTATTTGATTCACAGTTGTGTTCCAGCTGTGGGAGGGAGCCTGGCTTGGGAAGGGAGGCAGGCAGGGATGGTTTGGGAGCTGCTGTAGAGGTCAGAGGACTAGTGTGGAGTTTGATGTTCAATATTCATACAGCTGTGTTTTAGCAGGGTGAGCTCTCTACACATGGCTGTCGTTTTCACAATCTTGTAGATAAGCTGTGTCAGCACAGCTTTTATAAATCCCATTTTTACCAAAGATTTATGATGTAGCTGTAAATGTGTGCTCTGGACTGGTATCTTCTATAGAGGGTTTTAGTGAGGAATCTTATTTTTACAGGGTTAGTGCATTTATTTTCCATGCCTAAGATACACGATGAGAAATCTAATTTGTAATGTGGCATAATAAAAATGGATGATGTTGCAGGGGATAGCAGACTTTCTTCTATACCTGCACAATATATCTTTTTGGTAACATTTTGACAATGATTTTACATGTGCATTGAGGTGGTGACAGCGGGTCAGGCAACAGAAGGAGCTGCTGTGTCAACCTTGACCAAAATCAAGACCACTATCTGTGTGTAAAGAAGCCAAGCTGGTTAAAGAGTGAGGGAAGAAGCATTAATTCAGCAAAGGTACATGACTAGATTTTGCTTTTATTTATTCCACTTTAAGTCAGAAAAAACCGAGCATCTTTGCTGCATTAATACATGTGTGAGTGCTCCAAACATTTCAGTGTTCTTTAAAAATTCAGCCAGACCTGGGAATAGCTGGGTAGCTTTCTTCTGAGAACTGAGATGTGCTGCTCTTTGACAAGACTATCTGTTTTAAAGAGGCAGTCCAATGTTCCATTTGGCTTCAAAACAGGTTGCAATTCACTATTTGAGTTTGTGTGGTGTTGCCTTACCTGTTGGAAGGTAAGATTTCATTGCAATAATATTTTTTTTTTTTCATAAATTGAGCTGTTCCATGAAAAATGGTGGAAAACAACAGATCTCTGTGTCTATATGAACAGTTGCTGATTTTCCTCAAACTAAGGGATTTAAGGTGCCACTGGTATCTGCAGAGCAATACCCATGGAAATGAAAAATGAAAGCAGGACTGGTGCATTTTTGGTGGGCAATGCTCCTGCCAAGTCAAAGATCAGCTATCAAATCAGAGTTTGATCTGACCCTAGAGTACAGACAAGCTGTATTAGTAGTACTAAAACTAAGGAACTGCTAGGTGTAATTTTCAGTCATATTTTGGTGGGGAAGTTTGCTTGGTTTTTTTGTTTTTGTTTTTGTTTTTTTTTGTTTTTTTTTTTTTGTTTATTTTTCCTGGGTAAGAAATTGCTGATGAACCAGAGACTACAAAAACTCAGTGCTTTAGTGTATGCACAGTTACCTCTTGAAATCAGCATCCCTGTATGTTAGGCAAGCAGAAATTCCTATGTAAATTAGCACTTCCCTAGTTTGTTAATAAATGTATGTATGAATTGGACCTTGAATCCTATACTGGCACCCATCAGTATATTAAGATTTCAGGTTATACCATTGCTCAGGTTAGGGCTGTAACATCTTTTTTTGAAACTTTTCCAGTAGTAAAAAAACCCTACCCCAACTATAAGTTAACAAAGAAATTATGTCAGATTTTGTGATGTCATTTCCAGCTCCTTTCTTCCCCCTCTTTGGCAGTTGGTCTAAGTAGGAGCAAGGAAGAGGGAACACCCCCTTTTAGATAAATCACTTTGCACAGGCCATAAATAAGAAATTTGGCCTTCATCTGAAAGAGAAGCAACTTTGTCTTCATGATAATCTCTTTTAGATAGCTAAAATTTTGCTGTTCAGAACTTGCTTAAAGTCTACCAATAGCTTATGCTTGTGTGCAAATAACTTTTTTTTCAATCTGCTCCTGATTGCTATAATCTGTCATGAAAAGTGAGAACAGCATTTTAAAGCAGGTAGAGGATGGTGGGATCACAGGTGATGGCAGTGCAGGATGTGAGCAGGAGGCAGATGCCTTCTGAGGGTAACTTTTGTTATTTAGAAAGGTCTGTGTTTCATAGGAAAAGCAGCAGAGGACAGAGAGTACTTGGTGTGGAAGTACACTACTGCTTCTTCAGGATGAAAACTGAAATTTTTCCTCTGGTGTGGTAAAAGTGCTTCAAGGGGTGGGGTTTTAAAACTTTTTCTGAATCCCTGAGTCTGCAGAAGGAAAATCTTCCTTCAGGACTGGTCCAAAGTGTGGAACAAACACACCCAAGAGCTGGGGACTGATGCTTACTACCTTCTACCTCAGGTCTCAAACACTCCGACTTGCTGATACAAAAATCCCATGCCCATCACCAAAACAAACTGAAATAGAGGAGGGCTATAGAAACATGAAAATCTAAGCAAGAATTTAAAAAATACATCCTGATGAGTGGCTGGGATGAGGGTAAGGGAACAGTTATTCCCATGGCACCTGGATGTTCCAGTCCTGAGCATTGAGAGCTGGGGAGAAAGGAGAGGTCCCAAGGATATAGCAGGGGGTGAGGGGTGCTTGCTGCTCCTGTGAGCTGCCAGGACCTTGTGAGGAGGGTGAGCTGTCACGCAGGAGGATGAGTTTGCTCTGGATTAACATGGTGGTTCTGTTATCATAAACTCAGCTGGTAGCAAGGGAAGTCTGGGGTTTGCATAACTGTGAGGGAGAGTCCTGACAGAAGTGTTGGGGGTTCAGGCTCACTCTGTCACACACCCAGACTGTGGGTGGTTGGAGTCTGCAATTTTTAGAAGAAAATAACACAAGGAAAAAGACTCTCTGTATTAGTGAGGTGAAGCAAATATTCATTTCAGTGCTAATTCAAGCTTTTTTTTTTTTTTTTTTTTTGTCTTTACACTTAGTTAATGCAGTCCAGGATTTTTTTTCTCAATTGGAATTGAATCAAGATTTTTATCCCACTTATTTCAAGATCATGCTCCAGAGAATCTTAAACAAAAATGCTGTGGTTACTGACTGATAAACATCGGGTTCAGCATTTAGAAACCAGCCTCTGATACCTGTTTTCTGTTTGAAGTTTCTTACTGGCTCCAAGTTTTGGGAAGTTCAGACTTCCTAGGCCCAGCTGCCATCCAGCCTGGTGACCACCACAAACTCCTTTTTCCTGTTGTTACTCTGTCATGTTCAGTGAGAGTCTGACTGCAAAAGCTGAAATATCAGATATAAATTCCTTGTGTGTGGGGCATGCTGGAGTCTTATGTCCTGTTGGTCTTGGAGTGAATCGAGTGCAGGGGATTTGGCAGTAGGTGGACTTGATAATTCTGATTTTTACAAGAAGCTGACCAACCAATGTCACTGGAGGACTATTCCTCTTAATTATTTTAAATCATCAAGCAGCTTCAGTCACAAGGGTGACACATAAGCATGAGGCTGTCTGCTCTTTTCCGTGCAGGAGTGGGTCCTGGCAGAGCCCATCCCTGGCCCCTGGAGCTCATCTGTGGGCTGGTGCTGAGCTGTCAGCTCTTCAGAGTGCCTGCTGTCCTCTGGTGCACATTTATGTGCTGAGAAGCACAAGTTCTGGCTTCTGGCTGGGGTCTTCAGAGGCTGCTACGACACCAATAAGTAAAAGTTAATTGCAAATTTATTTCCACATAGCAAAAAGGGAAAAACACTTGGGGCCAGTATCCTTTAAAGAAAAAGGGAGGAAAAGCCTGTTCTACACCCATTTGATTAACCTGTGCTGTTAATCACTGCCAGGTTTATGAACCTCTATTATAAACTTGTTACTCTAAGGGGTTTCAGTTCAGTGATTGAAAAACAGCTTTAGGGCCTGGGTAGGTAAGAGTAGCAAAAAGTACAAGTAGCAGCACCGAGCCTTTGAAGAGGTGTATAAATAATTAGCAACATATTTCATGTGGACTCTTTAGTCAAGATATACTGTCAGACCTGGGATTTTATCAGAACATGACAAAAATGAAGAAAGAGCTCTACAGTTATTCCAGCATAACAATGTTGATATCTAAAATAATTTTCTGCATTAGAAGCTATTTTAGGTCACAGGTAACAGCTCTGCACTGCTGAACTGCTCAATCTGCTGAGGCTTCTTCAGAAAGCAGAAGGTTTCTGAAAGGTTCTTTACACTCTTCTGTCTTTTGAATTTTTAGACACTTATTTCATGGTTGCAAAACATACAACGTAGCTGAAAACCTGAACTGCATCTTAATAAAGCAAAATGATGAATAAATAGTAACCCATGCAACTTCAGGAGGTGGAGGGTAATACAGCAGGTAAAATAGAAAACAAAGGTGGGAACTTCTCAAAACCCTCCAGAGGATGGGAAAGGGGGAGCAGGGCAAAACACAAACAAAGAACCTCTAAGACACATCCTGCCATACACATCCTTGTCCAAGGCAGGGGAATTGGAACCAGAAGATCTTCAAGGACCCCTTCCAGCTCAAATCATTCTATGATTCTGTGATACCCATATATCTCACTCAAAGGTGACAAAAACTTCTTGTTAATAAACAATAAGTAGGAAGCCTACTGAAAAATACCTACCTGGAAACTGATGGCATTGCAAGTGTCTTACATACCAAGCCCAACACTGGTTAATAATAGTTTGGTTTAGCATAATTCCAATAGGTTTAAGTTTGCTGTTTATTCTGTTGTTCTTTTGTTTTGGTGGTTTTTCCCTGCTTATGAGGAAAAACAATTTGCTTTTTAGGGCAATTCCTTCTGATCTCCCATTTTCAAACACTAATCGCAGTTCCTGGGGAACAGCTCTACCTCCTTGTGTATGGCTTTGCTCACTCCTACCTGGAGGAGCTGAGTGGGCTTTAGTGTGAGTTTTGTCCAAGGAAGAATTAAATTAATTCACTCAACATCACTCAGAACATGCTGGTATGTGTGGGACCTCTGTGAGCAATCCCTGCACTCAGATGCAGAGGTTATTTTAGCAGAAGTGTGTTGTTCTCTGATCCTTTCAGAAATGTTAATGGGACTTCCATGAAGTCTGGACTTTGAATTTGAAAACTAAAGCCAGGATTAACTTCAGTTGTCTAGAGTACCTTCTCTATTAACCTGAATAGAATCAAGATTTCACTCTTTGTCTTTTCTACCAAGGCTTTCTGCCCAGCTTTGAAGTCTGGAAGAATAAATCAGATTCAAAGAGTGAACTTCATTTTTACCTCCAGTTCACGTTTGGGTTGTGGTGGTAATCTAAGTGCAAGACCACAGGTCTGTGAATTTTTAAGTTGTGGGCATGATGCATTTTCTGCCCCTTCTACTTGCTTCAGAATTTACACAGACCTGTTTAAATAGCAGCTACAGTTGGGGTTTTTTAATCACTTCAGTAGTTGTATGCATTTGTATTTTAAGAGACTATAATTTAGGCACCAGGCAAAACACCCAGATAGATACAAAGACATTTCTCCTTAATAAAGCCCATCCTTCTCACCCTGCTTTTAACCTGGAAGAAAAGCTGTAGAAATCCATGGGCATTACCAAGGCAAAGTATGCAATGGAAAAAACAGGTCTGTGTTTTATGGTCCAGCTTCAGTCTTGTCTGCTGGAAGCTGACATTAACTTGTGTATTTCATATCCTCCCCATCAGACTGACTTATTTGGTAGCCACCTCTGTGGTGAGTTTGGGTGTTATCTCCACAGTAGCCCACAGGGCAGGTATTACCCTTGACAAGTGAGTGGAAGCAGTGCCACTCAGCCATTACTTTTTAATATGCTAACCAGGGAAATAAGCCTTTTAAGTGCCTGACTTGCAGGAGGTCATCATTAGTCTGTCAAAGTATTCCTTTGCTGCCATCTTCTATAAATGTATTTGATATGGCAACTCCCAGTTATGCTGTTTTGAGCAGACAAGACGTACTGTTTATGAAAACAGACTTCTTAAAAGCAAGCTGTGGTGGCGGGTAAAGGAGGAGAGGTTGTTTACAATATTTTAAGCCAAACGGTTCCTTTGGCAGGAGGTTTTCTGTAACAAGTGAGAACAACAAGAATTAGCTCTCTCAGCACTTCAACAAGCAGAGATTTTTTTCTGTAATAAGAAGAATGAGACTTGTTTGACATAAACTACAAAACAACACAGCAAAGATGAAGAAGGAGGGCAGAAATACATTACTGAAGGTGAGAAGAAACAACTTCACTGCTCTACTGTGAATTCAAGATTCTTGCTCATTATAATGTATAATTACAGCTGGCATCTTTCCAGTGGAGGGGTTGAAAGAAGGTAGGTCTTACCAACTGTGCTAAATCCTATTGGGGAACTGACCACAGCAGCATCCCACCTGAGTTTGTGTAATCCAAAAGATTCCTGTTTTATTCTTCTGTACCAGGTCCCTCTTTATGCAGATATGCAAATTCTCTTTGCACTCCTGAGATTTGAAAACTGATTAGAATTTTTATGTTCCTTCATTAAGGGTAAAAATAGGCTATCCCAAGATAGACAGCCCCCCAAATTATATACTGATCTGAGAAAATGGGAATAGCTTACTTTTGCCATTAAATGAGCAACTTCTTTCAGCAGCCATAGCTTGGTTGTGCCTCTTCTGAAGCTTTGCTGTCTTTCTGAAATTTTTAGCTGTTTAGTGATAAATTTGGAGAAAAGGAGGCTCAGGAGAGACCTTACCACTCTCTACAGTCCTTGAAAGAAGGTTGCAGACGAATAGGTATCAGTCTCTTCTCCCAGGTGACAAGTGACTGGACAATAGCAAATGGCCTCAGGTTGCACCAGAGGAGATTTTGTTTGGATATTAGGTAAAGTTTCTTCTCCAAAAGTGTTGCCAGGCATTGGAGCAGGTGCCCAGGTAGTGGTGGAATCACCATCCCTGGAGGTATTTAAAAGATGTGTAAATGTTGTACTTAGGGACGTGTTCTAGTGATGGACCTGGTAGTGCTGGGTTAATGGTTGGACCCAATCCTAAAGGTATTTTCCAGCCTAAATAATTTATGATTCTATGATTCTAATTCTTATCTGTGCAGCTTTCCTTATGTTTGGACACAACTGTGTGCTGCTTATTAATATTTCATTTGTGCACATGCACGCTGCTAAGAGTGGTGCTTATCTATGCATAAAAAGGCTATTAATAACTGATCCTGTATGTACCTATTATTTGTCAGCATCTTATTACAGAAGCAATTCTTTTTGCCCAATTCCACCCTGGTGCTAGAGGCTCCACCTACCTATGCTTATATTATCACCATGCCAGCCCATAATTTTTTGATTATGCATATGAGAATAGCTACGAAAATCAAGATGCTTAAAGGATCTTAAAGCAACTAAATAATTATTTAAAGAGTTTAAGAAGAATTATTTGGAACTATTTATTCCTTTTCTTTCCTATTGGCAATGCTATCTTCACTAGATATACCTGGGGAAAGAAAAAGGTGTGTTAATGCCAAAGGGGTGTGCATTTCACTGTATTTTACCTGTGAAGCCATGAAAAGGCTTAATGGGATTGTAAACAAAGATGCAAAACAAGATTAGGTGTGCTAAACAAAAAAAAAAAAACAACAAAAAAAGAGAATTATGTTGAAGTAAAGGTTTTTGGGGTTATTCTTATTTATAGAGGAGAAAATCATGAATGTCTTGTGTGAGCATCTAGATATATATTTAAACAATAAGTTATATATAATCCACTGGACTTTATTTTTTGTCTATATGATAAAAGATTTATTAATTCAGCAAGAGGAAAATTAAAATAGTTCTTGCAATTTCAGGTCTAAGGTGCCAGTTTGGAAAACAGGGTCTTTTTTTATTATTGTTAGATGCTTTCCCCCTCAACACTGGTATGCACTTTATTTAAACCAGGTACCCATATGTTTACATAGAAAGACAAATAGTCTGTTTGTTTCAGCAGCTGTTCAACAAGCCACCAGCACAATCAATTAGATTAATCCCAGGAAATAAAACTTGAAATAAAGATGATATCTGAAATCATTTTTATTCATGGTTAGAGACCATGCAGATTCTTTTGACAAGTTGAAAAATCTTATGGGTGATGTCGAAAACTTCAATGTACAAGTGCTAATTCAATTTGAGGGCAAAAAAACCCTGTCTTGATAGAATGGTTTCTGTAGAGCTATTACTAGAATAGCAAACCCCCAAGCAATACAAAGGCAGCCTGAGTATTGTATGCTCATTACCTGAATTTTCAAACATTTAACAACTGTGAAAAGTATGAATATGCAAAGCTTCCAGACTCTGACCAACATTTTCCTTTTTCCCTTCTGTTCCTGGAATGAAAAAGCCAGTGGTTTATGTCAGTGCATATATGTATAGCTGCCATTAGCTCAATTTAAAGTTGCATATGATATAAGGTCACAGGTCTCTAACTCAGCAGAGCATTTAAGTAAATCAGCCTCTTCACCAGCTGCAGCACCTGAAATATGTGTGTGAGTGCTCTGTTGAACTGGGGCTAAAATTTCAGCTCTGGTGTCTTCACAGCTGTTCTGCAGGAGGATAAAAGGTGGACCTTGCATAGACAGCATGATATTAAGAAGTTATTGAATCACAACAGTAGAGATTTAAAAATGCTAAATTGGGAATTAATTCTTGCCTTTAATGGTGAGGATCCTAAACACTCTTTTCTAGAAGAAAAGATACAGAGAAGAGAGACTTACACTGAATGTCTTATATGAGGGGATGGTTTGAATAAGAATTGCCATCCCATGTGGAAGACCCTTTGACCTCCGTGAGGATTTCAGGGACTTACTGCCAGGTTGAGTCTGAAGGCTGCAAAGGCAGTGTTAATTTGCCTAATTTTAAGTTCAGGGCCAGATCATGCAAGCTCTTGTTTGCATATCTAGTCCATTATGTCTGAATATTTTGTGGCAGCATTTTATGACATATCAGTCCTGATGTTGTAACTGGAAATGAGAAATACCACGAAGTAAACATCACACTCACACTGGCATTGCTGCCTGACCCTTATCTTTTGCTTTTTCTCTTGTGAGCAGTGCCACAAAATATTGATAGACAAAAAAATCCTTGAGATTTCTGTGCAAGATTTGGAGTCCTGTGCTTACTGATGAATGCTCAAAGCTTTAACATCTAATTTTAAACAAGGGTCTGAGTTTTTGGTTTTTTTTTTTTTTAAAGCTCAAATCATGTTACTATAAATAAAGGACACCAGTCTCTGCAGGTTAAGGCTAACAGGTCAATAACAAATCTGTTTATATTAAATCGTCTCTTAAATATAAGAAAAACATATTCTAAAAATTAAAAAGCTGAAGAATGGTGCATTAAAAAAAAGCAGTTGATGCACAATGAATCCTTTCATTTTTTTATGGAATAAGTTTTTATTCTGTACAGGTATTAAGGGATTCATTCTGGACATTTTTTTCTATGATAGTTGTAGTCTTTCTCCTCTTTGCTAGTTCTTTCTGGTGTTGTTTGTGATTTCTCAGCTGCTTGAGTTCCTTGATCATGGAATCTTTTAGGTTGGAAAAGACTTCTAAGATCATCCAGTCCAACTGTTTCCCCAGCACTACCAAGCCCACCACTAAACCATGCTTCTAAGTGCCACTTCTGCATGTCTTTTAAATACCTTCAGGGATGGTGACTCCACCACTTCCCTGGGCAGCCTGTTCTAGTGCTTGACAATACTTCTTTGGTGAAGAAATTTTTCCTAATATCCAATCTCAGCATCCCCTGACAAAACCTGAGGCCATCTCCTCTTATCACGTGAGAGATGAGATTGACCCCCACCTGGCTACAACCTCCTTTCAGGTAACTGTGGAGGGTGGCCAGTAGATAAATAGTCTAGGTAATGACAAAAATTTGTAGGCTCCAAGCAAAGAGCTGGGAACAACTGTATTTTCTCCAGGCTCCCAAAGTCCTGTGGATACTCACAATAATGGGACCTGTTGGAGCATGTGTTTGCACCTTCTGTTCAGTCTGAATGCTCCTGTTGTCTTTCTGTGGAAAGCAAGATGCCAGTTGAGCAACTGGGGTTGTGTTTTATTGTGGAGAGAGGTGGTGATGTGCCCTGGGAGCTGAGAAATGCTTCCTGGTCCTTGGTGTACACTAAATTACAGTGGAGGAGTGGAGGGAACTATCACTGCAGTCTGGAAGTGTGGCTGGGATTTGAAATGAGACTTGCTAAAAGCATAGCTGCTCGCTCCCACATCTCCACAGCGAATTTTATCAATGGAGAAAATTTTACTGGAATTTTTCATATCTCCATCACTTTAATCTAAAATGTGAAAATCTGTTCAAATTTCTTCTTAAATGTTGTTTAAAAAATGTGTCCACCTACTTGCCCACTGTAAATGTATAACAACACGTGTATTAGCAAGCACATACACATTTTACTGAGCTCAAGAAATCAGGTTATGAGAAAAGAAACCTGGTGGTTTTAGAGCACTAAATAATTTGTAAAAAAAAAAAAAGCATCTGGTGAATGAAAAGCATGGGGGAGGAATGGTGTTACTTTTATGTGCCCAAGGTTCAGAGCATGACTCAGTCTTAACTATGGTGGGTGCTGCCAACTACTGACAGGGATTTAAGGTTTTAGCTGCCGTGTGTCTTCCTAGCTGAGAAATGACAAGTAAAGTGAGTAATAATCAATATGCTCCTGCTTTCTGGAGTTGTACATATTTCCTAATAATTCAAATTTCTGTATGGCTGTCATTTCTAAAGATGACCAGAACAAAAAGGTGCTTGTGCGAATAAATGAAGCATCCTCTTGCTTCATACTGTGCTCTGTCTGACTTGTGCAAAGTGACTTGGTGTTAACTGTAGCTTTCCTTTTGCATAAGAAGGCTGGCTCTGTACTTTGGAATGCTGAATAGAAAATTAAAAATGCAGGCCAGTCTTCGGGAACATTTTACTTACTGTTTTAATAAACTTTTGTTTATGCCTAGAGGTGCCATTAAATTACCAGCCAGACATTAATATACAGTACACAAGGGATCTTGTATATAAGCAATGATTATTACTGTGTGATTCAGATGGAGCTTGCTGTGCACCCAGAGAGCTGCTGGACAGGAGGTGAGGAGGGAATACATATCTGGATGGGGAGTGGTGCTGCTTAGGCAGTACTGGATGTGCCAGTGGGTTGGGCATGTTTAAAGGAAAGGCATTTTCCCAGAACAGGAGCATGACTCAAGGGGACAGTGATCTGTCATGGTAGAAACACCTCTGCTTTGCTTCACAAAATAACAGAAGGCAAGCACAGGGTGTGGATGATCCTGGAGCTAAAGGTACTAAGCAATTTTAAACTAATTATTACTCTGGAACCCCTTAAAAAGGAGTTTTATTCCCCCCATCTGGCATAAGCTTCAGCTTCTGATTCTGGCTGTGCAGGGATGCTGGAAATGGTTAATTCCAGACATGGCTTTCTTTCAATGCCACTGTCTCCAGAGTGAGAACAGCACTTAACAGAAGCAAAGACTATAAGAAAGAGCTGGAGTTAAACGTGGGCTATGGACAGTGCACTGGAAAGCCTCTGAGTAACAGGGTGGAGAGGTAAAATCAGGGTGGTATGGCTTGCTGCAGGTCTTGTGATTGCCTCCTACCACAGACAGGTGCAACTTCAAATGCAGGATTGCAGGAGCGTTGTAAGTTCATCTAGAAGGAAGAAATTCAAAATCCCTCCAGCTCCTGAAAAAATGTATGCCAATTAATTCTGAATTGGGATTTTCCTTTACATTTGATCTACTTTAAAATGCACCACAAGGAAAGCTTCCTATGAGGAAAGCTTTGAAATGCTCTCAGGGAAAAGGCATCATCATAACTCTCCCACTTCCTAAAGGGATCAGGGTAAAGTTCTGCTTAATGCACATCCTCTAAAAGAAATTAAGGCCCTACCTAATACAGCTTCTTTAGGTTCTGCCAAAAAAAAAACCAACCAGATGATCACTCCCCATCTCTCCTGTAACTTCCCTACTGTGCTTGCTGACTGACTTGTACCTACTAAAAAGATAAATTAGTTCCTTCCCTCACTTGCTGCATCTCAAGGATGTGGCAATAAAGCCGCTTACATGGAAGAGAATGGGAAAGATTGGATGAGACTTGTGAAATGTACAATACAAAATCACCCAAGGATGACTTGTGTGGCATAAGCTGGATAGATGTCAGGCAGGGCATAGTGCTGCTTGGAAGTCTTTGTCAAGCCCTGATTATGTCGTAGGAATATTTCAGTTTCACAAAAAAATAATTCTTCGCTTTCCCTGGGAACAGGAAAGAGAAGGAGCAGACCTATTCAGCAGTGTCCTGGTACAGGTGTGAGGTAAATGCTGAACATGAGAGAAGGGAGGATGAGAGGGTTTAGCAGTTCTGTTTGCCATGCCAAAAAGCAAGTGTGGATGTTCGAGCACTGCATGTGACAGAGGAGCAAAAGTCTTGCCTCCTGTTAGTGAGGCAGCAGTAAGGGAAATGAATTCACAGTGCAAAGAGAGCAGCAGGACAGTAGGCTTGGATAGAAATGGCTTTCTCTTTAGGCTCTATCCCTCATGTGCCTGTTTACCTTGGATAGTTTGGATCCAAAAACTATCTCAAGTGTCACTTTAATCCTTTGCTCCTCTGCCATCTCCTTCGCATTGTTTAAATAAGTAATTTGGGTTGGACACTTCTGGAATAAAAACAGCATCCAAAACTTTCATCAGATACTGCTGACTTCATGATTTGCATCTGATTAACTGCTAAAGAATTGAGGCAGTCATGTTTTCCTTCCATTTGGTGGTTGGAGGGGTTGTGTTTGTTTCTGTGGTTTTATTTTTCATTTATGTCATTCTTTTCCAGCAAAACACAATCACATCCTTTGTTTTAGTTCAGCTTTATTCCCTTGTCCTCGTGTGATACTGTTTTAGGCACAAATGTCCCAGTTTTTTAAATACTTCATAACTTATTAATGCTGCAGATTGTAGCATGAAGAGTTGTCAGCAACCTCATTTTTTATGTATTGACAGGTGTAATATCTGATTTGTTATTAGATAGCTTTTAAGGGATTTATTCCTCTCTGGTTGTATTTTTCCTAATTATTTAGCATATTTCCCCATAGGTTATCTCCCTTCCTGGCTCCACCTGTTTTGTTTTTTTGTTTTTTTTTTTTTCTTTTGCATCTGCTTTATCATTTGACATTTTTTCACTTAAATGTGAACCTGATCAACATCAGACATAGCAGAGCCCATCTTAATGTGCTCTCATGCCTTTCTAGGAAAGGATTCCTCTCAGGACTGACATATGCAGCACTTGGAAGCACTCAGTGTTCCTGTGACATCACTTCCTAGTCCATTTTAAATCAAGGCCAGACAGGCTAGGATCAAATGAATGTATTTGCAAATAGTGTGGAATTTACTTCACTGCAGGGCAAGTTATGAGTCTATAATATTCCTGTGGAATGCACTTTGCTTTTCTCCAGACTGATGGAGTGCTGGACTGTCCTGTGGTGAAGACAGGACACAGCAATCACCTGCAAAGATCCATGAGGTGTAACAACAGGTGCCATTACTAAGATGAAGCCAAACTGACAAATCTCAGGAAGTGTAAAGCCTTCTCTGGCATTCTCCCTTAGGGAAGCTGGTGAATTAGCTCTGTTTCTTTGAATCTTTAAACTCTTTAGTAATATTAAAATCAAATGGGACAGACACAAGAGAAATAAGGCTCTACCTTTTCCCAGCTAAGAGAATACAGAATTTGAAGCATGGTCTGTCCTTCCTCTTGGACATTATAGAAGATAAAGCTGAAGCTCCTAAAAGCCAGCTTTCACCCACCTTAAGACAAACCTCCTAGAAACTTCTAGCAGCTGATTTCTCTGATGGCTGCTCCTTCCGAACTTGACCTTTGTGACAGGTTCCTGATTTCAGTGCTAGAGGGTGACTGCTCTCCTCTTTCTGATTTCTGTGATATACACACTCTTCCCGTTATGAGTGGTTAATTACCTTAAAAGCATTGTAAAACTTCTGTATCTGCACATCTGTGCATCCACACCCAGGAATAAATCCCCTGCTTCTCCCCTGTAAAAATGCAGCACAGGCTTCTGTAGAGAAAATTCTCATGTCGTAGGTATTTTGGTATGTTTATTATAATATTAGAAGGTTATTTTTGTAAGCATAAGGAGAAAAAGACATGAAGATATCCCCATGCTATCTCTGAAGTCTTTTATTTAGTAGGTTAAATCCAGCTGTTCATTGTGAAATTATCCAGGGAAGCTATTTCCTGTTCTTGCTTTCATTCTTCAGGTTTAAATATGTACAGCTTTTCAAGGTTTTAAAAAAATATTTTTTTTTTGTCTTCTGTTTTTGAATTGCAGTTGAAGAAGCTCATAATTTGTATCAAGAGCACAGCTTTATTATGCCAATAGTTTTTCTTTTCCTTTTTTATTTTTTTAATGCAACCTTCTTAATACATTGTAGCTTTGCCGTCTACTGGGAAACCATATTTCTGTGAAAAAGTGCTAAGCATGAAAATTTGTCTAAATTTATATGGTCTCTTGGTAATCTAGGAGGAGAAGTCAAGAGAATATCATGAGTGGAGCATCAGTAAACCAGATTCTGTTTCTGGTAAGAACAACAGGTTCTAGGAAGGGGATCAGCAAAACTCCCATTTGTGTCTTTTTAATTTTCTTCCTAATGCCTGAGATTATATCATGAAAATTCCACACTGAGCTCTTAAGTAAAAGAAAAATTGCTTATTTGTTGAATAACTAAATATATAAGAGGACCCTTTATTATAAGTTAAAAATAAAACCAGTATTCTCCATTTAAGGTCTCTGGGGAAAAAATGATCATAGCATTTTAATAAACCCAAAGATTCACAAAACCTTTAATCATCTCAAAGTGTCTATTTAGAAAAGCACACTTATATGTGTTTAAATCTGATTAAGTGCTCTTCTAAATTGAACTTTTACATAATTCCTGCTGCTGAATTATGCTAAGGGTGGTAAGTCCTGCAGCTGGCAATACCTAAGTGTTTAAAAGTATTCAATAATATTCAGTAGCAAGAAACAAAAGATACCTTGCAGATGCCTAAAGCAGTATAAGCACCTAGGCCAAGACACATTAAAGACTTGTAAATTCCTCTTCCATGAGGAAATCCAGCTAAGGGATCAGTACAGCAATCTCTTCAATTTTCTCTAAGAAAATCTGAGATCATGCCACTAAGTGCTTGTGAGAAATATAAATGTGTTGTAAACCGCCTCCCATATATTTCCACTTTTTCTCCTCAACTTTCCTATTTATAATTAACACCTCTCTTTATCTTGTTCATTCTGAATATCTTTGTTCTTTTCAAACTAAATTATTTAATACTGTCTCTTCCTCTCGTTTAAGCTCCCTTTATCTGGTGATCCCCTCTCCTTTATATTAAAATCTCTCCTGTCTTAATGCATAATCAAATGACATCTGCTCCTCAGGAGCATGAAAATCCTTGCACATTCCCTGAAATCACTGTGCAGTTATCAGGCAGTGAGGTATGTGGTGCAGATCAGAGGCTGGGCACACGAAATGAATAGGCTCAAACTGCACCAGAATGGGTGTTCAAAATGTGAGGCCTAGAAATTTCCAGTCCACTCCTGGACAGACGTGAAAGCCAGTCCCTGCTCACACAGAGTCCTGTTGATTTCAGCAGGCTACCTGTGCGCAACAAAGACCTGGTGCCACATAGCTACACAGAGCTTTTGTATTATGCAGAAGGAAGCACAAAGGCCTTTGGAGGCAGGAAAGCATCTGGAAGCCTCGAGGTATGTTTGCAGTTGAACAAAAACGAAAATTTGGTCATGTGAAATCAGAGAGAGCTAAATTCTTGTTCCTGTACTATGTTTTAGCTAGATATACCCCAAAATGTTTTTGTACAATGTAACAGAGAATGAACATGCACATGTGCCAGACCATTCCAGATCTGTTTGAGTTCTGGTGTTTAATTAGAGTGTATGCGTTATCTGTATACGAACGTGAGGAGGAATGTGAAATGTTGCAGGAGACAGTTTTGGATGACAGGACAGATGCTGGCTTATCCCTCTGTAATAGGGACCAAATGCCTCCACAGAGATGATAAATTTCCTGATAGCAACAGTGATGCTGTCTTGCAGACAGATTTAGGATGTGGGAGTGTCCTGCCAATTATAAAATTCACATGTAGTGTTTTCTTCCCTTCTGTTCCACTCTGGTGGAACATGGCAGGACTTAGAGAGTCCACTCTTATTTAAAAGCAGGAACACTTTCATCTATTTAATCTAAGAGACACACATGCTTACCACAGTCATAGCAGGACAGCTTTAAAAAACCCAAACAGCTAGAATGTCTTTGTACAAGTCTTTTGAATCATATCTTAGAATATCTGCATATCATTTTAAAGATTACAGAAGAAGAGAGCCTCATGAACCTGGGTATTTTGTAACTCAGATGGCAAAAGATGTTTATTACAAACTTCAGATCTCTTGGAAAAAATTTAAAGGCAAAGTGTCCACTCAAAGCAAGTGCCCACTCATCAAAGCTTATCTTTATAAATGTAGAGAGAAGTTATGTTGTGTCTGGTAACCGTTTGGTTTTGGGGACTTTTCTTGTTTGTTTGTGGTTTTTAGTATATATATTTCTTAAGTGTTCTAAATGGAATACCCAGTGAGATATCTCATCCTTCTTTAGAGGAGGAGAAACAGGCTTGAGACTGTGCACAGGAAGTGGACCTTGGAAGGGAAATTGAGAAGCACCTTCTAGAGCCTAGAACTGAACCTGAGGTTTCTTACTTTTGCCAATTAGATCTGCTGTGATCAAATATCTAAAACTGGAATTAATAGTGAAAAAGATTAGAAATTCATTATTAGTATCCGCCTGCAAAGAGTGAGGGGCAGGACTACTACCGTGTAAAAACTATGATGCAAAAGCAGGGTGAGACTGCTGTTTATTGCATTAATTAATTTTATTGCCAGACTGAGCATCCTCCTTAGCATGTGTCTGCAGCTTCTGCAGGAATTGATACTGCAGCATTTTCATTCACAATGAAATTCAGCTGCTTCTAACTTCTGAGTGCATAATTTCTGGCTTAAACAGATTATTTATTATTATATTTTTTCCTGAATTATGTTGAATCTGCTCCTGCCTTCTAGCCCTTCTGGGGCAGCGAGAGGCCTTTGCATCTTGTAACTCATCAGCCTGGCTGGAACCACTAGGAACAGGCTGAAAAGTCTCCTTCCCATCTCTGTTAGGAGCTCCAGTGCTGTACAAATTCACAAAAAAACCATCTGGGAAACCATGGACATCTGCCTGGTCTCTTGCTGTGTTCAGATCAGAGCAGGTGATCTGAACTTGCCTTTGCTGGTGTGCTTTCAGAGCCACACGGGGAAAGATGTGCATGCTCTGATCCATGAATGGTGCAGATGTCCTGGAACTGGGGCCACCTGTGAGTGGGTATCCACAGAGCGATTTAATGTAGTTTATATGATAAACATTACCTGTACATCTTCATCTGATTTATCTCTCCTGTGCGGCAATCAAATCCTCCAAGTAATCAAATCCTACACTCGTTATAATCACAGCTTGCTCTAGATGAACATATTATGCATTTATTTTCTCCCAAAAATAGACAACCTGCAGTGATTGCACAGGGCAAGTATGGTGAGGTTTTGCTCTGGTTCTCCCTCCTGAGAAGGGAGCAAGCATCAACACGTAAACTTTAGTAAAGCAGTGAAATGCATAATCATTGTAAACTGCACAGTTTGGATCCGCTTGCGGGTGGGAGAAGGCACTTTCTCTCCCGTATCCAAACATTTCGGCTCTGACGTATCCCTGTTTACGGAAGTGGCTATACACATCTTGGAGGTCAGCCGAGCTTTCAGCTTCAAACGTTTCTGTCCGTAGTAGCAGAAAGCCCGTGGCAGGGCTATTCCTTGAAGCCTGAACACATCGGCAGAGGCTGTGCAGGATGAATTTCCCCAAAAGGTTGGGGAATCGCGCAACAGCGCTGCCGTGCGTGGGAGAGCCCTGCGGGACGGGGCAGGGCCGGCGGGAGCCGCTGGGAGATAGAGTGGCTCCTGCTCTATCTTTCCCTGCTAATGCCACCATGAATCCATCGGGGAAGCGCCGCAAGACGGGAATAGGGAACGGAGAGCGCGGGTGGAGCACCCGGGATGAGGTTTTACGATACTGTTTTAATGGAAGTGTTTATAGCAGTGAGGTTAACCAGGGAACCGCCCGGCACTGGGAAGTGGCTGGCTCGGTTCGGGCAATGCTGTCGGCATGTCGCGACAGGGGCTGGACAGGTGCCTTTGGGTCTGCCCAGAACGGACAGGCAGGCGCTCAATGGCAACTCCAGGGCGATCCCGATCCACGTGTCCCTGGCGGCGGCGCAGGGCCGGGACGGGCGGGACGAGCGCACAGCGGTAGCAGGCGCGTCCCGCGGCGGCGGCCCCGGCGCTCCTCGCTCCCGGGGCTGCGGGGAGCGCAGCTGCCCGTGCTCGCCCTGCCAGCCCGACCCTCACGGAGCGAGGAGCGCAGCCTCGGCCCTCACGGAGCGATCCCGGATCCCGCCTCCCGGCTCGCGCCCGCCCTCCCGCGCGTCAAGCGCCGGCCGTCACGCGGGCGTTGTAATCTACCAAAACAGAGCGCACAACCCTGCTGCGCCCGCCCGCCGGCACCGGTTCCGTGCCCTCGCTCTCCCCGACCAGCCCGGCGACGGCAGCCACGGCGCTGTCCCGTTCCCGCCGCCGCCACCCGCGGTGTGCGCCTCGGCGCGGGGATGCCGGGCGCGACAGCCGGAGCCGGCGAGGGGCCGCAGCAGCGCGTAACCAGGCGAGCGGGCGGCAGCGCGGGGCTGCGCGCCTATTAGGAGGTGCGTGGTAGCGATGGCGGCGGTGGGTGAGACTTTTCCTGTCAGCGGATCCGGCTGGCCCTGCCGGCGGGCGGTGGGGCCGCGCCCCGCCCCGCGCCCGCAGCAGCCCCGAGCAGCCGAGCGGCAGCGGGCCGAGCCCGGCCGAACCGCACCGAGCGGCGCCGGGCGGCGGGGAGCGGCGGGCAGCGCCATGGGGCTGCTGGAGCGGCTCCGGAAGGAGTGGTTCATCCTCGGCATCGTGCTGGTCATCGCCGTGGCGCGGCTGGAGCCCGGCGTCGGCGTCAAAGGCGGTGAGTGCGGGCGCTGCGCCCGGCAGCCCCGGGACTTTGCCAACTCCCGTCCCGCCCCGCCCGTGAGGGGTCCCTGCCCTCCTTCGGCTCCTCTCCTTCCCTGCTCCAGCCGCTCTCCTCAGGAACACGGGAATCGCTCCCGCGTGTGTCCCCGTGTCTTTGCTCGGCACTGGAAGAGTGTCCTGCTCCTTTGGGATTAGGAACGATGGGAGCCAAGTAGTGGCTGGCTCTGAATGTGCTCCTGTTCAACTAAGTCATAACTTGCAGAGCTGTGGGCATGAAGTCCTGGCAGCTCAGGGTATGGATTTCTGCCGCCTGGGAGCTTTCCCGGAGCTGCAGCTGAAGCGTCCTGTGGGAAACTCTCAGGTGCCGTGTTTCGGCCAGACTTTTTCTTTCGCTTTATACTAGAACGCTTGTATTTTAAAGTTCTGGATTTTTTTTTTTATTTTTATTTTTTTTTTTCCCCTCTTGCTTTCTCGTGAAAACAGGGAAACTGTTCCTGTGGGAAGTGCTGGTGTCAAAAATGCGTACAGGGAGCAAAGCAGATCTGTCCTTTGCTAAGCAGGGAGGGCTTGTATTTCATCCCGGCTGATGAAATATCCACTGTTATTTAAACGTAAACACTGTATAAGTGTAAAGGCTCGGGGTGTCTCCTGGTTAGTTTCCATTGGACCGTCAGCTCATAGGATGTTTATGGATTACAAGAAAAAATTAAACTTTGTATTTCTTATTCCTAATTTTTCTCTGATGGCTTAAGAAAAGGGATGTAAAACACTTTAGTAGAATTCCTCTAACAGTTCCATGTTATGTGAGAGGACAAGGAATCTATCTGTGCTTTTATAGGCGCAGGGATTTTTTTCTAAATTTCTTTTTTTTTTTTTTTTTTTTAATTTTTCTTAACAGAGCTGAAGTTTGAGGATAGACAGCTTTTCACTGAGGAGCCAAACTTTTCCCACCTCTTAGGTTCTGGGAAGAAAAAAAAAAAAAATAAAAAAAAAAATGGCTCTGAACACATGCTGTGGCAACTAAGGCTCCGGTACTTCGTGGAGTTCGGGGTAGGCAAATTCCTGCTGTACAAGGATCCCTTCTAACATCTGTGTGCTGTTCTGCATAAGTGAATAGAGCCCACGTGGAACTTCTTGCAGGATCCGTGCTGTGTTTTCAGCAGACCTTAGAGACGACTTGAAATTGATAGTATCAGGTGTTTTGTCCCTCTCTGCTTTGAGTGCCATGCTAATTGTTAGCAGCCATGTGGGAGATCCTTTTAACTAGAATAGGAGATGGTTTTTCTTCGGCTCACTTCCTGCTTGGAGGCACTATGATGGAGCACTTCATTAAATTATCCTGCTCAAAGAAATGTCAAGCCTTGACACAGTATTGTTCGTGGGACAACTTGCTTGAAAAATCTTGGAAGCATTGATTGAAAGGAGTGAGCACATGTTCCCCATAGTGGTATCCCCTTCTCTGAAACTATGGGATCTCAGTGCTCTGAGAAAGAAAAATATTTCTTTTTAAAAGCAGAAAGAGGTGAGGGGTGTGAATTATGAAGACATGAAAAAAACCTTAGTTTGACATCTTCCAGCTGACAAAGCCATGCACAGTAATTTGCAGGGCCTGGTATGGATGGTCCAGCATCCATACCCGTGGAAGATTGTGCCATAAATAACAAAGATTTGTGTTGTTGTCACCTTCACAACATAAGCCAAGCCATTTTTGTGTGTTTTCCTACTTGATAAATGAGGTCATTTAGTTCCTTTGTGAAAAGAATTTTTCTGTTGTGACCAGAGTTCACTGTGTTCCACGAGTGTGTGGTTGCTCTGGTGGTAGAGGCTTCTCCTGTGAGAGGGAGTTCAGGTAGCCCAGTGAAAAACCATAAGCCAGAAAAAAATGAGTCCTGGAAGAACCCCTGTCTTAGCCAGACTAACCCACTGCCTGTCTGTTGTATCTGCATGTACATAGATACTCTAATCTTCTAAAGGATTAGAAAAAAGGAGATAATTGTGTCTATAAAATATAGTTTTCTGTAGAGCTATATATTTTGTAATCTTTTGGGGATTTTTTAATCCCATCTATTCAGTTAACATGCCATAATTTTGCAACTAGTCATGTGCTTTGTTGCAACTGTAACTCTTGCATTTTCTGTCTTATTTTTGTCGTAGGCTTCATTTATGTAGCTTGGCTTTTGTTTTTTTTTTGTTTGTTTGTTTTTGTTTGGGTTTTTTTTGTTTTGTTTTTGTTTGGCACATGCACTTTTAGTGTCTTATCAACAAATTCTCTCTGAGAGTAGAATTTGGGGCTGAAATGACTTGAGATGCAAATTTGACTTGTACAATCAAGTCCCTCTGATTTAAGGATCATTGACCTCACTCCAGTGTGACCATCAATGTATCATTCATCTGAGGGAGCAGAAAGGTTTCTCTCTTCTGGAGCAGCAAGTCAAGGCTGCTTCAGTTTTGCTCATGACAACTTAGGGTCACTTGTAGAGTGAGGATATTACTTTGGTCCTAAGTAGACTGCTAATATTTTCTTTCTAACATAATATCTTGTTGAATGCTCATGAAAAAATGAGCACATACATTTTATGCCTGGTGGCCTCGGAAGGCAAAGTGTATTAAGAGAATTCATCATTTTTATAGGAGTGTAAAAAAGACAATATTTTAACCTCCCTGATAAAAAGTATATAAACATATACAAATGTAAGCCTTTAAAACAGAGGAACTCTTGGTAGTACAGGCATCTGCCCTTGCTGATCTGATTGCAGCAGTGTCTGAAGTGTTTTATTGTGGGGCTGGAATGAACCATTTTGAACTATTTTCTGCTGTGTGAGGGATGTCAATGGCCCTGTGAAGGTACCAGCTAATATTTTTATTTGAGTGTATGGTTTGAGTTTGCTGATGGTGTAGGGATACTCTGATGGCAGAACTGTGAAAGACTTCCCATTTTCAAATTTCTAGAATTTACCTGAGTTGCCAGTGGCCTCTAATCATGGAAGTCAAATTTATACAATGACCTAACTCACTCTATACTCACTAGTTTACTTTATTTAAAAATTAATAGCATGCTTTCTGTAACTTGATAGAAATGCCATTCTTTTTATTAGAGACCTTACTGATTAGACTTTCTCCAGGTATTTAAGTATTCTCATTTACTCTGATGTAGTATATGCATATCATTATCCCTTTGACTGTAGTTCACTTTGTTCTCTATGTCTGTATTTTTTAGGACCCTTGAAACCAGAAATTACCATAACTTACATTGCCGTTTCAGCTATATTCTTTAACAGTGGACTCTCCTTAAAAACTGAGGTACTGTAATTTCTCATTGCTTCATTCCTGTTATGCTCTAAAAAACTTTTGTGTTCCTTTTGATCAGATTTGAATGTAATTGGAATGGTGATGGTGCTGGGAGGATGGCTAGCAGGAGAAGATAGATGTTTAGGGAATAACCCTCCTTGATTTCAGAAAGTGCTTCACAAAGTAGTGAGGATGAATATAGTGTGAATAAATGTCACCCATCCACAGAGGGTGGGTTTGTCTCTGTACAGCTTTAACTAAATGGAAGTGATGAGCACAATTTGGAGACTGGATCTACATCCTGATTGTGTTCTAAACCCAAATCAGGGTGAGATGCAGCTGCTCACTGCTGGATTGGTGGAAACAAAGACCTGGTGGCTTTAAGCTACTTTGGTTGGCAGGCCACAACAGCAGCTAGGATCAGCACAAAGGGGTTCCTGTGCAGATACAATGTCAATATACAAGTGCAAAGTCTTGGCAATCTTTTCCCATAGGATTTCATTGTGGATGGGTGGATTTGAGGTGCCTACACTCTGGTGCACGTCACAGGCACCGAGATTTGTTTAAAATTTTGTGTCACGCATTATTCAAAGAGGAATAGTCTGGGATTCAGAAGAGATAAAGGGGTGTGTAAAGCAATCATAGAGAAGGGAAATGATGGCTATGTGCCAAGAAGAGAAGGAGCAGCCAGAGTTGAAATGAAACACTGCACATCTCTAGTGCTAATCTAGTTTTCTGATTCATTTATTCTGTTGACTAACAGGGAATACTACTCGTAAGTTGCATGATACTAATGCCTGAAAGAATCATCACAATTTTGTCCAGTTTTCTCCTGGTGAACTGGGATTTGCATGAGCACTGTGCATTCCATAACAAAAAAAGTCTCTACAGCTTGGAGTCATGGTTATAGTGGCGGTTCAAGTGGAGGACGTGTTTGAGTTGATGGCTGCCCTCTCCTTTGCTGTCTCCTGGCAGCTCTGGCACTAGGGCCTCTAGTTCTGCCAGGACACAGTGTAAGGGAACTGAGAAACTTTAGTCAGTTCTGTAGCAGCCTTATGGGGATGGAGGAAGAGTTCTGTTATCTGTTTGCCTGGGATGGTAAGTAATCCTAATGGAAATAGGCTGTGGAGGGGCACTCTTCCACAGAGAAGAGAACCCAAAACATAAACTGAGTAGTATTAATAGAGTGGAGTTTTCCTCTTTCAGGCTTATGAATCTTTGCATGCAGAGGGAAAAATGTAATTTTTTTTTTTTCCCTTTCACTAGTCTGTATCCTTGAAACCTATTTGTAAAGCAGCTGTGAGAGAAATGAGTAGCATTGTCAAAGTCTTGATTAGATTCTCCATGCTAGTTTACATCCAGCTTCTTCCAGTTAAGGTGATGTGGCTGACAGTTTTCTGGGCAATGTGTCATGTCTCACTTTGAACTTACATATTTTTTTTCCATCTATGGTATTAAAAGCAATATATTGATGTAAATTAAGCTTTTACAGGAGCTGATGTTTATGTCCAGGTAGCTGATTTCAGATTGTTTTGGTAGCAGCAGCTGGGGCTGGTGCTGTTACCCAGCTTCATGAAGAAACTAGGCCTTTCCTGAATTTCTGCCATGGGGGTAGAAGACAGATGAAGAAAATAATTTCTCACATTGTACCTTGTGCTATTACTTTCTAAAGTGTATAATAAAAACAATCCTTATATGTATTAGGTGGCCAGGTCATGTTTTTTTAAAATACTTTGAAGCATGTTTTAGTTGTTTAAGGCACAACCTAAAACTGGTATTATTACTCAATATGACTTTTTATTGGATTGCAAAGTGTATGGTTTCTGCTTTTGGCTTTATTTGTTTTTGACCTGTGTATCAGTTGTTCTACCTTAGATAATGTATTCGTTAGATGGAAACTAGTGTTTGGTATGCTTTATGACAGGATGAAAAGTTTGTAAGTGTTAACAGAGGCCTTCTCATAAATCTGACAAAACTAGAAATAATTGATGCTCTTTTAAGGTTACACTTCTGGTTTAATCTGCTATGTAAGTGCATGCTCAAAAAATTTTGCCAACGTATTCAGAAATCATTTTACAGAATAATTGGCAACATTCAAGAAGAGCGTGGCCTTGTTACACTTTCAGAACCAGAGGTGACCAAGGTCCTCTTACATTTGTAGAAATACTCTGTGTTCTCTGACAAGAACATTTGATTCCACCTTAATATAATGCTATTTCAGTTTGCAGTGACTGGATAGCTTGCTCTTTTAAAGCAAATACCTCCCGTAGGGCCCCAGAAATTAAATCACATACTTGAGTTATCCATTTCAAGGAGGAATTTGGCAAGCCACTGAAAACACTGTTTGCTCTGTGTGAGTATTTGCTCAGAGGACTCTGGCTGTGACTGTCAGAGGCATGGTTGGATGGCAGCAGGGACTCACACCAGCCAGGGAGAGGCTTGGATAAGCTCCCTAAAGGGTGTGAAATACCGGTGAAGACAAGGTAACCAGTTCTGTCTGGTGTGCAGGAACAGAGTCATAATTAGCAGCTTCCAGCAACTTTTTTGAGGTTTTTTTAAGGCAGATGTATTTTTGGACAACCCTTGTAAATTGTTTAAGAGGGTGAAGGCTGTTTACCTCATAATTTATTCTGTGATTATCTAGTCTAAAGTATACTATTATAATAATAATAATAATTATTCTAAATAACTGTTACTATTCTCAAAGGCAATCACTGGAGACATTTTCAAGGCTGGTAATTTAGATCTGCAAAGATCTATTCCATTAATACAGCATTCCTCCATGCAGCAGTTTGGCTGTGTTGTATCACCTTCCTTGCTCCCTGGAAGTTACAATGAACCTTTCTTTTTGTCTTGGGTTTTGGTTTTGGAAGTAGCACAGAGTCTTCTTAAAACCCTTTGGTTTTAAGGCATTTTCCAATTGTAAAAATATGAAATTAAAAGAGTACTACTGTATGTGAGAGATAGGTATGTTTAATGCATCTGAAGTGTCAGCTGGAGAATCCCAGTAAACTGGATTTTGAATAAGAGTACCATTGGTTCTTTGCATTGTTTACTTGAAAAGAGCACAAGTTACTGTGAGAGAAAGGAAGAGGAATTTTTATTATCAGTCTGTGAGATTTGAAATGAGTTAAAATGTACAAGGCTCTTTCCTTGTACTCAAAAACCTGTGTTGAAGATCCTTGAAATGCCTGAAAAGGCAGAAACAGAGAGACAAAGAGCTAGCTGAAGAGTTTTTTCTCTTTAAGGGTACTTGATCACCTCTCTGGAGTGCTCTTACGTGATTTAAAATTAAATTTTTCTTTGTTGTTTTCTGAGTCTCCAGTGATGCTTTACACTTTATGTCGCTGAAATTTATGGCTTAACAGTTTTTAGCTTGTTATACAGTCTTGGTATTCTTTATTTGTTATTCTTCATCAGCCAAATTTGTTTTCCTATAGTTTCCTGTCTGTTGATACAATAAATAATCAAAGTCTGTTACAGATTACTTTGCTTTTAAGGAAAAAATAACAAACATTAAAAAGCCCCCAACACCACAAATGAATGCTTGGTAATACAAACATCCATAAACATCCTCTATTTTTTTTTTTTTTTTCTGTCCAGTGTAAATGAGAATCAGTTTGTGGCTCTCTTTAGACAGAAGAACCTGAAATCATGTGCTCACTACAAGTTTTCATGCCTCTTGGTATCAGAAGTCAGTAAAGTAAACAGCCATCAGTGCAGTTAACACAGGTTTTGAAGCCATGACAAAGTGCTAAGACTGCCTGCTGAAAAGCTGCTGTTCTGAGAGCTACACTATTATTGAAGTGGTGGACAATTCTTGTGGAAAAATGCCCAGGAGCAGACAGCTTTTATGTTGTCTAGATGTACTTCATTATTAAAGAGGAGATCAGATGATCCCTAAAGGTGCCTTTTTGACATGCACTCCTTTTGTATTATAAAGCTGATCCTAGTTTTTAAAGCACAAACGTGATTTTACTTCAGCTGTTATGACTGCAACTTCCTCTCTTCTTTTTCTTTTGCAGGAGCTGACAAGTGCTTTGATGCATGTGAAACTACACCTTTTTGTCCAGATTTTTACACTTGTGTTCTTCCCAACAGCAATATGGGTATTTCTTCAGCTGTTATCAATCACACCTATAAATGAATGGCTTTTAAAAGGGTATGTTTAAGCATAATGGAGCGAAATATATCTGTAGCTGTGGTCTTAAAGGGGTGCTTATCTTGCAACTGGTGTTTTGTTGTATTGTGAACAGATTTTGCTGGTTGTTTTTTGTGCTTCAGCACTTTGCTGTTGAAAACAAAGTACATGCCCCAGATTATTCCTTCAGGAACCCGGTCTCACTTCTAGAAAGTCTGGACAGTCTTATGTGTAGGGAGGTTGCAATGTTAGCTTTGTTTTTCACTAAACACAGTTTAAGTGATGTGTTGGGTCACAGGGAAGGTGGGGAGGAAAGAAAAGGAGTGCTGAAGGAAAAGCACAAATCAGTGAGTAAATATTGTGTATACCACATAGCAGTCTTCTGTTTTTAGGTAGTTTGTATCAAGCATTTCTTGCAGGGGTTCTGCTTCCAGCTAAATTATGGAAGAAAAAAAGAAAAATTTTCGTAGGACAAGAACTTTGTGATTAGCAGAAACTAAGTTGCCATGAAAACAGTGTATTTTAAATCTTGGGTGTACACTGCCAATGTGCAAAGCTGTGTTGATGGTGTACTAGGGATAGATGCTACGTAAAATAAAAAAGAATTTTTTTTTTTTTTTGGAGTGAGAGGTCAATACTTAGTGCCATGCAGATATACTGGAATGTTTGAATGCAAAAATCAATTATTTCAGAAAACTGCTGAAAGAATCCCCATTGTTTCTTACTGCTTGGTGAAACATTGCTTGGGGAGTTCCTTGTCTTAAAAGTTTAATGAAAAAGCTGCTCATGTTTATGTTTCTACAAGGCTTAAACCTAAAGGAGCATTTAATATTGTTTGTAGGAGGCTTTTCTCCTAGTGCTCCATCAAGTATGAATTGGTCCAAATGAGAGTGAAAAGGTGACATTGAGACAACATCAATTAAAATTTAACAATCTTTTGCTTAATAGTGTCAGTAAAGCAAGGAAATAACAAGATTGTTATATGAGGTTCATTTGCATTTAGCTATTTGTAGTAAAGGATATTCTTTAAAGTAAAATAATTGTGAAGTTTTTTTTCAGCTAGGACAGATATGTAATTTTCCACAGTAGCCGAAATTCCTTCCTAATCCATGGAGTTTCAGTTTCTCAAGTGCAAGGTGAAAGGGATTTTTGTGGGGTTTTGGTTCTATAAAGCTTCTCATTCCTTCTTTTCCATGAGTCTTATGCACTTTGGTTCTTAGTACTTAAGTGACATGATCTGTTGCATGCACGAGTAAAATTGTATGTATACGCATGCACACCTGTAAAACTGTTTGTAAAACTAGGGATGTGTATTTTTGTAAAGAAAAGAAATACTTGTACATTTACCTCTCTTAATGTGGAGCCTAAACCAGGTTCATTTGTCATGAGAGTGTGTCTGTGTCTTACTAGTGAGCTGTTGTACTTCTGTTTGCTTCAAGCTGCCTTTCAAGAACTTGTTCCTTGAGTACTGCTTCTGATTTGGCTGTTTTATCTTTTAGTGCAGCAACTCAGTTGTATTGAGGTTTCATTGAAAGAATGATCAGATTGAGGAGTTTAATTAAGGTGGTCTGGTTGGGGTTTTTTTTAAGAGTGCTTTCTTGAGAAATACTGTTCAGGACATGCTCAGAGCAGCAGACACTGCACTGGGAGCTGTACAGTGTGATGCAGGTGCAGAAGATGCTGAGCTCTGTCCTAATTCTAGAATAACACATTTCAAAGCATGTGTGTGAGGAGTTGATGTGAGGGGCTGTGCTATGGCAGCTCTGTGTAAACAAAAGTTCATCCTAGTGCCCCACAGCTGTAGTTTTATTCCCTTAGAAATGCTAAAATACCTAAGGAAAATAGGGAAGGGAACAAGACAGGTTGCAGCCAATTTACTTCCTTATCACACATTTAGCACAGCATGTAGTGGAGTCTGGTTGATAGCCCTCAAAAAGTCCAGGCAAAACAGGCATGTGCTCCCAAGGGCATGAAGCAGAGCCACTTTGGCAGAGTGGCTCCCCTGGGCACTGCAGTTCTCCACTGCTTCAAGGTTATACCTGAAGGGCACAGCCAGCAGAACCTTTTCCATTTTGCATCAGAATGCATGGTCTATTCTCCCATCCTCTCCAATGGTTTGTTTTGCTGTAAGTGTTATTTGAGAGGCAGATTTGGGTGGTACCAGCTGTTCATCTGTCTTTCTACAGCTGAGTGGGATTTTTTCTTCCCCCCCCTCTCTTTTTGGGATGATATTAGGAAGTTTGTTGCTTTGCAGTTACTTTGAAATGTATAAAATAGAGGAGAAACTGACATACTCCCAAGCATAAGTTAATTGTTTTATTACCTGACCAGGTTTTGACTGACAATGACTATTTGAAAAGAAGCATGAAGCAAGTTATTAATGTATGGACAGATTCACCTCTTCTCCACTTTTAGCATATAGCATTTACAGCACAAGTGGTAAGGCATGAGATGCAAAGATTTGGGATAAGATATGGCTTTGGAGTTTTCACATCTAAAACGTGACTTCAGACCCTACTGCTCAGTTGTCTGTAGTGTTATCAGTAGAACAGCAGGTGTTTGGATGCCTGATGTTAGTACTGATAGCATGGCCTGATCCAGTGGAATATGTTAGTGGTTGGTTGTTATCTCTAGTAGTTGGGCATTGGAGGAATCTCTTTGTATATTGGTAGAATTGTGTAGTTGATACAAACTGAAAAAAAAGTTTACAGGTGCATGTTTCAATATACTCAATTAAAAGTCTGTCCATTTACTACGTACCAGGCTTTCTTAGATTAATATTGATTGGTAGTGATTTTTATTTTTAATCCCAAATGTGTTATTTTCATTTTGAGAGGGTTAACAGAGATTGTATGTTTAAATCTTTCCCTTATAGTGTGGAAAATCCCTGCTCACTGAGATGAATGCTCTTACACACATTTTTTACCTCTCTGGGTAACTCTGAACTTAACCCACTCCTTATTAGAGCAGGTGAGAAGTTTGAGGAGCTGGCTGCCACATAGAAAATAGATAACAGTGTCACAGTGTAGGACATGGACATCAGAATTGCCATGTGTTTGTTTGTTTGTATGTCTGCTGTATATTTTCCTATATATTTCCAAACCTTCCTGCATAATTTATTTTTCCTGTATTTCTTTTCTTTTCAATATGAGCTTGTTCTGCCAGACAACTCTCTGCTACCTTAGCTTATTTCACTTTAAGCTGAAGGTGCTCTGTGCTTCCAAGGTGGTGCTTGGCACCTTGTGGTTGGATTTGTATCATGCTTACATTGGTTTCCTCTTTCCCACAGTGTCTGTAGCTGACAAAAGGAAGACTGTCATTGTCACTTACCTGTTTTCTTCTCTTTAAGCTTTTTGTATATTTGCAGAATATTAGTTGCACTGTAATCTGCACCCTGGTGCCTGGGTTTAACACTTCTGTTTGCTGCAGCTTTTTGACACTGCCTTTCTCAGGGATTCTTCTGAGATGGTTAGGAATGCAAAGTAGTTCACCACTAGTAATTGATTGTTCTGAATTAGAATCTCAAGCTCCAATACTTGAAATCACATGTAGATTCCACACTTTTGGGAATTTTGCAATCTATTTTATTCCCTGCATTACTGTTCCTTTCAAAACAACACAGTTTTTCTTCAGAAGCCCTATTTTACTTAGTCCCAGATTTAATTGTAATTTATTGTGGTGTGGTTTTGTGGACTGTCTTTGAAAACAAAGGATAGCTCCCCACCTTTTTCTTACTTTGCAACAGCATTTACTGTACACATCAATAACTTTGCTGCACTAACAATGGCAAAAATGACAATAATAGTAGGGTATCTTGGATTTCTAAAGTGTAAGAAAAAGCTGTTGATGATTTGATGACAGTCAGGTGGTTTTATCTGGAGGTCTGTAATAGATTTATAGAGATCTTTGTGAATGAGAGCTAGAGTACTACAGATAGGGAAGTGAAGTCACAGAGGTTAAGTGTTTGTGGTGACTGGTGAGAGATGGCATAGAAATGCTGCCAGCAGGAGTGCCCTTCCTAGTGCAGGGCTGCAGCTGATTGGAAACTGATTGCACTGCACAGGTGATAAGACTTTCTACTTGGCTCTTTGGTAGTTTAGGTAGTGGGTTGCTTAGTGGCTGCCTCCTGTGAGGAATGTAACATTCTTTTTGTTGTTTTCAGCTTGCAGACAGTGGGCTGCATGCCACCTCCGGTGTCTTCTGCTGTAATTTTAACCAAAGCTGTTGGTGGGAATGAGGTGAGTTTGCATTTTGGCTTTTAAAAACAGGTATTCAAGCAAGTATTTATTTATGATGAACTCAAGTGGCAAAGCATAGACAGAAATGTGATGTTATTGTGGTTTGTGAAGCATTCTGGAATTAGGGCTTGGGACCTGTCTTGGTGTCAAATGAGGAAAATAGTGATATGTTATGTGCTGGCATTGGTGAAACTGAAAGAAACTCACTTTTCTGAGGTGGTACAAAGGTTTCTGATAGAAATTAGTGTTGGGAGATTTCTGTGGTTGCTGCACTGTAAGTCCTAACTCTGTAATGTTCCTGTGCTGTGTTGCAGTTATTGCATAGACCAATAGATTTGCAGTGAAGTCATGCCCTTGAAGAGATTCTTGGATGTGTTCAGTATTAAGAGGTTCTGTAGCAAGAATTTCTCAAGCTTGAAGCTGCAAATGTAGTAAGTGACACAGCAGTACAAACATAGATTTACATCTTGTCTTGTTATTTGAGACTGCATGAAGTGAAAATTCAAGGAACGTGGAGTTCTCTGACAGTGATGCAATGCAAAGTTCTCAAAAGATAGGAAATGCTGGAATATAAATTGTTAGTGTAAACTCAGTTTGGTCCTGATAAATTTCTGCCTTAAAACTGCATATTCTGGTGTAATTTCAGACTTTCTTTATTACAAAGCACTTGCTGTTTTCAGGGAGGCCAGGTAAATGGCATTTAGGAAATTAATCCAGCTGTGCTAATTAATGAGCTTGTTTCCTTTAGATTTGCTTCCTCCTAACTGCTGAAGGTGGAGGAGTCCTGGTAGGTGAAGAAAGGAGGGAATTAACATTGACAGATGGGATTTACACCTGGGGCTGTTGGATGCTATTCTGAAGGGCTAAAGGCAAATCTTAATTCAGCCATAGTACTCCTGTGTGAGGTTGGGTGGTTCACTTCAACCACATGTTTTAAATATGACCATTAGTTGTGAACTTCTCATTTTCTGAGTTCAGGCTCTTGGGACCGATTAATGTCAGCTTTGAAAACACATGATAGCACTGAAAGAGATTGAAGTTGTACTTTGTACTGACAAAGTGCTGTTTAATTGCTTTATCCTCTGAAGAGAGACCCAAAGTATTTCAAGTCAACCATCTCTAATTATGTGCAATCCTGATGCACATCAATGTCTGCCAGTTTGCTACCTTGAAAAAAGAACCATAA
Organism: Oenanthe melanoleuca; assembly: GCF_029582105.1. Lineage (NCBI taxonomy): Eukaryota > Metazoa > Chordata > Aves > Passeriformes > Muscicapidae > Oenanthe > Oenanthe melanoleuca. The sequence continues at coordinate 13,254,495 of NC_079337.1, forward strand.
AATTGTCTGATGGAGGTGCTGGGGAGTCGTTACTATAAAGAAATAATTCAAATGCCTAATAGTGATCAACAGAGAAATGAGAGGTTTTCCAGTTACGATTCTACATGTAGATGCTGTAAATTACAGCAAGATGCCACATAGTGAGCAGTGAGGATTAAATGAGGTATTGAGTGAGTGCTCATTCAGCACTGTCTGTACTATCCTTAGAACAGGGTAAAAATCCTCAGGAAAAACTACAGTAAGATTGGTTAGTTGAAAGCAATATAATACAGTGTGTAGGAGAGAGAGAAGTACTTTCGTTTCTTGACCATTGGAATTCACTTTTTTATGGTAGTGTCCTTCAGGGGTGTTGAGGGTGTGTGCATTTTATACCAGCTGAAAAATGGCTGCTTTCTAATATGTGATTGTATAAATCACTGATAAGGTAAGCTTTAAACTCTGATTCTTCTGTGCCAAACTGGTATTGGAGGAATGTGAAAATGCATACCTTGTAGTGAGCTTTACAGATACTTGCTGACAGCAGAGAGGGTGAATCAAGGATTGGGTCTTGGGAATTGAGGATTCTCAGGCTCTAAGAGTCTGTAAAAGAAAAACTCTCTTTAAACATGCTCAGCGTAGACAAAGCATGTGTTGAAGTTATTGCCAAACTTGACAATGTTTCCAATGCAAGCATATTTTTGAAATTTGGTACTTCTTTGTTGTTCAGGCTAATTTTTTCTTCTGAAGATCAGCGAATCACATCCCTCATGCTAAGAGAGAAAAACAATCTTGCATCTCTCCCTGCCAAACTTCACCTGGGCTGTTACTGATGTATTTCTTTTTCTGATATAAGCAGAACACTGCATTTTGTTCCCATTTCAGTTTGAATCTATTCTGATATATGAAGAATTTAAACCTGACAGTCAACTGGAAATAACAATGGTTATACTGTGAGAGCATTTGTTCATAGTAGTGCTTTCTTAAAACTGCTTTTTGCCCTCAGCAAGTGTGTATCCCTTACCTAGAGAAATTGATTTGTCTGAGGATGTATCTACACTGCATAATGTAATATTATAAATGAGCTTGCTCAGAAGGACTATAGCAAGGAAGCTCCATGTGAACTAATTAGTCTGAGAAGTGTCCTGCTGCTGTGGAGTACAGGCACACCCTCAATAACTGCTCTGAAGACCTCTTTGGATGTCTTGAAACAGCACTTAAGAGCTGTGGTGGTTGCCTGTGTTATGACAGTGTAGAGGGGTTTAGATTTCTTTGTCTAAGTAGAAGTGACTGTTAATTGTCTGTTTGGACTTGGGTTATTCCCAAAAAAATATCAGGCCCTGTGTCATGTTAGAAGTAGTACATCTGAGGCTGGGGAAACATGATCTCTATTTTTAGCTCTGTCATCAACCTTTTGGGTAAAACAGAGTGAGTTATTGTGTCTCTGGGGTTGGCTGTGATGCATAATAGGACATTTGTGGAGTGTTTGAAGATCAGTGCTGAAAAAATCTGGTGTAAGATCTAAATTTTATTGGCCTGGGACAGGGTAATTAAGTATTTGGTCAAGCACTTAGTGACCTAGATCATTAGAGGCTACTTGGGTAGTGGAATTTGCTGTGTATTAATCAGAAAATTTAGTTGTGAGGTAGTAAAAGGGAGACTTCTGTTTCTCCTTCACCCTGATTTTTCCATTATTGATCCTATGACTTTTTCCTATATTACTTTATTAACCCTGCAAGCAACTTTCTAAACCAGCTTATTCCTAGCTTTTGTCACAAATACACTTAGTTCATTAACAAAGCCAGTTTCAAGCACCGAATGTTAGTTTGATACATATGAAGCCCTATATGAACAAAAAAAATCGTTATATGCTGACTGGTGAAAAATGAGGAGGGATCACCATAAGAATCAAAAGTCTAATTTTTAATTTGTTTATATTTTCTCAATTACTTAGTTGTTTCTGTCAATTAGTCTCATGTTTTGTGTAGAGGACAGTCCATGAAGCTGAAAAAATTGGAATGAAAACCAGAAAGCCTCACATTTGTTCTTTGCTCTTGTACTCAGGGTCAGAATTTTAATGGTGTAGCTTGATAGCAGTGAAGGCTTTGTTGTGTCTTTTTTTTTTTAAACGAGTCTTGTAGTTTTTCAGTGAGGTTAGAAAAACAATTTCTTTAAAAGTCTGCAATAGAGACAAATAAATATGTCATCATTTCAAGGCACTGTAAAGACAAACCTATTAAAAGCTCAGAGATACTCAGACAGAAGTATTGTAGAGATGCCAGATATTACTACAAAGTATTCAGACAGCAAATGTCATATTCTCCTTAAGAATCAAAGTAATGAAGAAAAGAGATTCAAAATTAGATCTATAAGTCTATTATCAGTTTGGGAGAAAAAGCAATTTGTGATGACTTTTATGGCAGCTTAATGACATACTTTTGAAAAGTGTAACATAACAGGCAGGATCTGTGATGGAATTGTGCAGATAAATCGTGGCAGACAGCTCATTTTGTTGAATACTTTGGCTATTTTGCTATCTCATACACCACACAACCACTAAGGATTTTTTTGTTATTGTTCAGTTGAGCTGTAGCTTGTCTAAAACCTCATAATCAATGTGCTGCTTTATTTCTTTGCAAGTTTGCTGGGGCTCTGCTATGCCCTTTTGTAAAACAAGGTGATGCACATGCAAGACAAGATTTCGAAATATAAAATAGGTACAATGAAGAAAGCCAGAAAAGTGTTTGAAATAAGTTATATTATTATTGATTTTTAGATTTGTTTTTTGAAGCATGTTTTATGTAGAACATAAAACTAAGTACAAATTTGCAAGATCCACAAGTAGCCTCTGGGAAAGAATCAAGGGAGAGCAGCAACATTTACCCAACAAATTATATACAACAGTTTTAAATTATATTTTGAAAAGCATAGCACATAAATAGTTTCTGAGAAATGAAGACTGGAAAATTCCTTTGTCTTTGGTTTTTTTTTTTTTTGTTTTTGTTTTTGTTTTTTAGTAGAAATAAAGAAAAAGTGAACTCTAACACTACTGTAAAGTCACAGGAACAATATTGATTTCTCTAAAAATATCTGAAGTTCCTTGAACTGTATATACATGTACATTAACCTTTTAGAAAACAAAATAAAATGAATAAAGAGAAGTACAAGCTCTAATGGTTTGTGATTCATACTCTGATGCTCTAGTGTACCATGAGTGTTTACCCTTGGAAGATAGCACATGAACATTATGAAACAAAATTGTTTAAGATCTTCTAATAAAGTAGATGTGTCCTGATGTTTAGTTGTCTTCTATAATATAGTTTTTCCTCTCTAAATATAAGTCAGTAGTGTTGTCTGAAATTTGATTTCCAGATTACACGGAAAATATTGATGTGTACGGTTTTGTTTATGGAAGGGTAAGTAATTTAATTCTATTGTTTTAAAATGTGATATTGTAAAAGGAAAAGAAATATAATGATTTTTTTCTCGTTTCCTAATTGGTAAATTTTGTCTACCTACACACATTATATAATTCTGAATGAAAATTAAATAGTTCTGCTATTAGATAATACACTGAATTCACTTGGAAGTGTATGAGTGTTGGAGGTCAAATTTAGGCAAGATGTCTGTACTTCATATGTACAAATATAAAGAATTAACTGTGTGAGCATAAGCTTTGCATGTATAGAGGAGCCGTTGTGCTATTAAACTCCTCTATTCTAGTATTACAGTCTAATTCTTTATGTATCCTAAGAGTTTACTTTTCTTTTATTGTTGCTGTGCTTTGAGCAGATGGTTTTTATTGAACTATTTATTGATACTTAGGGTTTTTTCCCCTCCCTGAGTGGTGAGTGCATTTTATATCCATCAATGCATAGGAGGAGCCAAAATTATTACTTACAATATGAATTTCATCACTGTAATGTGTCCCAGTCATGCAACTCCATTAGATATCTCTACAGTTCCTCATATCTTCTCAAGTCTTCTGTAACCCAAAGCAACTGGGAGTCTTTGGGGTTTTTTCCTTCTCTCACTGATCTCCTTTTGTTTATCTGTGGTAGTTTTAATGCAAACCCACTAGTCAAACTGTTGAGTGGGAAGGGGATTTTCAAAGGCATACAGCTCTGCTCTTAATTCAGTGGAGCAAATCCAGGCTAGCATGAGGTGTGTGAAATCCCCAGTCAAGCACTTCAAGCTCTTTACTTTGTAGGAAGTTTCAGATTCTCCAGCACCTTTGAAAAGCAGCTGATTTACTAACCCAAGGTGTCAGTGGTTGAGATAGACTTGGGATAAGATTTAATTTTCTCTCTGGTTGCCATTCATATGGCTCATAAGGTGTCCAGTGGAAAAAGTCCTGTGAGTGCAAGACAGGAGGGAAGTGCAAGACTCTTGAGTTGTGCAGCTTGGTTGTAAAAAACAGAACTTGCAGTCTTCTGCATGTTCAGCCTTCCCTTGTAGGAGTTCTGCCATAATCAAGAATGCTGTAAAATAGCCTGTTTAAATTGCACTAAGCTGGGCTGTGGATGGAAGCTACCTGGAGTCATCACATCCTTGTGTTTTTACAGCTGTGTTTGCACAACTGTCCTAGATGTGACTTTTGTAAGAGTGGTTTTAGAGGCTTTGTTGTTGCTGTTCTGCAGTGCTTGGCTGGGAATCCAGTTTTTTGTCTGCTGTGGCACAGTCACTGACCCTGAAAGCTGTTTGTAGCATAAAGAAGCCAGGACAGAAGGAGAGTCTTGCTCTCACGCTTGACAAAAGTGGCCTTTTAAAGAAAGGTGGTTTTGAATTTGTTCTTAGTCTGCAGGTTAATTCAGTGTGGAGTTATACTGTGCAAGAGCTTCCTTTATTTAGCAGGGAGTGCTATGAATTGAATTGTGTGTGCAAAGCAAGCATTTTTAAACTGTGAACAATTCAGAAATAGTTATATTTAAGTATTTGCAGAGAGTGGGGTCTAGTGCTCTGAAATTCAGACTCTGTACCCTTTGCTATTTAATTTTGTGCCTGTTTGAGAGAGAGCAGGTATTTTGCTGGCAAGGAAAGTGTTACCTGCTCTCCCTAACTCATCCTTTTAAGATAAAGGCTGTTTTGGAGGGCAGTGAAAATTGGAAACATTATTCAAAAAGTTACAAGTGATTTGTTTTCAGTGGAGTGTTTTTTGCAGTCTAAATTCCATTGTGCACCTGCATTCAGTGTGTGAGGGTGGTTTTCTAATTTTTGGCAGAGTGGTGCAGTTGTTTGCTGGCAGTGAAACCCAGGGGTGTGCTGGGTTCTGGTTCCACTGTCCCTCACCTATTTCCTTACAGCTCACTGCAGATACAGCAAAATTAAACAAGCTATTGAGAACAAAAATGCCATTTAGGAATTTCTTTAGTGGATTTAGTCAAGGAGAGCATTGCTATTCGAGTTCTGAACTCTGACTTGTAAAGAGAGAATGTTACATTATTTCCTTTTTCTTGATTTTGTCCTTTTTGTGTTAAAATCAAAGCCTCAGGGTATTTCACTTAGAATTTTTGTTTTCTATCCAAGCACTTTTTTATCTGGCATGAATATTTTTGCTTAGTGAGTAATAAGAATATATAGGAGAGAAAGCAATCAGGCCTGCAAATTGAATATTTCCATAATTTCTTTAGCTCTCTTTTTGGGTGTCCAGTATTAAGTCCTGATTTGTGGAAGTCAAAGCTGTAAAACATAAAGCAGATTTTCACTTAAAATTATTATTCTCTTTAAATTTCATTCCTTTTCAAGGAAATTAAATTTAAATAAAAGTAAATTTCAGGGGAACAAGAAAAAACTTACCTTTAATTGAGGTAGATGCAGTAGGTCTGACTTCATCTATTTGTTTTTAATACTAAAGATGTGTTTAGTAAGACCTGCCTAAGCAAACAGGGAAGCTTTGCTTGTCAGCAGAGAGGTCATCAGCCATATGCTAACCAGGTTGTCTAATGCAGTAATTCTGATAATTATGTGGCACATGAGCTAAAGAATATTACTGGGCTTGAACTGCGTTGTGTTTGAGCTGGCAAGTTGAGAGCAACAATGTATTTCCTGAATCAGTTTGCCAATTTACGTGTGTTACTTTAGTGAAATTTTGCAACCCCTGTTCTAGCACATGTCGTAGATTATTGCAACAGGATTCTGAAAATGTTGAATTTCTAATGTGTGGATGAGTTTGCTTAGACCTATTTTTTTCATTATATTTTTTAATGATCTAAATTCATTTTGTGTTATGGTATGGTTGCAAAATGTCTGTAATGCATATGGGGATGTATACTTGAGGCATGCTGTGTGAGTGCTCTTGCTTCAACTGCATATCCAAAACCTTTTAAAAGGAAATCTCAATGAGTCCTATGGGACAGAGTAAATTATTACATGTGGTGAACTCTTAAGTCATAGACCAAGGTCATGGCAGTGAGAGTATTTCAAAAAGGTTTTATCTGTGCTTGGAAAGCAAATGAAATCTCTCATCATTAACTTCAGAATTATAGTTGTAAGAGGATTTTCACCAGAGGTGAAAGATCAAGTTCATGGTGGACATAATGGAGTCTGAAAAGTTTTTTCTGAGACATAATACTGGGTGTGAAACATTCACTGAGGTTTTCACATTATTGCATTTACAGCCTGTAATCTGGATACTGGAGATCAGAATGGTCGTAATCATTGCTACTGTTAAGGCTTTATTTTCAACCTTTGCAAAGGAGAGAGTTCTTTTATTTTTTTAAATTATATTGCAAAGACTTTTAAAAGAATATTCTAGGTTTTCAGATGTGTCAGTTTCTTGCACACAGCCTACCTTAATAATAATCCTTCTATAGGAAGATAATTTAGTAAACCCGAACAATCTTAATGAATCCATCAAAGCACATGTGCATGCAGTGATGTGATCTCTGTCCTTATTTGCGGATAGTTCACATAAATCAGAAAGAACAAATGGTGAAGGGAAACAGGGCAGGAAAGCATAAGTAGAACTAAGGTTCTTAGAGACGCAGATTTTTATCCTGTCAGGAAAATGGATGTTTGTTCGTCTGTTTATTCAGCACAATGTTCTATTGTGCTAAACTTTGCATGTATACACACCACACACACAGTGGTACCAATGAGCGATAGAAACCTGCCCAAGAGTAGAGTCTGAACTCTGTGTCTGCACCTTGGGACTGGTTTTGCAAATATCCCTGCCTGTAGCTTGCTTACAGAGTTTAGTGCTCGGCCTGTTTGCTTGCAGAAGTGGTGAAATCTGCCAGTGATGTGCTGCATCCAAAAGACGAGCATTAAGCAACCCTAACCAAAAACACATCTGTTTGTGCTTTTGTTGTCATGAAGGTGATTCTATTTACAGGAAAGTTTCAGCTGTTGCAGTTTTATTATAGTGCTTAGTCCTCTCTCTTTTCATGCCATTTCACTTTTGGGTTTAAATTCAATATTTTGCTGTTTTGTTTTCTTAAATCCTTCTATCTTCTTTAGAAAAGGTATTTGTCCCTCAAGAAAATATATCCTATAACATTTTTTTTCTGTACTGTTAATGTCATGGATGTTACCTCAAAAACACTTGCTGTGCTTTCATTATCCAAATGGCCTAGAATATCAGTTTTGAGTGAGACTTGCTGTGTAGGTTATGTCCTCTAAGGTGTATATTTTAATAATTTAGTCTATGGCCTCTCTTATACCTTTTCTTCTCAACCAGCAGTGTCACCTCTTCTGTGCAGTGAGACATTTCTGTTTCTAAGCCTAGTCACAAATTCTGTGACTTATTGATACTGGGACGTTTCTGCTGCTTGCAGCACCCATGCCCATGACTTCTGCATGGCTTGGTTCTCTGCAATTTATGATCTGAGGAACTCAGAATGATAGATGGTATGTGTAGATATGAAATATACATAAAAATACACGGTATTGTGCAGTGCTGTCCTCAAATCCCTTCTGCAAATGAGTCACTTTGGGGCATCTCTGCTTCATGAGAGGTCTGCTGTCATGACCCCTCGAGTAACAAATGCCTGTGTTGCTACATTTGAGTTTCCAAACCTCCCTGAAACTCCCAGTAGATAAAACTCAGAGTTTTATGTCATCTTTTGCAAATAACAACAAAATACCTTGTAACCTTGCTTTCTTTGTTTTAATTGATTCCTCAGAACTTAATTCAATTCTCTTGAAATTTAGACTATTCCATTAAATTAGAGCAGATCTTGAAATTTGGACAATTCCATTAAATTAAAACAGATCTATAGGTAACAATAAGTAACATGTATACAAATTTAAAACAGTAGTTTTGTGTAACTTTGTTTTATGTAAATAAGAACTCCTAGAACATAAGGATACTTTATATCTGAGGTCCTTTGTGGATCTGACAGCTGTGCTGTCTCTGTGATCAGGATTCAGATGTGTATGTTTGTCTTAAGAACGTGTGAAATCTTCCTCATTGTCTTAGCAGAACAGTCATGCTTATCACCCTCCCAGCTCTTTCCCCCCTCTGATATTTTTGTCATATTTTTTGGCACAATATAAGTGCACATTGTGTAAGCATTCTATGAAAGCTCTGATCAGACTGATTTTCTCTCCTCTTCCAAATCATCAGCCAGTTGCAGCATGCTGTTTGTCATCCTCTCTACTAGTAAAAAACCACAGTGCAAATCTGTAGTAGTCTTATGATTCACTCACTGTGTGGATTTAATATCAGTCAGTGCTTCCAACTTGCAAGAGGATTTTACACTCAGCCGAATGACTTGTGCTAACTTATCATTCAGTATCTTGTGAGGTAGATGGCTCATTTAGCAACACTTCCAGCAGGCTGTGTTAATGGTTTCTTTATCAGCTTGTGGGTGTTTTTGTTTGGTTTGTGAGTAGTGGGAGGCAAGAGTATCTTTTAATACTCCAATAATTTTTGCAGCCTAATACAGATCTGCCATACAAGCAGATTTTAAAGAGATTTCCTGTCTTTCAGGCTTCAATTTCCTTCTAAATTGTGTGATGCAAGGCAGTGGAAAATTTCATTTTGTCAGATGATTTCCTCCTGTGGAATATGTTGTAGTATGCTGAGAGTTTATTCTGAGCCATCTCATTTCTTAGATGTTTTTGCAAAACTAGGAATAGTTTAATTGAGTTTTCCTTCTAATTAGCACGTGCCAGCTGCTGCCAGCAAAAGAACACCTGTGCTGCTAGTGAAGGTACCTGGAAATTTGGGATTGATTCTTCTCCTTATCCTAGTGTAAATCAGATATTCTGTTGAAATCAAAGCAATTGGGTGGATCAGTGTAGATGAGTCACAAAGAAAAATTGGATCTTTGTGATTTCTAGTAGGTGGATTCCAGAGGCAGTAATTGGTCTGAAGTGGTGTCCTTATGCAAAAGTGTACAGCTGACATAAATGCCAAGTAGATACATAAATAGAGCACTGCATTTTTGTCCACTGTATTCTCATGCTAAATACTGTCTTTTTGAAAATATGGTCTTTATTTCAAATGACTGAAGCTGCCTGTAATTTTAAAGTAGAGAAGTAAATCCAAGTATCAGTATTGTTCATGCTGTACATGGTTCTAAAGATAGAGCTTTATTTATGGGCTAGGTTTATGACATTATCTTGAATTTAGAGTAGTTGTGCTTATCTATAGGAGTGTGATCCTCAGGTAGCATCACTAAGCTTTCCCTCTATTATCTCCTTATGCAGGTCTTAGAGGATGTAAAGTAATTTTATTAGCTGACAAACTGCTTAATTACAAGATAAGAAGCAGAGCCTTGCTCAGTGGAGGAGATGTGGAGTTCTTCCATCTACATTCAGAAGCCTATTTCCTCCAGCTTTCATTGGTAGCAAAGACAGCCTCCAAAACCCAGGAGAATTTAATCAAAGTGGTTTATGGATGTTTTCTCCTGGGTTTGTTCATACAGACAGAAATGAAACAGAGAAATAAAATACCTAAACCATGAAGAAGTGCACAGTATACTTGTAGTCAGCAGTGAACTATAGAGCTATACTGTTAAATATAAATTCCCTGGACTGGGAAAGAGGAAAGAACATGTACCAGTTGTACAGACAGCCTTTCAAATATATAGGTGGAATCCTAGTTAGGATTTAGTACTTGGTGGGAAGATTAATGGTTCTGCAGTGAGATCAATGCTTGAACTATATGCCATTTAAAACATTAGGCATTAAACCTTTTTTCGTGCAGACTAACTAGGTTCTTGGAGGTTTTCTTGTTCATGGCAATGTTCCTAATGTCCAGAATGGCTTTTCCCCTCTCTATTCTACTGTAATGACAGAAAAATGGAAACTATTATATTCAATTTCCAGCTTAGGAGAAGTGTTAACATGGATTTCGTTTGAAGACCTTTTTTTCTCTGGAGTTTGTTTTCATATTTGATGAGCTTTTGTAGGACATCTTGGCATTCCTGTTATGCTGCACTGTTTTCTGCTTCCAGTTGTGGAGCTTTTGGGGAAAGGCTGTGGGGAGCTTTATTCACTATTAGAAAACCTCACTGAAGAGCTGTAATTTTGTAAATAGATAGTGCCAGGCAGCATTATCTACCAATGTTTGGATTCTCACAGAACATAAATCAATACTTAGAGGAAACAGAGGAGTATTTATGTTATGGAGCATTTGCTCATTTGCTGTTGGAGTCTTGGTGATGGCATGTGGCCTTGCAAATAAGGTTGTAGTACCTATGTCTAGGCTGTAACTGCAGTATTTAACACAATCTTATAAAAATGTGCCTTTAGGTACTGTGAGAAATGTTCATTAGAACATGGATATAGTTTGTATTTTACTATATTTGATATGTAGAATTTGTGTGAGATTTCTTTGCTTTTTGACTTTTTTTTTTCTGTGTGTTTTTGTGAAGTAGATAATGTGGTTTTTTGTGGAGTTGTGTTTATCATTGATTTAGAGGGAGTAGAGGGAAAGGCAGGTGTGTGGGATGCATCATTTGAATTCTATGGCTGGTGAAAACAGAAGGTATTAGACATCTACAGTGCATAAAATACCAAAATTAAAATTCTGCCTAGTTTGCACTTCATTTTTTGTTACTTGTATTGATGCCAACTCACCATTAAAGTGACATGCTTTTTTAAGACACATTAGTTTGACCTGCTCTGCCTTACAGCACTTTTCTTGTTACACTGCAGTCTGATTTGTTCTGCAGTAGACGATGTATTGATAAGTACAATACAAGTTTTTACTGTGATGGTATGGAGTATTTTATGACTTTTCCTTGTTTCTGTTGTGTGAAGCAACATAGCTAGTTGCAAGATACAGAAGTCATCAATTAAACTCTTAACAGGCTGATATCATAGCAAAGCTTTTAAGACTAACATTTGTTCTGCATGTGTTACATAGAGCATAAAAACAGTTTATGTTGTCCTGGTGCTGCCAGTATTTTAAGATTTAGTTTTCTGGGCTAATCCACATTCATTCTAACAGCATGCCATACAGGCAGAGGAGGAATTTGCTTAGTTCATATTCAGAAAGAAATAGTTTAGCATCTTGCTGAATATCTCACAAGTATGCTGAATTTTTCAGGAGTTAATTTACTGTTGATGTGATGCACAGGGTCTTTTCTTATTGGTCCCACTGTTACAGTGCATTAGGAAACTACTTAAATACTTTGGGGTAACTTTTTGGTGTTGCTTGTCCCACTGGGAGGGGAATGTGGGTGGAAGGAAGCAGGATAGCTGTGGTATGAGAAATGAGGAAATACAGTTCTCTGTAACAGTAGGATCATCAGTAATGCACATGATTTTCAAACTGCTTCTGTCTGTAGCACTTGCTAATGGTTTTCTTTGGGAGCTGGTGTGATAGGAGATTATTCAGAGGATTTTCCATAGCTTTTTCCTGAGCACTTTGAAAATATCCTGAAATGAGGCAAAGTTAAATCATATGGACCTGCCTTTTGAAAAGCATTAGAATCTGACTTTATTTTGTGTCCATTCTTTTTAGCTTGCTCTTTCCTATAGAAGAGGGGAAAAAAGGTGTGGTGGCTGATTTGAAACAAAAGGGCACTCACAGAAGTGAATTCTTACTGTTATGCCACTCCTGGATTTTAGAAGTGATGCTTATATGGCTCAGATAATGTTCATAGCTATGGACATGTTTAATTGCTCTCAGAAAAACATGTGAGATCTCTGTTTATTCCAGCTCTGAGTGCTCTGGTTCCTCGTGTTGCTAAATGCAGGCAGTAAGTGAGCACTGGGAACACCTGGGATGTAGGAGCTCTGCTGTAGGAATAGGAAAAGAGCCCTCTGCAGGGATCCCTGCAACAGCTCTTGTCCAGCTGCCAGTGGCAGTCCTGATGTTACCTACGGCCATTTGGGCAGGGTGAGAGCCTGGACTAGAGGTCGTGGCAAAACATAGTTAGCCTCTGATGGTGAGAGCCTCGCCTTGGACTGAAATCTTCCTTTGGCCTTGGAATGAAACCTTCCTTGGGCCTTGGACTGAAACCTTCCTTTGTTAATGTTTGCTGCCCATTTGACCCCTGTGGGCTCCATGCACTGTGAACTGCTCTGTGTCTAAGCCCAGAGCAGCCAGTCAGGCACTCAGCTGGATCTGCTGCAGTTGTCAGAGGGTCATTCTTCAGGGATAACACTGCTGGCAGCTAAAAACGTATGAATAACTCAAAAGTAGAGTGTTTGAGGTGTTGGAGTATTTCTAATAGGCTTTGAAAAACACCGTTTGATCATGCAGTATGTTGGTCTTTCAGTAAAATCTTCATTAAATCTACCCATTCCTTACAGGATTTTTTTTTTTTTTTAAACTTCTGTTTGCTTTTGTTACATGGTCTTGCTTGGATTATCATTCATTAGCTTCTCCAAAGAGATTAACAGTTCCTTAAAACAGGATCATGTGCATTCTGGTGTTCTGTGTGAAAGCGGTGCTGGAGAGCAGAGAAGCCCTGGGATCCCTATAGAAATTTGCAGACAATTTTGATACTCTAGTCCACTCAAAAAATCTGCTGACACCGTAATGTTTTTTCCCTTGCCAGGACCCTCCTTGCCTGGTGTCATTTCTTGAGCTCTCCTGGGATGAGATTAGTCTAAAACAACAAAGTAGCCAGATGTCTGGTTCTGAGCGAGTCCCCGAGGCCAGGGTATGGTAGGCAACAGTAATCGCTGGGGGCTGAAGATCAAAGATACCTGAGAATTACTTATGGGCACATACTATGTGTCATTCCCATTATTAACAGTCTGAGAAAATTTGTATCCCTAATTAACCCTTTTGTTGGTTAAATTTTCTTGCCAGTGCAGTCCTGTCTGTAAGAACTATTTGGTCTTTTTGGTACAGTTGCATGTTAGTTAAAAAAAAGAAGTAAATTAAATACTGTCATAATAGCAAATTTATGTAACTCATTCAGATGTTTTTTATCGTGGTCGTTTGTAGACATCAGAAGTGAGCATGATTTAATGATTTCTCTTTGTTTACTGTGCCACCCTTTAGGCAGATATCATTCCTATCCAGAACTGTGTCAATAATGATAGTTAACTTGTCAGGGTAGTGATTTTAGTTTATTACTTCCTTATAATCTAAAATGAATTAGTGCCTAATTCCAGGAATGGGATGTCTGAATATCATTGCTTACCTCTTATTGATATTTCTAATTAAATGCTAAGTAATATTTTTAGTGATCAACACTGGTTTGTATTATACATTCTGAAATAACAAACCAGAACTGTAAGACTGTAAGTGCTGGCTCTGAATTTTTGTAGTGCTTTAGGAATGAGTGGCTCCTAGAGAGAGAAAAGAGATGAAAATCTGACTGTGGCCTTCTGTGCTTTTTTTTTTTTTTTTTTTTTTTTTTTTTTTTTTTTTTTTTTTTGTCTTTTTTGTCCTTAGGTGAAAATAGCATGGTTGTAAGTTGAATATCTATTTTACTAAATAATAACATTCTCTGTTGTAGAATTGAAGACTGAACAATTTTGAATAATAATGTATAATTATCAGAGATACCTGTTGTTTGTTCTGATCTCTACAATTTCAATACCTTTAACATTATACAGTATTATGTGTGGCAAATACCGTATGTGTATATTTGAGTGTGAGTTTCTGGTCACACTAAGTTTGTGTGTGGTTTAGTGCCTATATTGCAGGTGTTTAACAACTCTAACAGGCATTTTTGAGTGAGCAGTAAGTGAAGAAAAGATCCCTGGAGTGTTTTAAAGGGTTGAATTGATTTGTGTGTTTCAGTCTTGACAGTCTCACTTGAAATCATTTTATTTGAGCAAGAACCCCAAAAACTGACCTGCCTGAAAGTCTATTGTGGTTTTTTTTTGTTTTTTTTTTTTTTTTACACTTCTGTCACAGGTGGTGTGACAAAATGCTGTCTGCATCTTCCAACACAGTTATGGCTTCCAACACTGTCACCATTCCTCTTCAGCTGCACACCCAAATCTTTGCTTAAAACAAATCACTATCTAAAGGAATGTGAGGGAAAAGCTGTCTGGTGAACCAGGGTTATTTAACCTATGGCTACCAGCAGGTATAACTGATCGTTATCTGAAAAATTCTATGAGGTCCATAATATGAATAGGATGAAGACAGGTACTGTGCTTCTCAGAGGTGCATGGGATCGGGGAGCTGCACAGGAGTGATTTGCAGGCAGTAACTGTTTTCATAAGGATGGTGGCACTGTGGATTTTGCATCATTTGTTGTCATTCTTGTGCCATAATCCAGGCACAAGCACTATGACTGCTTGGTAGCTGCCTGCTGCTCAAAAGGTTCTGTCTGGCTATCCTAAGAGAGAAATGAGGTCTTCATAATGTTTCAATTCTGTTTTGCACAACCCTAGTGGGTTGCTTTTTTCTTACTTTTCCTTTTCTGTTGTCCTTTGGGAGGCGTTGCAGCAGTTTTGTTTGTCTGCACTGTTCTGTTGAAGGTCACAGAACTGGAACAGGTGAAATCCAGGGGTCTGTGAAATTGTATCTGCAAAACCCAGTCAGTATGACCTCCCTCTGAGTTAAGCAGGGAGCAGGGTGCTTCCCAGGAAGGAGTGGAGTCCCTAGCTGAGGTTTTGGGGAGAGCCCTACTGGATGGATTTGCAATGTATCTGAAACAGAATTCCTTTCACTTCATTCTCTTTTGTTATGTGCCCAGAGCTCTTGAAAGCCACTCCACTACTTGACAAGCAAGAATGTGACACAGTCAGCAAATACTAGATGAGTTTATAGAAGTAGAGGCACAGCCATCTCACTGTGTTTTCAGGCTGTTAAAATTCATATATTTAGATCACAAACCTCACCAGTTTAAGTAAAAAGGTGATTGGATCTGAGGTGGCGTGGGAGATTCCAATGCAGTGCAGGAGCAGAGAAAAGCACTGCAGAACTACTTCTCCCTGACATGCTAGCAACCTTTTATGTTGAGAGATGAAGTTATGAGAAGCTAGTACTTGGAGTTTGGAACTGGTGAAATTACTGATATCTTCTGCAAATAGATTGTCCCCTGCCTTCTTGTTCATGTGGCACATTTCTGTACCATGAAATGTCATAAGGACCTGTAAAACAGTTCTTTATTTGGAGTTACAGAAAACTGGCTTTAGAGCAATGCAGGTCCTTGAGTGGACTCATAAATAGGTATAAATACCTTATACAAGTGTACTGAATTTGTGTGGCAAAGCCAGAATGCTGCAGGGTGTAGTCTGTGAGAAGCTGCTTGAAGTGTCTCCTACACCTGATGGTGCCAATGCCAGCTGGCTCCAAGATGGACCAGCCACTGGCCAAGGCCCATTAGCAGATACTGGTTGTGGAATAATGTAGGTAAGAAGGGGCAGAAGTCTCTGCACAATAGCAGCCAGAGAAGAGAAAAGTGAAAATATGTGAGAGGAGCAGCCCTGCAGACACCCAGGCATGTGAACAAGAGGCTGGAGGTTCTCCAGGTGCCAGAGCTGAGGTTCCCCTGCAGCCCGTGGTGCAGCAGCTGCAGCCCTTGCAGGACCACGGTGGAGCAGAGATCCACCTGCAGCCCATGGAGAAACCCACACTGGAGCAGGTGGATGCCTGAAGGAGGATGTGACTCTGGGGCAAACCTGCACTGGAGCAGGCTCCTGGCAAGACTTTCAGACTTACGGAGAGAGGAGCCCATGCAGGAGCCGGTTTGCTGGCAGGACTTATGACCCTGTGGGGACCCACGCTGGAGCAGCCTGTTCCTGAAGGACTGCATCCATGGAAAAGGACCCATGCTGGAGCAGTTCGTGAAGAACTGCAGCCTGTGAGAGAGATTCATGTTGGTTCCCCATGCCAGAGCTAGGGAAGAGTGCGAGGAGGCAGAGGCAGTGTGTGATGAACTGACTATAAGCCCTGTTTCTCATCACCCTGCAGCTCTGGTGGGGAGGAGGTAGAGAATTTGGGAGTAAAGTTAAGCCTGGAAAGAAAGGAGGGATGAGGGGAAGGTGTTTTTAAGATTTAATTTTATTTCTTGTTATCCTGCTCTGATTTGATAGGGGAAAAAAATAATTATTTCTTACCGAAGTCAGGTCTGTTTTGCCTGTGACAGTAAATGGATGAGTGATCTCCCCATCCTGATATCAGTCTCCAGTGTTGTGTTATATTTTTCTCTCCCCTGTCCTGCTGAAGAGGGGAGTGATAAAGTGGCTTTGGTAGGGCCCTGGCATCCAGCCAAGGTCAACCCACCACAACAAGCTGAATAAATTTGAGTGCATTAAGGTGTTACATTGCTTATTAATGATTTCTGCTTCTTTCTGGGTGCTTCTATTACCAGAGGGTTGATGAATTTGAAATAACTTTTGCGAAGGAAAAAACATAGAAAGTAAAGACAGCCCCTTAGACATCTGCAGCAACAGTGTTCTCTGGTTAGGGCTGTTGGGTTCCTAGGGATGACAGGAATGCCCTGCTGGCACAGCTATGTAGGGATGGAAACAGTTGTGTCACTAATATGCTCCTGTCTGGTATTTAAGAATAAAGCCACTAAGAACTATGAGAGAGGAATGGCTCTAGAAGCAGTCAGCAAGAGTGAATATTGTAAAAGAAAAGAAAATTAGGGTTGAATTGAAGGGCAAATTATGCAGAAAATTAAAACACAGCATCTGCATGGACCTAGTAGTTTGTTACTTCAAGGGAATGTGTAGGTGTTTCATAGTTGTGTCATCAAATGAAAAGTATCTGTATATTTTTTGCTCCATACTACAATTGTTATATTTAGTGGTTTTGGGCCCAGGACAACCCAAGCTGTAGGAGAAACTTAAGCCATAGCTTCCCCTTTTACTTACATGAGCCATTAAGACCTTGGAGAGTGTATAATTTAAAACATCTCATATTGATGTAATTGAGGCAGGGACTTGATCTAAGGATCACGTAATGAGATAAATAGGACAATCTTTGTTTCCATTCACAAGTTTATTTCCAATCTCATGTTCCAGTCACAACACTGGAATTGTTGAATGAGGAATGTAACTAACATGGCAACTTTTTGAAAGGTGTCTGCATGTGGCAACATATGGATAATCACAAGCAAAAGTTGCTTGGAGATTTGATTATACTTAAATTCCTTGCAGAGAATTCTTGCTATAGAATATCTGGTTTTCCAGCATGTCAGGAACAGCTTGCTGTTCCTTTAGTTTGTGGAGCTTTTGATTTCGATTGTGGGGAAGAAAGAAAATGAATTAGAATGAAATCCAGAAAGCTATGTTTTTATGAGCTCTTGTAATTAAAAATGTTGGCTCCTTTTCTGATTTTTGAAGCAAAGTTATCTATGTTTAGAGGTGTTGAAGGAGGAAAAACTGTAGTGAATTTCCAAGTGCTATTCAGTTTTATGCCAACAATGATGGGAATTGCCTTGTGTGGCAGAAGAGATGATGGAAGGATCAGAAGCTGGTTGACAAAGCCCTTCCTTTCTAAATTGCAGATCCTAAAAATCTAAATCAAGTCACAGTAATATATGAGCTTGTGGCTGTATAAGAAGTCTCCTGGCTATATAAAGCATTTAGCAAACCCCTGGGTTATCCTGGTGTTTTATTGGTGACCCTATGACCCAGCATAAATTCAAGGCAAAGGGCTGTTTTAACTGTGCCCCCCTTCCCAGCTCAGAGCGGTGTGCTGCTAACAAGTTATGGCTGTGGTGGCAGAAAAGAATGTCTGGGTTGGGAAAATTAATTGCTTGTAAGCAAATGTTTTTAGAATGTGACATGTTTTTGTAATGTATACTTTCTGTTAGTGTTATGTATTTGAGAAATAGTAATAGGCAGAGCTTGCCTAAGGATTGCTTTCTAAAATATTTAAATTATATAGCTAATGTTTTCCATGGTCTTTCTCTGATAGCCTATTGTGACATAGATTACAATGCTTAACAGTTCTTTGTACTGATAATATAACAACCGAGCATTTAAAATAAAATGCACATTTGCTGCTGAATATTTCCTTCTTTGAGAAGGCAAGGTTAATGAAAATTAATGAGGTTAGGGAAATTTTGCTTCACAAGTGATCAAGTAAATTGGGCCTTGCACAGTTTGCAAAATGTTATTTTAACAAGACTGTATTACATTTCTGTTGTGCCTTCCATTGTTAAGGGTAATTAGAGAATATGTATGTTTTAATGAGAATGAAAGTTATATTAGAACCAAAAGCTTTTCTCCTAGTAGTCTCTGAGGTTGTCTTGTATAATATGGGGAAAATACTGGTTTTTACTGGCAAGTGTGTTTATTTTTCTTTTTATTAAGTACTTTGTACAAGCAGCATATATACTGCTGCTTGTAAATAAAGGGGTTTTACAGAATTCCACTGAAAAACACTGCATAATAAATATATATTCTTTTTTAAGGGCTTAATAGAGGGTACATGCAAATTAATATTCTGTGTTACGGTTTGCTAGCAAAAGCATTTGAAATGTGGGAATGTTTTTTAGGTGTTAAGAAATGTTAGCTGGGAAGAGTAGTATGATTCTAAACATTCTTTGAGTTGGACAGTTTCATAGGTCTGAAATCAGCATTATAATGATTCTTGCAAATATCTGTGTGTTCGTACACTGCAATCTTGTTGTGGGCTCTGTTCCTTAATCAGTAGCTGTGTCCTGTGCGGGAGGGTGGGGCGGGGCAGACCTTGTACCAAAGACTGTGAAATAATTTTACTGCTGAAAATCCTCCAGCATTCCAAATCCCAGCAAGAACAAGCAAGGCCACCCTAAACTGGTTTCCTTGGATGGCATGGCACAGAAATGACAAAGGCGTGTGTGTCTGCCTCTTTGGTTTTTCCTGCTCTTTCTTGCAGGGAAGAATCCAGAGGACAGGTAGGGCTGAAAGCTGCATCTGGAGAGCAGTGCTTTGTATTTGAATTATTGTTCCAAGGTAACAATTCTTGATCCTGCTGGCAGCAGCAGTAGGTACTGTTCCAATCCCTAGAGTTTCCAGAAGTTAAAAGGCAGAGAGAGAGTGCTGGAAATGGCATGGCAAGGTGCATTTGAATGGAGTAAATAAGGATGTGAGCAGGCACGTTAGGATGTGGAAAATGGACACGTGTCTTTTGTGGGAAGGTAATTGGGATTGGGGCTTGGCAGGAGCTGGATCTGCCGAGGTGGGGGTGACTGCCACAGGTTGATGGGCAGGTGATCCAGCAGCCTAGCCCAGGCGGTGCAGGGGGGCTGCCTAATATGCTGTGTGCCCTAAGGGCCTGGGGAACACAGTTGGATTATTATGTTAATGCCTGAGCCTGCTGCCCTCTTCCTATCCCAGCTGGGCTCCCTGTTGTTAGGAACTGCTTTGCTCTGACAGTGGAGTAATATACTTCATGATTGAAAGGGCAAAGGGGCTCACAAGAAAAAAAGAGCAGACCTGCACAGATATGTAAATGAAGGGGGGAAGGCTGTAGGAGGGTTGTGTGTAGGTGTGGGTAGAAAGTTTATTAGGAAATGAGTAATATAAATCTGCTAATTGAATTGTTATTTACAAGTCCCATTCCCTGATTTGTTTCTTTGTGCATTACCCCCCCTAATGCTGATGTACAGTGAATTCAAAGTGCTTACCAAAGCAGGCACTTAGGTTGATTTATTTGAAACCAAGGTGCTATAATACACTGGTACCAGTGTACAGTGCTGACAATGGTGTATTTTTCAGGACTTTGATTACTGTTTCATGCTTTGCCACTATATTGCTACACTACAGCTTATAGTGGTGATATGATTCTTTTATGTATTGTAGATAAGTATATCACTCTGAATTTTGTTGATACTTTGAGAGTTGGATATAGATACAGATTACAGGAATACATTTGTTATGGTGTTAGAGCAAATTGAACTTTGATTCAGCGAGATGGTGACGATGTTGTGATATTTTTCTGAGGTCTTTCTTGCAGTACAATTGACTAAACAGCAACTGGATTTTAGAATGAATGTATGTGAGAGATGAAAATTTGTTCCATAGACAGATGTGTGGGGGCTGGGTGTTTATTTGTTTGGGTTTTTTTTCCTTATGATGATATGACCCGATATAATGAGTCTTTCTCTGCCTTTTATCAAGCTTCTATCAGTATAAAACATGATTCAAAATACTAGTCAGATGGGATTTCTAACATCCTTATTTGTCTGTTTTACATCCCAAAGTGCTGATCACTGACTAGTCAAAGAAATTGCTGTTCTCTAAATTGAACTTTTGAAGATGAAAGCTATTTTTACAAAATGCAGCTAGTGTGTCAGATATAAAGTTGTTTGATAGATGAGGTGCTGCTCATGGAGCTGGTACTTGGTGTTGGTCAAAGATGTGATTTCTGTTTGCTCCTAGTGTATAAGGTGTCTTTTTCTACTCTTCACACACCTGGATATCCCAGTTCTGCTCCTTATCTGTGTTCACATGTATTGCTGCTCTGCCTTGCTCTTAAGGTGTCTGTCTTGGCATGGGTACCTCCTGCTGTGCAGCAAAATTGGCAGCTCTCACACTTCTGACCTGGCAGTTGTGAATGTTCTCTTGCACAGCTTTGTCCACTTACGCATCTTATATTACTGAAGTACTGTGTGATGATAAAGAACTCTGGGTCTAGGTTGCTTCTGCAGACTTAGTGCAATATCCTTTATGCTGCATATTTCAGTTTTCAGCCAGCTCTGGATGTCAATGGAAGATTCAGTGAATGATGCCACAAAGTGCATGTTCAATGCGAATGGCAAGTTTTTATCTTTTTGCAGTAAAACAAACTCAGAGCCATCACAGCTTTTGGTGATCCTCTGCTCTCCAGAGAGCACAAGTAGAATTCTGTACGTGTAACCCATAGTTTTTAGTGTTTTCTCTCTTCCTTTTCTTTAGAGAAATACTGGTTATATAGCAGTCTATATGACCCATTAGAGGGTCAAGTAAATTACTTGGAGGAAGTAATAAAAATATCTTTAATTTAGTTGCTAATGAGTTGCTACATATTTTGTATATATGTTTACATACTAAATATATACATATATGAAGGAAAATTCTAAAGAACAGTTTGAGCATCTTTGTAGTTCATGATGTACTTGTGCTGCTTTTCAAGTAGTTGTGAAACCAAGTTCCTGACCTAGACTTGATTGGTATTTGAATATTAATCCTTGCACTGCATGGAAGACAAGCTCCTTCTACCCCCTTTGGATTAGAGATATAGCAGTCCACTTGAAAAATGGGCACAACCATCTGAGTAGAATTTAAAGATGTTTTGGGCACGATTGAAAAGAAGGGTGGTGGTAAATACCAGTGCTGTAGTTAATTTATTGTCAGAGAAAAATAGCTTGGACCTTCAGTTGTTACTGATCCAATGCTGAATTCCTTGGGCATATTTTGGGGATATGTAATATATAAAGATGCACATTTAGCCATTTTCTCACTCTGTGCATGTGTAAGTTGTAGTTACATGAATTGCTAATATACAGGGTAAAAGTAGCTGAGCAGCATTTCAAAGAAATCAGTTGCAGGCATCAAAATTGCTCCTTTTTATCTTTTATGCAGTGGCTGTTATGTTGGTCTCTTGCTTATTGTATGCAACTTTTCTTTTCCTCTTCCCTCTACCTCTGCCACAATATTGCAGTGTGCAGAGCTTTGACTGGGCTCATAAAAAGGGAATTTGCAGTACTGTATAATACTGGCTTATAGTAAAACCTAACCTCTGGGCTAGGTTAAGAAAAAATAAATTGTCCTTCTTTGAAATACAGACATTTGTTGATGAGATGACAAATTCTGACATGAGCTCCAGAGCTCAGGATTCATGGATCTGTGCACAGGGCCATACTTAATTTATATTTTACAAAGCTGCTGTTTCAGCCAGCCTCCCCATGCTGTGGCCTTCCTTGCACTAGTGTTGTATTTCCCATCTCTTGGCATTATACAACTGATAGTGAAGCTCTTGCTAGTGGTAGTAGTGACAGGGACTTTCATAACAATGCTATTCTGAGCTGTTTCTGAAGGCATAGCAGTTAAAATGTCTGGTTCTGCTACTAACTGCCCAGAAAGCAATATGACAGTGAGATATTTATAGAAAAATACTGGTGCAGGCACAGCCTTACTGTTAATGCAAAGGGCACCTTTTAAAAAGTGGCCTTGTGCTTTCATTTCACTTCAACAGGGAAGTAATACTCTTTGGAGTTGTGGGATGCATTGTTTAACTAGACCTCTAATCATGTTATGGATGATGTGTCTCCAGGAGAATCAGGGGACAAGACCTTTAAGTGTTTTTATCACAGCTTAAGATCTCAGAAAATGTGAACTTAAATAAAAGTATGTTCTGGAGGTTGTTATTGCTCTGTATCCTTTTGAGGATACCTTCCACAGTCTATTTTTTTTAGAGAGAAAAAGTCTCTTACAGTTATGAAGTGTTTGACCATAAGAGAGGAACAAGTTGGCAGTACTTGTTTCACACTGTTCAGCTGAGCCTCCTTTATTAAATCATTGTTCAGCAATCTGTTTGTTCTGGTGTGAGACCCAGTGTCTTCACTGCTAAGGTAATAAACCTGGAGTCTCTTAAGAAATGCATGATATGCATAAGGCTTGTGGGTAGTTTTGATACCAAAGTGCCAGTGACTGGTTAAATTCTTAACTTTTTGCATACTAACCACATTTCACAGGCCGAATGTATGACAGCTAAGGCTTGCACTTCACAATATGCCAGTACAAGGGAGAAGTTACCTTGTTTTTCCCTGATTAGGAAAATGATGGAAATGAACTTTCCATTTGGGGAAAAATACATACAAAAAGTTTGTCTAGATGCCTTTCCAGGGACTCAGAGCTTTCTGCTGTATCAGAGCCACATGAAGTTTGTGGAGGACTAAGTCAGATGCTGGAACGTGGTGTTTATGCATGTGTGTGTTTGGTATGAGAAAGCCTGGGTTGTAACGAGCCTGTCAGCTTTAAATCACTGCTTGTGCCAATGTTTACACTGGCACTGGGCAGTCATCTTAATGTTTGCATTTGCAATTTTTAAGTAGTGGAGGGAAAAAAGAGAAACTGTCTCTGTTTATTCATGTTGATATTCAAAAGTCCACTGTAGGTGCTTGGGTCACTGCCCCGTTGGGGTGTGTGACATAGGAGCCAACAGTGGAAGGCACTGTGTCTTATGAGAGTGATTTTGTGTTTTCACAAAAACACTGACAAGGAACTGACAGGAGGATGGGAAAATTAAATTAGATCTTCAGAGTACTGCTGGGCTTGGGGTATGACTGTCACACAAAGATGAGGTGAGAGTATTGGTGGCTGCTTCTTCTTACAGCCCTTCTCATTACCAAAAGGAAGAGGATCTTGGTTGCTAAAAAGAGGAAGACTTTAACTGTGGCAACCTGAAGGAATAGACAAGGCTTTACAAAAGTTGTCTTGCCTGTATTTGTGTTTCTGAATATGGCCTAGATGGCCTTTTTTCCTGCTTTTCTTGTGAACACCACACAAGTTTTGTTTGCTACACAGCTGCAGGAGCATCTGGTGTGGGTAAATCTTTACCATTTAGGATAAAGCAAAGAAGCTATGAACAAGCATTGTACAGGTGATGGCATGGGCTAGTCAGGCACTGTTCATGAAGCCTCTCATCTCTTCTGTACTTGAGGAGACCAACTCTTGGTTCTTTTAATGTGAAAATTCCACCTCCTGATAGAGATTCTTTCCTCCTGGCTTCATTTGTGTGATCTTTCTGATGACAAAAGCCTTTCATTGAGCTCAGTTAAACAAGTAATCTCAAGTAAAATAAGATCGTGTTGCTTTCCAACCTTTGCTAAACATGGATTTCCTGTTACTCATCTGTATATTAGTATTGGTGGAAATTTGCAGAGTGACACATAAACATTCCTGAGACCTGAATGATTAATGTTTGCCATTTGAATTGTTAGCAAATGTTTACGTTCTGGTTTTACTCTCTGGAAAAAAAAAACATATATATAAATGCATATTTTTCTCCTGGTTTTTAGTCTTTCTTCACCTTCTCCTGCCTCTGAGTGAGAAATACTATGCTGACACTCCAGAACTCCCTTGAGTCATCCCTGTTGCTGTCAGTAGAGACAAGTTAGCATTTCTAACAAAAAGAAAGTGAGCAGGATAGTTTTCTTTATCTGCCTCAGTAAGGCTGAAATTATTGGTGAAACAGAGGATTTCTCTTCTTCCTTCAATGGGAAGAACCACATAACTTAATAAGGGTATCCAAAAAGCTTTCCTTTCAACAGATGCTTTTGTATTTGTAAATATTATTTACCAAAAGGTGATGGATATGAGGAACTACAAAAACTGGGGAATGAAATGATTTTCACCAGAAACAATTTTGCTGATAAGAGGCAATAACTCTCTGCCAGCAGAAGACCCAGCTTATTTCTGTGCCCTGCTTGTGGCAGAATGCTGTTCCTGCCTGAAGCAGCACCAGCTTCTACTCAGGTGATGGCAGCCTGGAACAGAGGGCTCAGTGCAGTGTTTTAGAGAACATCATTCTCTAGATGATGTTCCCCTGCTGAAATGCAAACAAACAACAGATTTAGTTATTCTGTTTTCATTTTTTGGTGCTTTTTCATGTTGTTTCCATAGAACTGGTGGTTATTGAACATGGTTGAAATAAAGCAGTGTTTTTGTGTTGTCAGCACAGCTGTAGAGGTGGGTTCAGGATTAGGTGATATCTTTATCTTTTCTCCAATGAGCAAATTGTGTTGGACCGCAGGGGACATGGCAGTGGATAAATACATCATCCCCTCCATACTTTGGGGTTTTTTGTTGGTATACTGGAGGCTTCTTGGTTGGTGGGTGTCGTTTTTGTGTATGTGCATGTATTTATAATTCTCTGGATTTTTGATTTTTTTTTTTTTTTTTTTTAAATAAAATCATAAGGTTACATACATTTCTACTCTACTAAAATAATTAATTTGGTATTTTTATAGGAGATTTTTTGTACATAAGCACACTTTTTTGGGAAGATTTCTTTGGACTCAAAATTTAGCTGGTGTCAAAATTTTGTGGAGGTTTTGTGTTTTTCATATTCTGTGTGTTTGGATGGTTGTTGGTTTAGGGGCTTTGTATGGTTTTGTTTTTTATTTTTTTTTTGTTGTAAATGTAATACAACTGTTGTGGTGCCCTATCACATATAGAGCACATGGTCTGGAATCATGTGTAAGATGTGTTCTCCCGCTTCTGTTGCATTCAGTATGGAGTGTACATACATCAGAGTCAAATCTAGACTGTATTTGTTTCCCAGGGATGATGCTGGAGTGTAAAAAGGCACGTGCTTTGCCTTGGAGGGGG
The DNA here is from genome assembly GCF_029582105.1 of Oenanthe melanoleuca. NCBI lineage: Eukaryota > Metazoa > Chordata > Aves > Passeriformes > Muscicapidae > Oenanthe > Oenanthe melanoleuca. The sequence continues at coordinate 13,280,094 of NC_079337.1, forward strand.
CAACTGGGCTTCTGGAGGTTTGGTTGAGCAGTTAACACTGCCTCCTTCATTTTTGCTATGCTGGAGCAGGATTTTTATATGCATTTTAACAGTTATTTAAGAGTCCCCATATGCTTAGAAAGGAATCTGAATATATGTGCCTTTTTTAAGGCTGCATCATAACTAGGTTATTCCATCAATACAGTGGAATACTGGGAGCTGCAGTTGGAACAATATGTAAAAATACAGCTTGTAAAAGATTTCCTTTATTAACTGTCATCATCCACAGAATATATGTTCAAATAAACGTTGTGTAATAACTAAATTTGAGATTAATAGGCCCCTTAAGAAACTGGGAAGTCATTCAGGATAGTCAGTGAAAAATAGCCTGTAAGACTGTAACATGCACATATTGTCCTGCTTACATGCTCTCTCTGGTGTCATTCCCATTTATCAATGTCGGCAGGCTCTGTTCTCATTAAAACACTCTTGCACAAAAGCAACTTAATTTTCTTAAGAGGAGAGGACACCTGATTCAATTTAGTGCTTGAAACCAGGAACTTGAATATATATATATTTTTTTTTTTTCCTGTCTGAACTCAGATGAATAGTTATGAACAGCAACACAGATTAAACCTTATTAGGTATATTTATACTCTGTTTGCAGTAACAGTGTTGTGGCAAATAGCTTTCTACAGAGATGTAACATCTTGTTATTGGAAGCAGCAGTTTAAGACATGAGCTGTGGTAACACTCACATGAGATTTTATTTTTAAATAGGAGATTGAAGGAGTTGTTTAGAGGGACTCTGCCTACTCATTCAAGTTACTTGTGATGTCCTGCCCTCTTTGACCTTTTTGACCTACACTGATCTCTTTGGGTAGATGAAATTTCCTTTAATGTCCTGTTTGGTCGAACCATTTCCATCACTTTCTTCAGTATCTCTCTTTTTTTCCCTTTCTTTTTCTGTCAAATAGGAAACATGATTGTATTAAATTTTGCAACAATAGTATGAATGCTGTAAAATGTTACATTACCGCATTGTGTTCTGTCCTTTACTGCATAATCCTGCACTAGAACTGTGAGAGTCCTTGTCTCTCCCCAATACTTTCCTGCTCTTCTGGGTTTTTCTTTCTTCTTCAGTGTGTCTTGTGTGTTAAATAGGATAATTAGTCTTATTGCTGGTGCTTGAGCTGTATATCCTACTAATGTGTGCTACATCCCCTTAGTGCTCAGGTTTTATCCGCAGGGAATGGCAGACACAGAACAGCTCTGTATGATGCCCAGGCTGCTTCCTTCCAGGATGTTCTGAGGCTGTTTGGTTTCATTACTCTGCATCTGTGGCCTTGACCCTTTCTCAGAGCAGGGGTGACTTGGGGCCAGACAGGCCCTGGTGTCCATAGTGTGTGCTGCCCCAGCTGTGGGGTGCCTGGGGGTGAGTGTAGCCTTAAATACATCTAGGAAGGTTGTCTCCCTAAAGGCTGCCAAATGACACTTGAGAATCAAATGCTTCACTATTGAAGCAGTATACACATACTGGTGAGAAAATCTCTTACTGTTTTGAGGTCCACATATAAAGCTGTGAGGTGCTGTTCTTTCCTTGTGCTCTGCAGTAAAGTTCCAGTTTAGTTGTGGGTAACAATTTCTTTGTAATCCTTCTGATACTGATAAAATGCTGCTGTTTGACCCAGGTGTTCCAAAATGTGGCCAGGGTGTCTTTTCCTGTTTAATGTAGTCTGGCTACGTTATTATCAAAACAATATCTTGTCTAATAAATTCTGAGATAGTTTAGCTTGGTACCAAAAGCAAGGCAATGGAACAAAGTACAGAATGTGTTCTGTATTTAATGCTTGAGTTCTAAACATGCTTGTTTGATTTGCTGCCCAGTCACATGTACTTGACTGCTGCAAGTATTTGCTGCTGCATTTGGATCCACACCTGGGGGGAAATACTCAGCCCATTGGTAGTGGCTTTGCCTTTTTCTTCCATCTTTTACCAGCCTTTGTTTGCAGGACTGTCTTGGCTCTTGTTGCTGTCACTCTAGAAATCTTAGCAGTGTTTTCCATACATGTATTCCAGGATAATGTGAGAGATGAAGGGCTGAAGCTTTGTGCTAGGCTCTGGTATGAGAAGAGGAAAGTTGCTGCCAGATAGGTGTCCTTCAGAGGTGGCCTGGTCATTTCTCATTTGGAATTCTCCCTGGAAGTGTAGACCACAAGAGCATTCACTCAAGCCCCGTGCCATACAGAGCTGACTGAAATTGTACCTGCCTAATAAGAAGTGAATTTGTTGTTTAATGGAGCTAATATGTACAATTGTTTACTCAAGTGGTGCTGTCCACACTCTTCTGTACTTGCCCTGTTACGAGTCCTGGCTGTGACTTTCAGTCAGGTCTCTTGACTTAAATTGTCTAGTTGTTGATGCTGATTTTGAATGTGGTCTGACCTAACATTTCAACACATGGCTATGCACTTACCTTTTGCAAGGACTTCACTGTGGATTTTATAGAGAGCTCTCTCCTCACACTAACAGGAAATGCAATAGCTGGTTTGCAAACACATGCAAATCTGAACTTGGAGTATTATAAAGACATCCAAATGTTTTCATGTTTTATTGTTTCATTTAAGCTGACTGCAGACAGTCTGATATCTGTTGAAGCACAAAAAGAGCAAACACAAAAAAAAGTGATGCAATAATATTGACTAATAAATGTTTCAAATAGAAAATGAAGAGTCTGGCTGTATCATGTGTCAGCACTAATGTTTATTTGTATCATCCCTCTAAGGATTTCAGAGTGCTTTTTAAGGAATGAATTAATTTTGACAATGCCCTGTGAGGTATGAATCCCTTTGATAGAAGGGAGTTGGAAGCACAAAAGTGGTTAAATTCTACAGGGTTATGCTACTAGGTATGTTTAATTACAAATTGGAGCAGTTGATTCAGTTTACTACCAGTTTGTTTAAACTGAAGCAAAATCACAAATATAAGCCCCAGGTTTGTGAGTATGAGAAGAAATTGCTTCTAAGTTTATTTTGCAGGGGAAATGTTTACAAAGAAAACTTTGCAGATAGAGTAATTGACATATATAAGTCCTCCCTCACTGGGGCAAATAATCTCCATGATTGTATCTTAATTTGCAGTATTCCTGAATTTTTTTTTCTCTTGTTTTGCCTGTAATGAATATTTAGTCATCTGCTATGGATAATTTCTAACACTTCAGAAAAAGGGAGTTAAAAATTGTAAACTAGTGAACTCCAAAACTGGTTGTGAATTATGACTTTTGCACATTACTGGCTAAGCAATTGAAGCATGAAATTTGTCCAAGATTGTTGCCTTAGTCCCTGATACATGCTTGAGATTATTATAAAATCTAGATATCTTCCAGATGAATCAGGAAAGAATAAAAGTAGTTTGATAATGGGAAAATACCACCATCTAGTATCTCTCCTTAACACCTTTCCAGATACAGAATTTCTCCTGGAAGTGCAATTGCAGCCTGTTTTTAAATAATGTAATCTCTCTAGATGATCCCCAAATCAGGATTGGTAGATGCTCTGGGTTCATGTGGATAGGTGTGATGTGTCTTTGCCTTGCTACATGAAAGTATCAGTTTCACAGTTTCAAATGCAAGTAGAAAACCCTGATTTAATTCACACTTGTTGAAGAACTGTTTATACTACTCATGCTTCGTTTCAGCTATGATCTCTGGCAAGAGAAGCTGTTTGGACTTGTGCCTATTTTTTTTCTTTTTCTTTTTTTCTTTTTTTTTTTTTTTTTTTTTTTTTTTTTGTGTTCAAAAAAGAAATGCTGATGAGAAAAAGGTGCTAAAATATGTTACTGTAGTTTACAACTGTCAACTATAATGTTTTATTTAACTGTATCTATTCAGATGCTCCCTCCACAACATGGAGTGCCATATGCCATTGTCCCTGTTAGTAAGCAAGTCAGCAAAGGTTTCCCAGTCTGCATTTGTTTTTGTATTTGGGCCACTGAGGAGCTGTGGTCCAGTGCCATCTTTTATTGATAGGGCCAGCAGAGGAAGAATCTAATGAAATTATCAAAGCTTTGAATTAATTATGAACTTGAATAAGAAAGCTAAGCTCTCTAGAGCCAAGGATCTCATTACCCATTCATTTTCATTGCATCCTCTTATGGAGCAGAAGGCAGGTTCAGCTACTGCTCCTACCCTGAATTTGGACTTTATTCAAACTTGCTCAAATCACTCACAGCCTCTTGTTGTTAATATATGGCTGAAAGTGTCCAGGGTGATTAATTTGACTCTAAATTAGCTCGTAAATGGTAGATTTCCCTCCTCTCTTTCCTCTTACCTTTGCTGTGTGGCTTTTCATCATCAGACTGGCTGCCATAAAAGAGTTTCTGTTCTTTCTTGGTAATTGGGGAAAACTATGCAAGAGTCAAGTTTTAACTTCCTGGAATGTAATGAGTTCATATTAAGAAATAATTCTGCTACGTTATATTTCCCGGATATTTAGGTAAGCACAAACGCTTCTTAAGTCATTCTTAAAATTGTTTATTTTCTTTTTTTAAAAGACTATGGAGTGAAAAGTAATGATGTTTTGGCCTCAGAAGTATGGGGTCGTGGTTTTTTTTTGTTGTTGTTGTTTGTTATTCCTGTTTTAAATTTGTTTGTCAAGCTACAGGAAATTCTGTCTGTCAATACTTTATTATGATGAATTATTAAAGTTTATTTACCAGATTAGAATTTCTTTAAAATTTAAAAGTGTATGAAAATGCAGTATTTTAGTTAAATCACATAATGTTTATTTTAATTTACAGGTCAGTATTTAAAAGTGTTCCTGGCAAATTAGAGCACGAGTAGTGAGACCAAGCTTCTGTGTAATATTCTTAGTTCTTGTGGATATTCCTCTTCAGTCTATCAGCCAGGATTTTTTTTCTCCTCCTGCTTTTGTCCTTTGCAGCACATTATTTATGAATGCATAAACCAGAATCCATCAGTCTTCATAAGTTACGTGCGACTGGCAATTTTTTAAGCCATGGCTAACTGCCTAATGGTCTCTGTGTATGTGTGTATTTGGAGAGTCTAATAGCTTGGTGGGTGGGGGAAGAACATTTTGTTCTTGCACTGTGGCTATTTTACCATTGGTGATACTTATCCTTTTTTCCTTTCTAGGCAGCTGCTATATTTAATTCCGCTTTTGGAAGTTTTTTGGTAAGTAACACAATATTTATAACAAGTGCTTTAATAGTCTCATTTTTAACAGTATCCTTGGTGTGTTTGTATTTTTTCACATTATTGTTGGTGGAATTTTGACATTCAGAGGGCAAAAATTTGAATCATCTTTCAGTTTATGTCACCATGCCCTTAAATACAGATATTGCAATTTCTTTTCTTTTTGTTAAACTCTTGAAAAAGGTAGTGAATAAATTGTCTCTGCTCGTGGTAAATTAATAATGTGTAAACACATCTTAATTTTCTTCTAAATGAGTTAACAGAATCTATTATTATGCAGATGTTTCAGACATGGGCGTCAATATATTGATTTTTCTAATAAGGCCCATCAAATACTCATTATTTTCTATCAAGAGGCCATGGATTTTGAAAAGAAAACATGACCCAGCTGATCAGAGAGTAGATGCTAATTTACTCAGTGACTTGTCATTTGTTTAGCATATTTTGCTGTCAGTGGAGCCACTCAGTGTCTCTGAGGAACACACTAAAATAGCTAGATATAGGAAAGCAATCAATCCAGCTGGAAATATAACTGTTTCTTTGAAAAGTGAAAGCAGTATTTGTGGTCTGATGGTCTACAAACATTTGGAAAGGACACTGTAAAGAGGGCTAAATATATTTATGAAGAAAAGAAGATTTCTTTTACTGATGTGTTGTTTAGAGAGATACTAATGAATATTAAATAAAAATTATTTTTTGTGTGTGTAAACTACTGTGATTGTTTATTTAGGCAGCTAATAATGGAATTTGTTCTAACTAAAATTTCTGCATGTTTAGAAGCATATGTTTGTATTGCCAGTCTTGTTCCCCCATTTTATATGTGATGTATAAAATGAATGAATGATAAAATAATTCAAATTAGGAAATTGAAATCAAAGCTGCGAGTACAAAATAACTCACTTTTTATTCATGGCTCATTTTTTGTTGTTTGGTTTTTGTTTGTTTTTTTTTAAATTCAAAACTGGCTTTTAGAAGCTTAAATATATGGAACTCTAGCAAGAGAACTTCAAAATACCATGTGACTTTATATTGTGCTGCTGCATTTTTGAGGGACTAAGGTGAAGTTAGGAAGATGGATGTAAATTCTTTGGAGTAGAGTAGACCTCTCACATAATTAAAATATCAGTTCCCAAGTACTTATGCTTTTTGTTACCTGTAACATTCTCCTTCCATGGACCTGCCTCAAACTGTGGAAGTGTTGGAAAAACTCTTAAGTCTGTGTGTGTGTGATATTTTCTCTTGTTGCTTGGCACAAGCTCCTGGTTTATCTGCTGTCTCCACCTTTCAGTTCAAGAGGTTTCTGTGAATACCCAAAGGCTCAGTTCAGCTGCCATTTGGAGATACCTGTTGGCTTCAAGTAAGAATTTAGGCTCTGACTACAATGCTGGCACCTAGTAAATTAAGAGAGACATATTCTCAATTTCTAGTAGCTGTTTACAGCTCTTTGAAGAAATCTGAGCTCAAGAAGCTGAGTTAGATTTTGTCTTTATGTAATATTCCTAGTTTTGGTCTTGGTTCATGATCATTGGGAAGTTCTGCTTACATGTAATTACCTCATTTCACTTTTTGTTCCCTTCGGGTATTTTTGCAAATGTTGGAGCAGCATTGCAGCAAACATTATTCTTACAAAGTTCCCAGAAAAGACCTTTCAAAAATATTAAATATCATCTAGAACAAAACCATAGTACCAGCTGATTTTTTCTAATTGCACTTTTTTTAGAATAACATGGTAAAGACACTGGTTACTATTAAACTACAAATATATCCACACTTTTAAACACTTGTTATGGTAATTCTACTTTGAAATCATGATTACATAGGGAATACGTGTGTATGCCACAAAACAAATCACAAATATGTTTACAGAGTGCTTTGTCCTTACAAACTTTTCCAGTTATGAAGTTGATAGGATAAACCTTGGGATTGAAATGTGATAGTAGGCCAGGGACAGTGGTAAGTAGACAGAGTTGTTTTCCTGTAGTTTCACGGTGGTATGGGTCTACATGACCTTGAATTGAGCAGCTCCAGATGTGGAGCACTGGCAAGTGTGTGGTCACTTACAAAGGGAGCTTCCTGTTGAAAACTGGCAAAGCATGAAATGCATATGTGTTTGGGGGGTGTGTTTGTGTGTATATATTTGTTTGAAGTCAAAACTGTTCTAAAATGTAAAAAAAACTGGCTTGTTTCTGAAAAGGTAATGGAAGGTCTTGGTGGAAATGGTTTTGGGAATCCATCAGTTTATATTGGTGCCTAACTTACGGATTTGGCCATGAGTGGAGAACCTATATCTTCAATTCATGATAATTCTAAATCACATTTCCATTTTTCTTAGGAGTGTGTAATAATGAGCTGTATGTGGACAGGCTTAGATGGAGTTGTAGACCTTTGTGGCCAAAACTTTATACTTCCACTTGTCCTGGAGATTATTTGGAAGGCTCTGACCTCAGCAAGGCTGAAGTTTTTCTTACGTTCCTTGTCTTCCACATGTACAGGTGGGCAGGTCATGGCACTTGTGACAAAGCCAGGACAGTGTTTTCTCTTTTCAGACTATGCCCTGTGGGCCAGTGCCTGTGTGTGAGAGTGTAAAAGGGCTGAAAGATGTGCTGTGCTGATTACTCTCCTGCCCCCACCACCATTTTTTTCCCCTTTAAGACTAGGAAATAGTGCTTGAGAAGTTAAATTAAGGGAAGTTGTGGAACAAAATGTCTGCAGGGAAACACTCAGTATAATCATTGTTAGAATGATACTGAGATCAGCTTATTCAGATGAAATGGAACATCTTGTGATACACAAAATGAAGAAATGACAAATATGTCTTGCTGAGCAGAAACACACTTATCACACTTAGATTAAGAACCTGGGGGTGTTTTCATTGCTAAAGAGATTTACAAAAACTACCAGCCAACCACAAAGTAATTCCTTTTTAAGTCCACCTAAGCCCATATTCCTATAAATATACAGACAAAACAGTGTATGAAATGATGCTGTACATATTTACATTATTTTACTGACTTAGTTTAATAACGTCCCAGGTCTAATTAAAACACAGTGTTTGAAAAAACTAATTGTTACAGAAAGTGTTTTTATATAGCTAGATTAGTAATAACTAACGATAGATGAATTCAATTTACATAAATTTCAGCCAAGAGAATATTTAGGCTCATACCACAGAGGATTGCTCGGAGTTGGGTAGTTAATATCATTATCTCCTCCCCTCATTTAAGCAGTTTGGTTTACAATAATTGTGGAACATAAGAAGTGATTTCAGATTTTCCCCTTAATGGGGTTTTAATATAATCTGGTAGTGTTTTACTCATACAGATTGGTTGGTTATCACAAGGTTACGTGCACATGCTGAGATAGAAAGTACTGTGTTAGCTGCTTCCACTTGGAGGAGATGATACTTTTGTACCTAAAGAAATTGCCTGGAATATTAAGTGTAGGTCTGCTGACATTCTTAACGTTGTACGCATTGCCATGCTTCCTAGGCATTTCTATTCTGCTTCTAAAAGAAAAAGACAAATACTTGCAAATGTCCAAATCTTGGAGCAACAGGCAGGAGACTGCAAACCATGCTGTGGTGATGGTGGGACCGTAGTGTTTGCCTGAGTGGTTCAGCTCCTTTGACTTTGTCCACCCATCACTGAGGCTGCTCCTCCTGCACTGGATGTGCTTGCCTGAGAGCTGCACTCAGTTTGCAGTGACAATGTAATGCCCTGTGTGTGGGAGATGGGCTTCCAGAGCACTGTATCCTCACAAAATGCTCTGCTAGACTAGACCAGTCTTGTCTAATCTTTCTACCTCTCATTAATCTCCTTTCTGCTTCAGACTGTGGGCTGGGAATCCCATAAGAATATCCAGCCTGTGAGGTGAGTCAGTGTAGGCTGGTTCTTCTGTGCCTTGGAGTCACAAACAGTGTGAAAGGAACAACCATGAGCTCCACCTTGAGCAAAGAACTGTAACTGAGATCTGAACATCTGTGGTGACAGCAAATCAAGAGGAAAAGAGAATTCTGGAGCTCTACTCTGCTGACCATTGCACTCCTGAGAAAACATCAAAGAATTGGTTAAAACTTCCTCCAATGCTGTCTTGGATCAGCTTTTCTTTCTCTGTTGAAATATAATAGATGAAGTAAGACACATTTCAGGTGCCCATCATTCCATTATCTCCTTTGTCCAAACTTAGTATGTGTGGGTTTGTTCTTTTATCTGACCATCTCTCAGAGGGGACAGAGCTGGTTCATGTTGTTCAAGAAAAACAAATAATTTTTGAGCAGCTACATGGATCATCGAATCAAGGCTAGTGTTTTTATTTATATTGTCTTCCAAATGCAAGCTAAAGCTAGCAGAGAATGAAGTTAGCTTCTCACATATACACAAAGCCTAGTCGGTTAATGAAAATGTATGGAATTCTTATCTAGTCTGCTTTAGCAGGCATAATGATTTACACAGCCTGACAGCACTAGTGCTGCAAGTAAATGCATTAGTCATAGTGTCCATTTTTCTTGCAAATTTGTGACACAGATTTAATTATGGGAATGACCAGCAACTTACAAATCTAATTTTGGTAGGCTGAGCCAACTTTTTTATTTTAATAACAATGGATTTTTTAGCAATGATTTCATTACTATTTAAAGAAATCCAACCATATGGAAATAACCAATTGGCTGAATTTATTTACTTTATTTTACCTTAATGGATGTTGAATGGTTTAGGTTTATTTGGGGCTTTTTTTATTATAACTTTTTTTATCTTCGTTATTTCTAGGATAAATATCCTTATGTGTCTTAAGTATTTCTAGTGCAAACATTGTAAATATTTTTCAAAAATCAGGCACATGTTTGTTTACACCTTTGTTGCCTCTTAATTGTCTTTGCAGTATGAAAAGGGGCAGAGGAGTCATCTGGAATTCCCTTTTTACTGTACTAGCTGTTAGTGAGGAAATCTTGCCAGGAAGTCTGTTCACAGCAGGTGCTGAATTCTAGATTCAGTCTTGTTTAATTTCAAAGTGGAGCTGCTTTATGGTGAGTCACTCCACTCTTGGAAGTGGTCTCCTCTTACTCTGTGAGCAGCACAGAGATGCTGCTGGTCTGAATTTGATTGGGGTAGTTCTCCAAGTCCTGAGCAAGTTCTCCCTCTTAATCAGCCACTAGAGAAGGCACCATATCCTTGAAGGATTGTTTTTTTGCACGAGTGGAAGATGGCAGATTTTGGCAGCAGCGTTTGGGCCAGATAGTATGAACCAGCACGAAAAGTTTGTATTCCATGGAATTGAAATAATCTTGGGAGCTGCTTATGTTGTTTTACTGTAACTTATTTCATGGTTGGTGCTCAGATTGTTGTTAACATCTTCATTTTGATTTCTGCTAGCTGGAGCTGAAATCTCAACATAAGCTGGGGCATCACTGGCAGTTTCCAGGTTTGCCAAGTAACTTTTCAAAGTGTGTAGGCTTTCACATTCACTGCGTATCCAAACTTCCAGTGTATGGCCTGCTCAGTTAACTACCTAAATTTGAGTTAGCTTGTACTATTTTGGTACAAACAAGGCAGAATAACAAAGCTCCCTGTGAAAGACACCCCTTTAGCATGGGCTTAAAAAAAGAGCTGTGACATACATGATTATTTTGAGGGACTGCTAGGCATGTGCACCCATCCCAGTATTCCTTTATTGATCATCTCTCTTCCTCCCAAAGCCAAACTGACAGAATGGGTGTTAAATAGAATGAGATGTAGAATTTTTTACAAAATAATAATAAAAAATCTGCTTGTGACAAATGCTGAACTCCTTTAAAATTAAAAAAAAAAAAAAAAAAATAAAAAGAGTAAGTATAAAGGTGCAATACCCAAAAAGAAGTAAATGGGATCTTGCTCCCAAGGGATTGACTGAAATGGGGTAGAGGGTTAACTGGAAATGTGAGTATTGTAACACCACTGTGTGGTCTTACTGGTGACACAGCTGCTCTGAAAAGACAGTCAGTCAGTAGGAATTTGCAGAGCCAGCCAGCACAGAGAGCCAGTTAACAAATAACAACGCTGCTGGTAGTTATCTCTGAAATGTTACAGAGGAGGAGGGTAGGTAACAGTAACCAAGAGGAAAGAAAATGCACTGTCAAGGTCTCAAAAAAGCTGTCTTTTAGAAGGCCACTGATTAGTACTTGTGTTTTTTTACAGGAGCCAAGAGGAAAATGCCTTGAAATCTACCTAATAACAACAAATGAAACCATTAGCTGTCAAATGCGTAGAAATTATGTGGGCTGTAGTTGGTCTCAAGGCTTTCTCAGTTTTCCCATTAGCTTTTGCTGCTGATCATTTAATTCATCTTGCTTGGTCTTATGGGACTCAAGCAGTCAGTTCTGCCAAAAAAAGTTTGTTTAAAGATAGCAATAAGTAGGCCATTAAATACATCTCTTTGTATTATTTTTGAGGCCAAAAAATAAGTAACTACTACCTTTCTAAATATGTTTGGAAGCAAGATATACTTCCAATATAAATATATTTGAGTATTCTGCTTTTCCCACTTCCTCATATGACAGCAGACAGGTAGGATTTTTTTTTTTTTTTTCTTGCACCTGCTTTCTTTGGTCAGCGACCTCATCTAGTGCACTTGCCTGGTGTGGTACTTGGTGATGGGCTTTTGAGACAGCAGGCTGAATCCTGCCCCCATCATTACTGTTTCCATGGATTAGCAGGCTTTTAGGAAAAGAGAGAGCTGAGGATACATGTTGCAATAGCATTTCTTGAGTTAGTAAAACAAACAGCAAAAGTGGATGTTGCTGGAGAAAATTCAGAGGCAGAACTCTGGGTTTTTGTTGCACTTTGTAAAGATTGTGAGAGTTGAAGCGGCTTCATTCTTCCAGTCCAGTTGTCACTTAGGAGATTGCAAGGTAGAAGGGAGAGCAGTTTCTATAGCCAAGACTGGACACTCAAAGTACCTTAAATTTTGTGATCTGGCATCTTTGTTCTGATCACATAGCATGATGGAACTGGAAATGAAAGTGCATCTGTGACTCTGGTGCAGTCATCTCTCTTATTAATGGAGACTGAATACTGGAAATTTATAAGAAGCTAGATTCCATTTTAAGTGGAAGCTAATGAATTAGAGAATCAAGAGTGCCTGTCTTTGGTAACTATTATTTGGAGAACATCTAGAGAAGGAAATATATGTGTTTAATATTATATAATCAGGTGATTGGTTGGATTAGTATGTAAATCGAATCTGTGCAGATACAGTTTTAGCATGAAATCAATTTGTCTAAAATTACTAATGTCATAATTAGCAGAATTTGTCATTGTCATCTCTAGTGTGAAAATACCACATTTTTGGCAGAAGAATATACTTTTTTTGGGCTATTTTTTTCTGATTTTGCTTGCTATGGTTATTGGTCAGAACTTGAAAGAAAAAAAAAAAACAAACAACCAACCAAAAGCCACAAAAAAAATTGGCCCAGGGTGGAAATTGTGTGCAGATCATAATGTTGAAAGATCCTGTGTTTAGTTTGTGATGTTTTCTTGTCTTCTGTGTTACAATGGTTTCCTGTTTTTTCCCTCCAAAAATAAAAAAAGTGAAATTAACAGAAAGAAATGTCACTTGTTCTGTTATAAAGTAATGTCAAGGTGTCTGACTTCTAGTTAAGTCACTGAACTTTGTGTCATGGAACTGTGTCACATCACCTAAAATTAGCTTTAAAAAATGTTTGCATTGAAAAACTGCTTTATTTTTTACTGACAATTACTTGGAGAAATAAGTTTGTTTTTTTTTTTTTAAAGGTGAAAAGGTACAATACAAAACTTTGAACAATTTATTTGTAAAGCAAGAGATTTAAAATTCTTGCAAGAATTTAGTTGTGTCTGTGGGAAGCAAATGTTTAAACTTATTGGTTCTTTATCTGTTAGGTAGGTTGGAGCATCAAGGAGAAATTGAGAAGGGACGTACTGTGAAAGACAATTTGGTTTTTATTTTGCCCTCTCTAGTATCTTTTAATACTAGAAGAAGCATTCCTCTGCATTCCTCTAGGGCTGTGGTTGTACACAAACATGTAGTCATTTGGCCTGATTTAAGGGTAAATGTTCCCTGCAGACAGATTTGGAAATGCACAAAATATGTAATTTTCTCCCTCACTTTTAAAAAATTCATCAAAAGGAAATGAAAATGTTTTTAGAATTTGCTGTTAATGTTCTCCCCCAAAGTTTTGGCTTCTGATTGAAATGGAGCAATGTTCTTTCCTCTGTGCTGTAGCTTTTGGCCACCTGCGTAAGAAGTGTGTGGGGTGAGAGAAAGTGGAGAGAAATGTTCCCTTTCTTGGGAACAGGGATATTTAAGCCCCTGTTTTGGGCTTGATTAGCGCTTTGAGCTAGTGCTGCTGCAAGGAGCTGTGTATGTGTGCTGTAAAACATGAGCTGGTGTGCTGAGCAATCGCCTACACTCATCCATCAGGGAGCATGGAGCTCTTTTTCCTTCTCTGACCACCAAATATGGGTTCACTAGCTAGCAAGAAGTTGAGTTCTAGCATGTAATACAAAAAGCAATACCAGTGCTGCATTGTTCTATACAAACCTTCTTTCACCTTTAGTTAACTCTTTGTGGAAGGAAGAATATCCTAAACACATTAATTTATTAAGCTTTGTGATTTTTGGCCCAGAACAGGTTAAATCTCTGCCTGGATTTTTTTCCTATGGTTCTTCTCTATCCTGAATAGTGCCTGTTCAAAACTCGGCAGTCCTCAGTCTCTAGGGGTGAAAACAAGACGGATGTCATTATTACTCTAAGTTGAGGGGCTGGAAATCATTCCCCTTGCTGTCAAGGTGACAAATACTGTCTTAGTGGAGGTGCCAGAGGTTAGGTCAAAAGCTCTTGCAGAGTCTTTAGCTCAACTAGCAAGCAAGGCATGGTTATAAAACTGGAGCTTCCCTTGGAAATTGTGTTTATTATTTATTGTTGGCTTTTTAAAAGTCAGTTTTGGGAAACCATCATGACCCTTCAGTATAAGCCAGGAGTAGTTCATGACTTTTTTTTTTTTTTTTTAATAGCTGTACTTGTGGAGAGGCTCCCTTCATCATTATTTTGCCTTATCTCCTTTGTAGGTATCAAAACAATCTTTGGCTTTCATCCTTAATGGCTCACATTTGAAAAGATCAGTGATTGTGGAGGAGGGAGGGAACTGTTTTAGTTTATGATCTGTCATTACTTGTCTTCTTTTGACACAGTTCTGTCAGTGGCATAGAGTTTTCATTTTAACTTATTGTGAAACCAACAAACAAACAAACAAATAAATAAATAAACACCAGCCCAGCAAAATCCAAACCATCTTGGAGGTTATGAGGCTCAGGCATTTATCACCTTTTTGGAATGCCACATGAGCATATGCACTTCCCAGCATCTTGTTTCCTCACCTTCATTCCAATTCTCCACCCACCTCCTCCTGATTACTTTCCTACAATGATAAATAAATTGTTGTATTTGTTGTTTCTACTTCCTAAAAAAAAAACTGTATGACAAAATTCCTTTTCTAAGTTATTTTCTAATGGTACCTTCTTGGTTGCTCCAGCATAACTTGTTGCAAGGATGTCTATGTGATACCCTGAGAGCTGGTGGAAGATCAGACTAGATGAACATCTGACTTTACTTGTGATGAACTCAGTATGTTCTACAAAGGGTGAAATGATTGAAAACTTGCCATTTCTTGCTTTCCAAGAAAAATAATTATTTATACGTGTATCTAAATTAGGTGATCATGCCAGATAGAAAATTTTGTACATTAATATACAAAGATAGGTTTTTCATATTATCTTTTGTCTTTCAACCAGTGTCTCAAAGCTCAACATGGGACACTTTCCTTGGATATCTTTATTGGTATCAAGTGTTTAACTTGCCTGAGACTCTGCATGACTTGGAACAGCTTTTTGCCTGACATAAACATGCTGGATGAAAGCTGCACATGGTTTCACTCCCTCTTCATTCTTTATCCACGTCATCTTGTACTGTGATAGCTACAGGTGCCAGCACTGATGCCCATCTGAGTGGAAAGGTCATTCTGGCTGCTTCTTCCTGATGCATTTGAGGCAAGCTCTGATAGTCTGAAAATGCACATCTTGCTATGGCTCATTGTTTAACTGTGGTCTACTTTCTTAACCGCATTTTTGCTACTATATGGAAAGAAAATGTTAGCTATTTGAAGGAGAACTATATTACATAGAATTAGATGACCCAAATAATGGGAAAGGGTTTTTGAAAAACTCAAACCTTTTAATAAAATGGAGCGTCAAATATATGAGCATGTCTTTCAAGCAGTGATCAAAAAGCATGTGAGAAGCTTCATATCCTTTTAAAAGTCAAATAATTTTCCAATATGATAATTTTTTTTGCTGGATGGACAGTACAAAGATGAAAGAAAATTTTATAGATAACATTGCACTTCACAGCTGACTGAAGCAGGTGTTAGAAATGCAGATTAAGTATACTGACTAAAGACTATATAAATTTGAAGTGAAAATGCCACTGGTCTACTTGCAGTGCCCTGCACATGTGATGTTTCAGATAGTTAAATTATTAATTTTATTGTGTGAAATAGTGCAGTGGTTAGGGAGAAGGTCCTTGTGCATTTATGATTTAATTTTTCCCCTGTAGTCTTTTTAATATTATGTGATGAGGAGCTGACAGAATTTTCTTCCTTGTGTGAGTTTTGCTTGGAAAGAGGATACATAATGCAGGTTGATAAATCCACAGTGTAGGTTTATTTGCCAGTTAGGTGTTTTTCAGGAACATGCAGTACAAACACACAATTGTGAATAGATGCAATTTCTGTAAAGGAAGGAGACTAAATGTTAGTAGTGTTGCTGTACAAATCTGCAGACACTGAGAAATCTGAATCTGGTCCTTCCACACAAAGTGGCATAAGGTGTTAATTTGCAGGTTAGTCTTTTTTGGACTTCACAGGCTTTGTGTAGACATTATGCTCCATGATGTACAGGTGCCTTATTTTGTGGGTGGTGTGAAGCATGGGAGAAAGGCATTGGGAGAGGAGTTGAGGGTGTTTTCTTCTAACAGCTCAGTAACCTGCTAATAAACTGTACTAGACTGTGAATTTAATTTTGTCATGACTTAGCAGGTGCCTGGAGCTAGTAATCAATCTGTAAGAGGTCTAATTCTTGGACAAATTAAAATTGGAAGTGGATTGGAAGACTGAGTCTCTTAAAGTGAGGAGCAGTACTGAGGCCCCTGCTCAGCACAGCCAGCCAGTGTTGTTCTCACTCTGGACTGATGTTAGAAGAGTCTGGTGGGACCCCACAATTGCCCAACATCTGGCTAGCAGGAGGGCCAGCAACAGGGACATGTTGCTGTCCTTTGTCACCTAGAATGACTGCAAGGGAAGGAGAGCTTTTGTAGGATTTATTTCTTAAGTAGTTCCTGGATCTACTGGTTCTAAAAGTATGCTGATATGCAAGAACTGCCTCTTTGATTTTGGTTTTTTTCTTTGGTTTTTTTTTTTGGTTTTTTTTACATAGACAATACTGTTTTGTCCATCAGCTCACAGGGCATAGTATTTGTATTGGCAGCAGTTCTGCTCTGACTGGAGGAACTAGTCCATGGTCTGTAAATATTCTGTATATGGTTGCGAAAGCTTGGTTGTAGTAAGTGAAACAGATATTCAAGAATCTTTCCAGTGCATCCTGGGAAGCAGACAGCATGCAGCTGGCAAACCAGTCTTTGGAAATTTGAAAAGGCCACATATGGGTCTAAGTTTTTCACCTGCATGTACTTTATGGGTTTTTTTTTCCATGAGAATAAATAAATCCCAGAGGTTGCACTGTTTTCTATAAGCATCTAGACATAGCTTAATTTCTTTCTTTTATCTGATAACTGGTGCTTAGAGTCACATGCTTTTGTTCCTTCAGTGGTGATTGTTCTATCTTTCCCTGTGCTACAGAATGGAGTTCTCTACAGTGGATGCACAATCATATGAAGTTGTATTCAGTCCCCAGAAGGGCCACTTGGTGCACAGAAAATGCACTACAGTGAGCATTTAGCAAAATAATAGTGTCAATTTTACTGTAGCCTTAACTCTTGATTAGCATTTTGGTAAGGTTTTCATGGTCATTGACTTTGAGAAACAGCTTCTATCCCATCTTTCTGACTTTGCAGGCCAATTAACACAGCATAAAAAATTACAGATTCATTTTATAGACTCTGTAGTGTCCCCAACAAAGAACTGGTACATGAACTCATGTATAAAATATATTTATTACTATTGCTTTCCATATTTTTAGTAGGTAGTTAAAATACAAGCTAAGAGCATCACTGTAACGCGAACAGCTTGCAAATAATAAAATCTAGATGAAGCCTAATATTTATAGAGTACTGCCTTACTGCCTAGTTTAGTTCACTCAGTTAATAAAAGTATAAGTATGGTTTTGCTGAATGCTTTTTCCTCTTCTCCCTCCCTCCCTAATTACAGCGTGGGCTTCCCAGAAAAGCTGGCCCATCTGCCATTTTGTCTTGCAGTTTCAAAATCCAGTGAGTATGTGTATGTGTTCAAGTCAGAGAACTAAAATAGAATTTCATCATTACTATCATTTCAGTTTGCTTACCCCAAAGCAGAGTTAGTGGAGGGCTGTTCTGCCCTCATTCATGAAAGTCTGTCAGATTGCGATATGTCACTCCAAAGACATTTGGAAAAATATATTGTGAGAGTCCTACTAAGTCAAGCTGTGGCATAATTACTGTACTATAAATGCTTACAAAGCTGGATCCTTTATTATTTTTCAATCTGATTTCTTTTAACTCATGGGATTAAAATTGTTATGCTAATTCAGACAATTGTACAGTCCAGTGCCAGCTGAACTTGTATTGAGACCATCCCAAGCCAGTGTTATCAAATAATACACAGAAAACTATAAAGTCTGTAATATATGGGAAGAGGTATAATTTGTTTTATTTGCTGTTTATATTATTTTATAAGCTGTTAAAAACCCTCCACAGCCTCTTCAAAATAATTATGGTGCTTTCCTGTAGGAGCAGTAAAGAGCCATGGCTGATAGGAAAAAACACTACAATCTTATAAATCTGCTTCATAAAGCTGTTCTAACACTTTGGAATAGTTAGACATACATTAGGACTTGTAGGTGTATGTTTTTCTGCAGGGGAACTTGCTGTTTTTAGGCTGTCCAGTTAATGTTTTGGTAATGTCCTTGGGCCATGGATTTCTAAAAGCCCTGTAAGAGTAAGAAGTTTGTTTTTCTTTGGAGAACTAGTGAGGGGGTGATCTATCAGACATCAGAGCTCAGTCAAGCACTGAAATGTCCAAGCAGATTAAAAAGAGGTTTGTGACAAAGCAGGATTTTGGGACAGGAGAGCCCTGGAGAGCAGGAGGGCTAAATTAAGATGATCCACTGGATAAGCGAGAGAGGATGGACAGATCTCTGGGGATTGTGCTGGCTTCCATGCAGAAGGAAGAACAGCAAGTTCTGGCTCAGGCTGAACCAGGGTTGTCCTGAGGCAGCCCTGACCTGGGGGCTGCTGTTTCAGCAGCAGGGTGCACACACCTCAACAGTCCTGCAGATTTATTCCTTCTGCACCATTGCCATACATCCTCTGCCTACATGTTGTTCTTGTTCCTGTGGTTTCTTCTTTTTTTCATCAGAAACACAGGAGGCCTTGTCCAAATAATCATTTGAGAACCAGCACTAGTATAACTTGTTTATGATGGGAACATAGCTCTTCAGGGTGTTAGCATCAAGTAAAAGCTGCTATGGTGAAAAACTTTTGAATTGCATTTTCCAAACTGATTCTGTTTACAAATATCCCAATAGAAAAATGGTTTTCGACATTACATGGTAAAATTCTTGAACTGAACTCAGAGTTCAGTTTTCATGGGCAATCAGGCAATAATCTTGTAGAGGATGCTGTTCTTTAGGTTTTACAGGGGCTATCTTAAATCATGGTGAAAAGCTAACCAGCTGGACTGACAGCATTCCTTGTGCCATTGAGATTCTTTCTGATCACCTATATATTCATATTATTTCAATGGAAGTATAAGAAATTTAGCAAATTAAGGAATTATTTTGAAGTGTTTTCCTCCACTAGCTTCCCTAGTGCCTGATCTTTGTAGGAAAACATTTGCCCTTCTGCCTCTCAGGAACTGCGGTCCACACCAGGTTGTGCACGCCTGGCTTAGTGAAGGTACAATGTGGGCACATTTAAAGCACGTGGACAGGAATATTTTTGAAGTTTTTTTAATGCAAACTGTGAGATTTAGGGTTTGGTGATGAAAGGAAGGTTTTTCTTGTCTAATTATTTTGTAGTCTGTTTGAGTGAAAGTGTCCGTATCTAGAGTTTACCTTAGATTGGCTACTGCAGAAATGCCTGGATTTTACTCTATTTCACAAATACCACAAACATTTCAAAAGGATTTGTTCTTTCCATGCTTTCCACTGACATGTGCAAAAGGGGACTTTTTCTCTGCCATCCAGTAGCTTTGCACATAACTGACTGTGTTATATACAGAGCTATTAGCTTTGCACCAGTATAAATGTTTGAGTAATACAGCTTTCTTTCTTAGGCCATAAGAAATACACTATCTGTGCTGGCAGTAGCATCTTGCATAGACAACATTACTCTCAGGAGCTGAATTCCTTTCTCCCCATCCCATTTTATAGTGTGTTGAAAACACCACTGTACATGCACAAGTAATAGAGAGGGGGAGAAAAAAAGCCTTTCAGTGTATTCTTACAATAATATCTTTATAGGACCTGGGATGTTTTTTTTTTTTTATTAGAAATGCTTATGGTTTTTGTTGTGTAAATTACAGAAGAAGCATTCCTGAAGTCCTTAAGAGGGAACCATTTTCCTCTGCATCATGATAAATGTAGCAATTGTGTGTGTGTACTAGAATAGATCATATTGAACATCCCCTGAGCTCTGTTTGCAGACAAGTCCTATCTCCACCATGACAAAATTCCCATAAGAGTTTAAATTATTAATGCCCTGGAATCTGCGGGGTTCAGCAGATATGTTCAACATTATTGATGGCAAACTTTATCCCTTTATTCCTAAGACACATAATGAAATAGGGAGTCCCTCAAATAACTGCATTTCATGTTTAGGCTAATTTTGTAGAGGCCAGTGGGCTTTGCCTTAATGTGTGTAAATACAATTTTTCTGGTTTACAGCAGATTGTGTGGTGGCTGGGAATGAGACTGATTTGGCACTAATTTATGAATTCTTCCAGCAATCTCTATGTGCTGCACCCTGTGCGGGCAAGATGCTCTAATTACACCTGCTCTGTATAATGAGAGCTTTTAATGACAATTACTGATTGTAGTTATGGATGTTTAGGGACCATTTTTTTCTAGCTTAAGATGATGTATTGACTTTTATAAGAGAAGACTTGTATTTTCACTTTATGTAATATCTCTCCTTCCTCCCCCCAGCCTCCTCAACTGATAAGCTGACTGGTGAGGCTGCTAAAGTATTGCCACAGAGAATTTTTGTTCAGTTAATTTAACTTCAGCAGATATAATTTTTCACTCTTTTTTTATTTCTGAATTCATATAGGCACATTCATATGTTCTTTTTCATAGCAATTTAGTATTTGGACTGATGTTATACAAGTTGCGTTTATTTTATGTAACAAGATAAAAGTACTTCACACTGAGTATTTCACTGCCATGTTAAACAAGCCCATTTACAAAAGCTTCATTTTTCTCTTAATATACTGGTAGAAATGGCATTTTAATATGAGGCTGTTGATCTTAAATAGGAGTAGGTTTTATCTTTGTTCAGTTAGATTAAATTACTCTTCACTGTTTCACTGTTGAAAAACAGTGATTCCACTTGTGGTCCCAGATTGCAAACTTGCTTTGAAAGGGGCATGATTTAAGTAAGATTTTAAGTAAGTCTCTGAGACTTCTCATTGACTGTTGTTTTGAAATGCAAATAAAGATTTGGGCAGCTTCCAGTTTAGTAGCCACTTGAGAAAGTGAGATAGCAAGATATCAATAATTGAAAGATCAGTTTAACACTTGTATGGAAAAGACAGTTTAAAGATTTTTTTTTTTCCCTTTCACTTTCGTTTGCTAGTTTTTAAGTGGTTTATAGTGGGATATCTTTCTTTGCTTTGGGTTCTGCTGCTGGCAGTCTTGTTTTAGTGTCGGAACTGAAGGCTTCTTGTAATTCTAGGGAAGCAAAAGCAGACTTGTTGTAGCACAGCTAGCAGCGGGACAGGGCTGGGAAAAAGACCCAGTCTGAGTATTGAAATCTCCCTTTCCATGTTTGTATGGCTTGCTTGTGCTTTGTTCCTAAATCCTGATAGTGGCAATAGTCTAGTTTGTCAGAGAGCTTTCTTAGTGACCCATATGGTATTCCAGAATGTGGGAAGGGAAGTAAGAGGTTAGATGAAATAGAGAATGGCACGAGGCTATGCTTGATCCTTGTGAGTAGAGGAAACCTGGGTCCTGGGCCATGGAACTAAGATTTTAGTCCAGAGAACAACAATACATGACACAGCTGCCAGGAAAAATGGCAAACACAAGGCAAAGTGCTGGCAGGCACAGCATCTCAAGAACTGTCTGTGAAAAGTGGCAGAAATCTCCAACTTTGTTTCCTGGTAAAGCTCGCAATTTGTTGAAATGCAAGAACCTCACACAAAAATAGGCAAGGCACAGAACTGGATTGCTGAGTTTCTGAACAGGCTTGTATCTCTATCTTGTATAATAGGCAAGCAAGCTTAGCCTCTGGTTTCAAAAGTGGAAATGTAGCCTCAGAGAACAAAGATTTTGTCCAAAGCTTAGCCAACCTGTTCCCTATGCTGATTATTTTTAGTTTATCTCACCTCCCTACCTTCCCCCCTAACTCAGTGAGTTGAGGCTTTGATTTTCTAATTACCCTTAGCAGGAAACACTTTTCGGGAAAGTAAAGAATCACGGGCTTCAGAAAGTGAGTTTAATTTTCACATGTCTTACACAACAAGAAATTTACCCTCAGTAAAATCACAGACTTTCATTTCTTTGTTCTCCTGTCACCCCTTTTGGGAGTCCTGCATTTGTGCCAAGCCATTTTTCCTGCCTTCTTGGCTCAGTGGGCTTATTTTTTGACATTGTTTGACTTCTCTTACTTACAAAAGAGCCAGTACTTTCAAAACTGACTCATTCCAAGACTCTTTATGTGCCACAAAAATGTGGAGTGGTGGTTTCAGCTCCCACCCTATGTCTCTTCAGTTCCAGTATTCTCTTCCCATGCCTTCCACATCTAAGTAATTCAAAGTCTATGCCACAATTAATGGAAAATATGCTGTTGTAGTGGAGAGGAGTCACCCTAGTGTGTCTTCTTTGCTTGGTGGCCACACCATTCACTTGGTGTCAGCCCTTGGTAGCACAGGGAGGTTTCTGGCTGTGTTGGCAGAAGGTGGTGGTGGAGGTCAATGTACTAGTGGATCATCAGTGGAAGTTCTCTTCACTGTCATCCCTAATGGACAGGCAACAAATTGTATCACAAAGACTAGAGAACCACTAGGAGAATCGAGAATTGTTGTATAGGACAACATAGTATTAGGGAGGAAATATACTTTTGGACTTATACATGTACTTATATACTTGAATTATTTTTTTCCTTGATTAACAGATGTTTTTCTTAAGGAAAACTGGAAATGTGTCTCAAAAAAGTAAAACTGAGTGTGGAAAGTAGGCAGGGATTTTCTGTTTGACCAGAAAGAAACCCTTTGAAATATGTGCTTAAGTGGAGTTAGTAAGTTTACCCACTGGAAGTGACCTCTGGGATGTCTAATGCCTTCTTTAGAGAGTTGTCAAAATTTTCCCTGCAACTGGAAGGAAGGATAAAAATTTGGTTTTGTCTAACAAAGATGTGGTAGCCTTTTCAGGAATCAAGCTGGTGGGCAGGATTGAGGCTCTATCCTTTTCTTGTCAGTGTAACTGGAGACTCTTAGGCCAGACATTGTTGATTTTATGGTGTGTGCCACAGTAAGTTATTTCTCTGGGGTCCTGCAGGAGGCTTGAGTGGTGCATGTATTATTTTATACAGCCCTGAACAGTGATTAAATGGCTGGGAGAGAGGTATTTCATGGAATGCTTTGGATAGTCAAACCAGAGTCACTTTAAGATCAATTTGGGGTCCTTAGAAATGCTTTGATTTCTACATGTTGTTCAGGTGAGTGGAATTACAAAAGTGAAAAACCACCTAGCAAGTAAAAAGCAAACTTGACCTTTTAAAAGAAATGTTTTGTGTTTGGAATTAACCTTGTTTGGAGAAAAAAAACATGGCAGAATGGGTTTTAACGTGACTCCAAATGGGCATTTGGCAGTTCTGTGTGTTTTGGTAAGGACATTCCGGTGGGTCACAGCTCTCTGCTGATGCCTGGAAACATTGACGATTACAAAACTTCTTTCTTTGCTGCTTACAGTAAGAAATGTGCTTTAAATGCTGCAGTTGTGAGAGATTATGTTCCGAACAAAGCACATGTTTTCCTAAATGTGACTATCAGCGCACTTCTTATGAGCCTGGTTTGGAGGATCTTTTGGTAGACAGTAGCAGGATGCTCAGAAGGACAAATGTTCTTGTCCAGCAACTGTCAGAGGTTTTTTACAGACACTTTTGGGGGATTTTTTTACAGCACTTTCAAAAGAAAGTGTGATCCATCAAAATGGGATGTTTTTTTCTTTTTTTCTTCTTTTATAATCTGAGGTGCAATTCCTCACAGGCTTCTCTGGTGACAAAGTCAGTTTAAGAGGTGACAACCCTGCTTTCTGCTCCTCTCATGCTGCAAAAAAAGGTGCCAACATGTTGGTTTCTTGGGCTGCTTCAGGCCAGAACAGTGAAATGAACTGTTGGGTTTATTTCCCCCACTTGGTCATGTCTGTGATCCATTTTAGAAATAGTTTCATGTGTGACTGAAGAAAAGAAGATGGTTAACTGTGGCTAAAGGAGGGGAGGCTGAAGATGACAATTTTTGCTGGAGGAGCTTAAAGTGAAACTGTGCCTTGTATAAACTTAAAAGGTGCAATTCTGCCCTGATGAAAATCAATGGAAAGGACCGGTCTGGTGCCAAAGTGCAAGTAATGTTTTGCTACAAAACAGGACTAGAAGGAGCAGTTACTTTTTTTTGGTGGAGTTGTTGTTCTGGGGTTTTTTGGTAGTGTATTTTGAAGTTTATCTTGTCAAGTATTGAAGTGCTCCAAGCTATAGCCAGAAAAAAAAACAATCAAGCATGTTTCATATCGCTCTCATATCGACCTTATCTCTCTACAGCTACCTGAAAGGAGGTTATAGCCAGCTGGGGGTCAGTCTCTTCTGCCAAGTAACAAGCAATAGGATGAGAAGAAATGGCCTCAAGTTGCACCAGAGGAGGTTTAGATGGATATTAGGAGAAACCCTTCTCAGAAAGGGTGGCTGGATATTAGAACAGGCTGCCCAGGGAAGTGCTGGAGTCATCATCCCTGGGGATGACTAACAGACATGCAGATATGGCACTGAGGGAGAAGTTTTAGTGATGGATGTGGCAGTGCTGAGTTTATGGTTGGACATCATGAACTTAGTGGGCTTTTCCAAAGTAAATTATTCTATAATTCATTCCATCCTTATGGTTAAAAAAGTGGGAAATGCTGTAAGTTCATACACTTATCCTTACAAAGTCTTTCTGATAGTGTCCTTCTCATGATTCAACTGAGTTCCCTTCCTGGTCCAAATAACAAATCACATACACAATATTCTGTCTTTTTATGAATAGGAGGATTACCTTCCAGCTGGAGAAATGTTACTGCTTCCAAACCTCTTTTGCTTGAATGGAACAACTGCAAATATTTTTAAGATAAAGTTATAGGAAATCACTTACCTTTCAAATGCTGAAGTTAACAGTTTAGATAAAACATATATAGTACCAAATGGAGATATAAGTAGCACTTAATATATTGTCGACATTCCTCTTGTTTAGCTGTTTTAAGGGCTTCCACTTTCATTTTTTATTATCTGTGAGATATGTCACACAGTTTGATAGCAAAGTTAAGGCTTGGTAATGCTTCTGAAAGGTATGGATATTACAAGAAAGAATCCAAATAAAAGTCTGCTAGAGTACCCAAATCAGATGGAGCCTGGACTCTTCTGCTTTTCAGGTAAGAAATCAGGGGAGAAATACCCTTTGTGGATACCACTGATACATCAGTTGAGTGTGGGCTATACTGTTGCACAGAGGACCTGTGTTCTATTTGATCTGCTCAATGAAGCAAAGTGGAAGAATTGTCAGGTCTTATTATTATTTATTTACAGCCAGGTCTTCTTATCCCCTAAAATATGAATAAAGGGACAATTTTCTCTGTATTTTTCATTGCTAATATGAGCTGTGACATATGTGTGACATAGATGGAGTGTTCTTTGTTTCTCCTTTTAGTAACCAGTGTTATCAAATGCCACCTCCTGATTTCCTGATGATCAAGCAATGGCAGTCAGCACAACAATAACACTTTGTATTTAACGCTTCTTTTTAATCCGTTGTCTTTGCCAGCCTGTTACACAGGATTTTTTGTTAAATGCTGTGAATGCTCTGGGTGTGCACTTCACAAAGCTCTCTCTCAATTCCTTGAACTCTTGTCTATAAATATCTACTTAATCCATTCTGTTCTGGAATCCAAGAGCAGATAGGTGTGCTTGTTCACTTTGTGCCATCACTTGTAACTTCTGAGACTCTTCAGGCATTTTTATTAAAAACCCAGACTGAAGAAAAAGCAGGGGGAGGGGACCAAGAAAACCAGACAAACCCCATCATATATCTATCTGTTTCTTGGCTTGCTTTTCTGTCCTCTGGGATTTTTTAATGTGTCTCTCATAAGCCAGGTTATAGACTTTCGGAGGAAGAGACTGATAAATACATGCAGTTCACTGCACATTGGTTCACCTAACCATTTAGTGCTACTGTAAAACAAATAATGTAAATAACTCTGTTCTAGTGCTGAGTCTTCCCTGATAATTTGTAGGTAGCACTTATCTGGGTGTTTTCAGTTTTTGTTTCTCCTGTATGTTGTGTATGAAGGTTGCATACAGATGAAATAGGAGACTGATTAACTGGCAGTGTAGAAAAATCAGTGCAACCAGCTACTCTGGCAGTTTGACAACCATTTGCATACTAAACTGAACAAAAAGGAGAGGTGCTCTTTAGCCTATTTCAGTCACAGCAGCCTAATGAATTGTCCATAGCTGTGGAAGTTATTAAACATAATTTGTGCTCAAGCTTTTGTAAAAAGATTTTATAGTATTCCCTTTAATCTATTGGTGCTTTGGTACAAAAAGGAGGATTTATGTTTTCATAGTACTGTTAAATAATTTTATATATTTACATAATATTTTAACATACTTGCATAATATTCCTGTTTGGCATTTCATTATACAGAAGACTTGAGGTGGGTGAGAGAGTGTTAAAATTGTGCACAAGAAGAGCATTTAAGAAACTTCACTCACTTGTTTGATTAACATTTAGCTGCTTATGTTCCCTCCATATGCAATCAGGGCAACATTTAAGAAACTAGTGTTCAAATATGCTGTTTCATAGGGGAAAGACAGAGTTTGCCAGGGCAAAGGGCAGGGTCATCAATTTGTATTCACTGAATGTGGCATTTATTGCATAAAGTGGATTTGATCAAACCTTTTTAATGTACTTTGTTCAAGAGGTTGAAAGGAATGCTGCTGTAATTGTATATGTTGTATTGGCATAAGAAGGACAGATGGCTACTAGAGAGCTCTTCACAGTTTTCCTTTCAAAGGATTGCAAGTATATGAAAAGTGAAATGCTGATTTTGGATGGGAATGTGTTGATATCAGTAATATAAATACATCCATCTGCAGATTTTCACCTCATCCAGATGCCTTAATGTAGGACTAATTGATACCATAACTCATGTACTTGGAGGTTGCTTGGATTTAAAAAAAAAAAAAAAAAAAAAAAAAAAAAAAAAAAAACCCCTAGCACAATACGTAATTATTGTCTTTAATTTCGAGACTAAACATGTTGCAGGATGGGGATAAATAATTTCAACACCCAGATGACCAAGTTTTTTGTATCTTGTTGACTATTGATGGACATACAGTTTCAAAATCCACTTTTTGTCACGTCTCATTCACGAGGCCTTTTTCAAAAACTCTGACGATTTGTGTTTTTTGTCTTGCATATTCCCATTAACTGAAAAGTTAGCTTTTCAGGTCACTTTAAACAAGATTTTATGTTTATACAAGAAAATTTTATTTTTCCAAGTTTCCCACATGTTATGAGAGTGATTGCATTTGCATTTATTGTGCCTATGTCCTAGCCTTCAAAATTCTGCAGAATTTTGCAGTGCCTGAAAGCCTTTCCCTGTTGAACACCTTTATTATTTCACTGGGTATCAGATTTTGTTCAACAATTTATTTATATCTGTCCTCTTTTTCCAGAAGAATAACTATCATGTACAGGAGGATCTGAAACATTTTGCTTGCAGGCCTGTAATACCAGAGTGCATAATTTGGGAAGAGCTTGGGGCTATTCTCCTAGCTTGGACATTTTACATCCCTCAGCCACCAGGAGTACATCCTGATTCCTTAAGACACAGTGCAGGGCTAGGCTTTGTTCCCTCTGTGGAGGTGTTTATTTCCACATTCTGAGAACTTCAGTGGAAAGGGAGATTCTGTGCCATTTTGGCCCTTTAGCCTGTTTCTTGAAATCACTGTTCTTTCACAGCTCTATCATGCTATTACAGAGCTTTCTGCTGGATCCATTATTCTTCCAAGACTTAATTAAATTGTACAGTGTAATTAATCTGTCTTCTTAATTTCTGAAATTCTCCTAGTCTGTAGGTAATAAAACAACAGGAAGAGATTTTGTGGCTGCTCTGTTGTATTATGAGTCTGGGGGGAAACAAATTATATTCCTTTGATGAAAATAACTTTTTACATGGATGGCTGCAACTGTATTGCAGCAAGCAAAATCTGCTATACTGATTGAATATTCCTTCTCTATCAGTGGGCTAGAGTAGATAGTTAATGAGCACTGTATTTAAAGTACAGATTATTCTTATATGTCACCTTTCCTGAAGTTCTCACACTCTCCATCTCAGTATTTCCTAAAGTACTTATAATTTCTGTATATGTAATGAATTTCAACAGGTTTATCTTCTGTAAGCTTGTCCTGTTTTCTCTTCAACCCTTTATATATGCATCCAGTTGTAAAAGAGTATTTTCAAGGAAGGAGATGTCTGGACTGAGGGTTCTTCCATAAGATTTAACAGAAGATTCTGCCATTTCTCCCATATGTTAGCTGTGCTTACCTGCTACTACTTGGGGCATTATATTGAAATAGCAGGGCATTGGTATCTCAGTGTCGCACACATCAAGTGGAAAACAGGTAACAGAGTGCAAATCTTTGGAAATAAACAATACTACGTGCTGGATAAAGACACAGCTACGATAGCTTGATAGAGATGGGCATCAGAACAACTTGCATTTGTTTGCTGCTGGGTTAGGACTGTCACTCACTGAGCTCATTCACTTCAGGAGACCTGTCTAAAGTTTGGCTTTTAGGTAAGGAACAGATAGGAACAGTCTGAGCAAAGCCTTCTGTTTGTAACCTGTCCTTACTCTGCTTTGTGAGTTTATTCCTTATACTATATCCCCTCTGATAATTTCAGCTATGGATCTTAATTTTGCAAACAACTTCTGTGCAAAACTGTGTTTGTCAGCAGTCAAAAGCATGTAATTTCAATTATAACTCTAAAAAAAGGTCACATGGTACTTGTGTGCACTGGCAGGCTTATCTCATAAGGTTAAAAATGTGGGGGTTTGTTTCGGTTTTTTAATGTAGCTATTGATAGCAGAGGAGAATACAAATGTAACAAAGAATAACTGAACAGGCTCTTTGAATCTGACTACACAACAAACATCAAAGAAAAATGTACTGCCACCTGCTTATGTGGTATGAAAGGTTAGGAAGTATACATTGTTCTCTGCTAAATTATTTTGCTCTTTTGAATCAAAGTTAGCTAGTTGAGAGATGGTGTTATTTTAATAGGTGGCTTTTTAAATTGCAGTACTTCTGACATTCTTCATGCTCTTGTGGGGGTGGGAGAAACTTTCAGTTTTGTACTCATTTAGTCTTTCTGAGGCAGTGAGCAAGCTGAGATAATAGCTTTGTTTTGGATTTTTGTTTTTTTTTTAATCCAGAAGTCACTATAAAAAGTAAGATATAATTAAGCACAGTGCTTATAAAAACCATTGCTGATCCTTTCTGTCTGCTTACTATTTTGAGCATGTGTATGCCAACACATAAATACCTTGTATGATCTGTGGGGGAGGGCAGAAAGGATGGCATATCTGAAATGCCTCAGGACAACATAAAGTTTGTTTAGTCTGCACGTTCTTTAGTTCAAATACAGCTGTTTTTATTGATGTATTTCCTTTCTTTCATTGTATTGTCAGTTCAATTTTCATGACTTTATTTTAGACTTTAAAAGCCTGAAGGTGTGAAAGTTTTTCATTGGCTGACTCTGAGTATTACAAACCTGTGCGTGATTCTGAGATCTTTGCAGGATAAGGGAGGAATGAGTGCCAGGCTCAGGAAATATGGGCAAAGCCCATAGCATGACACCAACATAGTATTTTGATCCAGAATTACCATGTATGGCAGGTAGAGAGCTGGGATGAAGGATTGTCCAAGCATCAGAGCAGAGCTGTTGCTCCAGGGATCCAAGGTTCAGGACAGGGGGAATCTTTTCTTTTCTGGAGAGTGGGCAGGACTGAAATTCCCTTCACTTGCTGACTCACAGGTGTCCAAACACCTAAACTAGAGGTACACTGTATTCTACTTCTGGTGTCTGCAGGCAGATATTCTGTCACAGGTGGGAGTTAATGATTCAGCTTGTACAGTTCAGGCACAAATAAATGTGAACTCTCATATGAAACACTCCTGTTTATTCCTCTTTACATTCCTCTGAACAAGGCAAGGTTGCATCAAGTACTATCTGTACTTTCCCCATCCATGTGAAATGGAATGTGTTTGCAAAGAGCACTGTGATAGAGATAAAAGCTGCTTTCTCTCTCCCTGCACCTGAAGTGCAGGTGGGTAAATCCCTAATGCAAACAGGAGCTACAGAAGCTGAGCAGCAGCAGCTTCTCCTAAGCAGAATCTCAAGATAAGCTGGAAGATAAATGGATTTTTCTGTGGCCACACTTGGCAGCACAGTAGTGATAGCAAATGACTTGAAGCATATGAAGAAAAGAGCTTCTGCTTGAAAATATAAATTACTTCATTCATGAAAACATATGAAAAGTAAAATCCTTAATTTACATGGTAATTCAAGTTACATTAATAGGACAGTGAAGAGAAAAAGTGATGTTTATCTTATGTCTGCAAACGTCCCATTGTTTTCCTCGTTAGCCCCATGTAATTTTAAAGTAGCAACACACAAGTTGCATCCTGATTTGACCTTAGGAGCCTCGCTGTTCAGCTCAGTGGTTTCCCTGTAGAAACAGAAACTGACACTGCCTCGCTGGAATTTTCTTCAATCGATATAGTGTGGCACAGTACAAATTATACAGCAGAATGGTATTAAAGAAAAGCTCATCTATTGATACAGTTGGCTAGAGAAACAGATTTTCATTTAAGAGCTTTCAAAATATTTTTTACAAGTGAAATGGGACCCTGTGGAATGAATGGTGTATTTTTTACTTTTATTTTAAGATGCAGACATTCTTTTCAGCTGGTTTTAACAGTGTAGAATTCCTTTGTGTTAGAGTATGTGTGGTAAATGACTGTTACTGTACATCTCAAATGTAGCTATATAACAGTATTTATGCATAAATTTCTGTAATTTTTAGAACAAACCCTCAGAGGTTATTTATTGTGTGAGTGCAAGTCTACAGCAGCCAAACTGTTAATTTGCCTGACTAGAAATATTAACCATACTATATCAAATAACTGCCAGGAACAATTCCCACCATTCCCTGTGACTTCATTTTAATTGATTTTTTTTTTTTTTTAACTTCCAGCTTCTGAGATTTCGTTTACTCTGACAGAATGTTTATTAAATGTGTAAAAAGAAAATTGTTTTGTAAATTGTTTCTGAGAGTGCTTTTATCTTCCATAAATTGGTGGCTCATTTAACATTTTCCACCTACCTTTGTTTTCCACCCTTGTGCTCTGCCTCATTTGTTTCCTTATTGGATTTGGTGATTAAATACTGATCAGCTGCTGGTCTGATCAGCTGTGCATATTGCTGCCTTTTAAACATTGTTCATAAACACCCTGAGGACAGGGCTTCATACACAGTGATAAACAGGGTGGGGGTGTTGAGTGGGACCATTTGATCTGTTTTACAAATGATGGGGAGCTCCACAATGAGCATTTGCAGAACTGGTCATTGAACACAGACCTCTGTGTTACAGCAGGAATTTGACACCCGACTGTCCAAAAGGGCTCTCAGCTGAGAGCTTTACATTGCAGAGCTGTAGTTCGTGTTCAGGCCTCTGATGCTAAACAGAGAATTGGTAATGCTTTTATTAGGGTTTTTTTCTGTCTTGTTATCTTTTCATTTTCCTTTAAGATGCTTTATTTTCAGTGATAATACTGTGCAGTCTGTCATGCACTGCTGTGACAATTCATGAAGGAACATGGAATTTACATATGAATCTAAATTATTATTTTCTTTTTGAAAAACAGAGATAACATATGCAAGTGCTACCTCTGAACAAAAAAGAACAAATCAGGATAGTAAAGGAAATCATGTAAGGATTTAGACTGTACTTCAGTTGAAATATCAGTCTATTTTCTGGGAGATATAATATTTTATTCCTGCTTTAAACAATTATTTCTGAGTAACCAAGTTCTGTGAAATCACTTGGAAGTGTAGCAGGAACAGAAGGTATCCTAAAAGCAGGGAATTCATACTTTTCAGTAGCCTTTTTCCAAGGACAATTTAAATCTCTTTACTGCCCCCAAGACAACAACAATGCTGGTCTGATAACACTAAATTCTTTTGCAGTCAATATTTCAATGCATTGAGATTTTTTTCCACATATTTACAGTATGTGTGATAATGAATATTATTTCACGAATACAGTTGTCTGTAGAAGCACACAATTAGCTTTTTGCATGCTTTGTGAAGTTGTGAGAGGTTCTTTCCAAACTTTTCAGAGTACCTAATTTGATTTCAAGAGGAGTTTCACTTCTAAGATCCTTTTTCTATTTTTGCTTTTTTATTTTAAATGTTTCTAGTCACCTCTGTCTCCCTTCAGTGAATTGGGAGGCTTCAAGAAATCCATTTGGTGGGAGTTATGCATTTAGGCCACTTGATAACCTAAGGAGCAAAGTGTAGTCATGATAAGCATAATTTCACTTCATTTTGAAGTGCTGGAATCTGTTGCAGATGCTTGAAGGCATTGCCTGGCTCTTGCTTCCAGCTGCTGATGAATTGGGGTTTTTTTATTGTTTCTGTAATGTAAGATCAGGGCTGGAATGTGATATCCAGTCTTTGGTAAATGACCTGCTTTTTATTTACCAAAAAGTTATCAAACTCAAGATTTTGGTGAATGATGTGCTTATCACTATGTCTAGAAAGTAAATATAGAGCTGCTGTTCTGAGTCAGGACAGCAGCAGCTGTGGGCATGCAGAATAGAGGAGTATTAAGCACCTCTGGCATTTTACTGGCATGTTATTTAGCAGCTACAGACTTGTTCACACTTTGATTATGAGATTTTATTAAGTAACACTTCAGATTCAGAAAACTCAATTCTGCTCTGACAGCACTAAGAGTGCTTGAATTGTTATGGCTCTACCATTTGCTTGTCTTTGGTAATGTTATTTTTCTTTTTTTTTCTTTTGGTGATTTTTTTGTTTGTTTAGACTTTACTCATGCTGTGATGTTTAGAAAATGCAAAAGTTCTAGGTAACTCTAGGCTCATCTTGCCTACTGTTCTGTCTGGCTGTTCATCCTGACCCAGGTAGAACTGGTGAATACAAACAAGGACTGAAAACTTCATAATTTCAAGTTGACAATGAGATCTTGAAAATTTTTCTGCAATCTTCTGGTTTTTTGTGTGCTGTTTGGGAGAACAATTTATATCTTCTAACTTCAGAGCCCGAGTTAGAACTCTCATGGGCTTTAAATATAGAACCTTCCTAACCTATGTGCTTAAATTATGTTAAGGGATCAAATATCTTCCTCACCAGCACTTATTTTTAATAGAATAGGTTCGATCATAGCATAAATTGATATTTCCTTATTTTACACGTGTTATTATAGTTGTAGAAATAGGCTCAAATTATTTGGTTGTTTTCTATAGTTTGAGCAACTTTTCAGATTTTTTTGCATTCCTAATTTCTCAGCACAATTGTATTCCATAGTTATATCCTGAAAATTATTTCCTGCTTTTTTTGTTGTTTGACTGGTAAAAATACTGGCCATGAGAACCACAACAAACATGTTTGTATAGCAACTGGTGAAACTTGAATTGAGTGGGGTTTGTGTCATCAGCTGTCAGGCTGGAGAAGATGAGTAGTTAACTGAGTAAGTAAAGTGTAACATTACCACTGACTGAACATTTCTTACCATTAAGCCTTCAAACTCTTATTCAGCTGTCAACACATGGGCACTTTCTGGAGCCAAATTCTCTCACGCTGTGCACTGCCTGCAGCTCCCCTGAAGCTCAACTTTGACTAAAAGTGTTGATTTCGCTTCTTTTAGCCTTGTTCTCATTTAAACGTTAAAACCTGCTTAGAGTCTGCCTTTTATTCTGCAAAGCACACGTGGATGTATCATCCCTCGCACACTTGTGATGTGAAGTTAAGGCACTCAAAAGATATGCTAGTAATCTTAATGAATAATTGATTAGAGAGGAGTCTGGCAGTGTTAATTGTGAGGTGCAGCTGAGTGAATGCCAAAACAAAAGCTTCTCTAAATGTTTCCGAAAACCTTGTAAAGTCTTTAGCATTGAGCAACAGGGTCAGTGCACTGAAGTGGAATTTAAAGGAGGTTCTTGAATGTAATGGATTTTGACTTCCCTTTGTCATGTGCCTCAGTGCATCATTGATTGAGCACTCATTTGTTAAATCAGCTGTATTTTTTGCCATTTGTCAGGGCATAGACACTTACTGCAGCCTTTTTCCTTCTAAACACGAGTTTCTTGTCTTAATAAGTCGTAGGTGTAAATTAGTTTTTATCTAAGGTGATCAATTTTTCAAGCAGAATGATACGTGAATATAGTCGCAGAGAAATATATTGTGAGCTTTTATTTTCTTAATTATTAGGAGGATAGGGAAAGATCAGGGATGCATTTTAGCTAAAACATTGATAATTCATGTCTTTAAATTCAGCTTCCAGCAAAATATTCAGAAATTATTTTATTTGGAAAGCTCTAAATTGTGTGCAATGAAAGAGTAGTTCAAGGTACCCAATGTTGAGTCAGTTCTTTGAGAAATGAGCAGAGGGAAACTCAGGGTTAAGGAACAATCAGTGTCCTGTGTGTTTGCAGCAATGAGAGATTCTCTCTGATTAGTGGAAAGGCTAATTACCTGGAGTATGAAGGACCACTGTAGGTGCTGTGCATACCTTATTAGAGTTCTGGCAGCAAGGCAGAAGAAAGAAGACCTTGAGAATGTGCCAAAAATACCCCTTTAAGTAAGCAGGTGCTATTACCCTTGGAAGAAAATAGTCACTTACTCAGAATGGTTATTGCTGCTAATTTTAAGAATTCTGTGGATGGGCCATCAACTTCTGAGAAATGTACTCTTATGGTATTTAATACAGCCATTACTTGTCAAATCTGGTAATGTTCATCTTGATAATCACTGCTTGCTGGATAAATGACCAAAGCAGATTTATTTGCCAATTGTCTGAATGAGTTGCCAGTAGTTGTGAGGGACTACTAACTAATGTTGGGAGTTTTTTCAATGTTGTTAATAGTAATGGAGTCTCTATGTCCTGCTGGGTATAGGATGCTGGGGTATTAAATGTTAGGTGCTTGGAAATCAGCTCCTTGAAGGGTTATAGTTGTAATCTATTTGGAAAAGATTTTGAGGAGAGGCAAAAAAGAAAGGAGCAGAAAAGAATGAGCCTCAAGAAGACTAACGAAGGGAAAAGTCAGTCATGTTGATAGAAGAATTTAAAGCTTCTCATTAGTATAGAGTTTAGCTCTGTTACTGCCTAGATGTAATTAGAGTGAAGAAGGGTGGAGAAAAAACCCTCAGTTCTGACAACACCTCTTTTATAAAACAAACTTTCTAGGGGCAGACTGCCTTCTTTCTTTGGGAGGAGCTGTAGCTGCTCACCAGCATGGTCAGGCTTGGGTCCCTAACAGCAGCATTGTAAATTTACCACAGGGTAAATCTAGGTGTAGATTTGCTGGTGAGTAGAATGACAATGTATTTTCAGTGAATCATGATAAGCAATGAAATTGTGACTGTGATTTGATAAGTATGTTTTGTTTTACTGGCAAGTGCACTGCAGATGCCTGCTAACACTGCAGAGCTTGTTGCTGCCCCAGAAGAGCCCCTTGCTCCTAGAGCCACTCTGCAGGTAGCTTGCAACTCAGGCAGCTGTTTTCACTTTTGTTACTGTCAGGCACTGGGGACAGTTTTCTTTCTTCTCTCTCTGGCTCCCTAGGCTCTATCAAAAGTGTGAATCTTAAACAAAACAAAATAAAGCATCAGTCCACATCTTTACTCAGCCTTTACATGTACATTTTCCTGTTTTGAGTTCTTTTAAACTGCAGCTATCAGAAAGAATAAAATAGTGCATCACCTAGTAGAGTATTGAAGTGATCATCCAAGCAATTTTCTTCTCCCTGAAGCCAGACAGCCAAAGCTTTTTATTACTGACTGACTGAACTTCCTGTGTCTGTCTGTCTAGGTTGCTAGGCCACCTCGTTGTCGTGATTTGTGATGTTAGAGGCTTTTGATTGTAGGCAAACCAGAAATGCTAATTTAAGCATAATATTTACATTTAAAAACCCCTCTTACATAAGATATATAAAAATAACTCAGCAGTTTTATATTCTGTGTGTGTGCATGTAAAGCTCTAGTAGGCATCTGGCAAACAATCTTTCAACTCTTTACTTTGTGTACCTTCTCAGTAAAACAGTGTGGGAAAAAAAAAGAAAAAAGTCTTTAGATAGCTTGCAGCTTGGGAACAACCATCCCAAGTTATTGTTACTTTTAGCCTTACAGGATGGTTATTTTTGCTCTGTGGATGAGGTAGCCTGATGCCCTTTTTGTCTGATCCAGAAATGAGAGGGATGATGGCATTGTGGCCTTTTAGTAATAGGGCCCATTGGGGTGTTGTGCCAACCTGTATTATGTGCATTTGTATTGCCTGAAACTGCTTCGGAAAAGAGATTAAATAGTTGTGTGCAATTGAAAAGAAACAAAACAGTTATTTTTGGCTTTGTCACCTGTGTGAGAGTATACAGTAAGACTTCCGTAAAAAAAACCTAAACATGAAAATGTGGGTTTTTCACATGGAAATTACACTTAAAATGAAAAGGGCTGACAATAAACTGGTAATGAATAAACTGGTGGGTATGGATGTGTTCTCTGAAGCAACATACTTTTCATACCTAGACAGACAGGAGTTGTGTCTCTCATTTTCCAGCAGAACCAATATTTAACACCAAGATAAGGCTGTTTAACTCTTCCATGTTTTGGGTCACTATTAGTTATTATTTATTATCAGGTAATACTGAGCTGAGTTTTGTGATTTTCACAGTGGTAGATTGCAATGATGTTGTAATGTGTTATTAGATTGCTTATCACTGATTTATGTTAGACCGAGGCAAACATCTGAGAACTGCTTTGAAAATTGTGTCAGTTATTTATTTTAGGATGAGTTGAACCTTGCTGCGCTCCCTGAAATTCCCATGCTCAGGGTTGGGATGGATAACAAGTGATTCACTTCAGTGTTGTACAGCTTCTGTGGAGTTCTGCCACCCACCAGGTGAAACAGATTATGAAAAGTTTTAGGCACACAAAATAGGCAAAAACAAATTTCTTGTTGGTTAGAAACTCCTAGAAGCCCTCACTAAAAGTCAAAGGCCTTATGGTTATGTTTTGTCCCTTCAGCTAATGAGGCTCTGTGAATATGTGTAGTGTGTCATTTAATTGAGTAATTACAAGGGATTCCACTTTTTAAAGGAATCTATTCTGTTTGTAGAATGAGAATTATTCTGGATCCAGATGACTAAAGCTTTTTTAAATTTAAGTACACATATGGTCTAATCCCATACTGTGAACTTCCAGCCTTGGCAGTGGCTCTCTGGGAAGAGCTGGGGCAAAGCCTTAGAAGGAGTCACAAAGGAGCCACCTCTGGAGCTGAGGACAAAGTAGACTGAAGAACTCTTGCTCTGAGAAGAGGAAGGTAGAAATCTTGGATAACATCTTTTAGTTGTTCTCTTTTTTTACCTCCTGTAAAATAGAAATACCTTCCAAGTTAACACTCTCTTGCCATTTGAGCTCTTAAGAGCTGAAATTTAAAAAAAAGCCTTTGTTGTGGAGGCTGTGAGGGAAATATTTTCTCTTCCTTTGGTTCCGATCTCACACACCAGCTCCTTTCCCTGCCTAGACAGTCTGTGCTAGACTAGGAGTGTTTTGTTTTCAGAAACAATT
Source organism: Oenanthe melanoleuca (assembly GCF_029582105.1). Taxonomy (NCBI): domain Eukaryota; kingdom Metazoa; phylum Chordata; class Aves; order Passeriformes; family Muscicapidae; genus Oenanthe; species Oenanthe melanoleuca. The sequence continues at coordinate 13,317,900 of NC_079337.1, forward strand.
TTCCCTCTCTGGAAATATTCTGTTATGTTACTGAATCAAAGACTCACATTTTGGGGCAGATGATTTAAATGCAAAACCAGTATTCATATTAGACAGGGGAAAAGCAGCCTCCTTCCGATGGCAACTTTGAGCAGCACAACCCATACAGGAAATGGAGTAAAAAGCCAAGTTTTGTTTGCTGCCCTCCTCCCTTTTTTTCTTTCTTCTTCTTTTCCTATTTGTTTTCTTGTTTGGGTTGTGGGTTTTTGTTGTTGTGTTTTTTTAAAGCAGTTCTTTAGGATGCCTCTGCCTGGCTTTTTTACCTTTCCACCATCACTTGAGCAATAGTGTGATACTGAACAAAGGCATTACTCTTTTCTTGACTGTGAGATGTGTATCTAGTGAATAACACACCAAAAAATAAACATATTTCAAGCAGATGGATTTTAAAAAAATAAGTCACAAGATGCTCCAAGGGTCATATGGCGTTGATAACAAGAATGAGCTTTTGGCCCATGCTACCTCCTTCATTTTCTTGTTGCAGATGTGCATATTCAGCACATTAAAATGTGTGCTAAGTAGATTGTGTGTTCTGTGGGGATATTCAAAACAAGGCAGAAGTTTAGTGCTGCCAAACCTGTCTTTGGGCAGTAGGCTGGAGGAGGGGTATCTGAGCACTTACAAAACCACAAAAAGGTGTCACTAGGAGAAAAGAACTTTTTACTGACTTTTTAGAATTTGCAAAATGAAAGATACTTAGTGTAGTCATGCTGAAGTGCATTTGGAATTAGAATTGAGTAGCAGCTTTTTCTGCTATGGAATAATTTTGGAATTCTTTAAATAGGTTAAAGCTTCTTTTGTAAGTAAATGATCTCAATTTAATCAGTTAGTTTAAACAGAATCACATTTCTGTGGTTTGGGTTTTTTTTAACCTTAGTGTGCTGGAGTGTGTACTTATGATTTTGAGGCAGTTATTTTATTATCTGCCACAGAAAGGTGGTTTATGGTCCTTTTTCCTTATTCACAGTCATTAATAACATATTCAGCCCATGAACGTTCAGCGATTTATGCACACTTGAATTCAGCTGAATACGGTAATATCCTACTCTAGCCATTAAAAACAGTTATCACAAGATAACATTAGGTCAGAACGCAGAGTAGGCTGGTTAAATTGTATTATTGATTGCTGCTTGCTGAAGATTTTCCTCAGTTTTGTTTAAACCATGTGCTTTTTCTTGTTATTGGCTTCTAGAAAAGAAGGCCTGGCAATGTAATCTGAATTGAGATGTCTTGCTTTCAATGCTAGGTTGGAAGCTTATGTTTACATAGTTTAATTTCTTATAAAAATTATCTCAATTTGTCTAGTTCCAGGTTTTTTGAAGACAAGGGTGCATCTTCAATTGAGTCTTCCAAAGTGGAAAATATGTACTCACCTACTACAAAGTTCATGTTTCTATTAATTAAATATATTAATGCAGGACTTTTTCTGGAATTTATGCAGATGTAGAAAGCAAGAGAGATTTGGGTTTACTACTGGGTTTTCCATCACTTTAGTTTGTGTGTGTCCTGTAGACATTTTGTAGTCTGCCACCCACCTTCCCCAGGGAGTGGATTGGTAGTGTACCAGCTGGTGTGCTCTGTTTGTAAAATGTGAGATAATCACTCCTGTAAGACCACAGTGTTATAATGTCTGTAGAAATGTATTTGGGAATGTTTGAAAAGAAATAATAAATACAAGTACCAGCTTTTTTTCCTTTATGTTTTCTAGCCCATTCATGAGGATCTGCATATTTTTAATAATGCCATTGCTTTCACTGACTGTGCGTATATGTGTTTGCATGCATTAAGTTTCTTCTTCAAGAACAAAATTTATTTGATACTGAACTTGCTGGATTCCTAAGAAAAGAAATCCTTTCTCCATCTGTGTAAACTGTGGTATTTGACTCCTCTTGAGTATGTATTCATTATCTTAAAATAAAAAAAACCCTCTTGTCCCTGGGCTCAGAATCAACTGTAAATCCTCAGGCCTAGGAGAATACTGGTTGCATTGCAAGCAAATAGTTTTCTAATCTCTATGGTTGAGGAAACTGTTCATTTCATAAAAAGAAGGTTAATAATATTACCCCTTTTTAAATACCACTTTGCTTTGCCCTTCCTGCATTTGCAGAGGAAGACACAATCAAATGGCAGACCTATGTTTTTGTTCCTTTTCAAAAATCCCTGACAAGCCCATGACACAGGCTAGTGCTGTAGCTGTACATTTCTATTCATTATTGATGACTTGGGGCCAGGCAGGCAGCACAGAACACAAGCAATATAGATTACCATATTGGGGGCTGGGTTTGGGGGGTTTGTGTCTATGCATGGGCTTCTGTGCATTTGGGTTGGGCTTGGCCTTGGAAATACTCAATGCTGACTGGAAATCCTACCTGGGAAAGAGATTAAATGAGCTTTGTCATACATTTTATTCAAACAATTCAGGGCACTTAATAGAAAAAGAAATGTATGAGTGAGCTCTCTCCCAAACTAACTGATAATAGCTTAGCTTTCCAGCAGATTTGGGAATGATCTTGAAGGATCCTGGGGATTTGGAGGGTATTTCTCACCTTACAGAGTGCAGGTAGCACTTTGGCTGATGAGACGTTTTTCTGATAAAGCCAATGTAACCTATCTAATTCATAACAATAATTATAGACAAACTATGCTGTTGGTTTGATTTGGGATGAAGGGCATAGTATCTCATTTTATGGATACTGCAGATAAAACCCACATTTTGGGGGAGTGGAGAATTAAGCCAGCATTTTAGTGATAAGTTTTAGGTGGTCTTTCTGAATAGCAGGTCATCAAGAGACCTTTGCTATGCTAAGGGCTTTACTACTACTGATGCATAATTAACCTTTATAAGTTTTTATAGGCACAGCACTCCTGCCCATTATATAAAGTTTCTATTTTCTTGCGTGTGTCAAGGACTGGTTTTACAGTGTTCATACTTCCACTGTTTGAGTTTCTTGGCTTGAAGAAGAATGAAGGAGTCAGAGTTTATTTTAGCATAGTGTTTATGTTAACAAAATGTGCTTTGCTTTGTATGTTGGTGGTGTCTTTATACAGAACCTGTTCTACTTGAATAGTTTTCAATTACAAGGAAAGCTATAGAAAGAAATAAGTAGAATCAATTTTGATAACTGCTTATAACTGTTCATTTCTCTAGAATTTGCCTTAGCTTTTCTCTCAGGTTTCTATAATAAATCCTTTGTGCTTCTGGTTTTTTTCACACAATTGATCTTCCTGGAGGAAAAGTAAATGCCCAGATTATTTCATTCAACGTTTTGTTAATTCAAAGCTTATTCTGTCAAAATAATTTTTCAAACATTGACCAGAATAAAATGGTGTCTGTTAAAGGGTGATGAGGTCCAGTCCCAAAGAATGATAGAATAGCCTTGTGGGGACCTTGCTTGTTGGAGCTGTGGTTTGAGACTGTTTCCATTCTGTTTTACATGTAGAATCCTTTAAAGCAAGGTGTAGAGCATAAAAACTGCATCCTTTTTCTTCCAGTGGAAGAGTGGTCCTTAGCTACTGCAAAAAGCAGGATCAGTCAAAGCAGAATGTTTACTTGGTGTTTCCTTCCATTTCTGTGGGTTTGGTATCTTTAGTTGGGACTTAGTACTCTTCAGAGTGTCTCAAAATACAGAATCAACTCTCTGGCTAATTGAACAATACAATAACTTCTGTTTTATGAGAAGGTTGTTTTCCCTGGAAGGTCCCACAGCACCATCTAGTGCCATCCTGTCCTAGTGCCACACATGGCTTTGTGGGAGCCGAGGTGCTGAGGCTGGCATGCTTTGCTGGGAATGGCTTCTTAGTAATTTAAATTAAGATTTGCCTGAGCCTTGGCATAGATCCAAATGCAGGGGACATTTAGATACTTTTTAGATTTCTTCTTCATGAAAACAGACTTAAAAGATTTGGTCCAAAATTACCTTTTCTTGTGAAATTTGTTTGTTACTGCTACTGCATTTTTATTTTCTATGTACAAAACAAAGGAGAAATTGTGGCACATCCTTAGCACTGTGCTAATACACCTTGGACTTAAAGTACACCCCAACACATATAATTAGGTTTATGATATCCTTATTATATCTTAAACCCTTTTTCAAGGAGAGGCTGTGTTTACACCTACAGACACCCTAATCCTACAAGTTCTGTGCCTTTCCTCCTCAGTCCCACTGAGGTCAGGCTCATATGGTGTGGAACCTCCTTGCAGTAGTAGAAATTACAGGATTGTTTCCAAGTGATTTTTGCAGAGATAAGGGAGTTACTTTTAAAAGAGTAAGGGTGTGGATGACTGAAAAGTTGCTTTCTCATTTTCACTCTCCAACAAAGGTCCACTTAATGCCAGTGTATAAATTCCTATCCTGGCATATAGAACTTTACTGATCTTGTTCTCTTCTGACACCCCATGAGAAATTGCTTTGAATAGGGACAGACGGTGGTTTAATCAGCTGTAATTAGGAAAAATATTTGTATTGGATGAAGTTTTAAAAGGCTCCATTGAGGTGGTAGGCAAAGGAGAGGAAAAAAGTCTTGAGGCCAGGAGTGATGGTCAGAAAAAGCAACTAAAGAGGAAAATGTGGCTTCAACAGGCTTGACATTATCCTTGAACTTGAACAGCAGCAAGACAGCTAAGTTAAATGCATTTCACAACAGAGAGGCAGGAAAAAATTGCAGGAAGGTGTTACAAGTTTGGTGGATATGGCTTGATCCTGTTCTAGAAACACGAGCAAAGGCCCACTGGAATCTCCTCAGTCACACAGGGAGCTGTGGAGCTGCTGCACTTGGGAAGTGTGGCCAGAAGCAGCATGTGGGATCCCACCTGTTGTAGAAGCTGTTCCACACCCTGTCAGCCAGCTCACACCAAACTGATGGTGTCAGGTTGTTTGATGGAAGTGGTCATTTCCAGCTCTGAGGCTTGTGTTGTATTTTGTGCATCATTCCATGTATTTCTCCTATATCACCTGTGAAGCACCAAGAAGTTTCTGTAGTTGCTTTAGAACTTCAGGGTCCTTACTGCTGTGTTCCAAACTATTCTGTTGCTCTGTAAGAAAGATATTTCTAATGTGTTTAAGATGCCCTCTGCTGGGAAAGCCAGGCAAACTGGGCTTATCTCTATCTTTACCTTTCTAAAATACTCTTTTCTTATTCTTGCCTTAACTCTCAGTCTGATACTAGAAACTCACCCCTCAACCTTACTGAAAAAAAAAGCTCTCTCTTTTTGGGTTTATTCTTTACACTTCATCTGTGACAAGTGTGGTAGTGTTACTGCTGGTAGTTCAGATCGTGGTATTTCTTGTTTCTCTGATCTGTTTTGTTGAAAGAATTGAACTCTGGCTGCTCACATTCCTTTTGATTCCATTTTTTTCGCACTTGTGTAAAATGTAGGCAAGGGAACATCTTCAAATAGTAATTATTAATAAATACTGGAAATACTTGTGATTTCTACTGTTATCTGATGCTGGTAAGCTTTTTAATATCATCTCATCTTTTTTTTTTTTTTTCTCTTCAAATTAATGTCCATTACTACAGTTCGGGGGGGCACTAAATTAATAGATTAATACAACAGAACAAAGGTGGTACAAGGTCTGGAATAACTCACAAAGCCCTCTGCATAATATCATAGTTGATATGAACTCTGGTTTATTTTGCCCCCTTTGATAAATCAAAAGCCATTTTGATGTAGTGCTTCTAATTTCACAGTTTTGTTATTAAAATCTTGGCCTAATTGGATGAATTACAGGTATTGCTGTGGTGCTTATTTATAATTATAGTTGAATTAGGGTTGCATAGAATTGTATTTTCGATTTTGTTTTGTAGTTTGTTATCTTGGTGGGGTACAATATCTATCATTTTACCAAAAATGCATCAGCTTAATTTCATACTCTTTTCAATATCTTTTCAAATTTTCCTATTATTTATTATTGGGAAAATGGATGTATTAAGCATCCTAAAAAGCATCTGTTCATAAGCCTTTGTTCTCCCCAGCTTTCAAAACAGTCATTTCATATAGAACAAGATATAAAGAGCTATTTTATTTTAAGCCTTCTCAGAATCAAAAATGTCATTAGAGTAGCTGACAGAGGAGGGATGTATAGTAGGAGTTTTACACTTGAAATTATTTTGAAAATAATTGAATTGGAAAACACAAGGCAAGTAATTATCTAACAGCAGGAGCTTCTGTGGTGTCCATGGGGGAGCAACACAGGGACACAAGTTGCATCTTAGGGACATGACTGAAATTACAAGAATATGAGAATTTTACTTCTGAGATTGCAAGAGATAAAATGAAACATATATGTAATTTACATGGGGACAAAGTTAGAAACATGTTTTATTGTGGAAATTAATTTCAACATTTCAATCAACAGAAATATTTCTTCTCTACTGCATGTTTACGTAAGTCAGATGAACAGTATAGCTTGTATAGCCATGCTTACAAAAATATTAAGAGCTGTTCAAAGAACCCTTAAAAAGGTAGTCTCTCGAGGCTCCTGCAGCCACTGGATCCAAATACTAAAGCACTGAAATGTTTTTGGAATAATTTCAATTACAAACTTCAAATCTTCATGCTCATTTAGTGCTTACAAGCTGAGATATGTAAAATCACAGTTACCTCTGCCCCTGTTATCGGGGCCTCTCCAGTTCTTGTGGTTTCACAAGAATTTGCCTGGTCATAACCTGACTTTTAGTGGGTTTTGCCCTTCTAGTTTTGGAGCCAAGTATGTGTTTTTAGATTAGGAGGTTTTATCTTCATTTGTGGTGTTCTGTCAAGAGGTTCTGCATAGCTCTAAAGCTGTGTGGGGACAGGCAGAAAAAGGGAGAAGGCAGCTAATTTCTGAGGATTTTGGTATGTGAAAGGTGTTTTTTAGCAGAAGGAATCATTTTAAGTTAACACAAGATTACTGCAAAGTAGTCTGACATGCTAGCACGCTTTAAATCAGTTTATTTGAGATGATGAATAATGTGGTATCACAGGTAATAAACTGTGTTTATTCAGGGGTGATGCTATGAAGTGGAACTGTGGAGCAGTCTGGGGGGTGAGGGTAGTGGGAGTCTTGTGCTTCTTGATTTTAATAAAGAGAATTGTCTCTGAGTGCTGCTGTGGTCTTTACAATCTGTCATGTTAGTGAAAACATTGATCAAGCAGCTTTTCCATCTTTAGGGGTGCCCATTCTCTTTCTTTTGTCTTTCTTTTTTTTTTTTGGTGAACCTCTGTATTCTGTCAGAACTTTGGTACTGGCTTTCCTGTTGCTCACAAACATGCTTAATTCAGACCTAGAAGCGCTTTTCTAGAGACAAGGTTCTCTTGAAAATGTAAAACATTATAAAGTTGTCTGCAAACTTGTTAAAAATAAAGAAAAAAATTTGAAAATACACTTCTAAGCACAAAATCATAAAAAATACAAAATAAAAAATACATAAGAAATAGAAATAATACATATTTTGACATAAAGTTTCTCTCTCATTGTAATCATAAAACTACAGTTTTGTGTTTGGAACATTTGTTGTTGAATGGTCAGGTGGGGTGTGCAGGCTGGGGTTTTTTGATGTTATTAACTCCATATTCTAACCAACTGAGTGAATCTGTTTTTTGGTTGATCTTTCTTTTCCAAAAACTGCCAGTAACTCTTGAAATAAAGTTATTTGAGAAGTACTGCTGTACACAGAAGACTGAGTTTCATTTCTCATTTATGCTTGTCTTCTGACGAAATTATCCAGTGCTCATAAGATTTTTTTCTCACATCTTACCCTATCAGTAGCATGGAAACTTACTGTTACCCAGTAAGTTTTTTTTTGTAACACTGCCTACACTTCTGCTTCTTTTGTGTCCTGCTCTGATGAAGCTTTCAGGAACCTGTAGCACTAAGCATGAGTAGATAATTGATTTCAGAAAATGCACATGTGTTCAGAACCTTGATTACAAAACCCTGTTTTCCCTTTCTAGCCCTGGTTCTTTAGACAAATCTGACTTTGGTTAAGGTTTTTCTTACTAGCAGTTGCCCCATGCATGCCGTACTGATGACCTGTAAGAATGATGAAAAATTGCATGGGAAATTTGTGGGTAAAGGAAACGAAGGAAAGTTCACATGTATTTCATGCCTCATTACAATAATCCCTACTTGTCTTCTACCATGTGTCCCTCTGGATCTGTGCCCACCTCTCTCTTCCTATTTGCATAATTTCATTCTTAATGATTTGCCACCATAGTTTCAAATTCATTAGGTGACTTCCCTTCCCTGTCTGATTTGGCAGCCAATTCCATGTATTTATTTAATATATTCTTTTGGAGGAGAAACACCTCTTAATATCTGCTTTACAGCAGTGCTTTACTGGATGAAACCTATAGAAAACCTCTTAGCAATTTTATCTAATCAAAGCAAAGAGCAATTAAAGGGATCTCCAAGTACATCCTCACTGTTTATATGTATGTTTTTGCACACACAAACCTGTATTTAAACTCTCTTAAATAAAATCGGTTTCATGATCTTTACTGTAGGGAAATGCTTCCAAGTATCTGACTCTTCAGACTCCTATGTTGTATCAGTGTCTCATGTTAGGCTGAGACATTTTTTCTGCCCTTTCCATTTTAATCATTGAAATATACTCAGTCAGTCTTTCACATCAGAGGTGTAAATGGATTTCTTGAAAGTTTTTCTGCAGATAGCAAACGGCAGTCACTTTACAACTTTGACTCCATTGTGGGCAGCAGTCGGGAAGCCTAACACTCCACCCGAACTTTGAAGATGCTAAAACTGTGTAATGACCTTGCATTCTCAAGGGCAGATGCTCAGCTTTTGCTGGAAGTGCTAATCTACAATCTGTTTATCTCCATACACTATGTATTTGACAGCACTTGCCTGGAAAGCAAGGCAGGGGAAAGCGTTGTCAAATTTAGTTCCATTTTCCTCTCTGATGGTCTCAGTGTCCAGTGGACTTAGAAATGGTCATCTTTATTTTAATTTTTAGCTTCCTTTGTGCTTCTCAGCCAGTTGCAATCTTAAAAAGCAATTACAGTGTCAATGTGAGAATATTCTCATCTTTGTGAAGCCTCTGCTGGAGTGTGAGCTGGGCTCTGGAGTAACTGTTTTCTTCCACGTTTTCTTCATTCTTAGTGAATCAGACTTCGGGCTTTACCTTCAAAATGTAAATTGTCTCCCATATTTTCTGTCAGTAGGTTTTAGGCTCCAAGTGCTCTATTCTTTAGTAGGTATGAATTGAGATGCATTACGTAATGCTCATGAACTCACTGAGGAGCATGTTGCTAATGAAGAGGTGATGTGTCAAAGCAAGGTGCTGTGTGCAGGGAAAGGTAATGCCTTTTGTTAGACAGGTACACCATGGTGGAGTAAGTCCTTTATATCTGGGGCAGGAACCTGAAGAGGAGGGCTTCAGCACATAAAAGCACATCAGTGTTTTTGGGTTAACATATAAACATATATATATGTGTGTGTTTATATCTATAAATATCTATATCTATATATATAACATATGGCTTTATATCCCCAAAGCTTGTTCTTTAGCAGTTCCAGCAGTTGGTTGGGTAACAGAGGTTCCCTCCCTGAATAAATCCTGCTTTGCTTGCACCTGTAAACCATCACAGCCACCACTACACTACTGACTGAGGAAAAAAACCCTTTGGTTTTAATGTAATCCCTGTGGTTTTTCAAACTGGCACTCCTTATCAAAATAAGACATTAACATCAAATTACTCTGATTCAGCAACAACATCTATTTTTCAATATGAACTTGTCTGTTCTGTCAGGTAATTGTTTAGCTTCCCAGGGAATTGCATGTGTGTTGCACATGGAAAAGTTCAACCTTGTAAGTCCTTTCTGTAGTGAGGAAACAGGAAACTCACTTCTAATTATTAAGATCATCAGGTTTAATAGCAAAATTTAGTAACAAATTGCTAAAATTGACCTTTTGAATGCTAGATTTGCAGCATGCTCAGTCAGGAATCTCTTTATGATTCTCTTGCTCTCCACTTACAGGATTGCAAGAAGTATTACTGTCACAGAGGTGCAGTTTCCTTTTGTGGCACATGCTTTGAATTAGCAGTGGTTACTGCCCACTGTGTTAATATCAGCAAGCTTCTAAAGTGATTAAGTAGCAAGTCATCCCAAGGAGGAAGGATTCCACCTTGATTTATCAACAAGATAAAGAGAAAGGTTGCTTTGCTTTTGTTTGATTTTTTTATCTTTGATATTTTTTTAAATTTTTTTTTTGTTTGTTTGTTTGTTTGTTTTTTTGGTTTTTTTTTGTTTTGTTTTTGGTAACATATAGAACCATTCTGAGGCATGAAGTGCACAAGAAATAGCTAACGGTACTGAGTCAATGAGTTCCTTCAGTCCTTCAGGTTTGGAGGAGAACTGGCTGTGCTCTCAAGCTGCCAATGTGCTCTGTTCCCCCTACACTCAGTGCTCAGTTGGAGTACAGGATGCTTTTGGAGCATCACCTCCTGCTGTATCCGTGCTCCTCCTCATTTGTGCAAAAGCCTGAAGGTGGAATCCTGTGCAGTGGTGTTCTGCCATCCCAAAATTAGAGAGGCTCAGGGAACACTCAGGCACTTGGTAATGTCTGGTAGTATTTGAGGTGTACAGGGTAGTTGTCAATGGGGAAAGGGGAAGAAGGGCAAAGTCTGGCTCAGGTACTCTGAGCAGTCATCCTTAAAAGCTGGAGTTTGGTCCCTCTGATGAAGTGACTGTGTAGTCCCTACATTACACAGATCTTGCAGCCAGTTCTTCCTCACAGATTCTGTATGCAAGTGTCAGTTCAGCCCTTGGTGCCTCCTCCCTTCCTCAACTTTTTTTTCTTTCTCTCCAGCTGCTCTACTTGAACACCTATATTTCTTCATATCTGTTATCTGCATTTTAGTCTAGATCTCCTGTAAATAGTGACTCCCTGAAGCAATTCTTACTGCTTCTACTTCTCTTTTCAGTCTTTTATGATCTATCTCAGTTGTGACATTTGCAAAAAGATAAATTATTATGGATAGCTGGGCTGTGGGGCAGTCAGGTATGGCATGTATTATTTATTTTGAAATATGTTTTTAAATTCTGCAGAGCCTTCGAGTTGCACAGCTTAACTGTTGCCTCCTTGATCTTTCCTGTCTGCTATAATTTGTGGCATTTATTTGTTGCATTTTGTTTTAGGAACAAAATAGGAACACTCTCTGGCTGATAGTCCATCTGGATCTGAAATTTTTTGTGGACCCAGAAATATAAAACTAGTTGTTTAAGATTTTTCTCTAGATTTTCTTCCAAGATATTGAAGTAAAGCCATGTTACTCAAGATTAAGTGTAAAGTAGGGTACAACTGGGGTTTTTTTGTTCAATTTTTTTCACTTGTAGCTAAATAAAACATAAAATAAGCATCCTTTTAGATAAATGTGAGCGTGTTTTGGACTTCTGTCCTTTAAAAATAAAGTTTGTGAATAGCTGAAAAGCTAGCAATTCTTGTGACCTATCTGAATGAGGAATAGTCCTGGCCTAGAGAAGTTCTGAGCCAGCTCTATGAATTAGCATGCATTAAATAATGGAATCATTTTATTGAGCAATAATAAAATATTGAAGTCAGATGGAAGGGTGATGGGGAATTGCTATTTGCAGCTATGAAAGTGATGCATGTCATGTTAACTCCCAACCCAAACAACTCATTCTAAGATTTGCTTTCATGAAACTTAAAATCCTCTATTTTGTCCAATCATCAGCTTTAAACCTGTTCCTTGTCAGTGAAGACAACAAATCTTTTTGCTTGCATCTGCCTGGGGGATGTGGAAAGCCGAGGTGGTCCTGTGTGATTAGATTAGATGAAAGACTTGCCTTCTACCAGTGAGACATGAAGTCTAATCAAGTGAAATGAGTTTTGAGATCTCAGCTCGTTTCCTTGGGGAATATCTGCTTACATTACACAGTCACAACACCTAATTCATCACAGTTGATGCAGCTTTTGCTCAGAAGAGGACCTGGGACTGGGTGACATGGGACTTGATCAAGTCTCCCCCTAAGGAGGAGCTGCTTAGTGAAGTTAAGATACAGCACACTGAGGGGAGAGCTTTAATATGTTTTTTTTCTAAATAAATGATCCATATTTCTGTATATCAGATCTTTTAGAATAGAGGGGCTTAGGTGCAAAAAGATAAAAAAAGGTACTTTGTACTGAGCATAGTTTATGAAATGATTGCTGTATAAATGTCAAAGAACATGCTCATTGAAGAGCAAAGTTGAGCTTGTTACTTAATTTCTGTGATGTTAAATGATGTTTGTGTATTTCCATGTACTAAGGTAAGAAAGTAAAGATTATTCTGTCCCCCTGACTAACAGACTGTTTTTGTTTGTTTCTTCCAGGGCATTGTTATAACTCCACTACTGCTTTTGCTTTTTGTAAGTATCATGATATTAATATCTTTTACTGGATAATCAAGGACCTATTAGACATTATGTTTTAGATGCAAGTTTGGATGGTTTTCACAATGCATAAATAATGAAGATTTTTCTGGTCAATATTTGAAATCAGCTGCCTCCCAGGAAGGCCATCAAAGTGCATCATAGAGAATGGAAACACCACCTACACTTCATTCTAAGATGACCAAGA